>NC_060908.1:3550000-4167500 GCF_014805685.1 Silurus meridionalis
TACAGAACTTTGTTCACCAAAACTGACACACAGGAACAGTTTCTTTCCTCAGGAAATCACCCTCATTAATAACTCACCTAATTATATTTCCTGCTTCAAATCTATAAGTACTGAATCATCATAACTGTCAGTCGTCACATTATCCGTTTTTGTTACACACACTGTGGCTGCTGTATATTGTAAGTTCTAAAGTAACTCTTTATCATACCTGATGCAAAATACTATTATTTGCACTACCATGCACTCTCACCCTTTGTGTACATCAATGATCTGTCATATAATCTGTATCTCTATTTAATACTCATACAGTCTATATTGTCTCACATTGTCTGTATTGTCTTGTATAGTCTGTTTTTGTCTTGTCTGGTTTAAATAAAAAATAAAATATATAAAAATAAAATAGAATAAATCAAATTAATGCAAGACACTATTTTATTATATTTATTAAATTGAGTAATCAATTAAATTTGCATACATTTTATTGCATTAAGGAATTGCATTTTTTTAAATATATTTTTACATTTGTTAGACCCCATTTGGGTAATACAGATGTGTATATACGTGTGTGTGTGTATGTTGTACGAATATAAAATTTTCTAAAGATACAGTATGTTCTGCGTAACTGTTCTACTTATTTCAGCATACTTTAACAAAATGTCTTCATTCCTTCCATCCTTCATTCATTCACTCCCTCGAAATGTGGAATTGTGAGGATTTTCTCCTTTCAAGAGAAATTCTTAAAGGCTTTAAACATAGAAGAATCCAAAGCGCTAGACCATCATAAAAACGTTGGCGGTGACAGGAAGTGACTGCGATTTCGTGCATGCTTAAAACAAAATCTTGTTTCCGGGTATGGAGTGAGTAGCCACATTGATACTGCGCTCAAGGTGTGAGGCGGAGACTAAACAAACTTGCGTCCGCCATTTAATATGTTCCTGAGGGAACTCAGATTTTAAAGTTCTGAGGTAAAAAGGATTGCATTCGGTACACATGTGCACCGAACCGAGGCCATTAACCAAAACAAATTTTCCTTCATTTTCCTTCTCATTAAACCAATAAATCAGTGCGCCCCTGGGATTAAGGGTGGGTTCACTCTGTAAGAGACCACTACCATCAGGATTTAAAAAAGGGTTCAAGTCTAATAAATCAGTGCAGTTCACAACAAAACTGAGCCACAAGGTCGTTTTTTTCTTTAAATTTGTCACTCATTTGTATTGTGTTATCAATAAATATGCAAAGAATGCTAAGGCTTAGTCACTAACTAACATGAAAACAGATTTGATTCCTAATTCCCCCCTTTTTTTTCACTTTTCTTTGTTCCAGTCATTCAGTCAGGAGTCTCCGAACTACCAAACATGACATTCAACCAAACTAATGTTTCTGTGGCAACCAAAAAAAAAAAGCATGAGTCATGTGGGGAATGAGGTGGGCCACTAAACCTGAGCTCTACATCTCACGGGCTAGATGTTACCTCAGATATCAAATAACGCTCATCAAAAGCGATCCTGAAATGTCACTGCTCAAGATAAGAGCAGTGTCCCTAAACCACCTCTACCTAAATCACTTGTGTTATGAAGTATTTTATTAAGAGGTTCAGATAGTCAATTACTGTTAATCTTTACCCCAACAAGTAACAAGTGAACACATTTTTATCTCCGGATTAAATACTTAAATCTGCTTATCCTTCTGACCTGACAAGGAGAAGAAAAACTGTTTAAATTATTTAGGTTTTTCAATCCACAACAAAAGAAAATAGATTATAGATTATATGGATTAGAGGTGCTATATATTTTTATTATTCACATTGACTTTGATTTGACTCTTTTAAGCAGGGGAATGTTGGCAGTTCACATACATGAGCCCTTTCATCCATCCATCCATCCATCCATCCATCCATTCATCCATCCATCCATCCATTCATCCATCCATCCATCCATCCATCCATCCATTTATCCATCCATCCATCCATCCATATATTCATCCATCCATTTATCCATTCATTCATCCATCCATCCATATATTCATCCATCCATCCATCCATCCATTCATCCATACATCCATCCATTCATCCATTCATCCATCCATCCATATATTCATCCATCCATCCATCCATTCATCCATCCATCCATCCACTAATGCTTCTATTTAAACTCTAAATGTACAACTTTTAAACATCTGTGATTTTTTTTTTGATGAACAGTGAGTTTTGTGTGTAGTTTGTATGGTGATCAGTTATCAGAATAAATGGAGATAAATCTGTTCAATGAAGCCCAGATGCAGGAGCAAAACATTCTTTTTAACTTCAATTGAAAGTAATGTAATTTTAATAAGTACAACACAAAGTAAGACATGCTACCATACTTAGTCAACTTTTAAGAGACGAAAAGAACTCCTGAGCTGAGTCAAATGAAATGATTTACTAAAATAAGCTGTAAAATTGTTTGCATGTAAACAAACCTGCAATCAGGATCTGTGTATGAAAAGGCCTTTTTTGGGTTTGGGTTCTATAATTATGTTTTATACAGTGCTACACAGTTGCTGTTAATTGATTTACATTTACAGCATTTGGCCCTTATTTAGATCAACTTATAGTTATTTTAGTTATACAGCTGAGCATGCTCAAGGCCCAGAAGTGGTAGCTTAGTGGTACTGGGATTTGAACCCATGACATTCCAATCAGAAGTTAAATATCTTATCCACTGAGGTACCACTTCCCACTTCTCAATAGATGCTGTATTGACAGCAAGACTGATCTACTTCATGTAATAGACGTAATACTGCTTTGAAAGTGACCTTTTTTGCGAAGTAGCAAACATAAAATTAGATGTAACGAAGTAGAAAACGAGGTATCGGCTCAACACGGATATTATAAAAAGCCTCCACTGATTTATTAAGACGGTATTCTGGCAGCTCGATTTCTGTCGGCTTGCGTTCAGGAATCTCAAATACGACCCATTTTTTTTAATTCCATCCTCCAGCTTCTACTTGCACTGTACTTTTGCCCAGAAATGAGTGTTAGGCAAAGAGAGCGACCGCTAACCTATAATCTGTCACACACACACACACACGTACAAACTGGCGAGTGACCAACCACTCCTCAAAGCTAGACGCAAATGCGTGTTTATTCTGCACGCTCAGACACTACCTCACTGGCTGTTTGTTCAAAAGCCTACCGTCCTGAACACGGTCATTTATTCCACTAATATCTGTGGCAGCCCAGCGGGTAAATAAACACCAACTGAGCCTAAGGAGAGGCGTGCTTTGTTTTCCCAGGAATAACAGCTGAGAGCTTCTTTATTCCTCTTCAGGTCAAAGCGTATCCATGTGCGGCTTCAACAGAACCGAAAGACAATGACTCGTCCAAACGGTTGCTTCAACGCTGTAGGATGAAAAATTGTTGATTTCGGATTTAACAAACTTCATTGTGACGTTTTTTATTGCATATACAAATGAAAAATGGTATAAAAGTTAAGGCTAGATTTTATGGGCGGAGTTTGTGTTTCTATGTTTTCTTGTAGCTTTTATGTGGATAAACAAAATATTAACCATTAATATGACATTAATTATATAATTTTTTTAAATAAGACTCTTAAAAAGCAACAAAATTCTATTTAGGTTTGTACAAACAGATGCAGTTAAATTTGTTCCACATCTTGTGAGTGAAATGATTCGGAAAAGTTTACAAAGGGTTAAGGTTCTAATTGATGGGCGGAGTTAACAATTTTGCATGACCTTGTGACTGATTTCACTCAAATAAATCTAAACAAAATGTATGAAATATACATACAAAAATGTGTACCCATCTAAGCCAATCAGAATAAGTTATATTTTGTGGCTGGAGTTAGTGTTTTTTATGCGTTTTTATGACTCATTTGGTACGATTTGGTATGAAAATTTGTACAAAAATGACAAAAGTTAAAGTTTTTGAGTGTGAATTCTTATGAAAATAAAGCAAAATGTGTTCCCTATCATTCAAACAAAATGAAATTTTTTTAAATAAAAATTGACAAATGTTAAGGTTAGAGTTTATGGCCGCAATTTTGGTGCTTTCCTACAATTAATTTCATTCACAAGATTATTGAACAACTTTTCAAATTTCTACGCCAAATTTTTTCATTCTGATTGGCTACGATTTTTAAATGCAGCTTCCTCACTTCACAAAATTGCTATTTTAAGTTGCATTGTTCACATACTTTAAAAATGTATGAAGTTTTATGATAATTGGTTCTGTTTACTGAACTTACTGACATTCAGCTTAGAGTTATGGCTTGAAATGAAACTTCAAGCTTTATGCCTTATTAAAATACACTTGCAAGAATTTCTTGGGTTCTTAAGAAGCGGAAACCGAGAAGTTATTTTGAATTACCAGTAATTAATTAATGAGTTTGTTCTGTCACATTGACATATGAACCAGGTACGATTTTTCCACTTCTAATGCGTATGCCTCTTGAATATCAGCTATAAAAACAACCTAAAATAAAAATAAAATAAAAAACTCCACGGATCTCACAGAGCCCAAGACGAGCTAAAAACACATTCGCTGAACTAAATGAATAGACCGAAAGTACAGTAGCTAATGGGCTCTTACAATACAATAGCCTTGCTTGCAACACTAAACTATCTTCCATTGGCTGCTCCTTGGCAATATCATTAAATAGAATATCCCTGCTGGTAATAAATAGCAGCCCAACTGAAGTGTTAAAAGCCAGAATGCTTTTCATCATGGCAAGAAACTTTTTTTTCTTCCTACCACTCCAAGGTGGGCATCATTAAAGCATTCAATCCCAGAGCTAATGGACATGCGCGAATGAATGGAGAGCGCGGAAACAAGGTGGCTGTTTGTTACGTTCTATATTATACATTAAGTGAAACTCTTCTGCCATCAGAGAATAAATAGCCTGGAATATTATTCCGGAAATGAAAAAGAAGTCGATACGTTGTCGCGTTGCAAATTTTTAATCCATAAGGCGGGGCTCGGCGCTCGACTTCTAGCTTTCATCTGGTGAAACTGGATTTTATTTCACACTTATTTGTCACCACAACTTCATCATAGTCATGAACAGAGCAAATGTTTTTTTTAGCAAAACGGGGTAGTGAAAGACTTTCTCATTCCTGACTGACAAAACTGTAAAACACACGGATTATAATCTGAAGGTGTGTTCACATACGCAGGATTTAGTCCAGTTTGAATAGGGTGGTGTTGTTTTATTTAAACCCTGGTGTGGAGCATTCAGACTTAGGTGTGGACCAAACCAACCGGTGTTTCAGCAAGGCGGGGTCGGTCCATTTCCGAGAGAACCGAATGAGAAAGTGATTCGACGTGAAGTGAATTTAACATGCTGAGTTTTGTGGTGTAGATTTTTTTTAATGGAGAATATAAATTCAAGATCAGATATTTGTAGATTTTCTTATTCCTAAAAGAAAATAAGCACCATACAAGGCCTGGACAATATGTACAAACCAGGTCTTAGCATAATCATTCATCATCATCATCATCATCATCATTCTGCTCCAGGTCTGGATTTCCATCACCATATTGCGGACACACGAAGTCTATTGAGGATGTTTGAACATTTTTTGTATAGTGTGCCCTCTGAAACTTAACCAAATCAAACAGTAAACGTACCTCGAGTATCAATTTCACTCTGATTCATTCAGACTCAGTGATTTGAAGCAACAGGTGTGAGAGCAGTCCGAATAATCTTTTTTTTTATTATTAAAGATAATTTTCCCCTCGTGTTTCAATACATAAGTGGAGATCACAAACCTTGTTTCCTCACCAGTTCAGTGTGTGGATCACATCAGTGATTTTGGCCTTAAATGAATCCTGTCCTATTAGTGTGTGAAAAGCCTGAGGTGAGCCCTGAAATGACTCGTGACCTTGAAGGAAACACTATCATAGAGGAGAAATCTAACGATCATTTATAATGTGTATGAGTGTGTATGTGTGGTGGTTTTGGGTCATATGAAGTAATAATATCCTGCAGCGAATCACCTTTCGAGAGGTTAACTCATGCAGACGGGTGAGATCTAGCCTGCGTGATGGTCAGGGAGGCAGTGTTATGCTTTGGGCATTGACACTGTCCTCGACCCTGTCAGCACAGAACGCTCTCTCCGCAACGTCGGAACCTTCACTGTGTCAAAAGCAACGTCTCAAAACACCTTCACCTCTTCACCTGACATATTACCAATGAAAACTGGCTTGCGAACAACATTGCTCTATTAAAGCTATAAAACGTCTACAGTGCAGGTAAAATAAAAAAATGAAATTGGAAAAAACTCGCACTGAACTCTGAAATCTTCAGAATTGTCGATTTGATTTGTTTTAATATAATGATTTATTATTTATATTTTTTCTTTAAATGCATGGTATTTATTTCCAAAACAAACTCAGTTTTTTACATTTTTTGTCAAATATATGAGCCAAAAGAATCATAGTTATAATCATAATAACAAAAAAAAGACGATAACGGCGAAGAAGAAGAAGAAGAAGAAGAAGAAGACAAAGCCAAGTCCAAGAAGAACAGAAACAAAGAAAACTAATAAACGACTGTCAGTACTGATATTATTTTTTCATTATTGTCAGGTAATTTTTCATTAGTTTTTTGTGTTTGTTTGCTTGTTGATTTGTTTATATGATCATATTTATTGTAAGCTTTTCTGTAAACCAACATCTCCTTTATGTTTTCGGAAGGAGTCTCCAGTGTAAGAGCTTTGTAAGTAAAGTTTTCTGGCAGATAAAAAAAAAAAATATATATATATATATATATATATATATATATATATATATATATATATATATATATATATATATATATATATATATGGTTGTTTACTGTTTATAGCTGCCATAACATAAGTGATAACTGGTCATGCGAACGATCCCCGACATCAAATGTAACTATCAATCGATAAAAAGACTGATTTCAATTTAATTCTATATGCACTGCGCTTTTAACACTGGATATTTTCACAAAACAGATTTACAGATATAATTAGACTATAAACGCAAAATCATAAATTTATGTATGTTTGCAGCATACTTGCAAAGACATTTAACAAGTTGGCTTAAATAAAATATCAAAAATATACAAACAAATAATAATCATAATAATAATCATAATCATAATAACAATATTAATAAATTGTATTTAAAGGCTCCTTTCAAAACACTTGAGGACACCCAGTAGAGTGAAATTATAAAATCAAACAACAACAAACAGCTAATTAACTGTTAACATTAATCAGAAAACGTTAATCTGAAAAGATGAGTTTTGAAGCATGATTTAAAAAAAGTGGTCATTAAATTAAATTAAATTTAATGCTGATCATTTAAATTCAAAATGACATGTTTAACAGTTACAACTTGAGGGGTAAGATCATTTCCACCTGTTTTTTTTTTAAATCTAGGGACCAGAAGGTAGCAATTCAGAGGTGTAAGATAAAGGGTGCGTCTTATCATCACCTTCCGCAGATGAGTGAACCAGGGACACTGGTGACGAGAGAAAAAAACTCCCTGAGATGACATGAGGAAGAAACCTTGAGATGAACCAGACTCAAAAAGGAACCCTGTCCTCTGGATGGCATCTGGACATTCCTTATTTCTGGATCCATCGTTGTTTAGTTTGATCAGCGTTTCACTGATGGATGCTTGAGTGCAAAACTATTCAAATTACTTACAGTCCAAAGGTATCTTTGTCCTCAGCAGCAGCAGATGGAAACCCCTTTTCTGATGACACATTTTGAAGAAGCTATGGGGTGATGGTAGATTTCTCATGCAATCAGTGGCACATTGTTGTGCTGTAAGACCAATACTACACATTAGCATAAATAAACCTTCTGGTTCTAATACTAACTCAGCAACAGGATGCATCAATGATGATGTTCCTATTACAGCAGTTGGCCTGTTTAATTCCTTTCTTGTGGTATTCTGTACTCCAGTGCTGCGTCTGTCATTAGTTTTTTTCTGTATGTGATGTGAACAATCTGCTAGAGTATGGAAATGCACCATACAAGATCTCCTGACTGCTGAAGAAAATCTACTATCACCTCTGTCCTCCTTTAAAATGTGTCATCAGAAAGGGGTTTCCCCGGCACTCGAACACGGAAAGCTTATCTAGAAGCCACTGTATCACCGTAACACATGAGTAAGCAGAATTACAACAGATGTGTAAGGTGTTAATGTTTTTTCATTTGGATGGTTCAAAAAAAGTAATACTACTTGCTAAAGATCTACTATGTGAAACTTTTTTGAATTTCATATATCTGTTTTTGTACACTGCATTAAATTGGGGGTTTAACACATGATTCAATGGTGTTTTTAAACCATTGAGACGAACAAAAGTTTTATCCTCTCTTCATTACTAAGGCATTCAAGAGGCCTTCAATTTTGTTACAAAAATCTGATTTGATCTGATCATCTGATCTGATATCTGACCTAGGAAAAGAACTTAAGTCCAATTGCACTCTCATTGCTGCTTGTCACACTTATAGAGGTTTATTTATATGTTGGCTACAAACTGCAATTTGCATTTAAGTGCCTATCAAACATTTCGCCAAAACCTCAACAATGATAGAACTACTGTATAAGGAATTGCCACCCAAACGAGGATGTTCCCTTTTAAGTCTGGTTCCTCTCAAGGTTTCTTTCTCATGCCATCTCAGGGTTTTTCCTTGACATGCTCATTAAAAAGAAACTTTAAAGGAACAAACTTATAAACACTAAATGTATACATTCCTTCTTTAGAACCTCTTTATCTCTGTAAAGCTGCTTTGAGACAATGTTATAAACCATTATCAGAGATGGGAAGTAATGAAGTAGAACTACTTCGTTACTGTACCTAAGTAGATTTTTTCTGGTATCAGTACTTCTTATTTACTACTCATTTCTTTTTCAGGCAACTTTACATTTTAACACAAATATGTGTACTTTCTACTTCTAACATTCTCAAAACAGGCTCGTTCCTTTAGTTGTGATCTATTTGGTGAAATGTGAATATTTTGCCATCTTCAGCCCGTCAACCTGTTTCTTGTCATTGTGCTGCTTTTTCAATCTACCATTGGTGTATCATTTCCGGGCTTTCACACACCTCAGATGTAGACTAGTTCACAAAGCTAACAATGAGCAAAGTCGAAGGCAACGAGAAGTTTGGAGTTAACGTGGATGAAACGGAGGGAGTCAGTGATGTAAACATGCCTGAGAACAGAGACATCATCTTTTCTCTGCTTGTGTTTTATATCGTGGATGTTCAGTAATGTCTACTTTTTACTTCAGTACATGTCCAAACTTCTTTACTCTAACTTGAGAGAAAATGTTTAGTCAGTACTTCAATTTTTACCAGAGTCTTTTAAAACACAAGTATCTGTACTTTTCCTTGAGTGAAGGATGTGTGTGTGTATATATATATATGTATATATATATAGCATTTCCTTTAGCACAGAAAAGTTATTGCTTACAATCTTCCTGTGGTAATGACAAATAAGTGACAGTACAATCACTTTCCCAGAACTACATACTATTAAAATGATGTGTTGAAGACAACAAAATCCCCTGAGCTCACAGCAGAATGAACACCCACAGCTGGACATGGAAATGTAGATTCCACAACAAAAAAATAATTGATTTAACACTGTGGGTGTTTTAAAACACACGTTCGGTGTGTTAACTCGTACACCTTAGCTCTCTGTAGGAACACAACGGCAAAGATTAACATGCAGTTCGATTAGATCAAAGGCTTCATGAGAGATTTTGATAGCATGAAACTTCTAAGGAAGTGAATCTGTCCATAAAAAGTTGTTCATGGTGAAGCGACTCACAAACAAATATAAATGAAACAAATATTTCGGAAGTATTTGTTCGTTTGTTTTGTCGCCGTCAAATTGTTTTGGTCTTTCATTTAGCGTATATATACAGACCAGATTAAAGCGATGCAATGAAATAAAACTATCCGTCCATTAGGATGAAGAGCTTCCCCCGGGCTGGAGTGAGTTGTAGCATGAAGCTGATGTGTAGGGGATCTGACCTCCAGGGTAAGACGTAGAGAGCTGGTTGGGGTTATATCTGCTCAAGTTGGTGTAGATCGGCATGTCTGCGTTCGCCATGAGGTTCCTAAATGGAGGATGACGGAAGTATGGTTGCCCCGACCAACTGATTCTCTTTTGCAGATCTGTCAAGGCTTTGACGAAACCATCCAGAAAGCCTTACTGCTCCTTGGTGGCCTGGTTCCTAAATATGAAAGCATTCGAGAGAGAACTAGGTGCCGGGCTTGTCGTGACCAGCCCCCGGTTAGACTGGATGATCAAGTGCTCCAGCTCGGGATTGGACAGTTGCAAGAGGATTTTGAAAAAAAATTAATCTGAATCAGAATCAGGTTTATTGGCCAATTGTGTTGACACACAAGGAATTTGGTTCCAGCTGTTGGTGACTTAAAATTACAGACATAAATAACAACACTATACATTTTGCTTATACACTACAGACTATACAAGTCTATCCAGACAATGCAGTCTGAAAAATCTAATACGTTGTATTTATAATATATATATATATATATATATATATATATATATATATATATATATATATATATATATATATATATATATATATATATATATATATATATATATATATATATATATATATATATATTTTTTTTTTTTTAACACAGTACAGCAATACACAACATTTTAGGAATCAAATGAGCGAGTCGATTCGCTTAAACTGAAAGAACCGAGTCACTAGAAAGTAGCCGAAACGCCCATCTGGTAACCATAGTAACGGTTAAGCCTTTTCATCCCCTCCCTCCTCCTCGCCGCGTCCTCAGCCCTAAGAGCCAATCCGTGAGCGACTTGAACGCAGGAGGGGCGGAGTCAGGAGCGCGCGGGACACGGCCATCCGGAAGTGGATCGGAGCAGTAGAAGGGCGTGTGAGTTTTAACCGAGCAGCCGAGTGGAGAAGTCCCGCAGTCGCGCGGAGGCAGTGTAAGCGAGAGTCGCACGCGCTCGCACCCAGACCACGGAGGGGGAGACGTGAAATACGCGACGCGAGATATAAATATATAAATATAAATATTTAGAGAGAAAGATTTGGATATAGAAATATATTCCTTCGACATTTGAAATCTGATTGTGGTTCAAATCGGATCTCGTCGCCCGTTGCGCATTTTTTTGGATTACATGGCCGCGGCGCTGTCGGACGCGGAGCGCGCGGATCTCGGGCGCTGAGCGGAGGGAAGCGCGCTGTCGGGTGGACGGATCCTCCGCCTGCACACACGGTATTTAATGCTTGATTATACTGACTAATCGCGAACGCGCACACACGCACGCGCTCGCGCGCACACGCACACGCACAATCACTTGCGCACTCACTTTTGAGTCACCGGGATGCGCGTTATGGGAAGGTGGTTTCTCTGAGTCGGTCTTGTGGGTTTTCCGGTCACCTACACAGACAGTAAGAGACGCGCAAGATTTACTGTAATCATTATTCATCACCTGATTCGGACCGGTGGCTTCTGATTTATTTATTTAGAAAGAAATGATTTTACAGCCCACACACACACACACACACACACACACACACGTCAATATGTGTCTAGGATTTATCCTTAGAATAAAAAAAATCGCTATAAAAATCCTCCCAGTGTAAACTGGTGTTTGAGTATGAGTGCATGTTTAAATTTTTATTTCTCTGCTGTGATAATTTGAGAAGTTAAAGTCTGTGTGTCTGTGTTCCAGGTTGTCCTCCAGAGACTCCCACAAGGACCCCCTTCTCTGGCATGAACTATGTTGAATGTGAAAAGCTTGTTCTGATAATCAGATTATGAAGATTTCGCACTCCTGCGTCAATGACAGGTAGGATGGAAACACCCTTTTACCACGATGATACCGGCGTGCCAAACTTCGGCCAGCTTCCAGACTACGACCGCTATCAAAGCCACAAGATGATGAGTAAGAAGAACATGGCCGTGCACAATTTCCCCGGAGCGATGGGAGGCACGCCAGGCCTGAAGCTGTTGCACAGCCAGGCGGGGAGCAGCGTCAACCCGAGCCTGGGCATGAGCAGCAACCCGAACAGCACGCTGATGGTCTCGTCCGACATGAACCTCTTGAAACTGTCTAATCCCGAGCTGGAGCACTTGATCATCCAGTCTAACCAGGGGCTGGTCACGACAAGCCCGGCACCTAGCTCTTCCTTAAATACTTTCCAATACAGGAACCAGGCCACCAACGAGCAGGAAGGCTTCGCGGATGGTTTCGTCAAAGCCTTGGCAGATCTGCACAAACAGAACCAGTTGGTCGGGGCGCCCATATCTCCCTCTTCCTCCATTCAGGGTCCGTATCAGAGGAACCTCATGGCGAACGCGGACATGCCGACCTACACCAACTTGAGCAATTATAGCCACAACCAGCTCTCTACGTCGTACTCTGGAGGTCAGATCCCCTACGCATCAGCTCACGCTGCAGCTCACTCCAGCCAGGTCCAAGCTCATCACCCTCATGGACGAAGTCTCGATGCCCCCCAGACCGTTCCGGAGGTTCCTCACCCACCTGGAGGAGATCCGACCGGCTCTCCGCCTTCCCTCTCACCGATCGATCTGGAGACGCAGGAGAGAATCAAGGCGGAGAGGAAGAAGCTGCGGAATCGCATCGCGGCTTCCAAGTGCCGCAAGAGGAAACTGGAGCGCATCTCGCGCCTGGAGGAGAAGGTGAAGGTGCTGAAGACGCAGAACTCGGACCTGGCGTCCACCGCCAGCATCTTGCGCGAGCAGGTCGCGCAGCTCAAACAGAAAGTCATGAACCACGTGACCAACGGCTGTCAGATCGCGGTCGGGTCGGCCGGCATGGCCAAGAGCGGCGAGAGTGCCAGCTGCTGAAGGGGCTTTTATATGTTTTTTTTTCTTTCCGCCGCTCTGTGCTCTCGAATTCCCTCCTGCGGCTTCACACCGCTGTGAAAGACGAACAGCGAATACCGGAGGAGGGCAGAAAGAGAACAGAAACCTCGTCCTGACTGACAGGCAGAGAGAGGGTGCTGCCAAAAGCAAACAAACTTGTCCCTGATCTCTGGCCAACGAGAGAACGTTCTATCCTCAAACAAATAGAGACTGCGATCCGAAAAGGGAAATTCGCCTCGGCGTACCTACGAGCGTTTTTTCGTTCTCCTGCACTTTCTACTCGGACTCGAACAGAGCGGCTCACAGCAATACTAACCCGAACCCGAGAGACGGAAACGACTAAAAACGTCCGCAGGAACACGAACGCTGACTCGCTGCCTCACTGACTCACTGACTCGCACACACGGGATTCTTTCAACAACAAGAAAAATAAATCCCCCCCGAGGATGAGTAATGATAAAGCGATTTTACACTTCACTAGGACGGGAGTTACGTTTTGTGTTGTTTTTTTTTGCAGGGTAATTTCTGGAGAAAAAAAAATATTGTATTTTATTTTTCTTTTTTTTTTACAATACGCCACCCCCCTGCCCCCTCTGTACTTTGCAAAACTTTTTCTACATTAAAATACATCTCCAGTGAGCGAGGGGAAGATTTCTGCTCCACGATATTTTCAAAAATGGAGGAAAAACATAAACAAAGGCCGTTCATACGTCGACACGAAATCCGTCCGCGACGTTGTATTTTGAGCGGAGACTTCACGAGACTCGGTCGCTGTCCGTCCTGATGATGTACATCGACGCCTGTTTGTACAATCGTCCGTTTGTTCGATATCGTGCAATTTGTGAATACAGGATACAAGTTTTATTTTTTTTGTGGGTTTTTTTTTTTTTTTTGAGCAACTTAAACTTTGTGCAAAATTAACTTTGTGCATATCAACATATGAACAAGATCACGTTTGGTCCCGTGCAGCAACGGACGATTCAAAAACAAACAACAACAACATTCCTGAACATTCCGATACCCTTTGCATCGTATTCAGTGGTGTGTGTGTGTGTGTGTGTGTGTGTGTCTCTCTTTGTTAACGCCGTGTGGCTGCTCGGTTTTTTTTTTATTTTATTTAATCCGCCGAGGCTTTGAGGAAGAAAAAAAAAGGGACGAGGTGTTTTTTTTCCATTCGAGGGCTTTGAGCCAGAAA
Organism: Silurus meridionalis; assembly: GCF_014805685.1. Classification (NCBI taxonomy): domain Eukaryota; kingdom Metazoa; phylum Chordata; class Actinopteri; order Siluriformes; family Siluridae; genus Silurus; species Silurus meridionalis. The sequence goes on from NC_060908.1 coordinate 3,564,089, forward strand.
AGGGCTTTCGATCAAAAGTATTTTCAATTATTTTTTTTTGTAACATTTATAAAAACAATTTATTTATGCAAAAACTTTATCTATTATGATATTTATGTTGTTTGTGTAAAAGGACTGTACAGGTTGGAATACCAGTGTCGTCTTGGCACTTATTTTTTTTCGTTGTTGTTGTTTTGGGAACTACATCGTTGCACATAAAAATCGGAACAGTAAAATGATATCTAATATTTATCCTCTGTGTACATTGAATATTTTGACTCTGTTTCTTTGTGGGGAAAACAAAAAAAAGAACATAATAAAATGTTAAGATTGTCGGATTGTTTGGTGCGACGACAAAGAATCGGTCCAAACTCGTTTACTTTATATTAGCTTTATAAACTATATTGCTTGAGAAATCATGAGAACTGCAGTGGGGAAGGAATTTCCAGGACGCGTTTGCTCCGGTTTTTGATTTGCTCATTGCTTGAGACCAGGCGTGTTCTCGTTAACGTGTAGAATTGTCGTGAAAAATTCGTTTTGGTCGTGCGAGCTCCCAAACGAAACGTTTATTAAAGCATTTCTGATGAGGGTGTTGTGCGTAAGTATTGGCACTGATGGCGATTTGGCGAAAATATCTACAAAGTTTGCATCAAAAACAATGAGCGATTCTATAAGCTCTCGACGTCTTTTACAGCCGTTCACGTGACGACGTTTGAATGCGTCGTACGTGACGGTAACGTGTACGTTCTATAAGTATTGGCACCTGCCTTTTCACGACTGCTTGCTCTAAACACCCGCCCCCTCGGGTGATTGAGGCCAGACCGAGAACTTCTTTATCGTATTGTGGTGCACTGACTTTCTGTCCAACTGCCTTTCCTACTAAACAAACACAAACTCTTATATATATATATATACACACACAAGTATATATACACGTCTATATTCGTATCAGTCATATAAGGGTTTGATTCAATCTGTCGATGATCCTTTTTTCCACTCGACAAAAGGGAAATATTTATTTTTGAAACTTGAATACATTGTTCTTGGGATTTTTTTTTTGTTGTTGTTTGTTTTTTTTTCGATGTCACAAACCTCTATTTTTGTATTAAAACAAATGAACGCTGTTTTAATGAAGAGTGAGAACAGTAAATGTGCATACTGTACTTTGTAGATCTTTCCTTATTCCAGAAATACTTTATTTATTGAGCTGGTATTAAATATTTTTAAGCGCTTTGAGCATTTCTGCCTCTTGTGAAGTGAAAGTTCGAGGAGAAAAGAAACAAAAAATGGTGACTTTTACCGGCAAGAAATCCTGAAGGTTTACGCTCAACGAAGGACTTTATAAAAAACAAAAATGGAAAAAAAAACTGGTTTCTTTGGTCTGAGGAGGCAACTTTCATATTCGTGATGTGCACTTGAGGCCTTGTAGGACTTTCCAGCTGTCGATATTGAAATGGTGGCATTTTTGTACTTTTGATTAAACCGTACGAATACCAGGAGACACTTTTTTGTTCATTTTTTGCGCTAAAGCTGTGAGGTCGTTCACAAGGTTGAGGTAATTGTCCTGATGGAAGGGTGTGTGTCGGTAATGATGATGTTTGCGGTTATTTTCACGCTCGTAACGAGCGCTCAAAACCCATCACGCCTTCTAGCCAAAGATATCGAGACTTTCGTAACACAGTATTAGCTTAATCTTATAAACAAAAAAGGAGTGAAAAGTTCATTAAAATTTATAATACAATAAAAATCATTGTCCACTCATAATGATTGATAAAAAAACATTTTTTTTTACCCATCAGCCCATGCGCTTTCCCCTCATTCTCTCTCGGCCTGATGGAAACTGGAGTCTCCGTGCAAGACCACATGACTAAGGGGCGACTTGCCTTGGTTTCAATTCATGGTTGTTGATGTTGTTGTTGTTGTTGTTCTTGCTGTTTCTTTGTTTTGTTTTGTTTTTTAAACAAATTCTGGATATTGTTCCCTGTTTTCATGTTTTTTAAATCAATAAAGATGTCGGTTTCTGAAAAAAAAGACGAAGGAAAAAAGCGGTTTGCTTTGTCTCGGGTTTGATTACAGAGTAGGATTGGGGGGGCAAAAGTATGCGGACAGAAAACACCGTTCGTTGTTTCGTGTGCGAGGCGTCATAGATGGGTCTGAGTAACAAAATTAAATACTGTAAATAAAGAAAGACTTTTCCGAATCTGAATGTTCCTGCCTGATGCTTCGACGCAGCATGGAACCGCATTACATTTGTTCGCTGTAAAATGGGATAAGAAAAAAAACAAAAAAAAAACAGTAAAATGTGATAAGAATATATCAGTTCCTCAGGACTGAAAAGGGTGGGATGAAGGGGGGTGCACTAAATTTTGCACTTCACTCAACTCTACATGTGTGTCCTTTGTTTTTTTAATGGATTAGATTAATGGTGAATATACGGCATGTCTGATGAAATGCACCTTCCTCGGAAGTTATAAATAGTCCGAATTCCTGCCAGGGGGGTTGGTGCTCGTGTTTATGGCTTCGCTCTGAGGAATCCTTGACATTCTGCAGTTTCGCTTTTCGTCAGTCTCTTCGCGATATCGCGTTTCAGCCGGACGACCAGGATATGACTTTCTAATTATCTTATTATACTTTTATTACGTATCGTTAAAGCATAATAAATGCCTTAACGCACAGAGATCTTGGTTTGTTTTACAAGACAAGTGTGTGATGATGCCAAACAGAAAAAAAAATTAAATCACAATGAGAGTAATGCGAAAGCGGGTCGAGCCCAAAGAACAATGCTATTGCCCTAAACAATACAATATATTAAGGCGTACATTCTTCCTTAAAACCTCAGTTTGGAAACCTGTTTTTCTTTTCTGGCTAAACAAGAAACTATGTATTTACGCAAGACAATAAACAGCCCTGACAAGATTTCACACCGAGGCCTTTAGTGGTGTTCTACCTGAATTAATCCACCTCTTAATACCATCATTATTACACCATGGTTACAGAAACCATCAATATTATAAAGAAATACAGACAGAGCGCTGCATTACAGACGCGAATCTCATCCGGTGAGAACGAATGGCATCACTAAAGCAAGAAACCCAATAAACACAATTCAACAAGTCTCCTTTCACTGGAGCCACAACTGCACCTTTCACATCTAGTTTTATTATAGTTCTAATTCTACAAAGAAAAGTATAAATGGTTCTTGAAAAAGCTGTTTGGAACTGTTTTGGCTGACCTTTCCCCTCACGATATTCAGATTTTATTGAAAAGTCCGTTTTATAAATGTCGTAAGTGTATCTACGACCAAATCGAATTCTCCTGTCAGCCATTGTGGAATAAAAAAAATAAAAACAAAACAGCTGTTAAATCCACACGAATATATTTGAGTTTGCTACAGATGTGAAAATACCAACGTTATTGCTGGCCATTTGGAGTCGCCAATTCCAAATCTGATTGGTTAAAGCAAGAGCCTTCGAGCAACATGTGCTTTATGCTACAGGCACCTGCACTGTTAACTCTGAAGGCTTCAGAGGACATTTCTTTGACCCTGGCAACACGTGATGTGACAGCAGGAATTTGATTGGACACAAACCAAGAGAAAAGCTATGAAATGAAGAGAATAGACTATTGGGAATAAATTTGTTGTCCCAAAAAAAAGTTGTCCCATATCCAGGAGAGTTCAGTGGACTATGTTCACTATGTTTGTGGACACCTGAGCATGATAATCAAATGTGCATGAATTTGAACATCTCATTCCACATTTAGCTGTTATAAGAACATCCACTCTTCTGGAAAGATGTTCTAGGTTCTGGAGTGTGTCTGTGGAGATTCATTCAGCCACAAGGGTGTTAGTAAAGTCAGGTACTGATGTAGATGGGGTGAGGAAGCCTGGGGTGCAGTCAACGTTTACATTCATCCCAAAGGTATGGAAGATCTCAAGTTGAGGTCAGAGCTCTACAGCAGGAGATCTTCCATTCCAAACCATTCTGACCAGATGTTCATGGAGGTGGCTTTGTGCGCAGGGGTATTGTCATGCTGGAACAGCTTGTGGTCTCCTAGTTCAAGGGAAGGGAACATTTTATGATTCTGCATCCAAAAGCATCCAATACAAGTTTGTATCTCCAAGTTTGTGCTGTTTGCAAAAGAACCTAAAAATTCCTTTTTTTTTCTTTTTTTCGACTCATCAGAATTATATATACCCCCAATTTTGCTGTGTTTTGTGTTTTATTTTGAAAGTTTCCACACCCACAGCTAATTATAGATGTTTTCTAATGTGTGGACAATCTCAGAGCTGTAAGTTTGCAAAAAAATGTCCAAAAGAGCACAACAGGAAAATGAAAAGATTGTAGGAGGAAGAGGTTCTCAAGGCAAAGCCGATCATCACGTGTTTGTGATTGATTGGTTGCTATAGTAACCAGAACTGTAGCTACATCCGCATTGATTTCAGCTAGAAGTGAAAACTGCGGGATAACGGAACTGCGAAGCAGCAAAGCGGCGAAGACTTGCAGTCGTTGCTCCGTCTAACCTGAGACCAAATCGCTTGCGTCCATGTGATGTCACATGAATCAAATTATAATTAGTAAAAATGGCTCTGAATGGCTCACACAACAACTTGAAAAACTATGTTTACGTATATATCCGGTGGGGAGAGCGTTTCGGAGAACTTTTACCTCACGAAAATGGCATCTCGATAGGGACAGAGGACAATTTCGTTGAGAAAATGATCCACAAAGTGTCCACAAATCTGGCTTGATGTGGGCGTGGCCTGTGACTACTACTAGAGCTGCTGTTATACTTTACGACCAATCGGATTTTAGTATGTGATTTGCTTATGCGTTACAGCCGTTTAAATTTTACAGGTTGTGTGTACGTGTGAGGGTGTGTGTGAGTGTGTGTGGGTGAGTGTTTGCCAAGGGGCACTCCCTGGCAATAGGTAGCACGGACCTACCCATAAATCATAGGTGTAACTGATAGCTCTTGCGTGTGAGTGTGTGTGATGTGTGTGTGTGTGTGTGTGTGTTGCACATTTCTCTGTATTTGGTGATTGTTTCAGAAACCCAAAGAGGAAGTTCAAGCAGGGAGATGCCCCAGCTACACAATCAAAACACAATTTTTTGACAGCATCACCAGCAACCTGAAAGATGTTCACCATGAAAGGTTTCCCCCAGTGCACAAACTTCAGTCAAGTGATTTATAGTGTGTGTGTGTGTGTGTGTGTGTGTGTGTGTGCGTGTGTGTGTGTGTGTGTGTGTGTGTGCGTGTGTGTGTGTGTTCGACACACATGTTGTTCGATACCACACGCAGTGTCAGGGAGCACAGTCATAGTCAGCACCACCACCCGCCCTCTGTGTGTGTGTGAACCCTTTCCCATAAGCCCAAGGTTTCCAGTAAAGAACATGGAATAAGCGCATGGGTCATTGTGAAAGTAAAAGTCGCAGCTGAAGAGTGAAGACGCACCGAATGACAAATGAATGAAATGCCCCAGTGTTACAAAACATGATGTTTTGTTTTGACTTCCTGCTGACCTACTGACTGCACTCGGTCTGACACACACACACACACACACACACACACACACACACACACACACACACACACACCCCAAGCTTTCTCTCTGTCTGTCTCTTCGTATCTCTATTTTTCTATCGGGCCTTCTACATTTTCCTCTCTCTCTTTCTCTCCCTCAGTCCCAGTCCCTCTCTCATTCTTTCTCCCTATCTCTATTTCCTCTCTCTTTCTCTTTCTCTCTGTCTTTTTTTTCTCTCTCGCCTCTCTGTTTCTGTTTCTGTTACTCTCCCTGTCTGCCTCTCCCTCTGTCACTGTCTCTTTCTTTCTCTCGCTCTCTCTTTTTCCCTCTTTCTCTCTGTTTCTCACTCTTTCTCTCTGTCTTTTTCTCTCTCTTTATCTGTGTCTGTCTGTGTCTCTCTCTCTCTCTCTCTCTCTCGTGGGCGTTTTCTATACGAGACAGGCTCTTGTGACGGCAAATAGAAACTCAAGATTTAAATAGTACATTTCTATCCATCTTGTGTTGTGATTTTTTTTTCTTTTTTACAGCAGGGACATCAGTGTGAAGTGCCATACGCACACTCACTCTGAGAAAAATTTTGAAACGAGAGAAAAAAGAAACAGAAACGAAAATACAGTGCGTGAGTAGCTCCGAACGCAAAACTCACAAACGACAATTTTCTACCTTCACGCCATTATTTTCACGTTAAACGAACAACGACGTGAGGAAATCATACACTCTTTGTATGTGCTGGTGATTTATTTATCAGTTTCCTTTTTCACCAAGCTTGCCAATTCCCATCAGCTACCAGCTTTGCATCATCCAAAAGCTACCAGGTGGGCTGGGGTGGGGTGGGGTGGGGTGACACACACTTCCTACGAGACAGATGAAGACAAATATGGCCGTCGCTCCTGCTTCATCACTCATTTTGCTGTGCAATCTGCCCTCTTCTGCATACATAAACTAACCAATTCCTTTGATTTACTAATATCACTGTTACTGACACAAACAAAAAAACTATTTTACCTGCGTTTTTCCATTTTTTTTGTTTTAATTTATTTATTTCTCATTATTATGAAAATTATTGAACACCAGGTTTGGTTTTATTTCAAAAATACAAATTATGTCAAATAAATAAATAGAAAAAAATGTTGTATAAAATTTATGTTAAAGTAATACATGTATAATAATTTTAATATATTATTTAATATATAATAATATAATTTAGAATTTAATAGAATAATTGTAATTAAAAATAAAACAATAAAAAAAAAAATAATAATAATAATAATAATAATAATAATAATAATATATATATATATAAATACAATATATAAATACATAATACAAATATTTGGATTATTATTCTTTATTAAAAATGTCTTATTTCAATTAACATAGTGAATAATTTTACACATATTTTATATGTCTAAATATCAACAGCATAGTGCAATATTAGGTGCGTTTTATTCATTTATTTATTATTATTTTATATTATTATTAATATTAATATCCAGGTCTGAAATGTTTACCCTCCAAGCACACCTGCATTTTTTTTATAAAGCATAAGTTACACTTTCTCATTGGGATCTGAAAGCAGATGAATCATATAAAAAAAACGAAGTACGCGTTGTGTAACACCTGACATGTCATTGCGTACCTTCTCGTTTTGTGTCTTTGTTTCCTAAAGCTGAAACTCCTAAGAAGAACGCGTTTGACCTTCACGATGTCAGTTTTAGATTTCTGATTGGTCAGACGGCGTCGACTCATTTTGACGAATCCTCATTTTTTATTGTATAATACAATAGCACGGGTAAGTCACGGGCCGAATTTGAAAGAAGTTGATTTTATGTTTCGGGTTGGAAGGAGTCTCCAGTGTCAGTGCTTCCTAGGGGCTTTGTAACATGCTGTAATCGCGATTTGAAAGTAAACTGAATTAAACTGAATGATCTATAAAATGTAAGATACTAAAACTGAAAAAAAAAACACTGTGTGAGAGGAATAATCCTGTATTATACAGTAAGTCAGTTCCTGCTATCCAGTTATTTTTATAGAATACTTTATTGATCTCACAGGGAAATTGTTATTTCATTGCATATCCTAGTGATGTAGAGGGGGCTGGGGTCAAGATGAACAGCCATATTGTGGTGCCTCTGGAGTGCAGGAGGTTGGGGGCCTTGCTTAGGGGCCCCAGGGGTGGCAGCTTGGCCATGCTGGGGATCAAAACCCTGACCTTTTGGTCAGTAGCACAGAACCTTAACCACTGACCTACCACCTTCCACCTCCTTCTTGCTTCGTGGAGATGAATAAAAAAATAAGTTTGTGTTTTGAAAGGACGGAGTCTCCAGCATCAATGCTTCATAATTGCTGTGTAACATGCTGTAAACGGATAAAAATAAACGTACGCCATTTTGTATTAAATAAATACAATTTTAAAAACCACCGTGATGCGAGAGGAATATTACAATACAATACAGTATAATACTGTAACACAGTCCATTATAATACAGTATTTGTGTGTCCATTTAAAGGTCCTTGTCTTCCCCTAAGCCACACACTCATTCCAGAATAACTAACTGTCCACTTCCTCCCAGCTTTACACCCACCCACCCACACAGGAAGTTACATCCATTTTTCATCGAGGTCTTTTAAACTTCCTTTTCTTTGCAATCCTCGTAGAAACACGTCCACAGCGAGGCTCGGAGCAACCCTGCCTTTGTTTAACGTTCTGGAACGAGCCTAACCGATATCATGACCTCGCTAATTGTTCACTTTTTTTTGTTTTAAAACAATTATCCTAAGGAGGTGGCGGTTTCTCATCCACCCTGCCCACAGGTGAGGAAGGGAAAAAGTACACACTTTTTTGAAAGCGGGCACATGGTGTACTCAATTTGGGAGGTAGAAAAGCAGGAAGGAGGAAACGTGTGTGCTGAGGAGTGTCTTGGTACCAAGAAGCTGACGAGTACCGAAGAGTGAAATGAAACGTGTCAAATGAAGTCGTTGCCTGTTAATGATATGTGAAGAGAAATGAGGAAGAGACGGTGTATATTTTGTGATGTGTGTGTGAGAGTAGGGCAGGTGAAGGAGGGATTTTCGTCACTGAAGTGTTTGTCTTGGGAGGGTTTGGGTGTGTAACAACATTGCAACACAGGAGTGGGAAGAGGTGCACACCCGCTCCTTGTGTGTGTGTGTGTGTGTGTGTGTGTGTGTGTGTGTGTGTGTGTACGACGCCGGCCCGAACACGAGTGCTTCAATAAAAGATGAGTGGAATGAGGCGCGTGCGGGCACAAGTGCTCGGCGCATGCAGCTATTTCAGGTGAACATTTCCTACATCGCCTTGGCAACTATTGTTGCCTTGACGTGCTCTGTGGTATTTTTTATGTGCGCGCATGTGTGTGTGTTTTCTACAGGCTACGGCGAGGATCTAATGAAGCGTGGCCCTGAGGAGAAAGGAAACGATCTCATTCAGACATACAAATGAACTAGAAGAGGCAGAAAGAACGAGAGAAAAGAAAGGGATCTCCTCGATGGAGCGTTCCTGTAATTCAAGATAGAATGAAATCATGCTCTGAGAAAAGTCTTAGCGTCCCCAGGCATTTCCCCGCCTGTGTTAAATGCTCGTGATGTGACGGACGCCGAGCGTTACAGACTTATGAGTGTGAAAGTACCAAATACATTTGACAAAAAAAAAAGCACTCAACGGTGTAGTGGCGTTTTTTCGCCCGAACGTTAAAACCATACGTGCCGCTCGCAGAGCCACGATGCTCTCATCGCTTTTATTATAGAACACACACCACCCACGCCAGATATGACTCCAGGCTGATTTCCAAGAAAGACTGAATGCTCTGAGATTACAGGGGTGTTCCACAAGGCCTGGGCCTGGCTCCCTTTTTTTTTCTTTTCTATTATTGTTTACAGAGCTTATCATCATCTCTTTGTGGCATGTGAAAGTTCCTTCACATGCCCAGAAAGTGCTTAAGAGAGAGAGAGAGAGAGAGAGAGAGTATACACCACTGGGCTATAATTCTGCTTCTAATAAATAATTTTAGTGTCTGTAGTATTAGTATGTAATATTATTTTATGGGAGGAAATTAGGAATAAAACATGACTCAGTGTGCTGGTTGTGGGAGAACGTAGTCTTTATGAAACAGCGTGACCTGACCTGTTTTATACGTCCTTTACAATATTACAGCGTTTCCCCTGATGATTACACATTTCTTTTCATCATATGATGTCACATTTTTTTAAATCCATTTATCGCTACATTTAAATTATGATTTTTTTTTTCAGTTTATAAATAAATGGTTAATAAATATTTGTTTGTTTGCTTCTGAGTTTTTTTGGGTGGTTATGTATTTGTTTATGCATTTGTTTGCTTGTTTGTATTTTTTTGTGTTTATATTTTTGCGTTTTATTTATTTGTTTTTATTTGCTTTTGTTAATTTCCATGATTATTTATGTGTGTTTTATTCATGTTTATTTATTTGTTTGTTTGATAATTCATGGGTATTTTTTCATTAATGTATTTTATTTATTTATTTGTCTGTCTGTCTGTCTATCTATCTATCTGCCTGCTTGCCTGCCTGTCTGTCTCTCTCTATGTTTGTTTCTCTCTGTCTGTCTGTCTGTCTGTCTGTCTGTCTATCTATCTATCTATCTGTCTGTCTATCTATCTATCTATCTATCTATCTATCTATCTATCTATCTATCTATCTATCTATCTATCTATCGATCTATCTATCTATCCATCTGCCTGTCTGTCTGTCTGTCTGTCTGTCTCTATTTGTCTGTCTGTCTGTCTGTCTGTCTGTCTGTCTGTCTGTCTGTCTATCTATCTATCTATCTATCTATCTATCTATCTATCTATCTATCTGCCTGTCTGTCTGTCTGTCTGTCTCTATATGTTTCTCTGTCTGTCTGTCTGTCTGTCTGTCTGTGTGTCTATTTGTTTCTCTGTCTGTCTGTCTGTCTGTCTGTCTGTCTGTGTGTGTCTATTTGTTTCTCTGTCTGTCTGTCTGTCTGTCTGTCTGTCTGTGCTTCCAAAGTGCTGACGCTGGAGACTCGTTACCATAATTATGGAAATGTAATATTAAATCTTTATGTAAATGGAAACACAATACAACAAGCATACTGAATCTAATCCTGTGATTCACAGCCGGTGTTACTGGCAGATTTATGGAGCCAATCACATTGAACTCGACAGAACTCGACAGCGCTGTGCTAAAAACGCAACGCCTCAGTTCCTGACAGCATGAGATGCCCTATTCTGAAGTTCCAGCGCTGGTGGGTTCGAGCCTCGTCACCCTGAAGCTGAAATAACAGTGACATTAAAGTGGCATGCAAAAACCAGAAAACTAAAAAAAGAAAAAGAAGAAGTCGTCGACTCTCAGATCAGGCAAGACAGCACGAGATATCGATCTGAAGAAGTGTTCAGTGTACGGGGTGAGATCGCAGAGCATGACAACCAAATCCAAAAGACAATACACGGCATGCAATGCCGGGCATATCGTCGTTTTTTTTTCAAAACCAGACCGAATAATTTGAAGAAGTGAAAATCTGCATTGCTTAGATAAACTCCAAAGATAAGGACGAGCGTTTTAACATGTCGGCTCAACAAAGTCTTTTACTAGTTTCTGAAAATGCATATATATATATATATATATATATATATATATATATATATATATATATATATATATATATATATTTATATAAACATAGATAAATAAAGTACTTTCTTGTAAACAGAGCTAGTCTCGAAACTTTTTAAAACCACCTTGTGTATATATATATATAAGTTTCGAGACTAGCTCTGTTTACAAGAAAGTACTTTATTTATATATGTTTATACATTATCACCTTGTATTGTTCTCCAACTATCATCATGCACAAGTTGGCAAATGTTTCAACATTTTTTGAAGGTCTTCCTGATCTCTCATCATCTTCCGGTAATGTTCTTACAATCTTTTACTGTGTATATATATTTCTTTTTTTATATCAGAGATTTTTCCACTGTGGGATGAATAAAGGTAAATCTTATCGTAAGTGAAATACGGTTTAAGTAGACGGAAATACAGATTTCAGGTCTGTATGTGAGTTAAAAGGTCATGTGCAGGTCATTGACCTTGTCCTTCACGGCCCTGATTAGCCGTGTGTGTTTCCCATTAGCGGTGCGAATTCGCCACAGCTCAGGTTCCACCCTTTGCTTTCTTTCCTTAAGCTTCTCCATTGATAGAAAAAAAAAGTAATTATTCTGCCTGCGGCTCAAACAATCAGTCGTCCCATTGGACTTGGGTTACGAAGACAAACACCTCCCCGATGTTTTGGGCCAGCAGGATTATGGTGAGGGATTTATTTGATGATGATGATGATGATGATAGGAACAAAACCAGGGGTCCATGTTAAACCCAATTACGTTGTGCTCTTAAAGCATGTTTGTAAGTCTCAGATCTTCCTGTCTGTAAGAACGTACTTCAGTTCACAGTCCTGCTCTAACCAGAGTTTATCAAGCATCTGTGGTTTTCACACTTTTAAAATACAATTCTCTAATTGGGTGTGGTACGAAATTACCAGAACCGAAAGACCTTTAAGTGTGTCTAACACATTGCTCTTTATACGACTCATGTAAAATTGGTTGTCTACAAAACGCTAAGAAATACATCTAGACCATCGTCGAGTCATTCTCTAAATCTATGACACTATTCTCCGCTTGTTAGCTCCAAAAAAAATACACAAACAAAAAAAACACGTTATAAACAATTCACCGAGATGATCTAACAAGAAACCTCGATTGCACACGAAAAACACTGCCGGATTTTCCTCTGGTTGCATCAGACGATGCTTGTCTAAAGATTACAGGAAATGGATCGGCTCGGCTGTGAAAAGAGAAGCAGAGCGGATGGGTGACAGGACAACCAGGACGTCTGTCTGTCTGTCGGGGCAGACAGCTAAACCGCTGTAATCTATCTATAATCTGATCCGATTGCTGCTGCTAAAACACATTAGCCTATCAAAAGCAACCTGAAAGGAAATGCAAGGGTAAATCAAGGTCATCTGCAAGTCTGTGTTTCACTGTAACAAGACTAAAAATTCTGGATCAACATCAGACATTTCTTTCTTTCTTCCAAATCTGAATTAATTAACACAAACACACACACACACACACACACACACACACACACACACACACACACACACACACACACACATTAAATACACTTTATGGAGTCTCTGTTCCCTAGTGTTCCATTAGTCCCTATTCACTGTTATAATAACCTTCACACTTCTGGGAAGATGTTCCACCAGGTGTTGAAGTGTATTTCTGGAGATTCATCCCAAAGGAGTTCAATAGATTTGAGGTCAGATCTCTAAGATTTTCCACTCCAACCCATATAAAGCAGATCTTCATGGAGCTGGAGGTCTCCTAGTTTAAGTGAAGGGAAAATTTCATGCTGCCACATCCAAAGACACTTCAACTTTGGGGAAGAATTACATATGGCTGTAAAAGTCAGGTGTCTCAAAACTTTTGTCTATAAAGTGTATACTACAGCACAAGTAAAATCTATAACTGTGCTTGATGATTGATATCAGAATTAGCATAGCGGTACTCATGTTTTCTGGCATATTAGCATGAAGAAAATGTTCCATAATTTAATTCAGTAACTGAGCATGAAAACTATATATTTTTTTGCACTTCCTGTTTAACTGCTTGTTTTAAAAGCTTTCTATGAGCACTGCATACTCCATATCTTCATGCTGCAAATCTGGGTGTTTCCACGCTTCCACTCCTCCACTGTATCGCTGCTATTTTTTAATTATTTAGCTTTGTTTCAATGCAGTTACTAAAAAGTTTAAAAAACAGCTTACACCAGTACTACCAGTTCAACCAGTAAGATTTTTTTTTTGTTGTGTTATATTGGTTGAACTTTTCCTCGTAAATCAGTCTGGAAGGAATTCTGGTGTAAGGTAGTTCGTTTTTGCATACATAAGAAAAAAAAGAAAAAAGAAAAAGAAAAGAAAAGAAAACATAACCAGAACAAAACAACAAAAACCTGTTTGGCACATTATGCTTATGTTAATTGAATAAAAAAGAAACATAATATAATATAATATGGAATAACATGACATGACATGACATAACATATACAATTAAATTAAATTAAATTGTATTAAAATTAATTAACAAGCAGCAAAAACCAACATAGTATAAATGTAAATAATGTATACAAGTAACAATAGTAATATTGTTACTTGTATTTTTTTCAGTCAGCATATTCTAATTTAAGTGTAATGGTTTTTTTTTATTATATAAAATAAATAAATTGATTCTAATCATTTTATCTTGGTATATCATAGAAAGAAAATGGTACAAATGAATAGAAACCTACACCTATCTTAGTTATAATTGTTTTTATTTTCAAATTCTACTTCAGAAAATGGATGGATGGATGGACGGACGGACGGACGGACGGATAAATTGATTCTAATCATTTTATCTTGGTATATCATAGAAAGAAAATGGTACAAATGAATAGAAACCTACACCTATCTTAGTTATAATTGTTTTCATTTTCAAATTCTACTTCAGAAAATGGAAGGATGGATGGACGGACGGACGGACGGACGGACGGACGGATAAATTGATTCTAATCATTTTATCTTGGTATATCATAGAAAGAAAATGGTACAAATTAATAGAAACCTACACCTATCTTAGTTATAATTGTTTTCATTTTCAAATTCTACTTCAGAAAATGGACGGACAGATGGACGGACGGACGGACGGACGGACGGACAGACAGACAGACAGACAGACAGACAGACAGACAGACAGACAGACAGATAGATAGATAGATAGATAGATAGATAGATAGATAGATAGATAGATAGATTCTGACTCTGAAACTGAGACTGGCTTTTATACTGACACTGATTTTGACTATGACTCTAATTATGATTGTGCTACTGATTCTAGTTCTTCTACTGACTCTGATTTTAATCCTAATACTGACTCTGGTACTGATTTTGATACTGACTTTGACTTTAATACGGACTCTGACTCACATTCGGACCCTGGTACTGACTCTGATTCTGCTACTGATTTACATTTTAATTTCACATTCTGTTACTGACACTGATTTTGAGTCTGACATTGATTTTGTTACTGATTCTGACACTCATTCAGACTTTAGTTCTGACTCAATGACACTGACTTTGATTTTACTACTAACTACAATTCTATAGTCTATAATCTACAGCCTATAGTTCAGGTGCTGCAGTTCTTTTTGTTGTTTACTTCTGCGTTTCTAATTTTCCTGCAGTTACTGTTTCTGAAGTAACTACTGTCAGACTGACTCGACCGCTGAAACCTGTTGTATCACACAGCCGTGAGTCGTGGAGCTCTGCTCGAGTTCATTCGATGCAAATGAGATTAATTCGCCTCACTGAACTTTCAGAGCTCTGGATTATCTCAAAGCGTCCAACCATAAGATTGTGAAAAGCCGATCACTATGCCAGGACAAATAACGCGGTTTTATCTATTACAACAAATTGTGTCTTTATCGCGAAAGAATTAGTATTCCCTTTATTCGATGCCGAACAGCACAAAAGTTAAAAAATCCCAACGAAACGCACTCTCGACCAAAACAAGCCTCATAAAACACACTCAACCATCATAGTCGACCTTTTACCACGTCCAGATTTGTGTGTGACTAATCGCATGTTATTGGCCAGTTCCCTGAGAGTTTATCACACTCTCTGACACACAGCTTAAGCGAGACCAGTTCGTGTCCCAGTGGCATTAATAGGACAAAAGGCTTTGAAGCAGCGGCTAAATAAACTCGCTTCAATGGCGAGCGCTTTGTAACACGAGCCCCCTGTGAGCCCGAGACACCCCTCGTCCCCCGGCTTGTTTTCACAGCATTGATTAAATCAAGTCTCCAGCAATTACTTCACCTTTCTTGTATTTTTTTTTAAGAGGGAGTTTGGCCTTTTAGCCGAGCGTGAAGACCTTTAACGTGAGCCTGAGCCCCGTATTGGGTTCACCCAAATATTTTCTAGGTTTCCAGCGGTAACCGTAACAGCACCGGCGCGTACGAGCACCAATTAACGAGGGACAGGACGCAACATGGCACGGCGCGTACGGACAGACAGGGTTTAATCGGAGAGAATTAACAGCCGGAGACGCGTCAGCTGTCGAGCTTTATACTCGAGCTGAGTCACGTATAAACCCCGGCGATAGCGATGTTTACGATACCAGACGTTAAATTCGCTAGCAAGAAAGCGTACATTTGTTGACCTGCTGATGTGGAGTCATGTAATCCTGTAATGTGTGTTTTTTTCTGTGGATAAAGAGGTCTGTCAGAAATGTGTGTGTGTGTGTGTGTGTGTTTGTGTGTGTGTGTGTGTTTTCGTGTGTGTAAAAGACACCCAGAGAATGACACCCTGGCACGAGTGGACGCTGTTTGCCGCTGTCCCTTTCGGAGCCCACGCGCTCACACGGCGTGACATCACCGGGAGACTATTTGGCGAGCGTACCGATGCCTGGGCGATGTGTAATGGAAGAAGTCGTTGTGGTGTTGGCCGCAGAGCGCACACGCACATCTGAAAGCTGTTATCAGCTCCAATGACATCAGCCCCTCTTGGCTCGGGCCTGTGCTGATCTCATTTGCCCTGTCCATTCACTCGTTTGCATGTGCGGATAAGCCTCTGTGTGTGTGTGTGTGTGTGTGTGTGTGTGTGTGTGTGTGTGTGTGTGTGTGTGTGACTGGTGGGAGGGACGCAAAGCCTTAAACACCTTGTCATTAAAGGCATCGTTTGCGGAATAAGCGGTCATTACAGACAATATGCTGTGCCTTTTCAAGTGTTGCGTACTTCCTAAAAACAGCATCTCTATTGTTATTTACCGCTCTCCTCTCCCCGACTCTGATGTGTCGAGGATAAGGAAGTGAGGAAAGCCGTTTCTGCCCTGAAAGAGGCATTTGAAAAGAGGAACTCAATGTCGCCTTCATGAGCTTGCCCACAGGCATTATGGCACTTTGACTTCTTTCGAGGAGAAAAAAAAAAAAGTGAAAGGGATTAACAAAGCAGGAATTATGGAGCAAAAATGCAAGGAGGAAACTGGAGATGAGATAATGTGCAAATTCTTCCAGAAATCGGAACTTTTCAATGCGCCGATTAGTTGCAGTGGCACTGAAGGGACGCTGGACGCCAGATTGACAGAGCCACTGACGTTAAACCTGAATAGAGATCATGGAGATGTGCAGGAACAGGCGGGAAAAAATACAGTGCAAGAAATTAAATAAACTGTACAATGTAGCTGCTCTGCTAGATGAATGAGATACATGTACAGTGTTCCCTCAGAACTCGTGGGGGTTACGTTCTAAGACCCCAAGAGAGTTTTGATCCGCTAATTTTGAACGCACTCCAGCAGCCCCTATTGTACCTTAGTGAATTCATCTAGACATTATGTCCCTTTAATACAATAATGTGTTTTGAAAAATGTAATGGAATTTGTTAGTAAAAACAGTTTAAAATGTTATTCCTAACATTCCTAAACATTCGGTCCCGCTGTGGATTCCCGCGAATTTTAAGATAATCCACAACTTGTTGTTAGTAAGGTTCCAAATGTGAACCCGCAAATTTTTCGAGACGCGAGTTCCGAACCGCGAATTATCGGGGGTCGACTGTACACTGATCAGTCATAACATTATGACCACCTGCCCAATATTGTGTTGATAAACCAAACAGTCCTGAACCCTCTGAGCATTAACAATAATAGCAGTAATACAAATGGACATTCGGTGCAACCTAGATGAGGATGGGTTCCCTCTTGAGTCTGGTTCCTCTCAAGGTTTCTTCCTTATGCCATCTCGGGGAGTTTTTCCTTGCCACAGTTGCTCATCAGGGACAAACTTACTTACAAAGAACATATTTACTTTTAATCACCACATTATCTGTGTAAAGCTGCTTTGAGACAATGTTCATTGTTAAAAGCGCTATACAAATAAAAATGAATTGAATTGAATTCTTCAGCAGTTTGAGCTACAACAGCTCCTCTGTTAGATATGACCACAAGGGCCAGACAAATTGTCAAACTCCTGATGCTTGCCCATTTTTCCTGGTTCTAACACGTCAACTTTGAGGACAAAATGTTCATCGCTGCCTAATAAATCCCACCCACTAACAGGTGCCATGATGAAGAGATAATTATTCACTTCACCACTCATAATGTTATAATGTCATAATGTTATGCCTGGTAGGTGTAAGTTGCTTGGGATAAGGGTGTCTGCCAAATGCGCTAGATGTAAATAAATTAACCCCAGAGATCTCTAAAATCAAAATACATCATTTCGCTTAATAATATTTATCATATTTTTAAAATGCTCAAAAAAAAAAAGAATTTACTTAACAATGAAACTGCAGCTGAGGAACAGTTGACGCAAACGGTGCCAAAAATAGATTTGTCGTCCAGTCAGCTACTTGTTACTGTAACTCTGGACGCCTGATTCTCAGAACAGCGCCTCTGGGAATAATACACGCACAATAAAACACTCAGTGCTGTTATAGGAAAGCAATCAACGTTTTTTTTATCTCAATTCTCATACAGTAATATATTTAACTCCCACTAAACCACAGCAATGAGTCCTTTTTTATTCAGAAACATGATGACTAACATATTTATTAACATTATGAACATGTACTTTTTATGCATTTATAGTTACACACACTGTAATGCTGCGCAAACCTTTGCTATAAACCCCAACTTCTCTTTTTTCCATTTTGGAAAGATAAACAGAAAAAAATTGACATGATACTGACAAGTCCTCCATCCAGAAGACTTTTCTGTTACGACTTGGAAAGTCCCGAAACTGGAAACTCCTTTCTAAAATTTCTCAACAGAAAAAGATCATTATATTACTATAATGTTTATAATTTTACTATTCATAAACAACGGTTTTTACTTTTTTTTTATTATTAGTTGTTACTACGGAAACAATATCGTATTCAGAGAATTCTGAGGTGTTTTGCTATATGCGATGTTAGCGTTAGCATCAAAGACTATGGAAAAAGTTTGTGGAAACCTGACCACAAGATTCGAACGTGTTTCTTCGAACATCCCAATACACATCAAATCCCCGTTTGTTGTTATAATAACCTCCACGTTTCACAAATTTTTGTAGTGTTCTTGTAAGGATTTGTGCTCATTCTGTGAAAAGGGGTGAACTCAGTGTAAGCTAATGCACGCTATACTCGCTAGGATAAAAAAAAAAAAACGATAATGACTGGCTGGCTGTCTTTTTTTCCTGTCCATTCTCTCCTTTTTCTTTGTGGCCCTGACAGACGCCCATCACGCCACAATCCGGCTCGTAATGACAGCGTTCACATGTTGTGGTTTTGCATGCTCTTGTTTGCTACGACGTCGTGTGTTATCATGTGGCGAAAAATATATGTTGCAATACCTGAAAAGCTGCAATACGGGCAATTTACTGTGCTTCTCAGTCAGAGCAAACAATTCCCAACCTGTTACCTGTGTAATACAGACTAGTGCTGGGCCCAGATTTGATACACTGTTTGGGCAAAAGTATTAAGACACCAGACTTTTCCAGCCATATGTGGTTCCTCCCCAAAATGTTAGCATAAAGTTGGAGGCACACAATTTTATAGGATGTTTTTGGATGTCATCCTCCCTTTACTTGAATTAGGAGACCCAAACCTGATCCAGCATGAGAATGTCTGTGTGCTCAGAACCAGCTCCATGAAGATCTGCTTTATATTGGTTGGAATGGAAGTTCTCCAGCTTTAGAGCTATTGAACACCTTTGGGATAAATGTGAACGCCACCCCAGGCCTTCTCACCTCACATACATCAGTACCTGCCTTTACTAACACCCTTGTGAATGAATCTCCACAAATCTCCACTCCAAAATCTAGTGGAACATCTTCCTACGAGTGGAGGTTCCATTTTCTAGATAAAAGAAGGAAGAAAAATATCTGATGTTTATCCAAAATTTGTACAATTATACACAAACTTGATCTTGGTTTATTCTTGCATTTCCTTTGAGGTTGCTTTTGATGGGGTTGGAGTGGAAGATCTTGAGTGGCCTTCTCTAGATCTCTGAAAGCCTTTGGATGAATTGAAATGCTGACTTCACCCCAGGTCTCCTCACCTCTCCTACATCAGTGCCTGACTTTACTAACACCCTTGTGGCTGAATGAACACAAATCTACATAAGCACATACTAGAATCTAGTGGAACATCTGGAGGTCACCGTAGTAGTGAATGTGGAATAAATGAGGACTTGGATGTTCAAAAAGCACATACTAATCTTTTGGATTAATGGTGTCCAGAAATGTTGATCCATATAATATATAAAAACAGAGGCTGGTAAAGGAATGATCGTTTGTAGCTACAATATTGTAAGTAAAAACCAGATGTGCAATGTTTTGTGGACGTAAATGGATTAAAAATAAAAAGATGATGTGGTATTTTTAATTAGTGTAACAGCATTGTTGCAGCATCTATTCAGTCATTTTCTTTGATACAATATAGTAATATTTTCCCAGAATGCCTTGCTGTTCTATGAAATTGAAAAACCCATTTATGCACCATACCAAAAAAGTCAAGCCAAGAAGTGTGTAAAGGAAGTGCTCATTACAGCATTTCTATGCCCACCAACAGCGGTTTTGGAACACAGCCAGTTCGGCATCCGAGTCAACCCTGATTCACGCATTTTACAGTGTAATCCATCACAGACTGCAGTACTCGGATGAATGACGACTGCTTATGCAAATTATATGCACATTATATTGTTAGAAACACTGTTGCAGCCATTATGCTAAAACACTCACATACATGCAAAACAAAACGAATGACAGAGAATTCGCGAATCTCTGCAGAGTTCAGCTTCACTTGAATACTTATTCACCTTATAGGAAGTGAAAATTTGGGCTCTGTGGGCAAACACTAGTAGCAAGAATTTAGGGGACATTTATTTGCATTTTCATTTTACATTTACTCATCTGGTAAACGAACACTTGTTATGCTCGCTTTGAGGGGTTTTCCTTTAACTACAGTTACAACCTTACTAACCTGAACATATGTGGATCGGTTTAAAGTTTTATGTATTTCCACGATCCTATAACTATATCAACATTCCTATTATATATCATTATGATTACTGTCGATATTACTAGTATTTTTTACACATCATTACTACTATTACTTTTATACCCCAATGTTGCTACTATAGGTCACTATAGGTCATTATTGATAGTATTATTAAAGCCATTATTGTAGTAACTTTTGCAATTATATCCAATTATATTCTTATAACAACTTTTATTGTAAAGCATTATTATGAGAATTGCTGTTAGGACATTATTACTGACTTTATTATTAGGTGGAATTATTAATATTAATACTTTGTCATTATTATTGCTACGACTATGTGATTGTACTATACATATTGATTATATATATACTTATACATCATTATTATAATTACATTACTGTCATTAATGTGATTACTATCATGTCATCAAAACTTTTATCTATTATATTATAGTGACTGATCCTTTTAATAACATTACTGTCATCATTACAATTACTATACCATGTCAGTATTACCATTACCATAAATAGTCCAATATGTCATTAATACTCATTTTATTACACGTTGTTATTATCTTTGTCATTACTTTCATCATTGCAATAACTATACATCATGATCATTACATCTATACAAAGATAATTACAATGTCATTACTGTCATTGTTACAATTAATAGTCATTATAACTTTTCCAATTTTGTCATTACTACTAAAGCTACGTTATTACTATGACTACGAGAGTACAATTACTGTTATTTTTGTTATTATATTAGAACTCCTAGTATTGGGTTATGATTATGATTATTCATAATCATATTATTATTTCAACATTCAAAGAGTTTTCTTTATCTTCATGACTATGAAAATTGTAGAGTCACACTGAAGGCATCAAGGGCTATTTGAGCAAGAAGGAGAGTGATGGGGTGCTGCGCCAGATGACCTGGCCTCCACAGTCACCGGACCTGAACCCAATCGAGATGGTTTAGGAGTGAGCTGGACCGCAGAGTGAAGGCAAAAGGGCCAACAAGTGCCAAGCATCTCTCGGGGAACTCCTTCAAGACTGTTGGAAGACCATTTCAGGTGACTACCTCTTGAAGCTCATCAAGAGAATGCCAAGAGTGTGCAAAACAGTAATCAAAGCAAAAGGTGGCTACTTTGAAGAACCTAGAATATGACATTTTTCAGTTGCTTCACACTTTTTTAGTATGTATATAATTCCATATATAATTCCACATGTGTTAATTCATAGTTTTGATGCCTTCAGTGTGAATCTATAATTTTCATAGTCATGAAAATAAAGAAAACTCTTTGAATGAGAAGGTGTGTCCAAACTTTTGGTCTGTACTGTATATACACACATACTGTATATATACATGCACAGATAGATAGATTATATGGTTAGAGAGAGAGCATTAAGACAAAAATTGTTGCAAATGTTTGCTTAAATCATCAGGACACCAAACAGAACTTTTGCTATGTTTCCATACGGACGGTTTTAATTGCCGGACGTATGCATCATAGCAGATTTTGGTGCTTGGTTTGAGACTTGGCGCATCAGTAAAACAAATGTTAAGTGATTACAAAAAAATATTGGGGGTTTTAAATTGAGTTTATATCAGAGAAAAGAAAGGCAGTGAATAAATGTGTGTTGCGTTTAAAATGTTTAGAATTTCGCCGCATTACTTAATAATCGCGCGTCAATAAAACTCGTGCCGTTAAAATGAATTTGCGTTAACGCGTTATTAACGTGTTCATTTTGAAAACCCTGATAAATATATACATTTTCTTACTGCTATTTGCTCCACACCTTCCACTGCCCATAGTCGATATATTTTTTTATTTTTGTTGTAGATACATTTACACATTTCTCTGCACTTTGTTCATTTGCTGAATTGCATTTCATTAGTGTGTAAGTCTAAATACTTTACATCCAAAAGGCTCAGAATCCACTATCAGGATAAAAATTGTTACTGAAGAGAAATTAATAAATGTTAAAAAAATTACCATAGGTGAAAAAGGATAAACAAGTTTTAGATTAGAATTGCCTTTTCTGGATGTAAATAAATTGCGGGAAAAAAAAAAAAACACAGGTACATTCCCCTTTTTCCCCCAAAAGAGATGAAAACTGCTGCAAATAATAAAACTACATTCTAGGTTGCCTTCAAAGTAGCATGATTGGAACTTGATAAACGTTGCGAAAAGGTCATCATGATAGCAAAAAAACAACAACAAAGTCTCGTGTGCTCGACATAACCTCATAAAACCCACAACCGCCTGTATGCCTTTCACTACACCCTTCATGCGCTCTACTGTAAATGTAAATGAGTGAAAACCCTCAGCAATACCGTCTGATAAGGCGACTTCACGGCACCTCTTTTTTTTTTTTTCACCTTCTTACACCCTCGTACCATCTTTTCTGAGAACCGGCTCGAAAGTTTGAGAGCTGCGTGTGCGCCTCCACACCAACACGGCTAATTATCAGCCTTTCCCTGTGACAGTAACAGCGTCTGTTTGATGGCGTTATCGGCGGTAATTCCTGGTGTAGGTGGGTATTACTGTAATTAGGTGTCAATAGAGACATGCAAATTAATATGTGATAAACCGAAATAGCACTGGCAAGCAGCTAATCTTCTCCGTTTCCACCCGGTCGCTTCCAATCGCACGGATTTAGAGATTTCTTTCTTTTTTCCCGACATTTTTAGTTCGTATGGGAACAAACGATTGCGGAGGATTTTTGAGAATCTCGCAGTGAAATAGGTCACACAGGAAGGAGCATTTCGCGCTCTCTCGCTCTTTCTACCCTTCTCGTTCGTTCTGTTTTTTTTCTGGACAGACTCATGTCAGCCTACTTTCGCATCATCTGTTCCTGTGTTGTGCTGAAGAAACATCAATTAGGGTTTCACAACTGTTGTTTCAGCTGAGTCACCTGGACTGCACTGCGTCATTTCCTCTGGGGTTTTTTTCCTCTTCATTTATTTATTTATCAATTTTTTTTTTTTAACCAAAGAACAATAAACTAGACGAAACACAATCTTCAAGGCATGGATTCCTATTTATTTTCAAGCATCCATACACCTGGTGAAGACTGTAACTTTTATGCAAAATGAGAAAGTACATTCATTCCTCATATCTTAGATCTGTTCAAACATATTGAGTTCCCCACGTGTTCCTCTCCATCATCATCTTGCTGACTATAGTGATTTATACAGAGTGCAAACTTTTACTTTTTCAGTTTTTGGATGATCTGTTTCTTGAATTGATTTTATCGAGAGCTCTGAGTAACATGTTATTTAAAGGTTACCTACACAGAATCATTCATAATACTTTATTTAGAAGATAGCTGAACTTTGTTTGAAAGTTTTCCTACACTGGAGCTTCCTAGCACATTCATTAGACTATATTTAAAAACTTACCCACAATGAGGCGTTATAACACATTCAAAACACTTTATTTAAAGGGTGCATACATTGGGCCTTCATAACACATTCATAACACTTCATTTGAAGGGTGCCTGCATTGGGACTTTATACTTAAAGAGTACCTACATTGGGCCTTCATTACACATTTATAACACTTTATTTGAAGGGTACCTACATTGGGCGTTGAGAACACTATTTAATAGGAACCTGCATTGGGCCTTCATAACACATTCATAACATTTTATTTAAAGGGTACCTACATTGGGCATTCATGACCTATTCATAATACTTTATTTGAAGGGTGCCTACATTTGGCCTTCATAATTTATTTACAGGGTACCTACATTGGGTCTTATTAACAGTTTATTTAAAGGTTTCCTGCATTGGGCCTTCATAAGACATTCATAACATGCAAAATGAAACATTTTCTAAAAGGTGCCTAGTGTGAGCCTATAACAAGTTCTTTTCCTGGGAAAATAATAATAATAAATAATTTTTAAAAAAGGCTCTAAAAGATTTATGTAGTGCTGTAAGATTTATGTCGCGCGCCTAAACCCAGCGTGAGTGTCTTTATTGTGTTATACCGCCACCTGGTGGTGTAAAACCGAAGTGTTTTTTGTGATCTGAAAAGGTTTTCCAGCTCATTCTATTTTACTTGTCATTTCAACTATGAAAGTTGCAGCTGACAACATCAATTTGAGACCCCCTCACACACACACACACACACACACCAAAAAAACAAAAAAAACAGCAACAGTAAAAATGCAATGATGAGTCACAGAGCGAAGAAAGAATGAGTACAGCTTAAAGGAAAAGTCCCTCGTACCCATTCGATTCTTTTTTTACAGCAGGTGTTTACTAATGCTGGCTTTCCCTACTTCAATGAAAATGCAAATCTTTTAAATTACATAGCATCATCTTCTGTAAGGTGTTTTATTACTATCATCCACGTATCACTGTGCCACCACATGCACTGTCATATACACTTTCATGTTATGACTTCTCACCTACGCTCTCATTCATTGAGCATTCATGCATTCTGAAACCATATGCCAATAAAGAATAAAACCGAAACATTATTTATATATATATACACGAATGCATGAATGCACATGGTTTAAGCAGACATCTACAATAAAAAGCATGCATCATGTTTAGTGACAGGGAACAGGACACAAGCCTACCTGTCTTGCATTTCAGTTCATCACAGGTACACCAGGTATTTCCATAAAATACACCCTAATTATTCAAATTATTCAAACTGCACTGGATTTCTTTCCCCTGGCATGCACCGAAACCTGCTTTATTTGCAGTTATGTGTGCACTGTTTACACCTGTCAATAAACACACTACCATCTGGTTGTCACATGTAGCTCTAGTACACTACATTTCCTGTTTAGTTCTGTAGCATATCTTCCTGTTTACACCACAATCACAAACCCACCAGCCAGACTCGAAGCCACAGGGGCTCATAAAAAGGCGACAATAAATTGTCTAGGAATTTGTTTGTTTGATATACACTCTTTTTTTAAAAATGCACAGCATATGCAAATGTTGATCACAGGTACATTGAGGATGATGATGATGAAATGTGGAAAAGATCATGCATGTGGAAAGACCTGCAACACACACACACACACACACACACACACACACACACACACACACACACAATGTTTACATTTTGCACACTTCATTTTATAGATTAAACATTTTTAATTGGTTTAGTTTGATATGAATTATTGTTTTATGATTTATTCGATTTGTGTGATTAACACGTTAAACATAAACTGATTCATTAATGATGATAAAATCGATGATATTATTATTTATTATATTTAATATATTCTTTTTTTTTTTTTTTTTTTATAAATAATTATGTCTGGGGGGGGGAATTTGAGAGCTGCTGTCACGTGACTATACCCTGCTGGAGGTGGAAGGTGCGCGTGCGCGAGGTTTTGACGCATGCGCACTAAAGAAAAGGTACAGCGAGTAACAGTTCTGTTATGACAGCGAGCGATAAAAACAGGCTTATTTATATATATTCGTTTTTTTACACAAGAGAGAAGACGGGTGTAAAATCGTACGACAGACGTAGTATTTCGTTTTTTTTTTCGAAAACAATGGTGCAGTCCTGTTCGGCGTACGGATGTAAGAACAGATATCATAAAGATAAGGACATTTCGTTTCACAAGTAAGTAGGAAGTCACGTGCTCACCGTGAACGTGTCCATGCTTCCTGCGTCTCCTCTCAGCAGGCATCCTGGAGCTGGGAACTCCTCATGTACATCTTGTCCTTTCCTTGTGAATGTGTGACGTGTGCCGGCTTACTCATCACTTTCTCATGATTTCTAACTCGGGTTGAAACCCAATTGCTTGCTTGCCAAGTGCACTAGGTGCACCAAGGTGTGGGAGCACTCTCATTCAGTCCTAGTGCACTTCCTGTCCAGGTGGGAGCCATTTAGGATTGAGCCGAGACAGATTCTGAATGTCTGAAGCTTCCACTGATTCACATCATGCCTTGGGGTTTTCCTCCAGTTTTCTTCCAGCACCATTCTTCCAAAAAACCATGAGAGAAGGTCATTTTGTGGCTCTAAACAGTCCCCTAGGTGACTCCCATCCCGTCTCCAAAGTGTCCCGGTGTATATTAATATATTGACACTTTGTCCACGTTTGATTATCAGAAGATGTGGTCTCTGTCTCCAGATTATGTCGTACATCCTAACTGAGATGTCTACCCACTTCTATATTTTTGAGTAGGGGAAGGAACCCTAAGAACCTCCCTCAGAGTTCAGATTCGAACCAAAGACACTGGAGGTGTAAGGTGATAACCCGTTCTGCTCGCAGTGGTGGATTTCGTTGCTCCACATAAGTCAATTCTTTAATGTATCTGAAATTCCTCTGAGACATTTGTATTTCAGGAAACGTTTCCTTCCGCTACACGTGAATGTGTAATATCTTACTTTTTCATCCACTACATTTCAGAAGAACGTGTCGTTCCTCAATAGTGAAAGCGCGAATGAAATGAGAAGCTGTGGCAAGAGCTCGAGCGTAACCCCAAGGTTTTGGTGGGAGTGTGTGTGTGGATTAAGGGTTTATCTCACTGTGTGTGTGTGTGTGTGTGTGTGTGTCGTAAAGGTATGATGTGCAGAAGAATAAAATACTGAACTGCATTCACATATATATAAAAGGAGGAGTTATACCAGAATCATATATAAGCAGGGAATCAGTACTTTTACTCAGGTACAGAAACCTACAGGTGTACTTCATTCACCATGTCCGAATCCGATTCAAGGGTTTAAGGATAATCTACTCTAAAGGTCAATGTGGATTTTTCCGATAGCTATAGCTAGGCTGGATTTCAGTTTAATCAACTGAAAAACTACAAACATAACACTCCATGAAAACTAGTATTAAACTTTATTACATAAATAAAAAACAGTGCTGATTTATAGAAATTTGCTAAATGAAATAAATATGAATATATTAATAAATATAAAGGAAAATAAAAGACAAGCATTCAGACTGAGACAAAATGTAACACCAATAAAAACAAACAAACAAACAAACAGTTATGTCCAAAATCTTTACTGTATTATGCAACCCGGAAAAACTATCGGTATGGATATTTGCCTGTAGTTCCAGCAATCAACCATCAACTTCTAATCTAGTCTTCAATCAGATATGGATATCATTACTCTGAAAGATTTGAGTCCTCATGATCTTTTTTTTTCTCGCTTAAATAGGTTCCCTCTGACCAGACCCGACCTCTGTGGGAAATGGATGGCCGCTATGAAGAGGTGCAACTTCAAGCCGACGAAATACAGCAACATCTGCTCGCAGCACTTCACCAAAGACTGCTTCAAACAGGAATGCAACAACCGCGTGCTGAAGGAAAACGCAGTGCCTTCACTGTTTAATAACAATAAGTTACAAATGAAGGTACGGGCTGTCTTTGTTACTGTTTTTTATTTTTCTAACTGTATCTGATTCACAGAGAAAAGGGAGTCCTGAAAAATGTCCTGAATAATGGCTTTGATTTCAGACGATGTACGAACAGCAGTGGGGTAAAAAAAAAAAAAAGAGGCCGATTATATAGTGAGTTTTAACCGCTACATAACATTGAATGTAACTGAAAACTGATAAAAAAAGACATATCATTTTTTTACAAATAAGCACTAAAAGCATGTCCCTTCGTATGCCATTTATTCAAAGTAGATTCATCTATGTACATATTTGCATAAAGTTGCATCAGTTTGCATACCTTTAAGACTTTAAGCATGTTAAATGTGGGGGTAAAAACTTTAATTGAATATGCAGTCAGTAAATTGCACACGATATAAATAGTAATGCATCTCTTGTTGACCTCTCTTAATCTGGCTCTGCCGATCAATCAGCACCGATCGTTGACAAAAATCGGCAAAAATCCATACAGATAGTTTTTCCAGGTAGCAACCTTAGCTGGAGCGGGTAAGAGGGTCGAGAGCTCCCCCTAGCAAAACTCTGACACCACACGCGAGACTGCGTGCTGCACGGGGAGCATCATATATTTATTATTTATAATTTATGATTGATATAATCATATTTATTAATCAATATATTTATATTTATTATCCTTAAGCACATTTTCATGATTTTGTACTGTTTTTATTCTTTTATTTTTGTAATAAAGTTCCTATTAGAGTGTTTGTTTTCTTCATCCAGTATCTTTTTAAAAAATTGGTTAATTAATCGGTTATTGGCAAGTACAATCCAACCTTGTGTATTGCTAAAATTCAAAGTGAAACTCTAATCTGTGTGTCCTTCTGCAGTCTGAAACACCAGAGGAAGCCGTCTGTCCAGATCAGAGCCTTTCCCCTCCTTCACCCAGCACACACATTCCAGAAAACGACGTCCTTCAAACCTCACGGTCCCGAGCCTCCTTCCCCCTACCGACCTCCACCCTCGTTCCTCTTCCGTCCCTGTGTGTTTCTCCGAGAGCAAGCGCCTTTGTCTCCTGTGACCATAACTACACGCTGGACGACATGGTGCAGCAGAAGAAGCGGGTGGAGCAGCTGGTGGTGCAACTCAACAAACTGCGCAGGAAGCTTAAGACGCTGCGGCAGAAGTGCAGGAGGCAGGAGAGGCAGCTTGAGCATTTCAGAGCCATGCAGGAGATCTCAAAAAGCGGCAACGAAACGGGGCTCGGACAGAGTTACGTCATTCTGCCCAGAGAACTCCTCAGCACGCTGAAAGGCATTCACGCCATCGAGGGTTTGTGAGACTCACAGGTTTCGGTTTCCATCAAGAACAGGTGAACAATCTGGTACAGAAATGCAGATTCTTTTTCAACTGCGTGACCCGGATTTTTTTATTTGTTTTGTTTTTTTTGGAAGGTTTATGGTATTGCCATGATGCCATTGCCATTAATAATTGTCATTATTTGTTTTTGTCCAAATTACGTTCAACTTTCCATTGCTGGAGATAGAAAACACCTTATCATTCATCTGCTTGATTTGTGTTACGGGTTATTTCCAAAAAATAAAAGAGAGTTCATCACATAAAAATGTGCTAAAGAGAAATAAATATATTAATTATATGAATAAATATTGAGATGCATTCAAAGTATAGCAAAGATATTACTGCAAATAAATACAAATAGTTGCATCCGAAATGCCTCTAGGGGCCGCTCTAATACTGTTTAGCACAACCCGGAAAAACTATCAATATGGATTTTTGCCTACAAAAGATTAATTAGTCAATCTCTAATCTAATTTAATCGCTTTTGGTTAGGGTTAGGGTTATCTTATACCCCAGAAGCTCTGCCCAATTCTCCATATCTCACCGTAGATATCTACATTTAGTACGTACTCTTGTCCAGATTAAGGCAGAGTTTGCTGTTTGTAAAGGTAATCGGAGAATGTTTCACATTATAGTATAGGACCTGGTTTTTGAACATCCCTTTCCATATTTTGCTCTTCTGGAAAGATGTTCCACTAGATTTTTTTTAGCGTGCTTGTGAAGATTCGTGTTCTTTCAGTCATAAGGGTGTTTGTAAAATCAGGTTCTGATGTACTTGAGGTGAAGAGGCCCAGGGTGTCTTCAGGTTGCAATTCATCCCAAAAATGTTCAGAGCTGTAGATCTTTCACTCCAATCCATATAAAGCCACTTTTCATGGAGTTTGCTTAGTGCACAGGTTCATTGTCATGCTGAAACATTTTTGGGTTTCCTAGTTCGTAACTATATTCAAAGACATTCTAAATAATCCTGTGCCTCCAATTTTGTGGTAACATCAAGTTGAGAAGAACCACGTGAGGCTGTAAAATGAGGTGTCCCAATACTTTTGTCTGTAGAGTACGTATTGTTTGTAAAATGGTGGACTGTAGTCACATCTGGACCAGAGAATGTTCTGGATTGTTCTGGTTCATATGAACACCTTATTGAGCATAGTGTTTTTTATTTTATATACAACAGATGATCGGACGTTTTCGGAAACATCTGTCGATCTCTCAACAAACCCGAAACATTACTTTGTGCGTTTATGATCTTTTACAGATCATCATTAGTGAACATTGTAAAAAAAAAAAAAAAAAAAAAAAAACAATTGTTGAACTGAATGAAAGCCATATAAACACTTACTTGATGTCATTTGAATCCCAGCTGCCTTACAGTCTCTCTGTGTGGACTCGATATGTGAATACAATACGCTTGAGGTTCATTATGTGTGTTTTTACCTCCTGTTTTTCCCAGGAAATTCTTCTTCTTCCGAGACAGAGGTGTTTGCAGATGTTTTTAGTGGTGCACTGTGATGGACACCTGACTATATGATGTATATGTGGGTTTTTTTTTTAACATCTCATTGCACATTGAGTTCCCATTTGCTGTTATAATAACCTCCACTCTTTTGAGAAGATGTTCATCTAGATTTTGTGACGTGTGCTTGTGGAGATATTTTACTGTGCTGTAAAGGACATGTGACGAGAGGAAATCACCTTTCTTTCTTTCTTTCTTTCTTTCTTTCTTTCTTTCTTTCTTTCTTTCTTTCTTTCTTTCTTTCTTCCTTCCTTCCTTCCTTCCTTCCTCCTTCCTTCCTTCCTTCCTCCTTCCTTCCCCTTTCTCCCTCCCTCCCTTCCTTTCTTTCTTCCTTCCTTCCTTCCTTCCTTCCTTCCTTCTTCCTTCCTTCCTTCCTTCCTTCCTTCCTTCCTTCCTTCCTTCCTTCCTTCCTTCCTTCCTTCCTTCCTTCCTTCCTTCCTTCCTTCCTTCCCTCCTTCCTTCCTTCCTTCCTTCCTTCCTTCCTTCCTTCCTTCCTTCCTTCCTTCCCTCCCTCCCACCCACAAATCCCCAGGACCACACCCTAAGATCTGGTGGAAAGTCTTCTCAGAAGAATGGCGCTTATTATGAGTAAATGAGTGTAAATTCAACAAATGCATGGGATCGTGATGGTCAGGTACAAAATCTCAATGTTTCCGTTTATTTTTCTTCAAGATGGAATCTCTGTGTGTGTGTGTGTGTGTGTGTGTGTGTGTGTGTGTGTGTGTGTGTGTGTGTGTGTGTGTGCCTCAGCTGAGTTTTTGTCTTCACTGAGCAGAAGTCCGGTTCGTGTTCAGACTGGCCCGGTTACGACTGACACGCCCTTGAATGTGAAGAGTGAGCTCTTTCCCTCACACACGTCACATATAGATATTTCACGTGATTACGAACAGATTGCACATCAATAGAACACATTTGCATCAGTAATTATGTCGTAGACAATGTCGTCTCGGTCCGATCTAAAGTATGACGTTTCACCACACACCGATACATCAGAATTGGGTTTTATATATTTTCAGTCTGCTGCTTGTCATGGAGTCATTCTTTCCTCTTCATCACTGTCTCTCTGAGACTCTCTGTCTTTTCTCTTTTCTCTGCCCTTCGTTCCCAGGAGCTCTTCCGTCCTAAACACTTCCGCCATGAATCATTTGTCTACTTCTGTAGGATGTGTCCGAGTTTCTGAATCCTGCTTTCTAGACTCTTCTTTTAATATCTCTAAGACTCTTGATGATATGGTCTAGATTTCCTGGTCTTCCTGAGTCTGGCTGCTGAGTGTTTGGGTGTCATTTTAATAAAAAAAAAATACAAATGTCTGCATCATGATCATCAATTCATCCTGAATTATTTAATCCTAGAAATATGATATGTGTAGAAACTGAAAATAATGAATGCTTTCATTTATATTGGGTTATAATAATAATCATTATCATCATCTTTTCAATAAAATACATTTGTAATGAGAGAAATACAGAAAATATGACCCTGCTGAACATCAACAGCTCCTCCATGGAGATCTCCCACAGAACTCCTGGATGTTCACATGGCTGAGAAACTCACCTGGTTGATTCCATAACAAGGAATCAAAAAAAAAAGCAGAAGAAAGACCATGTTCCTGCTACACATCCTCAACATATATTACAGATGGACCACTGAGAGCAACCTGACCAGCTGATTGGGTGCAAGACCCCACGGGGGAGAGCGAGGAGAAGATCTGAGAAGATCATTAGGGTCTCTTTTTTGTCCATCATGGACATTTACACCACATAATGCATCTGTAAAACCACCAGCATTGTAGCTGATCACACACACCCTTTCCTCACAAAACAGTTGTAGAGATGCACATCCCAAACACACACATCACTAGTCCCATTACACTACAAATCCATGCACTTATACAAACCTTTCATACTGTACTGGATGCTGCTGCAGTGTCTCTGTGTCTCCCACTGTCTCATGTTGTTGTGCTAAATGTTGCACATGTGCACTTTATGTAATGTCTCAGATACCTTTGAGTAGTTTTGTGTTTTTTTATGTTGTCTTGTGCAGCATCATGGTCCTGGGGGAAAGTGGCTTTGTTTAACTGTGTACTCTACAGTATATGGTTGTATGGTTTGATTTGATTTAGATATCAATATAATTATCATATTTAAAAAAAAATATTTTATTAATTAAAAAAAAATTATTTAAAGCATGTAATCAATTCTATAAAATAAACAATAATAGTCATAATTTAAAAGAACATATAAAATCATATCATGGTGTAATAATTATATAAAATGATATAAATACAATTTGGGGGATAAAAACTATTTACATGCACAGTTTGGGTGTGCAATCTCGGAATGTCCACAAGATGGCGCTCAAAAAAAGAAAAACGAGCGCTGATCACACGTTTGTTGACCTCCGTAGAGCGCATGCGCAGCGTTGGCTGCAACACGCTCCATGGCATGCCATTGGTTCCCATGGCTACATCCATCCATACTTCCGTAATAAATAGTGCGCCACCGCCTGCAGAACTAAGCGCTGCTAAGTGTACTACGTAGTAGGCTAGTATGCATGTGGCCCCGCAGCCTGCCTGCACTGAGCGCGGTGGCGCAGAAACCAGAACGGGATTCAGCAGGAGGGCAAGAGAGAGGGATTATCACTCCGGACTGCACTGAAAGTCCTGGATAAAGTACAATAAAGGTAAATAAAAGCATAAACGCTTTAAAATAGTATTATTATAGCTGCGTGTCTCATATATAGTGCTGATTGGAAGTGTTTATTTGACTGCTGTGTGAACGTGCCTGTCTCGCCTGCCTTAATATATCAAATATTTTCCCTAATATTTAATAATTTTTACACTTTTGATTCACTTTTGGATCATTTATTTAAAGTTTGACCAAATATTTCTTGTTTTTATCGGTATTAGGATTACTACGCGATATTACGCAACACGTTGTCATGTTAAAATGTATTATAATTCATTTTTTTGCTGTTTACATCATTATAAAGTGACTCTTACATTTCTTAGTGTTTCAATTGTTTAATTTGCAAATTTCAACACCAAGTAACACAATCTGTCAGCTCCAATTAATCGTTTATTAATGAATCTGGGTTGCATCTGTAATGTTTCTATACTCCCTACACATGTGCACTACATAGGGGATGATCATATGGGTTATGTGCCCTATTTCTAGGGTATGATATGGACTCTAATTTGGATTCAGGTCCTGTACAGGATATTAATGGAGCAGGTAGTTACTTAGTTTGGATACAAAAAAACAGCAGCAAAATGCAGTTTGGCATCTACCAGAAGTGCGAATAGTAGCATTGTGCAGATAAATATGTAAATATATGTACAACAAATCAATATAAAAAAAGGGTGGTGAAAATATACACAAGATGTTTGTACACACGCCCCTTTATAACACTTTTTAGCGAGTCGGTTCATTTGTGTCGGCTCATCGTTACGAGTCGACTCTTTCAAAACGACTCATTATTACTATTATCGTTGTTATTAATTTTTTGTTTGTTTGTTTGTTTTCCAAAACGATTTCTTAGCCAGTGATTTTGTACTTTGTGAAGTGAAAACGTCAGGAAAGAGTTCTTTGAAGCTAATGTGCGCTCTCAAAATTTCACCTAAAAGAATCGGTTATAAGAGTCAACTCGAATAGTCGAACAGAAGATGATGTTCCATAATAAGATAATGTTTGACATCTATCTCCATGTCTAGGAATAAACTTAAAGGCACAAACATTTAAATCTATATTTTTATAACATCTGTTTCTGTAAAGCCGCTTCATGGGAATGTCCATCGTTAAAAGCGCTATACATACAATTTAATTGAATTTAATAAAACCTATGAGATAAAAATCTTTTCTGCACCTGGTTCTATTATAGTTCTGGTTGTAATAATAGTTTAGTTTTGTGTTTAAAGAACAAATAGGATTTTGGGGGAAATTCCTATCATATAAGAGGAATAAAACCACATTAGGACATGCTGTTATTGAAAAATAGTCACCTTCAATATAAATAGATTAACTTGTTTTATTTTTAAAGCTGGGAAACATGAGTTCTCCTTGTCTCCAACGATTTCCTATAACATTAATCAATTGTTTTTATGTGCAAAATCCAGTTTGAGTGTAAAAAGAGAGCAAGTCAGTGTCCACCATTTGTGCTTTCATTTATTCATATCCATTTTCATACCCATTTGTGTTTTGGCAGCCTAAAAGGGTATTTAGTGACAGCATTAACGTGAGCGAGCAGCTCCAACGAACCTGAACATGCATCGCGATTGTGAGTGATGGTGAATCAAACAGGATATAAATCTTCTCACGGTACAATAATCACTGCTTCCTGTGTGCAAGCACCCTGATTCACTAGGCAGGAATTCACCGATCTTTACAAAGCACGGGCAGGAAACACGAGTTAAACATTGACCGCCCCTGATTGCTGGGGGGCAGATTTACAGTCGTGAACTGTTGCCTCGAAGCAACCCAGACAGTTCATAAATGTAAAGTCAGACACGGGCGGGGTTTTTCTTTTTGAGATTTGCCACTTTTTAATGCTTTTACTCGCAGAAGCTCGGTGTTTCCCTGAACGTCAGCCTGTAAAAACCTGTCGATGTGGAAACGCTGTGGCCTGGCATCACTGCTGCGCTGTACTGTTTATTCACCGGGCATTTATTTCATTCTTTTTTCAGCCGTCTGTTTGAAATCTTATGACAGGGCTTTTTGTTGCTGGGTGCAGCTCTGGAGGGAGGCCAGGGCGTGTGTGTGTGTGGGCGTGTGTGTGTGTGTGTGTGTGTGTGTGTGTGAGAAGCTTTTTATTTACTGAGCACGTTTAATCCATTACAATCCACACAGTCCTGTGATCATTTAATCCGTCTCTCTGTAGCCTGTACCCTGATACGGACACGAGTCCCTTCGGGGGTGTTTTTGGAGCTCAAGAGCCTTTGGTATTTCCTTTTAAAACAATTAACAGGACAAATCCCTGAAACGACTTTTTAGTTTGCAAAATTTGCTTAAAAAATCATGAATTTAGGGCTTAGTTAATCCCAGTTGCTGACAACTCATTTGTCTGTGGGTTTCTGATGTCATGATCTTAAAAGGGTCTTAAAAATCTCAGTGAAACCTGCAGAAACACTCTTTTTTTTTTATATTGCTCTGGTATAAGAGAAATAAAACACTTCAGGATGTGTGGCTGTAGAAAACAGCACTTCATCCTGTCATTGATTCTTTTTTTTTTTTCTCTGGGTTGCTGATTGGAAGGTTGGGGGTTTAAGCTCCAGTATGGCCAAGCTGCTACTCTTGGAACCCTTGAGCAAGACTTAACCCTCAGCGCTCAGGGCTGTATCCTGGTTGACCCTGCACTCTGACCCCAGCTTCTTAACATCGCTGGTTAAGTCCGTACCACAGATCCATAGTATAACGGGTACTTCTCCTCTTTATTGCCATCTTCTGATAAATTGCTTGTTGTTTTCCTCCTTTTTGGACAAAAGCGTCTGCCGAAGAATAAATCTAAATGCAGTGGCTCTGAAAACCGTAACGTCTTCAGCCCTTCACCTAGTTTAATAGATAATGTGCGAATGCCCACAGATCCACACTTTCTCCCCCAGTGCTTCCATAATTAATACTCATTAATAGAATGTGTTTTTTCAGTCTGAACGGTGAAAATTACTGCTTTCTTTTAATTAAAAATGAAGGCTTGTAAATATTGGTTCGGAGCTGTTGTAATCAATAAAGTTAAGAGAAATGTATATGTTTGCAGGAAGTTGTAACAGTGACGAGGTAAATTTATATACTTTGCGCATAAATTGTTTCCGATTCAAAAGAGCAGGGAAAAGGAAATCAAAGCTTCGTGTTTAAAGGCCCGATCACGAAGTCATTTGGCAAACTGTTCCATAGTCACAAGTTTGAAAAGCACACACACATACACACACTGAGAGACACAGCTGATGTTGGATCAAGTGACCCTCTGTGTTGTCCTTATAAAACCCATTGAAGGCCTGAACAGACACAGCATGCACGTTTAAAGCCCACGCCCCCCCCACAGATTTCGCCCTCCATTTTACAGCCTTAATGCTGAGATTATACACGCATAGTGGTATCAAAAAGTTTCGAGACCAGCTCTGTTTACAAAGAAGCACTTTCTTCATCTATGTTTACACACTTCAACATAGTCCCCTTGCACAGCAACACAGCACTCCAGGCGTTCCTGCCACTTCTGGAACGTGTCCCGCAAGTGTTCGTTCTGAAGCGTGTCAAGCATCTTTTGCGATTCTGCGAGACCGGGCTACGCACGTGGTCAGAACAGCACCGGTTGCACATCTCCCAATGTCTTTCGGGACACTGATTTATGAAGGACGTGCTCCCTGTGACTGTGCGTGCAGCCCTGTGCTGCCATATGTTGCCGTGTTACAAAAGAAGTCTCGAAACGTTTTGATACCACCTGGTACAACACACTCATTTCAAACATTCACCATGATTCAGGAAGGGTTTCCGAAGCACAGTCTGTGGAAGTTGTAGACGTCAGACTTCGAATCGGGAGGTCACGAGTTCAAATCCCAGCACCACTAATATGCCACTATTCCTTTGCGTGACAAACCTTCTAAAGTCTGGTCAGGTTGGTGGTGTTGGAATGTTTTTGGTGCTTCCTGCCTATTGGAATTTTCTTGGTCCCCATGTTTTCTCGCATACCTTGTAGAATTGTCAGTCATCGCCATTTTAGCAGCGCGTGAAAAATCATCTGAACGGGCTTTATAGAGACCATCGATCACATAAGAGCACTCGAGTAGGATGCTTTATTTCTCTCAATTCTCTCTCAGATTTTTTTTTCCTGTCTGTTGTGATGCCTTATTTTTTTTTTGTTTGGTTTTGTTTTTTTCTCGTGAGCTTAACAAGGTAGAAAAGTAGGAATTGTAACAGATGTGGAATTCGAAGGGCCACTGCAGGGGTCTGGGCTTTTATCCGTCGGAGGTTTTACAGCTTCTCATCCCACCCAGTCACATTCCTGCAGAGTGATTAAAGAGCAGAAACTCACACGACGACCCGCCGTTATCGTCCCGGGGCAAGTCGAGCAGGTTTTTATTGTCCTTCCTGATTGTATCCATCGGGGTTGAAGCGTTGTCTTTCCGGGACCATGGAGCAATGCAGGACGGCAATACTTCAGACTTACAAGACTTTCTGCAGCTGATTCAAATGCTTTGCTAATTAGCATGTTATATGGACAAAGGTTTGTGGACAACTCAGCATGAGATGATGTGCTTTTTAAACATCCTATTCCACATTTAGTATCATTTGCTGTAAACTCCACTCTTCTGGGAGGATGTTCCACCAGAGTTTGGAGTGTGCTTGTGGAGATTTGTGCTCATTCAAACACAAGGGTGGTAGTAAAGTCAGGAATTGATGTAGGTGAGGTGTGGAGGCCTGGGGTGCAGTCAGTGTTCCAATTCATCCCAATATGGTTGAGGTTAAAGCCTTATAGCAGGAAAACTTTTACTCTGAGGGTTTCTGCGTGGTCTTAAAGTATAAAATCTCAATTTTAGACTTTAAAAAGTCTTTAAGTTTCTGTGGTGCTGTAGTTCTTTTTTTCCCTGATCCAAATGTAATTCACTGTATTACGACTACAAATGAGACCAACATGCATACCTCAAATCTCTCTTGGATTGTACCACAAACATATTTTTCAGCTTTGGGGAAGTGCAAGTTAAGCGACACCTGGCTTAAAAAAAAAATGAATGAAGGCTCGGTTATGGCGAGATGCTAACATCTTATTTGTGTGTGTGTGTGTGTGTGTGTGTGTGTTTATGATGTTGTAATATTATGTGGATACATTTCATTGTTATTGGTCTTTTAAAGGTCTTAAGAAGTCATAATTTGACTCGGTCAAACCTGTAGAAACCCTGCAACCAATGTACGGTACATTGTACAGCATTTCTTGAGCAACTCAAGAACTTGATGGATTTGGACTGTAGTTAATATACACAGCCAGGTACACTCACTCGCTTAGAACCACAGGTTGCATTTAAGCGCCCATCACTGCACATCTTCACAATGGAACAGTGGAACTAATAATGAATAGACACTTTGTGAGGATGGGTTCCCTTTTGAGTCCCTCTCAAAGCTTCTTAAAGCAATCTCCGGGAGTTGTTCCTCACCACAGTCACCACTGGCTCACTTACATTTAACAAACAAATACATTCTTTTCTAACCAGGTTATCTATTTAAATCTGCATTGAGAAACATCCATTGTTTAAAGCACTTTACAACTAAAAAGAGAATTTAACTGAAATGTTCATGGAGCTGGCTTTGTGCTGAGGCTTTGTAATCCTGGAACACATTCGGGTCTCCTACTGTACTTTTAGGAGTTTAACAATTGTGTGCCTCTCATTTTGTGTTAACAGTTTGGCAAAATAACTACACATGGTTGGTTCATGTAGTGTAGCTTCACTGTTTACCACTTTAGCTGATGTTTCATGTCCTTGCGCCACAATTAACACATTATCAATTGTATCTGCTTTCTCACGTCTATTACGTGGCGATATGTTAACAATCACATGTAAATATGCGACCAGAAAAAGTGCCATTTAGTGTCGCAGCTGAGAGCAAACGAACAACATTCCCGTCATTTCTACCTCTGATCTTTAGCTCTTCCTATCGCAGATATGCATTCTGGCCAGGCAAACTTTTAAATAGGCCTCGATCCGTGTGATGCATAGCCGAAACTCCATAGCCTAAGGATAGCGTTTTTAGCAAGTAGCCATAATGTGTGGTTTACAGAAACTAAATCAGCTCAGTGTTTCCACGTGAACCGTTTTCACAAATCCAAATGTCACACGTTGTGAGTTACATAAGGAGTCACTGATGAACACTAACTGCATTAGGAGCTCTTGTTGAGGTTGCGTGTAATTGATACAGTGCGTCCAATTACACTGAACTAAAACTGCTGTAGTTACGTAATTACGCAGTTAGAACAGCGTTTTCAACCGCTTTCTTTCCTTTAACATACGTGATTACTAAAATAAACACCACAGAGTATTGCTTCTCATCAGCCTGTTATCAATACAGTAATAGTGGTAGTATTTATTTGTTTGTTCGCTACTATTATTAGCAGCATTTTTATTAGTAGTAGTATTTTTAGAATTAGTTGTATTTGTGTATTTGTTACTATTATTAGTAGTATTTTTATCATTTTAGTAGTAGTAGTAGTAGTAGTAGTAGTAGTAGTAGTAGTAGTATAGTAATAGTATTATTAGACAAGAATAAGCTTTCACTTTAAACACTGGGCCTGTGTGTGTGTGTGTGTGTGTGTGTGTGTGTCACAGTGGGCAGTTTGGGGAATTCCACTCCAACACTGTTTTCACTTTTGCCTGTCATCATGATTTAAAGGAAGTTTTTTTTTTTTTTTTTCCTTTCTTTTAAATACAACAACAACGAATAAGTCCAATAAGTACCTGAACTGAAACAAAAACAGTCATCACAGTTAATGAGGTTGTTGCAAGATCTGTTCGTGGTTATCGAAAGCGATTCTGACTATGGGAAAGTTGCTGTTTGAATGCTGTGGATTACACGCAAACATACATTTACCTGTGGTGCATTACTGTTTCTGTAGTCACAGATTACACTAGGACTTCCACCAGGAGGAGGTTTGTGTATGGAGATGTTTGTGTGGAAACAGGTGTGGAAGGATTCGCCAGTTTCAGCTCTTCGTAACTGCTGAATATTACAGATCCGGAAAGTCTTATACCAGCAATTTCTGAATAACATTGTGTCAATAATCTTATAATACAATTCTCAACCATATTCGAATGTTGTGTGATGGTGTCAGCAAAGTTACAATAGTTGCATCAACAACATTACAATATAAATGTGTCAACGATACAATATAGTTATGTCAACAGCGTTAAAATGAAAATATGAAATGAACGTAACTATATAACTGTCAGCAACATTACAATTAAATTGTCCATAGAATTACAATATGCTGTCAATGGTGTAACAGTATAACTGTCAACATTACAATAACAGTGTCAACAATGTTACAATAAAACTGTCAACAGTGTAACAATATAACTGTCAGCCAAAAAAAAAGCATTACAATATACTCGTGTCAACAGCGTAACAATAAAATTGTATCAACAGCGCAATAGATTGACCGTCAACATTACAATATTCTCATGTCAACAGAGTAACAGTATACTTGCCCTCATTACAATATACTTGTGTCAACACTGTTACAATAACATTTTCAAAAGCGTTGCAATATACTATTAACAATAAAATTGTCAACAATGTAACAATACCCCTGTCAAGATTACAATATACTCGTGTCAAGAGCGTAACAATATTCCTGTCCACATTACAACACACTCATGTCAACAATGTTACAATAATGTAGTCGACGGTGTAACAATTTACCTGTCAGCAACATTCCAATTAAATTGTCAAGCGTTACAATATACTTGTCAACAATCTAACAACACTGTAATAACCGTCAACATTACATTAATCTCATAGCTGCGTAACAATATATCTGTCAAATTTACAATATACTCGTGTCAACAATGTTTCAATCAAATTGTCAAGAGCGTAACAATATAACCGTCAGCAACGTTACAATTAAATTGTCAAAAGCGATACAATATTCTCATGTCAACAATGAAACATTATTCCTGTCAACATTACAATATAATTGTTTTAAAGTTACAGTATAATTGTCAATGTTTCAATAAAATTGTCTGCAATGTTAACCTAATGTAATTGTCAACAACATTACAAAAGAAAAAGTTGGAATAGTGACTATAACAATGTTACAATCGAACTGCCATCGATTTTACAATTAAATGTGTGTCAAGCACATTACTGTACAATCCGATTGCACAACATTACTCAATAAAAAAAGGTTAGTGACTCTGCCAACATCTTTACACTTAAACTGTAATCGTTGGTGAGTTGCCGTGGATTGTGAGAAATAACCCTCTCTCTCATGATGTCATTGGAAAATGATCAACAGCATCTGACCGGATCACACCACCCCCGTCATTCATGATTATTTAATGAATGCATACGGTATGTGGTTTAATCACTTACAACACTTCCAGTGTTTGTGCAAATGTTTATTTCTATAGTAACGTCTCATTTACAGCGCCTGCACTGACTTTCAAAAAGTTTTGCCAGCCTTTTCCAACACCCCCTTTTTATTTTTCATTACCATGGGCTTGGAAATGAAAAGTAATACTGTGTGTAGAATTGATGAGCTCAGGTTTAAATTTCTCTGGTTCAATCGGGACAGTTTGCCACGATGAGGCCCAGCGTGCAGAGACACATCCCTTTCACGCTGATGTGTATCAGCACAAAGACTGCCAGAGTTCCGCCAATCTGTTGTTAAAGACCCCCATTATACCTTTGTTCTGTGTGTGTGTGTGTGTGTGTGTGTGTGTGCAGGTGAACATCCTGCCTGATCTTGCTTAAAGGTTATAGTTTTAGTAAGAGTACACAGCCGTCGGGCTTAAACCCACCCTGAGTAGCTGAAGTGACTCTGCTGAAACTTGCTTGTGTGCAGTGTGGTTACATCTAAAGCTCCAGGATGCAGATCTGTAAAACACACCTACTCACACACTTGGAACCTCCTAATAACCTTTTTTAAATGCACTGTAAATTTTTTGTTTCTGGTCACAACCTTCAGGATCTTCTTGTACACATGCTTCTGTTTTGAAAATATGCAATAATTTCCCTAATTTTGATAAATATGTATTTTTTTAAAAAATGCTTCCAGTTACCTCGAATCGAAGTGGTTGAAGCAAAATTGATTTTTTTTTTATCTTCTTGTCATTTAAAAGCATTATAAGGTCTGATCTGTCTCATCTTTCTCTCAGGTGGCCATGTTATAAAGCAGAAGTCCACCATCAGCTGAGGAGGCCACCTGCAATCATCATCATCATCATCTGTCTACTAAGTCAGCTTCATCCTCTCTTTGTCTTTCCTCACATCCACCTTTTCTCCACCCGAACCCCTTCCCCCTTTCCGAGACCCACCCCTTCATTTCCTCACCATGTCCATCGCGCTCAAGCAAGTCTTCAACAAGGACAAGACGTTTAGGCCCAAGCGTAAGTTTGAGCCCGGTACACAGCGCTTCGAGCTGCACAAGCAGGCTCAGGCATCCCTCAGCTCTGGCGTGGACCTGCGTGCGGCAGTGCAGCCGCCCCCCGGTGAGGACCCCAATGACTGGGTGGCTGTCCACGTGGTGGACTTCTTCAACCGCATCAACCTGATCTATGGCACCGTGTGCGAGTTCTGCACAGAGAAGAGCTGCCCGGTGATGTCGGGCGGCCCGCGGTTCGAGTACCGCTGGCAGGACGATCACAAGTACAAGAAGCCCACAGCGCTGCCAGCGCCGCAGTACATGAACCTGCTGATGGACTGGATCGAGGTGCAGATCAACAACGAGGACATCTTTCCCACTAGCATAGGTGAGTGCAGTTATGAAACGATTACTTATATTTTGGATTTTCATCCCGTGTGGTTGCTAAAAAGTCAAAGTGGATGAGTTTAAATCCCTGGGATCAACTATGCAAAGTAATAGAGAATGTGTTAGAGAAGTAAAGAAACGAGTGCAGGCATGGTGGAGCGGGTGGAGAAGAGCGGCAGGAGTGGAAGGGAAAGTTTATCAGAGGGCGGTGAGACCTCCTATGTCGTATAGATTATAGACAGTGGCATTGACTATAAGGCAGGACGACAGGAGACTCAGCTGGAGGTGGCAGAGATGAATATACTGAGATTATCATTAGGAGGCAGGAGGATGGACTGAATTAGAAACGGGTTTATTAGAGGGACCGCACAGGTAGGACATTTTGAGACAAAGTGAGAGAAGCGCGATTGAGACGGTTTGATCATGTGCATGTTGATTAATTGTTTTTGCTGATAAATCTGCACAAATAATTGATTGCTGGAACTATCGGCTATCTGCAGAAATCCATGCCGATAGTTT
This sequence comes from Silurus meridionalis, assembly GCF_014805685.1. Taxonomy (NCBI): domain Eukaryota; kingdom Metazoa; phylum Chordata; class Actinopteri; order Siluriformes; family Siluridae; genus Silurus; species Silurus meridionalis. Next base: position 3,607,858 of record NC_060908.1, read on the forward strand.
TTCCGGCTTCCGGTTCGCTGTCTTTATTAAAGTGGCCTCTAGAGGTAAAACACTGACACTACGTGCTGTACGTTTTTCCACTTAAGCATGCGCGCTGCACAGAGAGCGCCATATTATAAAAAATTTATTAGCACATTTTATTGATGGATCTTGATTTTTTTTTTTTATAATAAAGTTCAGTACTATTATACATGAAGTGTTATGTTTGGGTTTTTTCGAATCCATTTTAATCGGTTATAAGCAAGTACAATCCAACCAAGCTACCAGTGTCGGAAAAATCCACTATTGGTCAACTTCTAGTGCAGAGGGACAGGGACAGGGGGTAGATCGGTGGAAGAATGCTGAGGATGAAGCCACCAGACAGGAGGAAAATAGGAAGGCCGCCAAGGAGGTTTATGGATGTGGAGGGAAGTCATTCAAGTGATTGGAGGACAGAGTGCTATGATGACTGATGATCCGCTGTGGCGACGCTAATGGGGGCAGCCGAAAGAAGAAGTTTGATTCTCTTCCAGCAATGAAACGCTAGGTTTTTGTAGCCAATCCTCAAGGGGCCAGCCTTCCAGTCAATTGGGAACTTTTTTTTGTTCAACTTACCAACTTGCCACACAGCCACAAAAAAAAAACCATATAGTGAGGTAGGTAGTCCAGTAGTTTCCAGTAGCTGGTAGATCAGCTATGAAATAGAGTCACACAGTGGTGGAGAGTAACAAAGTAAATTTGTTACTGTACTTAAGTAGCTTTTTCACATATTGTACTTCACTTAAGTATTTCCATTTGGGGAGACTTTTACAAGTCAGCAATCAGGGTCGAGCTCTCGCTTTGTTTTGAACTTATTTTGATTGGCGCTTGGCGTATCTACTTATCACCAACATACAGTTCAGCATCAGTTCAACAGCAAGCAGAACATTTTTGCGAGGAATAAATTATAAAAGAATTCGCTGACTCAACACGCATGGCCTCGTTTGCATGATTTTTTTCAAGAAGAATTTGGTCTCATGATCATTGTAATAAATATCAGTGTTTGACTCATTAATATAATTCTATTAATAGATCAGTGTGCTGAGATTAACATCTTTTTTTACATAAACTGGGTTGATTTGATTTGAAGTAGTTTTGTCCTTTTATTTAAGTGTAATGCATCTTTACTTTCTCTCTCAGTACATTCAACCCAATAGAAAGTAAGGACGTTATATGGTTTAAATCTTGCGTCAAACTTTATTTTTGTCAGTGTTTTCCTGGATCCGAAAGGTAAACCTGTAATTTCAGCATGCTAATTTTACCCAGACTTAGCCACTTAGCACCAGTTTCAAGGTGTGTATCACCCTGAAATGTCTTACATTTAAACATAGCCACCAAATGATTGTTTTTGTTTTGTGCAAGTTGTTTTGGGATTCCCTCATATTTCTTCTTATTTTGGTCAGCTCACACCCATCAGCTTGCTCTCGCCCAAGAGACATGTGAAGCCAGCTGACCACAGTACCCCAGGGCAGAATGATAGACAGAGGAAAGTGCTATTTGCCCTCTACCACATACATCAGTTTGTAGGTGCACATGCTTGTCTGGTTTTTATCTCCTGATGGGTTTTTTTCTTGTCTGCCAGGCAACTATATATTTAAACCTACAAGCTCAGCCCCAAACACTGTATTCCCCAAACACCCAGGCTGCTGACTTTCCCACTCTGAGGTCTTTATTATCATCTAAATCACTAAAGTTCCTTAATTTGTTGCTATGATTATAATCCTAAAACCCCTGCACACTCCTCCTCCCCCTCCTCCTTTCTCTCTCTTCATCCTCACTCACAGCATGTACGTCCTGTATCGCTAAAGTGTAACACAATCACGTGTTGTCTGTTAATTATTCAAAGTTATCAGACCCTCAGAGACGAGACGGGCCTCCTTCTGCAACCCCATCCCTCCCGGTCTTTATTACCCGCTACAGTCCGTCACCTGCGGCTTCTCGCTCCCACTCTTCTCTTCATCCAAGCGTTTTAACCCTCTCAGTACTATCAATTATTCAGTCTGACGTGAGCCGGGGCGTAGCCTTCTTCTGTCCGTGTCGGGGAAAAATATGTATTATTTAGAAAGGATGCGAGAAAAGGCCAAGTCCGTGTTGTGGCGCCGTCAAGACACGAGACAAAACTGGGATTTGGAAAGGAGAAGAACATCCAATTATCTGAAGTCTAAAATCTTTTGGTAAAAACGGATTTATTTCAATGTAAATTTTCTTTCTGTCTGAACCAAAGAAATAAAATCTGTACAATATTGAACTGTAGAGCGTCATATATTTTTCCCATTGCATTGCTTTGCATTAAATCGAGTCGCACTGCATCGTAATGGGGTGAATCGTATCACATCGCATCAGTAGCTGCTTCATATGTATCTTTTAATGTATCGTATCATTGGCTATGCATTGAGAGTTGAATCGCATCGACCTCACTTATGGAGATGCACATCCCTAATATATACCACAATTCTCAATTCTGATTGGTCGAAAGAAGGTTTATATAGCGTTTAAAAAGATTTCTAATTATTGATATGGGGACATTTGTAGCTGCTGTAGCATAAGTGATGTTTGTGTGCGTCATCAGTTTTAAGCTCTCCACCGGTTTCTCATACACTTGCTGTTGTCTGACCCACACCAATGTTGCACACTCTTTCTGTCTCTGTCTGCCTTTTTTCTCTGTTCATTTCAATCAAAGGACCGTCCTGTCCTGCACACCTCTGTGTCTCTGCCAGTCTCTCGCTTCCTCTTTGTCTGTCTTTCTCTCTTCTTATTTCGATCAAAGGACCAGCCTGTCCTCTCCTGCACGTCTTGCCTCCATGTCTCTTTCTATGTTCTTTGTATGTCTCTGTCTATGGATTTCTTTCTCTCTCTCTTTTTGTCTCTGTCTGTCTTTCTCTCTGATTATCTCAGGACCAGCTTGTCAGACCTGCACGTCGTCCCTCTTGTCATCCAGCTGTGTCTCTGCTCCTCCTTTTTGCTGTCCCTCAGCAAACACACATGGCACACAGGACAGGAAAGACAGGAATCAGACAAGCTGCTGCTCAAACAGCCGTCAGCGTCAGGCGACTCAAAACTCCAGGAGATAGTTACGAGACGCAGTTACACTCGCAACCGCAAAGAGGCTTTAACAAGGATTTACTGAAACTCTCTCTCTCTCACACACACACACACACACACACACACACACACACACACAGATCAGTTCAGTGGAAGTGGAAGTGTTTGCCAAGTAAACTTGATTGGTTTATTAAGAAATAGGAACAGAAAATATTCTGCTGCTGGATCTTATATAAATGTGTATATATGTCTTTTTAAAATTACAATCCAGTCTACTGAACTCATCTCGATCACAATTTGAGTATTTGGGACTCAAATCATTACGCTCAGGTCAAAGGTCACAAGTGTGGAAGCCGGTACACTGCTGAGAGCTCTGTCCGTGTAGGATCCCCTCGGAGGAGAGGAAGTTCCTGCAGTCAGGAATTGTCACGACCTCGGGAGGCTCGTGTGACTTCTGACCTCTGAAGCTGTGTAGCTACTGTGCTCAGAGTGGGAAAAAGCACAAAGCTGGATAAACTCACGATTCAGCTTTCTGTCTGTCTACCTTCCATATATTATCTGTCCATTTTTTTTGCCCGTCTATGTCTGTTTCTATAACTTTTTCTTTGTCTGGATGTTTGACTGTCTGTTTGTGTGTCTCATGCGCTCTCTCTCTCTCTCTTTCTTTCTCTCTCTCTTTCTTTCTCTCTCTCTGTTGCTATCTTTTGTCTGTCTGTCTGTCTTTTCTTCCTCTCTATTTGTTTTTATCTCTCTCTTTCAGTTCTCTGTCTCGACTTTTTCACTGTCTTTCATTTCTTTTTCTCTCCTCCTTTGTCTTTCTCTGTCGTTATCTCTTTTCTCTGTCTATTTCTGTCTGTTTTTCTTTCTTTATCTCTCTCTATGTCTGTTTGAGCCTGTCTGTCTGTTCTTCTCATTTTCTTTCTTTCTCTCTCTAAAATGATACACATCTCAGAACACCTCATCTTTCCTTCATGGCCATTCTCAGTAGTAACTTTTGTCATTGTGACTATAATAATTTCTTTCTCTCTCTCTCTTTCTCTCATGACACATGCTTCATATGTAGACATCACACTGTTATACTATAAAAAAAATACATAACTGTCCACTTTACTGAGTACATTTTGGTAATGTTCCTTTCTCATAGCTGGAAAGGACTTATAAAGGTGTGTGTGTGTGTGTGTGTGTGTGTGTGTGTGTGTGTGTGTGTGTGTGTGTGTGTCTTGCAGCGGTGCTGAGTGTTCGAGTGCACTCTGGTCAGTCTCTCATTACCACAACTGAGTGCTTATTAGCGTCACGATCACATGACCTTCATGCTCACGCCACCTCGTACCTGAGAGTCTCTCTCTTTCTTCCCCTCTCCTTCTCTGTCTTCGCTCTCAGAATGTTCTTCGGCCTCACGCTGAGGAGAATCAGGTCACTTTACTTCATCTCCCTTTCCAGTCTTGTCGTTTGTTAAAGGGGGAGTGTGTTGTCCTGCTCACACATACATTGTGCCAGCTCCTCAAGGCAGGTTGCTGAGAAAAAGAAAGTCGTGCTCTGTTATATTAAGCGCTGGCGTCCTCGTTCCCACCCTCACCATGTCCACACACACACACACACGCTCCATCTGTTTACTGCCAGCCTGCCAAGTCTGTTTGCATCCCTTTTTTTTTTTTTCAGTTCAACCTCAAATCTGTTTATTCTGGTGTTTATTTAAACACTAGCTCATGTGCTGCGTTGTGAGTCATTATTATGTGTAAAGACAGTTTACAGTCACTGTGTTTTGTACGCGCGGTTACCATTCATTTACAGTCCAAAAGAATGCCAGAAATGTACGCATCATAGCATTCACTCACTGTTATTTTATCAATCCAGATTCTCAGTGAACACTCTTTAATAAAGGGGTCTCCGAACTCCAGGTCGCAAGATGGCACCGGGCCGTGGGTCATTTTTGTAGTGGTGGATGGAATACACAAACCATGCACTTGAGTTAAAGATTCACTCGGTAAAATATGCCTGTAGTATAATATACCTGTAGTCTTTGTGGTGAGCTCAATTACATTATAATAAATAATTCACATTTTTATGAACCACCGTAAAATAAAATAAAAAGTTGCCATTTAGATTAACCAGAACTATAGATCAGCCTGAACTGTTGAACTGTCTGCTAACTTCCTTTACATTATACAGTAGATCACTTTTCCGATACAGAACACCTCACGTCCTCTGAGATTTCCAAACGAATTGGTTTCTGGAGCAGTGTACAGTAGACCTTCACATTTTTTTTTAACAGCTGAATAAGAGGTTATGTAAGAGCTGGTACACAATGCTACAGTAAGATGCTTTATTTATATATATTTTAATGTATTAACATTTTTTTTCTTCATTCACACACTGACCTGGATTCTCTTTTAGTGTGTGTGTACTGGTGTTTCACCTGTGTGGTGTGTGAATGTGAGTGGGTGTGGGTGTGGGTAGTTGGGTGTGTGTGGGTCAACAACTTGAATATCCTGCTCATTATTCTGAACCCAACACACACACACAAACACATATATGAGTATGTGTAGTAAAGTATATTGAATGTACAATATCTTGTGTGAAACACTACATTAGGATGATTGTAGATCATTGAAAGTGGACGTTTTATTGAGACTTGATGTTGCAGATTCAGTGGTGTGTGTGTGTGTGTGTGTGTGTGTGTGTGTGTGTGTGTGTGTGTGTGTGTGTGTGTGTGAAAATCCAGGATGTCATGTTTTATTTGGACCCCAGGCTTTAATGTGTAGCTCCTCTTGTATAAAACGAAGCTCCCCGCTGTAGGGACTCTGAGCACGAGATAAGATAAGACCTTTGTTCATCCCACAGTGGGGAAATTGGATGGGAATGTTTGTCCCGTACAGGCCGCTAGAATCCGTGTTTAATCCGTGTCGCTCCACAGGCAGCGAGAGAGTTAAACTTCAGGTTCGAGGATCCATAGAAGAGTGAAAACTGTAGCAGTGCTTTCTGATTGTGTATTTAGAACAGCATGTGCCCTGGTTTTATTGTAATCTTTGAGCCAGTTTCCATCATGGGAGATTATCAGGAGCAGATAAGAGGATAAACGATTTTAGTGCTTAGGGACCCCAGCCGGGGGCCAGTCTTTCTCTATCTTTCTCTCTTCCCCTCTCTTTCTCTCTCTCTCTCTCATTCTTTTTCTTTTATTCCTTTTCTATTGGTCATTATCTTTGACTTTTTTTTCACTACCTCTCTTTCTTTCTCACATTTTCAATTGTTCCCTTTCCTTGTCTCTCTTTGCTTTCTCACTTTTTCTTTCTTTCTTTCTTTCTTTCTTTCTTTCTTTCTTTCTTTCTTTCTTTCTTTCTTTCTTTCTTTCTTTCTTTCTTTCTTTCTTTCTTTCTATCACTTTCTTTGGCTCTTTCTTTTTTATTTCTTTCCTCATATATCACTTTCTTCATCTCTCTCTTGCTCTTTCTTTCTTTCTTTCTTTCTTTATATATCACTTTCTTTGTCTCTCTCTTGCTCTTTCTTTCTTTCTTTCTTTCTTTCTTTCTTTGTCTCTCTCTTGCACTTTCTTTCTTTCTTTCTTTCTTTCTTTCTCTATATATCACTTTCTTTGTCTCTCTCTTGCTCTTTCTTTCTTTCTTTGTCTGTCTTTCTTTCTTTATTTCTTTTCTTTCTTTCTTTCTTTCTTTCTCTATATATCACTTTCTTTGTCTCTCTCTCTTGTTCTTTCTTTCTTTCTCTATATATCACTTTCTTTGTCTGTCTCTCTCTCTTGCACTTTCTTTCTTTCTTTCTTTCTTTATATATCACTTTCTTTCTCTCTCTCTCTCTCTCTCTCTCTTGCACTTTCTTTCTTTCTGTTTTATTGTTGTATTTTCCTTTTAATTCCCGTTAATTCTGATATATTCTTGTTAATTCACTTATTTTCCATTTAATTCAATGCAAAGTTTCCAGTCTTGAAAACTGTGTTTTTGCAACTCGATACAGGATTTAAGTAACAGAAAACTAGTGTTTTTTGTCTGCTAACATTTGCCCAGGCTGAGTGTATCCCGGTTTCGAACACAGAGCCTGTTTCACACGTGCTATGAGAGCTTTTGTTCAGATACAATGCACGCTAATTCATCGCCTACACACAAACGTACATTTGCTGCCACTTCCCATGGAAATAAGCCTCCTCGTTAAGCCCCCATGCCGGGATCAGGAGCCCTCGCAGTCACAGTGCCCCAGTGTTGGCGGAGGAACATCAGGAATCTCTGGAACACACTACACATTCTTCATGAGCGCTCTGAACCCACACTCGTACATACACCATGCGTGCACTAATCTCTGACTCGAAAGCTCCGCCCAGAGTCTACAGAGCATCTGATACCTTTTACACACAGAGATAAGCCCAAGGTTAGAGTTTTAAAGGCTGCAATTCGATTGGTTGTTTATCTTCCAAGGTGTATGCTGGTTTCTTTGGAAATTTGATCACCAGGACACTTTTTTTGGAACAGGATATAGTACAGTCCTATGGTTTTTACAATAATGAAAGACATAATATATATTTTTTATATCATGTATGACGTATCATTATTTTCCTGAGGGAGAAACAGGTGATACAAAGAAAAAAATTCACTTTGCTCAGAGTAGCAAAAAAAATTATGATTTTTTTTTTCTTTTCTTACAAAAGTGTCATTTTTATAATATCATCATTACAATATTATTTTCATAGCGTCAAATCTCCAAGCCATAGTCGCCGGATTAAAAAGCAAAAATTTAGGGAAGGATAAAAAAGGATCTTTTCAGTTTTGCTTTTGGTTCTTATCCATGTTTTCATCAGTAAAAGTACCTGATTCTCCAGTAATAGTTAAACATCTCGCTTTGGAAACTTAATACATTGTTCTGAGTGAAGGAGGTGTGGCCTCTGTGTGCCTGTCAGTCTGAGTGACGGAGGTGTGGCCTCTGTGTGCCTGTCAGTCTGAGTGAAGGAGGTGTGGCCTCTGTGTGCCTGTCAGTCTGAGTGACGGAGGTGTGGCCTCTGTGTGCCTGTCAGTCTGAGTGACGGAGGTGTGGCCTCTGTGTGCCTGTCAGTCTGAGTGAAGGAGGTGTGGCCTCTGTGTGCCTGTCAGTCTGAGTGACGGAGGTGTGGCCTCTGTGTGCCTGTCAGTCTGAGTGAAGGAGGTGTGGCCTCTGTGTGCCTGTCAGTCTGAGTGACGGAGGTGTGGCCTCTGTGTGCCTGTCAGTCTGAGTGACGGAGGTGTGGCCTCTGTGTGCCTGTCAGTCTGAGTGAAGGAGGTGTGGCCTCTGTGTGCCTGTCAGTCTAAGTGAAGGAGGTGTGGCCTCTGTGTGCCTGTCAGTCTGAGTGACGGAGGTGTGGCCTCTGTGTGCCTGTCAGTCTTTGTGAAGGAGGTGTGGCCTCTGTGTGCCTGTCAGTCTGAGTGAAGGAGGTGTGGCCTCTGTGTGCCTGTCAGTCTGAGTGACGGAGGTGTGGCCTTTGTGTGCCTGTCAGTCTGAGTGAAGGAGGTGTGGCCTCTGTGTGCCTGTCAGTCTGAGTGAAGGAGGTGTGGCCTCTGTGTGCCTGTCAGTCTGAGTGACGGAGGTGTGGCCTCTGTGTGCCTGTCAGTCTGAGTGACGGAGGTGTGGCCTCTGTGTGCCTGTCAGTCTGAGTGATAGAGGTGTGGTTTTTGTGACTGTCAGTCTGGGTGAAGGTGGTGTGGCTTGTGCCTGTCAATCTAAGTAAAGGAGGTGTGGCTTTTGTGTGCCTGTCAGTCTGAGTGACAGAGGTGTGGCCTGTGCCTGTCAGTCTGAGTGACGGAGGTGTGGCCTCTGTGTGCCTGTCAGTCTGAGTGAAAGAAGTGTGACCTCTGTGTGCCTGTCAGTCTGGGTGAAGGAGGTGTGGTTTCTGTGACTGTCAGTCTGGGTGAAGGAGGTGTGGACTGTGCCTGTCAGTCTGAGTGAAGGAGGTGTGGCCTTTGTGTGCCTGTCAGTCTGAGTGAAGGAGGTGTGGTCTCAGGAAAGGAGGTGTTGCCTTAATTTCCTTAAGATTACGTTTTCTTAACTTTAGCTGAACTTTTTAAACAACATTGTGTCTTATAACTCTGAATATACCCTAAATAATGTTTTATTACACTGAAATGAGTGAAATAGTAAGTTTTTGTCTTATGAGTCGAATCACTTTGGAAAAGAAATACACATTTGCTTTATATAAAGGTTTATATTATGTTCTTTTCTCAGATGGTTAAGATGCTTATCTAATCAATGGTTTATAGTAGATAAATATGTATGGATAATATCTCCCACTGAGATAATCCTGTTTCATCAAGCGTCACTGTTCATCACAAACCCGTAGAAAAGTTTCAATCTTTTTTTTGTTTCCCTCAGGAATTCCATTCCCCAAGAACTTCGTTCAGATCTGTAAGAAAATCCTGTGCCGGCTCTTCCGAGTCTTCGTGCACGTCTACATCCACCACTTCGACCGAATCATCCTGATGGGAGCCGAGGCCCACGTGAACACCTGCTACAAACACTTTTACTACTTCTGCACCGAGCTTAACCTCATCGACCGCAAGGAGCTGGAACCACTGGTGAGTAAATACAGGGTCAAACATATGGGTAGTAAACAACACTTAGAAGAAAGTGCGGTCTGAAAATGCACGCTGACTCAGTGTAGATCGAATAGGAATGAATTTCTCCTGGTTTGAGACTCACTACTGCACTCTACTGTTCATTATTCTGCATTACACCAGTGACAAAACGGCACTCAACACCAACACCAGTTTAAACAAACTGCTCCGAACTTCTTATAATCACAGTATACATGATTATAGCCATTACAACCCCACAGCACTCGTTATAACACACGTCTCAGCTCAGAGCCCCTGACGTGTGTAATTTCAGCCTGTTGCACTCCTGCACACTGCTTACATCACACATCCGGCTCGGCCTTGTTTCCCTGCAGCACTCGCATATCAGACATATCTAATGAGCTCTGGATGCGGTGATCCACAGCAACAACAAACAAAGACGACTTTCTTCACTTCATCATATGCTCCGCTTTTGAGAAAACTGGAAGAGAGGACGCTATAAGCTTACGCTGAAACATGTACAATTCTGATGCACATTGTAGGAGGAAATAGTGTAGTACAGTATAGTGCAGTGCTTTGTAGTGCAGTGCAGTGTAGTACAGTATAGTATAGTGAAGTGTAATGTAGTGTAGTACAGTATAGTGCAGTGTAATGTAGTGTAGTACAGTGTAGTGCAGTGTAGTACAGTATAGTGTAGTGTAGTGTAGTATAGTGCAGTGTAATGTAGTGTAGTATAGTGTAGTACAGTATAGTGCAGTGTAATGTAGTGTAGTACAGTATAGTGCAGTGCTTTGTAGTGCAGTGTAGTACAGTATAGTGCAGTGCTTAGTGTAGTGCCGTGTTGTACAGTATAGTGCAGTGCAGTGTAGTGCAGTGTAGTACAGTATAGTGCAGTGCTTAGTGTAGTGCAGTGTCGTACAGTATAGTGCAGTGCTTTGTAGTGCAGTGTAGTGTAGTACAGTATAGTGCAGTGCTTTGTAGTGCAGTGCAGTGTAGTGTAGTACAGTATAGTGCAGTGCTTTGTAGTACAGTATTTTGCAGTGTAATGTAGTGTAGTACAGTATAGTGCAGTGCTTTGTAGTGTAGTACAGTGTAGTATAGTGCAGTGTAGTACAGTGTAGTGCAGTGCTTTGTATTGTAATGCAGTGTACTGTAGTGTTGTGTATTGAAAAATACTGTAGTGTCTTAGATAGTAGTGGACCATAGTATTGTGTCATGTTGTGTTGTGTACCCTAATATAGTAGACTGTAGTGTAGACTAGTGTACTGTAGTATTATGTAGTGTGCTGTGGTATAGTGCAGAGTAATGTTGTGTACTATGGTGTTGTGTTGTGTAGTGTAGTGAACTGTAGTATTGTGTTGTGAAGTGGACTGTAGTGTAGTGTAAGGGACTGTAGTATTAGGTTGTGTAATGTAGTGTAGTGTATTATAGTGTTGTGTAGTGTACCCTAGTATAGTGTAGTGTGGATTTCTGTACAGGAATATTGTGTTGTATCGTGGTATATGTGTGTACAGTAGTTTAGAGTAATGGACCATAGTATTGTTTCGTGTAAAGTAATGTAGTGTACAGTAGTGGTGTGTAGTGTAGTGTTGTGTACCGTTGTGTAGTGTAGAGTGTAGTGTACTGTAATATGGAGTAGTGGACCGTATTATTGTAAAGTGTACCATAGTGTTGTGTAGTGATGTAGTGTAGTACATCATGGTGTAGTGGACTGTAGTATAGTGAACTATAGCGTAATATTGTGTAGTGTAATGAAGCATACTATAACAGTGTAGTGTAGGCAGAAAGGAGGTTCAAGCGCTATCACATTGCACTTAGTAGGAAGGTCTGCTATGTCATGTCTAAACACACAGCAAAAAAATACCAATTAAGACATCTCACAATGCATTATGGGTTAAAAGTGGGAGGATTTAAATGGTCCTAGATTGTTGGGAATAGGAAAAAGGGCACTATTTTGCAAAGAGGGTTTGTGCCTATTAGATGGCATTTAGTGTTTGTAGGTGTGGTGAGAATGTGTGGTCTAATCCTGTGTGTGTGTGTGTGTGTGTGTGTGTGTGTGTGTGTGTGTGTGTGTGTGTCAGTTGTGACATCATCATAACGCATTGTCATCTTCTTTTGGGCCTGCAGAAAGAGATGACATCACGTATGTGTCTTTGAAGGCCCCTCAGGGACCTCATGGATCCGAAAACTCTCAGTTTCGTGTCAACCAGAGGACGTTCACAGACAGACAGATGAACTCGGACAATGTGGCGCTGATAAAGTGTGATGTAACCAGGAAAAGCGAGAAAGGAGCACAGAAGCACCCTCACGTTCGCTCAGAGCAACAGCACCACCCGCTGGTGAGAAGTAGCGCGCACACGTACAGCGCTCATCCTCCAGGTGGCGCTCTAATGCAGTAATTGGATTATGCACTACTTGAGAACTGTATCTATGCAGTGTGGGAGGAGAAGGAGGAGCTCGATCTAGTTTGGATGAGAATACTAGTGTAAAGCTACTCACTTTTTAATGACTGCAGGGAATTAGTGAATTGAACCCCCTGAAGAACACTAATGTGTGTGTGTGTGTGTGTGTGTGTGTGTGTGTGTGTGTTTGGTTTATTTCTCTTGAGGTGTAAATGCTAAATGGGATCATTTTAATTATATGTAATTATTTAGATGATTATGATGATGGTGATGGTGATAATGGTGATGGCTCTCACACACATTTCAGATGATGCTCCTTCACGTTGTTTGAGTAATACGGGGTGTTTCAACTATGCAGAACTATTTCACGGACAATTTTGGACTTTAAATGCAATAATTGTGGAAGATTGTGAGCGTGAGAGAGGTGTGTGTGTGTGTGTGTGTGTGTGTGTGTGTGTGTGTGTGTGTGTGTGTGTGTGTGTTCGGACTGCTTTACATTCATATTGTCCAATAGTGACCACTAAACAGTCTAAATCCAACAGCTCATTTTGTTTGTTTGTTTGTTTGTTTGTTTGTTTGTTTTGGGGGGGGATCTTCACAGAGAATTTTTGTATTTGTTTTCTAACAGCTGCTCTCGATTTATGAGGTTTAACCTAAAGAAAAAAATTATATATAAACACAATATCAAGTAAAGAAAAAAGAATCTCACGTGTTTATCGTTACAAAAGTTTACCTTCAGGTTGCATCTCTTTCTTTCTCGCTCACTCTCTCTCTCACTTTCTCTCAATCACCTTTTTTTCTCTCTTGCTCTATCTCTTTGTCTCACTCTTTCGCTATCTCTCAATTTCTTTCTGGCTCATTCTCTCTCTCGTTGTTTTCTCGTGCTCTATCTCTTTCACGCTCTCGCTCTCTCTTTCTCTCTCGCTCTTTCTCTTTCGATCGCTTCTCTTGTTCACATACGGAGACTAGTGTTTTGTTACAGTTGGGTGCAAAAGTTTGCACAAGCCCAACTCCAACATTTAAGAACCTGCAGATGAGTTTACAGGAACATTCAGGATGTCGCTTAATTTTAAACAAACAACACAGCGCGTCAGTTTTCTTTTTTCATTTATTTATTTATTTTCCGTTTACATTCACATTCATTCCAATAGTGTTGAAGGTCTAAGCTGTATAGCAGGAGATCCTACAGTATGTTTACACACTATCACTTTCAAAATAGTCCCCTTGTACAGCAATACAGCGCCCCCAGATTTTCCTGCCACCTCTGTCCTGGTAGCCTTCTTTTTGGAGCGTGTCAAAAACCTTCTGCGTTGCACGCTGGATCTCTGCAGTGGTGTCTAGACGTCAATCTTTGAGCTGGATCTTCAGATCTTAAGAGGGCAAAGTCCGCAGGAGCAAAATCTGGTGAGTATTGGAGTGAGATTGTGTTGTTTCTGGCAAAAGGTGATGCAGGTCGGTGCTTTCTGTGACTGTGCGTGCAGCCTTGTGCTGCTGTCTGTTTACTGTGTTACAAAACCAGCTTTGAAACGTTTTGATGCCACCTGTCTACACAGTATCTACACAGTGGTTGAGTCACCTATTTGGCACGTGTATGTAATTAAATGGCTTGTGTGGGTCTTCCAGCAGCTAAACATGCAAGCCACATTTTTTTATAATCTTTACTAGCTTGCTATATGTTATTAAATTATGCTAGCCACCACTTTTTCACTCAGATATTAGCTCTAGCTTATGTATCGTCTGTTTTTATTAAACGATTTGCACTCCACCTGGTTTATCCTCTCTCCTGGCACTTGGACAAACTTCTCGGTGGCGCCACAAGGACAGAAACAAGGAGCCAGCATTTCTAGCTGGCGGCTTCAAATCTCCACCTCGTCTTCTGTAAGCTCTTTAGAAAACACACTCTCGCTGATTGCCTCTTTTCTCCCGATAGTGTGTACAGTATATCCGCACGGCTAATCCAGGCTAGGACACTTCAGATGATCCTGTTACACTTTGAGAGGAAGATTAGCACTCAAGTTTACCTTCAGCTGGTTTTTATGACAGATTTGGTTTTTTTTGTAAGCTGAAGTGTATATAAGTGTTGCGTGGCAAAGCAACCAGACATGATGGGGATTCTCTATGCATGAGGAAGGACGCTCACGGTCTTCATGAAGTGAAGTGTGGCGATGCTCTGTAGAACACGTCTCTCTGTACAGCTGTGAGCTTCGGGACATCTGTGAGTCAGCCATGGGAGAGAAATCGGAAGCCTCCGGGCCACCGCTGTGCGTCCAGATCCTTTCCACAGTGGCCCTGGTGTGTTTCGGGCTCTACTGCATCGCCAAGGGCGTCTCCTTCGGTTTCTTCAACTGGTGGTACATCCTCGGAGCCGCCACCCTCGTGGCCACCGGATTTGCCACGTTCCGGGTCTACGAGGTGTTCACGATCCTGGCGCAGAGGGAAAAAGCTGAAGCTGAATCCTGCAGAAGAATGCCCTAAGATCATTTTTAAGGACTTCAGATTTGAACTCATTTCCCATAACCTGCTGCTTGTATACTGTACAAATGGTAACTGAATACAGTTTGGTTAAGGCAGAAAATGCTGAAATGCTGATTGATAATAGGATTAAAAACATAAATCCCATCTAAATTTTGTATTTTATTATGTCATTTTTTTTTTGTTGTATTTAATATGCTGAACAGAGAGACAGTACTTCAAAGCTCATCTTTTGAAATCCATAGCTATATGAGATAGTTAGAGATTCATTAACCTGATTTCAGCTCAATTTTATTACTTGATGATCAGCATTCAAAGCCTATTACTTCTAACGATTAAAAAAAAGAGGTGCCCAAGTTACAATGGTTCGACTTGCGATTTTTCGATCCTACAATGAAGAGTGCGATACTGTAAAAATTATAATTTTCATGCTGCATTCTAATATTTGTACAATACGTTGGGCCAGGATCTACACGTCTCCTGCCTTGCGAGACGCCTTATTTTCGCCAGCGGTCTCGTAATTTTCTCTGTTTTTTGCTTCAAAGCCTAATTTTAGCTTTTGTCTTTCTCCTTTTTAAAACAGAGCACGTTTATACTGTAAAGTTTATACATTACTGTTGTGTAAATTTCTGTTTTTCAAAATTATATACTGTAACTTGTTAAATTATTAACAAATGACAGTTTACTACCCCATAATAATCACCATTCTATAAGACTCTGAGTAGGAAAGTCTATGATATTTTTAAGTTATGTTGGTGTGGTTATTGTAACTCCATCATAATCAGAAAATTGTAAATAAATTGGTGGAAGCTCAGTGGTTAAGGCATTGAACTCTGGATGTTCTCTCATTCGAATCCCAGCATCACCAAGCTGCCACTGTTGGGCCTTTGAGCAAGGCTCTTAATCCTCAATTTCTCAGTTCTAATTTGCTCTGGATAAGGGCATCTGCCAAAATATCGTGAATATAACTAATCACGTTGTTCCTTTCCTAATTGTCCGGCAGGGTTCTACAAGCAAATGCTGTGATCAACGTTTCTTTCACAAAGTTCAAGTAACAATGCTCTGATTTCCTTGAAATGGTTTTCAACCTGTCCTTTTAAAAATACACTCAAGGCTCCTGAGTTACTGCTTGGCTTCAGAAGCAGTTTCCCTTCACACTTGGTGCCATAAAGTGAACTTTCTGGTCAACAAAAGTTTCACAACATCTTTGGAGTTCATCGATCTAAGTCTTAATAACATTGTAAAAGAAATAACTGGCCCTGATCTGGCTATTTTATCAGAAAGACTCCCACTAATCACAGACGTCACTTAGGTCATGTATAAGAAATAAGGCAGTTAATGCTCTCCTCTGAGCGTGTTGAACTTTTCCTCTGAGCATTGAAAGTCGAACAGTAGCTCTCCGCCAATCCTCGGGTTTGAACTTACAACCTTCCGGTTCTACAAATCATCTGAACTGCTGAGTAACTGCTGAGCAAGCAGCACTAATCGTATGGGTTTTGTCCCAAAGTGCCTAATCAGCTCAATACTCCATAAATAAGGAGGCCCATCTCAGTGCAAAAACATCTGTAGTGTGGACGACAATAACAGGAAAGCGTGAAGTGATCCACTGCTACGTTTTGGATTCTTCCCTCGTGATTTGGGGGTTGATTAATAAAGGAAGCAGGGGGTGATTTAATATGGTTGTGTTGCAGTATTTCACAATGCTCTTACCCAAGTGATAGCATTTCACAAGAAGTTTATTGGTCCTTTAAAAGCCACTGAAAGTTATCCAATATTTTGCACAATGCCCAACATACAGCAGCCAAAACTTTCAAAATGGCTGCCATGTCCAGCTTAGGATTTTCAACACACATCTACAGCTTGGGCAGTTTACATACTGCAGAACAGCTTCCTCTCACACTCACTCATTCACTCACAAACACACACTAATTTACTCTCACTCATACACTCACTCATTCACACAATTATTCACTCACTCATTCATGCAATCACATTCTCTCAGTTATGCTCACTCTTTCCCTCACACACTCCCATTTCCTCGCACACACACTCACTCACTCATTCACTCACCTACTCACACTCTCTCAATTACCCACTTACTCATTCAGACACTCACTCATTTATTCACATACTCTCACTTACCCACCCACTCATTCTCACAAACACACACACACACACACACACACAATCGCTCAGCATCACAAAGCAACACAAATGAGAATACACAGATGTATGATCTAAAACTTTATCATAGTAATAAGAAAAGACACAATGTGTGCAAAAAAAATCTCTAGTCCGTGAATCCTGATCACAGGATTGCATAAACTTTATGATACATGTCCACTGCGCACTGGGAGGTAAAATCAGCCGGCCTCTTCAGCAGAGCAGTCGATTCCCGCATAGGTGAATTTTTCATACAGCGTCGTGTTCACATATGTCTGAGAGAGAAAGCGAGAAAAACAGAAAAGATTCATGGGAAATGTTCGCTTTAATAACTGGTCGTTGGATGAACACTGGGAGCAGAATCAAGAATCATTTTCACGTCACATTCAAGAGTTTCGTTTTTTATTACAATCACACTTAAACCCACTTAAACTCCTGCTCTAGCTTCTCAACATGACATAATGAAAGGTCAGGCTCTTTTTCACTGTATATCCAAAACCGAATCCAGAACTGGTTCACGTGGAATCCAACGTGACCTACCTTTCTCTCCTCCAGCATACGGTTAAGCGACACCAGGATATGAGCGAACGATGGTCTCTCGTAAGGCTTCTCTCTCCAACACTGCCTCATCAGCTCATAGCTAAAAGAACCAGCATGGAAAAACACGTTTATTAATATGTTCATTGAGTGACCATGAGATAGGAATAATGTCTAACAGCACACACACTTACACTTCATCATCACAGTTGAGTGGTTTCTCCAGGCGATAACCCTGAGGAAGTTTCTCGTAAAGCTCAGCGCAGGTCATGCCACAGTAGGGCGTCCCACCTGCCAAAAAAACAGTTAGACATTGAGATCTACGCAAGCAGAATTAACACCATCAAAAATACTTATAGAGAGTCTGTCCTGTTCAAATGTCTGTTATACACTGTATATACGTTTGTGAAAACCTAAACATCACACTCCTACGTATGAGGTTCTTCCACAAACTGTAAATGCTACTGCTTCTCCCATTTTACATTTAGTCCCCATTTCCTGTTATAGGAACCTCCACTCTTCTGGGAAGACATTCCACTAGATTTTGGATTGTGCTTGTGGAGATTTGTGCTCATTTAGCCACAAAGGAACAATAGGAACCTTAATTTTCCAAAAAGCTCTTCAAGAAACTTACAAAAACCATCTTTTTTCCAAATCACTGCAAACTATATATTGATATGTTTGTAGACACGTAACCATAAGATTAGTATGTGCTATTTAAACATCCTATTCCATATTCAATCCACATTTCAGGTTATAAGAACCTCCACTTCTCTGGGAAGATGTTCCACTACATTTTGGAGTGTGCTTGTGGAGATGTATGCTCAAGGTTAGGTGAGGGGGTTTGGGGTGCAGACAGCATTCACATTCACCGCAACATGGTTCGTAGGGTTGGAGCTCTATAGCAGAAAATCTTCCACTCCAACACTTTTTGGCTGAGAACATCAAGCGTTCCAGAATTTGGCAAAAAAAGTGTCCCATATATTCTATATAATATAAAAAAAACACACAACAGGACATGCAGGAAAACCTTCAACATGCGAGGTGCTGAGTCTTACTGAGAATGAATCCCTTTCTGACCAATCAGATTCGAGAATTAGTGTAGCTGATTGGTTAAGGCAAGCTTCAGGTCCATAGTCCAATGCCTTAACCAATAATTCTCGAATCTGATTGGTCAGAAAGGGATTTAAATCCCAGCCACATAGAGCTGATACCTCTGGGCCCCTAAGCAAGGCCCTTAATCCCATAGCTGCTCTGTTGTATGAATATGATAAACAAAGCACCTCAGGATGTCTCCTTATGGCAAAATATTGTACAGTGGAACCTTAATAGTTCGCAACTTTTCATTTGGAACCTGAAAGTTCGCAAGAATCCGCGAGTGGCTCGGAAGTTTGAGGTAATTTCAAAAGAGTTTGTAGTAATAAATGACATTAAAATGTTTGAAAAAATGTTTTTCATGCACAATTCCCTTTGAAAAAGGAACCATCAAAAGGAGAGTAAAAAACTTGCGGTTCTTTGTTTCTCGTGAGGAGTCATAAAACGTAACCCCCGTGAGTATCGAGTTTGCACTGTATATAAATATTAATCATTTTCCCATAACAGCACACACTGGAGTGTTTTATTGCATATCTATATGTCAGGTATTGTCTATGGATATGTCTTTCGTTTTCTCAGTATTACTGACAGCACTATTTTCCAGATGGACTTTTCATCTAAACTCTTCTCTCATACAGTTTGGGATGATGTTATGCAACAGTTTTGGTTTAATATGTGAAAATTAGATCTGATCTTATAAACACACCTAAACTCACTACCTCCCAGAGAAGCACTCCATATGACCACCTAGAAAAGTAAAAGAGAAGAAACAATTACTTCACTAATCTCTACTTTACATGTATTAAAGGTCTGAATTATTCATCATTCATCTTCCTAAGCCAGTAGAATGTGGAGTATCTTACACATCACTGTTGGTTGTGTACACACTGTAGTTGAGGGACTCTATGGCCATCCATCGCACAGGTAATCGGCCCTGAACACAAAACACAGACGATTTCCTCGATCCATTAAGTTCTATAGTGCTGATATGATTACAGATTTCAAATATTATCTAACAAGAGATGAGATTACCATGGTCTTCTTCACGTACACCTCTTGTCCTCGCGAAAGCCCGAAATCGGCAATCTTTGCCACATAGTTTTCACCCACTAGGATGTTTCTGGCTGCCAAGTCTCTGTGAATAAACTACAAGAAGCAGGAAATTATTTGAATTAAGAAAATACAAATCAGAGTTGCATATTAAAAAAACATTATATGGACAAAAGTTTCTGGACTCCTAACTTTTCTCGCCAAATGTAGTTCTTCACCAAACTGTTACCACAAACTTGTTTGAAGCACACAATTGTATAGAATGTCTTAGGATGCTGCCTCTAATCTGCTTTACATGTTTTGGAATGGAAGATCTCCTGCTATAGAGCTCTGTCCTCAACTCTACTGAACACCTTTGGGATGAATGTGAACGCTGACCGCACCCCTCACATCACCTACTATACATCGGTACCTGGCTTTACTAACACTCTCGTGGTTGAAAGAATCTCCATCGTTACACTTCAAAATCTGGTGGAAGATCTTCCCAAAAGACTGGAGGTTATTGTAACAGCGAATGGGGATTCATTGTGGATTTGTATGCTCCATAAAACACTGAAATCTTCTGCTCACAAACTTTATTCCATATAAGGGTTTTTGTTTTTGTAGGTAGGAGTGTGGTTTTGAAAAAGAGAAAGAAGTAGCTGATAAAGCACAATGTTCTTCATATATCTCAGTTAGGAAGTTGGGGTCAGAGTGCAGGGTCAGCCATGATACAAACCTCCTGACATGATATTGGACCAACAGCAATCTCTTCTTGTCAGTTACCCAGAACGTTTTCCACTGAGCCATTACTGCCCCAATTGTCTCCACATGAACATCGTAAAACATTCTGGAAACCACCAGAATGAACCAGAAATTTACATTCACATCATCTCTTTCTCAGATTGATGTTGTTAAAATGACACAGTTGTAGTTAAACTGTACTTAGAGTACAATTGTTTTCATTGGGTCTCTTGAACTTTCCTCAGTACAAAATGAGATGTGTGGAAAGTATTATTTCAGATTATTTCAAAATAATGATTATAATAATAATAAAAGTCATCACAGATACATCACACACAAAAAATCCAACTATCGCCTGAAAGCTATCCTGGAAAAATACGTTTTAAGAGCAGATTTAAAAAAAAAACAAAGCCTTGACTTGTCTAATCTCAATGGGGTGCACTAAACTAAAAGAAGAGAAGCGGAGATTACACCTTGGAGTTTGGACAGTTAAAACATGAGACAAGTTATGAGGTGCTATACCATTCCTAATAGGTCAGTATACGAATTTGTAAATCAATCCAGAATCTACCAGAAGAATCTACCACAAGATTTTCAACACCCGAAAAAGATAAAATGGCGTGCAATCTTTCTGAGGAAAAAAAAAACGACGTTTTTAACTCTATTCAGAATATGAAAGTGGAATGTGTCGATGTTTTCATAGGATCTGAGAATTTCTGCGCATTATGGAGAAACAGACCTGTTTCTGGCTCAGGTAGTCCATGCCTCGAGCGACGTCTGCGGCGAAGTGTAGGAGCTGCTGGGAGGTGAGCGTGGAGGCCGTGCTGTTAGCAATAGCAAAGGCCGGGTCTGTTTCCAGCACGCGGCTTTTCCGCAGGAAATCCAGCAGGTTGCCGTGAGGAGCGTATTCGATTGCCAGGTACAAATAACCTGAGAGAGAGATGCAGAGTTCGGCTGTGAGGTGAGCAATGTGATGACAGTGTTTATTCAGGGATCACTCTGGGCAGCACAGCAAAAAAAAAAAAAAAAAAAAAGCAGTAACTGCTCATGAAAACATCAAGGAAAATGGAAATTAGGAAAATGAGCTTGGATTCAGAAAAGTGATATATTACACACCTCGGTGCTCGCAGGCTCCCAGCAGGTTAATGATGTTGGGGTGATGACCTAGTTTACACAGCACCTCCAACTCACCCGCAAAGTCCCTGTGATCATCTTTGGAAGCGTATTCTGAGAAACACACGAATTCGGGGTAAGTATGCAATAATTTTTCCTCATGATTTTTGTCTCACAAGTCTCCTAAAGGACAGAGAATATAAAATAATCTTTCACCCAGAGAGCATGAACAGATTTGGGGGTTTTTTTTGTTTTTTTTTTGGAATCCTGGCCACGGATGACTTTGGCATCATCAGGAATTTATCTTGCAACACAGTTTTAATTCTTCTGTGGGTTTCAATATTTTTCTTAAAGCTCTAATAAAGGGGGATGAAGACACACACCCCCTGAGTGGCTTCAAATAATATTGTCTTCCTGTACATCCTGCATTTCCACCAACCAAGTCAGGATGGAGTGATGACCGTTCAGTGACTGTGATCTGGAACATCAAATCATCACTGCTGCTGATTTATCTCAATAAAATGATTCCTAAAAATATATCAAGATAAAACACCATTTCTTCTCATAATAGGCAAAACGTCCTCCTGGCGTATTTTCGGTTACATGCTGCTGAAGGTTTATGCTTTTACTGGTGCTTTCTATGCTCCAAAGTGGACAAAGATTTCAATTCTATTACAAATAAAAACAGAACATTTAGAGATTTATTCCATTCTAAAAACTGGACACTAAACCAGTATGATAACCTACTACACTCCTCACCTTTCATCCGCTTGATGGCAGCATCCATCCTCAGGCCGTCTTTCTTAATCCGAGCCTTGAGCACCTGGCCGAAATTTCCTTCTCCGATCACATCCTGGAACTTGATGTCACTCCACTCCAGCATGGGGTAGGACACGGCCTGTGTCGAGCTCGTCGCTTTCTTCTGAACGTTTAAAGACCCGGAGCTAAACTGGACCACAGGTTCCTCTCTCTGAGAGATGAGAGACATCACTGTTAGAGACAAAACGCATGCGTGATCCTGCAACAGCTGAGTTAATGCAGAATCCTAAGAGGTTGGAAAGGAAGTGTAAGCGTGCAGTGGTTTGCATGCTCTTTACACTCTGAAATACTTGTAAAAAGTAGAGCGTAAATTTATAAAATACAGAAACATTTTTTTTTTAAAAGGAAACGTTAATCTGGTCGGAAAGAATTTTGAAACCATCAAAAAACAAAAAAAATACTGAAACAAGATCATAGAGGATTTCTATGGCTTTTAATTAAAAATGAAAATAAATAAATAATGTAAATAAAAAAAAAAAAAAGAATTCAAAAATAAATGTCAAAATTTATATATATTATATATTATATATTTATACTTGTATGTACTTTTATACCTTAATAAATATATAAAATAATTGAAAAATAAATACATTTCATAATTTATATATATTATATATTTATAATTGTATGTACTTTTATACCTCAATAAATAAATAATATAAATAAATAAATATAATAATAAAAAAATAAATATATTTCATAATTTATATATATTATATATTTATACTTGTATCATTATACTTGAATAAATAATATATATAAATAATATAATAATTCAAAAATAAATACATTTCACAATTTATATATATTATATATTTATACTTGTATATCTATTTTTTTATTTAATTTTTTTAAATTGTAAAATGTATTTTGGAAATGTTAGTATTTTTCATTTTATAATAATATCAATATTAATAATAATAATAAAAGTAAAAAAATATATAGTTACTATGTCATCCTTAAAGGTTGGACCAGCCAAATATCTCCATAATGTCTAAGTCAGATATTGTCAAATATTCCTATGCTTTTGGGAACACTTGGTGCCCAGTTAGAAAAAAAAAACTCTCCCAATAAACACACACACACACACACACCATGCGTCTCTGTAAGGAGGCTCTCTTGAGCTGGAGAACGATGCAGAAAGCCAGCAGGATGGTGAGACAGGTCATTCCAGCAGATCCCAGAATGGCATAAAACAGCATGTTTCCATCAGCTCTGAACCCATGCAAACCTGAAACACAGAATATATACAACTGTTTAATAGAAACCTTTTACAAGTATACAGACTGTTTGTGTGTGTGTGTGTGTGTGTGTGTGTGTGTGTGTGTGTGTGTGTGTGTGTGCACGTGTGTCCTCACGTGAGCTCTCCTGTAGTGTGAGTGTCCTCAGAAACACCTCTTCCTTCTTCTTGCTCTCCCCCATGTTATTAATAGTCCAGAGATGCAGTTGATATTCTGTGTTTGTCCTCAGACCTCTCAGCATGAAGTGCATGGAATTCTGGAACGGCTGCACTTCCAGATCCACCTGCTGGCTGTACACCGCCTCCACCTTCTCCTGGTAACGAATGATCACCTTGGAGATGGAGTGGCCTTCAGCGATGGACCAGGTGAGGATGGCTGAGGAATCGGTGATGTTCGAGGTGGAGACATCAGATGGAGCAGGAGGAGGTTCTGCATAAATAAATAAAAAATGGGGATGTGAGAAATGAGCTTTTGAGTAATGACTGATCATATTTCAAGATCATTTCTACCATTATGTCTAAAGCAACATGCTCTTATTGATTTATAGCTTTAAAGGTCCTTCAGTTGTCTTTTAGGGGGAAAAGAAACAAAAGAACGAAAACTAATATATATATAAGGGACAGTGTTATGCTGGAACAGCTACATTTTATGCTACTGCATAAACATCCTAAACAATTGTGTGGTAACAGTTTGGGGAAGAACCACATATGGTTGGAAAAGTCAGGAGTCCCAATGCTTTTGTCCATATAATGTCTAAATGCAAAAATAGATTCTTGAAGAGTTTTTTAAGGAAACGGGAAAATAATTACGGGTGTTTGGAATTGCTTGTGATTTTTGGAAATATTTTTGGTTCCACCTTGCTCTCTGATCGTCTGTTTGATCACTTCCCAAGTTCCTGTTTCTCAATCTTGTGTATCGTCTGATGGTCTGCAATCTGCTAGTCTTTTTAATCAAACAGCATTTCCTGCTACTGTCACTATCTCTGCTGCCTGACTGCTGACATCTGGATCAAAACCAATACAGACGGCAAAAATGTATCTTTTTTTATCAGATTTTGTTGAATTAATTAGTTAATTGAGGGTTTATTTATTAACCAATACATTTAATTTCTTTTTTTTTATTAATATGAATTATTAAAAATATATAACTAATTAAAAAAACCTAATCTAAACCTAAAACCTAACCTCAATCAAACTTCAAATGGTTAATAATTATTTTGTTAGTATGAATTTTACTGTTGAAATATTTAATTTCTTTTAGTATCTGATTTTGTTGAATTAATCAATTCATTGAGGGTTTAAAAGATAAATTACTGTAATTGCTTTTATTAATTAATTAATTCAACAGTGTAATTGTGTTTTTTAATCATATGAATTAGTAACTATATAACTGATTAGAAACTTTTTAATCAACTTTAAATAGTGAGCAATTGTTTATTTAATTTCCTAATAAAACCTTTTTTAATTAATGTACTAAAATGGATACAAAAGAATCTTCTATTTATTTGCTTTTATCTAGCATATATTACATTTACATGTAGTTGTTCCTAAAAAGTTCACTAATTGTGGTAGAACAGTCTCACATTTAGCTCTTATTTGTAGTAGTTTAGCTCCAGTTCTGTCCCACCTCATGAAGATTATGGACCTTCAAAGAAATAGATGCCGACCCCGCAAACATCCCGAACCATCAAGAGACGTATCAGTGCCATTTGGATTCCACTTCATGTAGAGTTTGGACATTGGACCTCTTTGAGTGTTTAAAGGCTCTGGCATGGAGAAGCTGGTGTTGGAGCTATGATCTCAGATGTCAAATTATTTTATGGGTTGCTTAGTAGCTCCTGGTTCCATAACCTCAAACGACTGTATAAGACAGTAGAAAGGACCTTACTCATAATCTAACACTCTGGTGCTCATGTTAGTTCTCACTTTCCAGCGTTTTGTATTGTTTTTAAAATTTATAATCACACTCTTGATATCACCCAAATGAGGATGGGTTCCCTTTTGAGTCTGGTTCCTCTCAAGGTTTCTTCCTTGACACAGTCGCCCTCAGGCTGCTCATCAGGGATTAATACACTTCTTCTTCTTCTTTTGGCTTCTCCCATTAAGGGTCGCCACAACGGATCATCCGTCTCCATACCCCCTGTCCTCTACATCTGTCTCTTTCAAACCAACTACCTGCATGTCTTCCCTCACCACATCCATAAACCTCCTCTTTTCCTCCCTTCTGATGGCTCCATCCTCAGTCCCATATCCCTCCTCTGCACATGTCCAAACCATCTCAATCTCGCCTCCCTCACCTTGTCTCCAAAACATCCTTCAATTCTGTAAAACTGCTTTGATACAATGCCCAATGTGAAAAGGCTACAGAAATTAACTTGAACTTGAACTTTAACATGTATGGCAATTATACAACTAAGCAGGTGAGGTTTAATCCAAAGCAGGTTTATGGTGCTGCGATTTGAACTCACAACCTTCCAAACAAAAGCATTTCCCATATTATTATTATGTCTATTATTTCTGCACAGCTTCTGGGAAATGTCTCAAAACTGACAGAGATAAAACAGAAGCCATTAATACCTACGAATATATATATATAAATTACCTTTAATGGCAAGTAAGTAGAAGTATCAAAAAACATTATCATGAACCCATAAGAACCAGTGACTCCTAATAACCCTGGCATCAGTATTCGTAACAGTATCAGTTTCAGTACCAGTATATGTATTAAATTTCTTATGAAAATTGATTTCAAACCTTGAATGGAGATGTGTAAAAGTTAAAGAATAGTTCTAATTGAAAGTTTCTAAACTTCATATATCGCCTGGTCCTATAACAAAATCAAAACATTTCCAAAACAATCTCGCAACATTAGACTGAGCCCCTAATTTACCATTGCTGAGGGTCCAGGCGCTGACCGTGGGGCAGAAGTGACCTGCTGCTTTGCTGTTCAAACTGACCCTGCACTTGTACTTGTGTCTGGGTCTCAGATTGTTTAGCTGGATGCCGGTGGAGTTTAGAGGCAGCTGGAACCTCTGTGGCATGTCGGAGTCCTCAACCTGTTCACACTCCACATCGTAACACCAGTCGTCTTTAGCCAGATCTGTGGCGGGAGCAGAATCCCAGGACAGGGACAGAGACGTCTGATTCACCGGGGTCAGTTTCAGTCCTGTAGGGAGAGTCACATCTGCAGGAGAGAGAGAGAGGAACACATTTTACTCTCCTAATAAATGTAGAGTTGACTTGCAAAATAGGAATGTTGAGAAATACAATTAGTAGGAATGCAGAAATATGGTTTATTATAAATGTATGGCTGAAGATTACCTTCAAAGAAACCGTCATTTAGTGTCAGAATGTCAGAAAAACTATTTACAGTGTAAATGTGCTGCACAAAAACCGTTTTATACCTAAAATTTAACAAAACTGTTTTTAAACTATTTGTAACAATTATGCTAAATATATATCTTTTTTAATATGCAGTATAACACATTCTGTATTATTTTTATTTAAAAAACTTCCTGTGATTTAATTGTAATATTTTATTATTTCATCCTGATTCTGAAACTACACTTTTTTTTTAAATGTATATTTAATTTAATGATTTTTTCTTAGTTTTTAACTAACCTTCTTTTCTAAAAACAGGATTGTGTGTGTGTGTGTGTGTGTGTGTGTGTGTGTGTGTGTGTGTGTGTGTGTGTGTGTGTATTACCAAGTTTCTGTGTATAGAAAGTAGCATTAGGTCCTATTTTTCCTGCGCCCCCGGGTCCTTCCCGACTTAACCTCACACCTATGATGTACTGAGTCATGGGGGAGAGATTCTCCAGCTTCACCTGCAATCCAATCACTTTATACACACACACACACACACACACACACACACACACACAAATATACAGGTTTCATTACCACTTTGTGATCACACAAATATACACAAGTACACTACACAACCCAAAAGTGCATGAACATGTAGTCAATCACAGACATATTGCTTGTTGAACTTCCCTTTCCTGATGAAGTTCCCCTCTGGCTGTAAAGATAATCAGATTCACTCTTCTAAAAAAGGCTTTCCACTAGATTTTGGAGCAAAATTAGGTTGTATTGGAATGAAGGGTTTGATCTGGTTTGACATTTGGCAGCAGTAGAATCACCCTCAATTTATATATATATATATATATATATATATATATATATATATATATATATATATATATATATATATATATATATATATAGTATATCTTTTTTATATATTTTAGTATATAGTATATTTGATACTATTGTTCATGTTCTAGAAATATTATTGCATTGAATCTGTTCTTGATTAGATCTGACCTGTATCGGTTTTAATGCATTTTGTAATGTAGGTTGTTGTAGCTGTTATGTTTTAGGTGAAATAACACATGGTACTATGTGAAAGATGCATCATGCAGTTCTGGGCTGTACATTCTGTATAATTTCTGGACAATTATATTTGTATATAATTGTGTATTTATTGTACATCCTAGATTATCTTCATATCTATATATCTCTGTATGTATTTTATATATATATATATTTATCTTTCTATCTAAATAAATGGTCTAATCCCTAAATTACACTACTACTTTTTATACATTTTAAACAGATCTGTGGTTCAATCTCTAGTAAAGAGACTTGTTCTGAGGGAATTCAATACTATGAAGGTGTAAAAATATGAACAGTATTTAAGGGGTTAAACTCTTTGATTAATGTAATATAAAATATGTCACAGTGAGGAGAGAATGCTGCTACCTTCCACCGTGTTCCACCGTGACGAATTGGCCTGCTTGTAGGTCACGTTGACTGAGGTGACAGGTCCATCCCCAGTGTATAGATCCTTATTGACCTGCACTACAAGATGGTACGGCCCACTGCTGTTTAGGGTAGGAGGGTACTGCGGCTGTGGAGGAACTGAAACACACACTAACGTCAAGTTTCTGACCTCCGAACTCGCATTAGGTATCTAGTCACGTTAAGCAACACTTCATTAGAAGAGATAACGTCTGAGATCAGTCTGTCATCCAGCGGCTTAGTCTGGAACCTTTCGGTTTAAAATGCAGAAGAATTTCGGACAAGATAATAATCTGAGCTGACTTTTGTGTTTGTTTAAGATTAGCAGTGGGACAGAGTGAAAAGTTCACTGAGAAGGTTTCCGTCAAATTATAAGTTAAATCCATTTGAATTACAAATACTAAGTAGTAAATAGGTCTAAACCACTGAGAAATCACCCTCTTACAAATTAAACAATTAAATAAATAAACAAATATATATATATATATATATATATATATATATATATATATATATATATATATATATATATATATATATACACGATACGATATGATATGATACGATACAATACGATACATTAAAGATATATATGACACTGCTACCGATGCAATTCGATGCAATGGAGAAAAATCTACTGCTTTACAATTCATTATGTACAAATAGTTCACTTTTATTTCTTTGAAGATTTACTGTCTGTCTGAACCAATTTATTTAAGTGCCTTCTGACTTATAAGGCATGGCCCTTCCACATACAGGCCTTTGTAGTGCAAAAGAAGACATTCTTATCCTGTCCTGTTTTTTAGAAAGATGCAGCTCTACCTCTGCCATGTTAATCTGTGTGTGTGTGTGTGTGTGTGTGTGTGTGTGTGTGTGTGTGTGTGTGTGTGTGTGTGTGTGTGCACGTGTATCCCTCACAGACCTCTGGGTTTATCAGTCAATCCTCTATTTATGGTTAGAATTACACTTTGGATGTTCTCACCTTTAACATTGACAAGGAACACTTTCTCCACTGCATTGCTGGTGGTCTTCACCTGACAGACCCAGCGTCCACTGTCAGCCTCCGTGATCCTGTCCACCCTAAACATGGATGTACTTTGGTCACCCACGGTCTCTGTGTCCATGGCCTTGTCCAACAACACAGAAAGACAGGAAAAATGAAAGAAAGTACACAATCATGTGACCTGTCAGTTCCTTTATGCTTTGTATTAATGAGTCCTATTGATGCTGTATGTTGATGTTGAGAACACAGGAGCTACAATGGATGTATAACCACTCGATGCTAACAAAAAAGGATGGCATGCTAACATGAGCTTATGTTGGTGAGATACATAAAACCAATGATTTCTAACCATCAATTTCACTGTACCCAGTTGAAGGTTTCTGACTTCTGAATTACTTCCATGTAACTGAATGAACAAATGAGGTAGGATCACTGAATCTTACATGTACAATGCTCTTGTCTGGTTTGAGCAGGATGATTTCTCCATGTAGAGGTGCTGGTTGGCCCTGGACAGAGCAATTCACAGTGTATGCTGCTCCATAGTTCAGGTTTGTATCACTCAGGCTGCTAGCGATGACTGGATCTTTGTCTGATATCAACCAAACAACAAATGAGGTATTTCATTTTGTCCACAAATATTTTATTGACAATACGATAATAAATACAGCCATTTTTTTAAAATGTTTTGCTCTTGCCTTCTTTCTCACACCGGGCGCCATGTCTCCTAGGACACACACACCCTTTAAAACGGTCGCATCCTACGCCCTTGTCACACGCACACTGCAGTTTGCATCCGGCGCCGTAGTACCCCGGAGCACACGCTGCAGACATGAACAGCATGAATTTTCCACATATATAGAATCGGAATAAACATCTGATCAGGAGAATAAAATACATCTTGTACCCTCACTGCAGTTCAGACCCTTCCACCCAGAGGCGCACGAGCAGCCGTATGGATCTCTCAGGCAGAACACCAGCGATCGACACTTGCCGCCTAAACAGCGATCCTTACACGTCTTCCCGAAGCGGCCCTCACCGCACACTGCGTACACACATCAATTTCATGACATTGCAACATTTCTTAATATCTTTAATATCATCAAGGGTCAGTCATTTTATGATCCAGTAATTTTTTCACTCCTGTTGAAATGTTTAATGATGTCAGGATTATGGACAGGAACTACGTTTCCCACTGACTACACACTGCACGCTCATGTTTCTGCAGCTGACTCACATTAACTGTTAATTGGCACGTGTATATAACATTTCACGCTCCTCTTTTTCTCAATTTAGTCTTTCCACGGTTGTTATTCAAAGTCTTCATGCTGAAGTTATGGTTTCCTCATTCATTTCTGGAATAGATTTAGGCCTTCTCGTCCAAATGAATTGAAGAATTTGATGCTACTGCATCCAAAATTTACTGTACTGTAATTCGTTAGTAGCTTTTTCACGTATCTGTACTTTACTGAAGTGTTTTTACACTTTTACATTTACTTTAACACTACATTAACACTTTTTACGTAAATACATTTTGCGAAATCAGTCGTTCCTTTTGATTTATGAGCGGATAAAAACGAAACTGGTCAAACACACAATAAGCCGCTAATCGGAGTCGAGCGCGCGCTCTGTTTTAGACTTGTTTTGATTGGCACTTTGTGTACCTACTGAACATTTAGCTGAACATTAAGAGAGGAATAAATGATGGAGTAAACTCTTGACTTCAACTCGCCACAACACCCATGGCCTCATTTGCATTATTTTTTTTAAATACTTGAAAATAAGGTTTTGGGCTCATGCTAATTTTAAAAGATATCAATCAGTGTTTGGCAACAGTGTTTTTCAGTGTTGATTAAGCAAAGGGTCTTGTGACAAATAAATTATTGTTATAGAAACATTATAGCCATTAAATACAGTAGTACTTTGGATACTTAAGTAAATTTTAAGCAAATACTTTTGTACTTTTACTCAAGTAAATGTTTAAAGGGACCGAATTTATCTCTAGTTTAACTCAACTACATTGTTTGTGTACTTCATCCACCACTGCCAAAAACCCAACATTGCTACCAAGTTGGGGAGGAACCACATCTGTCCCAATACTTTAGTCTCTAATCAGTTATTCTGACAGGTTTGTAGGCCAGATACTCCTTCTCATGCTCAGGAAGTGTTTCACCATTTGCAAAGACTTCCTGCTTTCTGATTTGTCTCTATTGAATTAGTATCACAATAAAAAAAGAGAACGTCAATGGACTGTTTACAGTTCTTAATAATATAACTGATTAGTTGTTTTTGGTTTGAGCCTTCGGAAGGATTTTTGTCATTCATATTTTACTATTTTATTCCTAGTTTTGACATTTAATATCGTTAAGCCTGAGAGAAGCAAAATCCACGAGATATTTAAAACCCTGAGTGTGTTACCTGTTTCACAGGTGGGACCCTTGAAGCCGGGCGGACAGATGCACTCTCCTGTTTTATCATCACACACTCCTCCATTTGTACAGGCTGGGCATTGTTTAGTGCAGTCAGAACCCCACAGGCCTGCACTGCAGTCTAAACACACACACACACACACACACACACACGTGTAGTACATGTATATATAAGTTATATACTATTAGTTCATAGAAAGTTCTAGATCTTTTTTTTAAGTAAGTTAAACAAATAACTGAAGCACTGACTTCTGACAATGAGGCGAGTGATGGCGGATGCAGACCGTCCTTCTGACATGTAACGGATGGTGTAGAGTCCTGCATGGGATGGCTTCACATCGTTAATGGAATAGGGAACCGAATCCAGGATGTCTTCTTTAGGCACGGAGTGTGCGAAAAAGTCTTTGGTACAGGAAGAACAGGAAGAGAAGAATGAGTTGAAATTAAGAGAAATTGCATGAAATGCAATGTTTAGGCACTTTAACTCTTACTAAAGTTGAACAAATCAGATCAGACCGTGTTTAAATTTGTTCCCATTAACATATGGCTTGCTAGAAGTGTGTAAATATTGGTGTGTGAGTTGTGTGAGACTCCAAAAGAACTACCAACATGGAGATCTCACTCTTATTAGGTTTAATGTAAGATCCATGTTCAGTTACAGGTATTAATTTGTATTCTTCAGTGCTCTGTATCAGGGTTCAAGGAAAAATCGTTTGAAATCTTTTCTTTAGTAATCCATTTTGGGGAAGGCTTAAATATTTTATGTAGAAATGAGTGCTACATTTACAACCTAAATTCTAATATTTGTTACAAGAAATTGTAATTATTTATTTCCAACAGTTTATTCTCTTCATTTCAGACGTGTATGTGGATGTTATATTTTTTGGTCCAATCAGATTTCAGCCTCTATGTGCTGCCATGTCAATCTTATCTGCCCAGGGCCTTCAGAATCAGTAGTGCTGGCCGATGTACCTTAGACTATATTAGCAGTGGGTCTGTTTCTTTAACCAATCAGATTTCAAATTCGCCTCACAGGGCCAGCTGGCTGACCAAGAATAGCATCAGCATTTTTCCATCCTCTGATTGGTTGGTCAGAGGGAAACTGTTACAGCCAAGTTCGACAAGCAAAACACGTCTGTAGCACTCTGCACAAATTAATGCATCAGAGTATTTTATGCCCACAATGGCTGAGGGAGGAAGAGAAATTGATTTGGTCTCGGGCATTCTTACAAATCCATTTTCAAGAAAAGCTAGACATCGTCAGGAGGTCGGCCAACCCCGAAGCTAGCTATCGTGTCTCAGCCCGAGAAAGGGATGTTCACCATTTCCAGTCCAGTGCCTACTAGTATGCATCTCTGGTGAGTAGGTTGTATTTTATTAAATTATTTTATATTTTTGTCATGTTATTAGACAAATATTGATTCTGAACTGCTCCAGATGTTGTTGGTGCACAGTTGCGGTTGTAGTGTAGAGGTTTGGAGTCTTAACTGGGTTTCTTGCTTTAGTAAAATGGTATTCACCCTCTATATGTGAAATGCCTCTGTCTCTGTAATGTGACGTAATAGTGGTGGTATTAAGAGATGGATTATGTCGGGGAAAGTCCTCACTGAAGGCCCAGGTACCAAATGCACGGCCCACCACTGGTATCTAGGATCTGTTGGAATTCTAAGTAATTTTGTTGAAAATTTCCTACAATGTAACTATCAGGAAATCGCTCAGGCATGTCCAGGAATAAGAATGTACTCAGATTTATGCAGTCAGATTAAAAAAGTATTGGCGGGAAAAAACTTCTCTCTTGCTGTGAAATCTGACTTCAAATAATTTTCCTTTTGAATTTCCTTCTTTCCTGATACAATTTGAAGTCTTTCTAAACATAAGTATGCTGCTTGTGCACATACCATCCTTGTAGATGATTGTGTCCTCTTCAGCCACTTTCTTCCGTGTGTACAAGATGGACACATCGTCTCCGATGCTGGCCGTCACCGTGAGCGCCTCGGGAAGAAACGACGCTGAAAGATCAAAACATTTCTGAAACATGTCAAAGTTTCCCAATAGAATTTATGAGAAAGATTGTTTATGAAACACACACACAAACCAATGCTGTGCATTAAATATGGCCAAGTATGACTACACAAAGAGGTGCATTGTTCCAGGAAACCCAAACCTACTGAAAGACAGATTTCATAAACCAACCCCCCAGTCGGTGATGTTCTCATAGATGCCACAGGGGGGTAAAAACAACAAGTTAGATCAGGAAAAATCCAGCATTTTGAATTAGGCAATTTAATAGCATGATATTGGAAATAGACCAGGGTTTGCTTGTTTTATTTTTCATGCTTATTCTTTGCCCCTTGGCAAATTCCAGATTTATTAAAAAAAAAAAAAACATGAAAATGTTAAAACAGTGCTTATTTGTGGACAAGATCATGGCAAATAGTTTTTTAGGAAAAGTCTATATAGAATTGCTTCAATTATTAAGAGCTATCAATGTCAGGAACTATGCAGTGGTATCAAAAAGTTTCAAGACTAGCTCTGTTTACAAGAAACCTCTTTATTTATCTACATTTGCTCGGAGGTGAGATCATGTTGTTTCCCACGAGAAACTCACATGTGAGAAGAGCTTGGTGACAGAATAGCACCAGTTGCACAGTTCTAAATGTACACAGGACGACGTCTTTTGGCACACTGACTTACTCAGTCCGGTGCTCCCTGTGACTGTGCGAGCAGCCTTGTGCTGCCATCTGTTGGCGTGTTCCAAAACTAGAATTGAAACCTTTTGATATCACCTTGTATGTGGATTCATTTCTGATAATGAGCTACATACAGATTCAAATCCAAAATCCTTAATGTGAATAAACAGGACCTGTTTTCCCACTTTCATCATTTTTACAGACATGCTTACCTTCGTTTAGCATTTTGTACGTGTACACATTGCCATTGTTTGAGTTTTTGACCTTGCAAAAGAAAGCCCCGAATATGTCGCTCCGTGTCCTCCAGGAGAATCTGGCTGCAGAGCGATATGTCTTGTCTGCTGTGGAGCTTAGCAGCGTTTGCTGAGGCAGAGGGAACCCATGTCCCAGAGCAAGCGAGGCCGGACCGGAGGATGTCCAGTCGTTGCTCACACACTGAAGAGACGCGTCTGCTGAGGACACTACAGGATCTGGGTTTATCAGCGTCACATCCGAGATGTCCACAGCGCTGCCTGAGACACAATTAATGATGTACATATTAATAGCAAAAAGCTTTTTTCGAAAAATATCTTTAACACATGCTCTGACATTAGTAGTAATATAAGTAGTAATATTAAATGCATAAAAAAAAAAGTCTTTTCACAAACATTATATATATAACAATCATTTTTGAAAGGAATCTCGTTAACACGATGGTACGTTTTCCACCACAGGAACATACATTTTTGTTCTACAAGAGTCTGCATTACATCACTGCATACACCATCATTTTTCCCATAACAACATGACAATCAATTTATTACTTAATTTCCTGAATTGCTCCAATTAACACAATGTAAACCGTATTCTTACTGACATAGATTGCCAAAGTCATACAGCTCGAACAATAAACAATTTCATGAGAAATCCAAACCAGAACATGTGTTATTTTTTACATCATTTACCTCCAGTGATTGCTTTTTCGAGAGAAAAAAAAACAGCTTCCAATACAGGTTTGTTCTAAGCACTGCGCTTTGTTACTTTTCATACTGTTTAACAGACCACAAGTCTGAAATCATTGAAATGATTAAGATCATTTCAATAATTTATCTCTACATCTAAACAACTTTGGCTTCGTTAAATGGTAAACATGTGCTACTTGAAATCTACTTGCTACTTACAGTATTCTGTCCAATCTGGCTGACTGACATCCGCGTTACTGCTGTAAAAACAATTCCATCTTTCCAGGTTTTTTTTATTTGATGGCACAAGTAAAGCCACAGATCTCAATGTTAGTAGCTTCACTTTGGAGCTGCAGGAAACAGGGTCAGCCAACAACATCCAAAAAATAAAAAACACTAATCAGAAGGTCTTTAGCTGTACGCCTATAAAAAGTAAACTTTCTCCACCTACAGCGCTCCTGAATCTCCTGGAGACATAGGAAACACATTCTCCTGATATCAGACTTAATTAGTCCTTCTCAGCTTTCATCTGTTTTGGTGTTGTTAGGAGGGACGAATACCCTGGAAACCATAAATTGATGGTTTCCTCAGAAGTTTCATGGAAAACACATGCCAGGCCACAAGTATGGCTTCTTGAGAATGGCTTATTGATTACTTTCCATACTGTTTAACAGACCACAAGTCTGCTTAAGATCATTTCAATGATTTATCTCTACATCTGAACAACTTTGGCTTTGTTAACTGGTAAACCTGCGATACCTGAAATCTACTTGCTACTTACAGTATTCTGGCCAATCTGGCTGACTGACATCCGCGCTATTGCTGTAAAAACTATTCCATCTTTCCAGGTTTTTTAAATTTGATGGCACAAGTAAAGCCACGGATCTGAATGTTAGTTGGCACGACAAATACATCCCCGGCAAATAAATATTCCTGGTCAGGATCATATCTGCAGAAAAGAATAGTGGGCAGTAAAAGCACCCAGTTTCTCTGATTTATTGACTCGATGAACGGCATGCAAGCCTACAGGCGACTCAGTGGGGCCTGGCAACTGATAAGGTGTCATAAAAGCCTGTACAGACAAACCACAGGCCAAATCCTGGGCCTATAATCAGGGTTTCCTCCATGGCACATTCACAAACCTTTATAGAATTATTGAACATTACTACAATCATCTATACAAGACTTTATTATGAAACTATCATCTACATTGTTATGGAGGAAGCTGGGTTTTGTTTTTTGTTTTTTTTGCCTTTTTGCTTGCTTTCAAAAGTTCTGGTTTGTTACATTTTGTTACAGTACAAATCAAACCTAATATCAGCAAAGACATTAAAAGTTATTAGCGGATTATTTGGTTCATTAAATCAAATGGATTTAATCGGAAACACAATAATTGTCAGGAATAAAAATGACTCTTGACCAAATGTGATCCCAAACATTCCAGAAATGTTCAAAAAATCAGCCTATGCTGTAACAGGTCATGGAATAAACTTTGTTGAAGGTACAGCTAAATATTTGATAACCTCCTACTTTAAGGGATCCGTAAAACAATTGCTGGATCCAAGGAATGTTTGCTTCGTTCCAGTCGTTCGGCTGAAAGAAAAGTGTCTGTGCAGTTCGACCTACAGCTGAGTTATAGTTTTCCTAACAGGAGAGCAAATAACAGTGAACAGAGGATTGCAAGATGTTTTTCTGTCTTGGGTTGAAGACACTGAAATAACTAATGAAAGAATGCAGATGTTCACGAACTGACAATTATAGGACACCTATACACAAATCTCTACAGGATGTTATTCAGGAAAACCAATGAACCAATCATTTTTAATATACTACAGTACATCACGCTTGAATTTTTACTGCAGTCTCTGCATTATGACACACTGCACCTTACTTCTCTTGTTAAACAGTAACGTGTTTTAGGTGCACCAAGCGTTCATTAGCTGTTAAACAAGCGACATTTAGACGCCTTGGCATGAACCAACTTCCAACTCCCTAATCCACACACTCCACTTTGGAGCTGCAGGAAACAGGGTCAGCCAACAACATCCAAAAAAAAAGAAACACTAATCAGAAGGTCTTTAGCTGTGCGCCTATAAAAAGTAAACTTTCTCCACCTACAGCGCTCCAGAATCTCCTGGAGACATAGGAAACACATTCTCCTGATATCAGACTTCATTAGTCCCTCTCAGCTTTCATCTGTTTCGGTGTTGTTAGGAGGGACGAATACCCTGGAAACCATAAATTGATGGTTTCATCAGAAGTTTCATGGAAAACACATGCCAGGCCATTGAGTATGGTTTACTGACTACCGCACACCGATTATAGATTATTACTAATTTAGTTTTGCTTGTTAAGTTCTGCTTATTGGATATGGGATTGAGTTTTGTTTACTGAGTACATTTTTAATTAGAATTGCTAATTGAGTTGGATGGATTATTTATCATCAAACTGAGTATTTCTAATTGCGAATTTTTAATAAGTGTGATAGTCTATTGTATAAGGCTCAGATAGATAGATAGATAGATAGATAGATAGATAGATAGATAGATAGATAGATAGATAGATAGATAGATAGATAGATAGATAGATAGATAGATAGATAGATAGATAGATAGAACCAGGAACATCCCACAAAAGCTGCAGTTTTGGAGATGCTTTGACCCAGTCGTCTAGACGTCACAATTTGGCCCTCTTCAAACTCACTCACATCTTTATGCTTGCCCATTTGTCCCGCTTCTAAAACATCAACTTTGAAGACAAAATGTTCACCACCCTACTAACAAGTGCCATGATGAAGAGAAAAACTCAGTGTTATTCACTTTACCGCTCATATTATTATAACATCATCATGTTATACCTGGTAGGTTTAGATATGAGGATAATACAATGAATTATATACAGGCTAATCAAATCGAATGATTGAATAGAATAATACAATTATTTACAGAATAATTGTCCAGAATGACATAGAATGTACAGAGTGGAGCAGAACTGCATTATGATTACTGAATGTTTGACTTCTGATCAGAAGCTTGTGAGTTCAAATCCTAACAAAACCAAGCACCCACTGCTTCATTGTATGAATAAGATCATTGTGCATCGCTTTTT
This sequence comes from Silurus meridionalis, assembly GCF_014805685.1. Classification (NCBI taxonomy): domain Eukaryota; kingdom Metazoa; phylum Chordata; class Actinopteri; order Siluriformes; family Siluridae; genus Silurus; species Silurus meridionalis. The sequence continues at coordinate 3,646,051 of NC_060908.1, forward strand.
AATAAGGGCATCTGCCAAGTGTTATAAATGTAAGTATGGCCTACTCAGTATGTCTTATTGACTAAAACATTTGCAGTTTGGGTAATAGAGTATGACTTACTTGATAATAAATTATACTTCACTGTGTAATTATTGAATATAGAGTTTATTGAAGAGTCATTGTTTCACAAGTGGGGATTATCGAGTATAACAGAGGTAAAGATGTTTTTTCCCCAGTATGTTTTATATAGTATGGCTCGATTGATATGGCTAATTTAGCTTGCTGCATTGCCTATAGGAGCATTTGACTTGCTTACCTGATTGCCTGGTTAATTGTAAAGGAGGCTCAAATGGATTGTGGAATTGGGAAAATTGACATTTAAATCTGACATGGGATAGACAGATACTCTGCACTTCCTGCTTGATACCCTGGAAGTCATGTGACTGCAAGAACAGCAAGTAAGTTTGCGATTTGCAAAATATGACTTACTGTTTCTTTTAATCAGTTTACACAGGCTGTTAAGGGTTTTGGAAAGTTACTAGTGTGCAAAAGAGGGAAACCTCGCCCAGCTATTGTTGTGGCAGGAATAGTACATTGCTAAAGATCTATGCAAAGGGGTGTTGGGGTTAAACTTTACCACACACACACACACACACAAATGAAGGTGAGCAGAGCCTAATTTTAGGAAGACATCAGTCACTATGCATGTAGGCTTTGTGTCTGTTTAATGTCCAGTGGACAATAGATACATAAACACTGTTAGTCAATGGTTTATTAGAGTGTCTCTCTGACTCCTAATTGTCCCCAAAGCCTACCAACTTCCCCTTTTAACAACCTGCATTAGTGTTAAATGCTGTCACACTGCTGTATTCTCTCCAGTTGTTTTGCTGGAGTTCTGCGATCGTAATGAAATTCGAAATGAAATAAAAACAAGATAAAAAGAAATACATAACGCACAGTCACGGTCTTGGCTCTATCTCGAGATCTGGGTTTTATAATCAAAAAGGCATGCGAGGTCGACTAACAAATACTGAAGTTTACGTGCGTTTATTTAACCAGCTGTCAGAGGCAGATGTTTAAGTTTTTTGGGTTTTTTTTCAACCAACATTCCACAAGAGGTTACGAAGCATCTGTGAGGAGTTACAACTGGATCCGAGACAATTCTAACGAGGGAGTTGCTGATTAGATAACGATATATTTTGACAGAGTAAACGCTAATCAAATGAATTACGGAGGGGAAATGGAACATGGCGGAAAGAAAAACATTAATTCTCTTAATACGGGATTATCAATATTTTGTTTCCTTGTGGGACAGTGAATGGTTGGTATTGTTTGGGTTTATTAAAGGCGAAAGCAGGTTTTTGTGTTCTTTTAAAACTGGATAAAGATTCACACATGCAGTTAGGCAATAGGTGGATATCATTAAAAATTCGAATACCACTTTTTTAGACTAAAATTGTACTATAAATAAAAATATAACTAATTTACGATTATAATTAAAGTTTTTTTGCAACCTGCCAGCAAATGATCAAAGTAAAACTAAATGCTATTAATTAGAACTGATGCTACAAGCTAATCTCACAGAAATGGACACCACCATCCTTTCCTATATAAACACGCTTGAATGTGACCCATAAGTGAAAAAGAAGTGTCTATTTTTACCATTCCACTGCCCTATATGGGCATAACAGCAAATCCCTGGTCTTGTTTCTCACTGAATTTTGTAAATTCCAGTAGTTATTTTTCAGTTATTTGCCAAAAGCAAATTTAGTTACAAATACAGTAGTTACAGAGAAACAAATGGAAAAGAAAGTATGGATCCTCAGATGCCTCCCCAGAAGGAATTCCCCACATGGAACTTCCTTCTAGTTCCCTTTGTGTTTGTGTGTTATGAATGTTTGTTTTTCTCTAGATGTTAGCATTGGCAGTTTTCTGGTTCCTTCATTTTGTGTCTGATAAATGATAAATGACCAATTCTGGCCATATGTTTCTGTAAAAATGAAATTTCCAACATTTCCTTTTTTTGCTTTTAGAGGAAAGTGATAGCTCTGTGGGTAAGATGTTGGATGTCTGATCAGCAGGTCATGAGTTTAAATCCCAGCATCACCAAAGGCCATTTGACTCTCAATTGCTCAGCTGTATAAAAAAGATATTTGTAAGTCGCTCCGGATAAGAGCATCTTTCAAATGCCATAAAAGTAAATATAGAGGTGAGGGTCATGGTGGCAGTAGGAGTTCCAGCCCCAGTCCAAGGTTTCAGCTCTTTCTCTGGAATCCTTAGACATTCCCAGACTAATTATGTGATACCATATTTCGATAGGCCTTAGGGCTGCCCCAGGATCTCCATTTAATGGGACTACAATTTTGTAAGGCGTCAGAAGGACAAGGTTTCTTTAAGTTCAAAGGAGAAAATTTTTACTTGTTGGCTTTAACCTATCAAGGAGAGTAAGCCAGCCACCATTTCAGCAAAACCTTATTTCTGTATCATGTACCAATGAACCAATTTTTTTGGTTAGCACTGGGACATATGGTTGTAGACTGACTAGAAAACAAGCTTTGACTACATTGAACTCCTGCTTCATGTCTTTCTTATTCAGAAGTAAAAAGAATCCAACATTTGAAAGGGAAAATGCTTTAATTTTACCACATATCCAGGTTCTTCATTCAAAATGCTACTTTTACTTGTACTTGCAGTAAATACAGTAGATTTATAGTGGCATATGAACAATAATGAGTTTCATTTAACATTTAAAGGCTATACAACTGAGTCCAGCCCAAACATTCCCGAAGTATCTCAAAGTTGTTAGAATGAAGAATGACTTTGTTTCTTATCTTTTGCTCCAAGGAACAAAATCCTGACTTGATATTGTTGTTGCAGGAGTGATTAGTGGGTGTTTAAGGAGGGGACTGAAACACATGGATACTAAACCAGAGGCACTACTATTATATCCGCGTTTCTAACAATGAAATCGTGAAACTGTGTGTTCAGTATGCTCTAAATTTACATTAGACCATTGTTTTAAAAGTCAACTGGAATGTGTAAATCTGCATTGATGGGAATGAAGGAAGCTGTTAGGAGTATGGTGGTTAATCATGGCTGTTGAAGACAAGGGGGCTGAAGATTGTTCTAGAATAATATTTATAAATGTGGGAACAAACCACATAATATAGAAATCGTTGTCAAATTTCGGTGTAAAAAGATTTGAGAAAAATGGAACCAGGTATTAAGTGAAAAGTCTATTAAAATTAATAATTACCATGAATACTGGCAAAACTGTGCAGCAAATTCTCACACACTGTTTTCAGAATATTATTTTAGTTTTGTGTGTTTTGGTTTTAAAATATTTTGAAATAATTCATGATTAAATTAATTATTTTAAAAATGTATTTTACATTTATTTAAAAAATTAATGATTAATTAAAGATTGAAACAAAATTAAATAATTAAATAAATGATATAAAACAACTGTAAGTCTTTCACCATCCCTTTCTTTCTTTCTTTCTTTCTTTCTTTCTTTCTTTCTTTCTTTCTTTCTTTCTTTCTTTCTTTTGTTTCTTTCTTTCTTTCTTTCCATCAGGAAACGCAAGTTCTACACCGTTTGTCAGTTTACTTTTATATATCATTAATATAAAATTAGGACGATCATTTAAAAATTCTGAGTGAATCTGAAAAACAAAGCATCAGAGGTTTTAAAGGGAGGCCAAAAAAATTTAAGTATTGTAAAAAAACAAGTTTATTCGTTTTGGCAAATGTAGTAACTCTAGAGTAAGAGATTCTGTTTATTGTCAAACTTAGCATTTAATGGGGGCAAAACTTATAATGGTTTAATTTCATCCTGTCATATAGAACTTGACAACATATAAATAAATGTGTATAAAAGGGTTATGAAGAGAAATAAAGCTTAAAGGGAAGTAGCAGAGACCTTTCTGGTGAGTGAACGCAGCTAGTTCAGCCAGAGTGCTTTGCTAATCTGCCAGTGAAGCTAGCTTTAATAACAGCGTTTTGATGTAAATTAAGGAAAACCATTTCCATACCAATTAGTTATGTTTAACTAGTTAACCTCTTTTACATTACAGCTAATACGTTTTTGTATTATTTCTAGACATGACACACTTATAAGTGACAACATTGGCAGTTATTAGACACCCACATGAGACACACTAGTGAATGTAGACTGTGGGGGCGGTAGATGTGCTCCGTACTGCATCAGCTTCCTGGCATTCCTGGGAGTTGAACTTTCACCCTTCCTTTAGAAACAACATCTGACCAACCCTGGGATTCATTTCAGGACTAATTACATGGTTTACCAATTTATTTATACATATACTATTAATTAATCTCTATGTCTGGATTAGTTATGCTTGTGACAATTGACAAAACACAAAATTGGATTTTTCTAAGTGATTCTTTAGCCATTTTAAGACTTCATTATTAATGTCATGTTGATTTATGGGCATGTTTCTGTGCAATTATTGTAATAAAATTAAGTAGCGATTGTATGGAACTGAGGTGTGTGTGGTCATCAAAATGCAGTGAGAGAAAGAGAGAGAGAGATAGATAGAGAGATTATATTTTGGCTCATGGTGGAGGAAACAGTGAAAGTGCAGTAGTTCAGAGCAGGTCATTAAATCTTCATTCATCTCACCGAGACAGCAGCTCATTAAATAATCAGTTTTGCTTTCCCGAGCTGCTAGTCATTGTCTAAAAGTCATGGGAAAATGATCACAAACGATCAACACATGTTGCTTTTGCTGCTTATCGCCGTGTCGTATGTAATTGCCTAGAAATTAAAGGGTTTAAAAAAATTTGTACAGCCATGTTGAACTGATGGTGGCTATAAGTGGAATGTTAATTGTTTTAGCAAGGATTTTATGGGGGGGGGATCAGTGAATACTTATTATTTCTCAATGAAAAATCTAGTTCTCCAAGAACCCTATAACAATGTACCAGTTCATTATATCAATTAAACACCTTTAGAAATGTGTCATAATATTATAGAATTGTACAATACTGTATCTCTGTATGTCATTTTATCCTAGGTTTGATCCTAACTAGTTAATGTTGCCTTACATTTGACAGAATGAGAGCTAAACATATTGATAATAGCTTAACGTGGCTAGGAATACCAGGAGTCTTAGTAACTGCTATGCAAAATATATGAAGTGATCTCAAACAAGGTGGGAAGGAGGTAGCTTAGTGATTTAAACTTTGGAGTCGAAGATCATGATTTCAAATCCCAGCCACGCCATGCTGCCAATCCTGGGCCCCTGAGCAAGGCCCCTAACCCAATAGTTGCTTAGTTGTACGACTGAGATAAATGCAAGTTGTTCTGGATAAGGAGGCGTCTGCCAAAAGATAAATGTGAATAAAATATGCAGAGACTAATGATTAATGTTTCATTAAAATATATAAATAATCGACATGCAATGGTGAATGTGATCAGCATTTTGAGAGAGCCTCGGTGAAGAACGTTGACCAGATCTGAGCTGTTCATATTGGGGGAGAAATATTGGGATATAGAGATAATCAATCAATATATGGATGATGGGGGGAGGGGGGTGTAGAAGGAGAACATACTGTAAAAAGGACAACTAGATGAATATATATTTGTTTTTGTTTAGATTGGCATTTTTCAATCTATCGAATATTTCTTTTCATGAAATTCAATCGAAAGTCAAGTCTGGGTTACCTGGAGATAGGGTCAAAATTTTTAGTTTTACTCCATTACTTTGAATGTTTTGAACTTTATGTTTTGAAATGTTACTTGCAGTTGAAGGTTGTACATCATTATTTAGTCTCTTTCCTAGCATCGTTTGGCAAAACAAATGAGTTCATTCCACTGGTGTATCATCAGAACCCGTTACTCTTGGATTTCTTCAAAATAGCTCAGGAACATCAACAGCAAATAAAGAAACAAATCAAAACACTATGTGTTTTATTCATGGACATTTAAAATGGCAAAGAAAAATGATAAAGCCATAATTGAATTCTGCTAGCATAGACCCATGTCTCTTTATTAGCTACTGTTCCTTAATGGATGTCTCACATTTCAAGACAAATAATCTTTAAATAGACAAGTAAAAAGCACATCGAATGTGTTACTCGTTTGTCAAAAAGTAAAATAATTCTTCACGACATTTAAGACAACAACTAGCAACACGGCAGTGTGATTCATTTATAAAACTCTACTGTTCTTTGAATGCAACTCCAGCAATCTGTCTGTAATAAAGCACCATTCTTATCATATACAGCAGCATGGTATTATGACTCATACAGCACACACACTCACACACGCAGCACAAATAATCAGTGGTCCCAAGGCTGATCCCTGAAGGTCACCAGTGTTTGTGATAATCAGTGGTTAATTAATGTCAGTTTGACCCATAACCGGGATATAAAACTGCTCCGGCTGCACTAATAAAATGTTTTCCTGACTAAGCAAATACTTCCCTAGTTCATGCAGACTACAAACTTGGTTCCAAAGCAGCTGGAAGATGTTAGAAGCACCACTGTGTTTGGGCATCCTCTAATCTATTTGTACTCTATCACCTTAATTGGCCTTTACTCTTTCTTTTTTTTCTGTCAAATCTGGACTTATTTACAAACCGTATGGCAAACATGCCATCATACAGTATGTGTCCCTCCTGTTTATCCATAAGCAGACGTCTTGTGTAGTCTACTCAAAAGTCATTGATACACAAACGAAATAATTCAAACCAGACAAAACAACCAGGTCAAAACAAAAAAGTAAGAAAAAACATAATTGTGTTCCTCAGACCTTAGCTTCAATTATACAGTAGTTAGAATTTAAGGTTAAAAAAAAGCATGTAAACTGACCTGTCAGTATGCAGCCCAGCAGACAGACAGTGACCGTGACAGGCAGGCGAGGCATATTTGCCCGGCTGAGGGGCATGAACAAGTAACGCGTCCACATCCACGAGTTTCAAAACTCAAAGACCCCCGAGAGAAGCAAAAAGAAACATAGACATCCCTCCGCAACAACTGAAGCACTAGAACTCTCACTGCTCTGTCCAGGCACAGGGAGTAGAAGTTCCTTTTTCCTGTTTCCCCCCTCCTCTCTCTCTCTCTCTCTCTCTCTCTCTCTCTCTCTCTCTCTCTCCCCACTGAAGATGGGAAAGGCGGCAGGCCAAACAATTGCTTGTAATGAGGTGCAGCTCCTGCTTCAACCCTGAAGGGAGTGGTCCCCATGTTGACCTTACCATAAAGGAAGGGGACTGAGAGAGGCAGAGAAAGAGAATGAGAGAGACAAAACAATGAAGCAAATCATCATCAAACATGATAGAGGTGTGGCGTACATCAAATAGGCTGACTTCAAATAAAAATGGCTTTATTTCTGAGGCATTTATAATAATATATATATTAAAAAGTATTTTATGAAAGTTGTAATATGTAAGGCTACGAGCACCAAAGCGCTAAATCCGGTCCTAATGTTTATAAAGATTACAGTCTTCACAATGATTTCAGATGATGAAACCCATATTGAAAGGAATATATTTTGCATTATGACTGGCATATACAATGCCACAGCTCCATTACACCAGTAAAGAAGCAAACATTCAGATGACAAATTTCCCCTCACCTCAAATCTGACTGACTTAAATAGCTTAGTTTTGATGAAAATCCTTTCCATAAAATCGTTCCCAAGTTTCACAAAACTAGCACCAAAAATCTCAATTGATGAGTGGAACTTTTGATACTACTTGTTCCTTTAAAACAATAGATTTGTATGTATATGGACAAGTTTATCCTGCATTAATCCTTAAGCTGCTCGATCGTCCTCCCCGTGATAAATTGTGTTTCAATGGCAACATTCATCACAGTTCAGAGACTAGTAGCAGACTGCCTACATAACACACACACACACACACACACACACACACACATTTTTTCTACAGCTGGCCTCTGGCTTTTCCCATGTGTCCTTGTTACTCCACATTTGTGTGAGTTTGAATTATTCACTGCAGGCTTGAGGAATTTCACTGACAGCACATGTCGTGGGTTTACTGTTTTTATGACTTGGCCTAAAATAATTTTTTTTGCAAATGAATTGATGTACATCTAGTTAACAGAAAACTCAGATTTATCTAGCCAATTCTTGTGAAATATTTTTTAGTGAGTATATAACTATTTGCTGTAGTACATCATGGTTTCTGAAGTAAAAACACCATACGAACATCTTTGACCACAAGATTTATAAGTGCGTATATCCAATTCCACATTTCCTATTATGGTAACCTCCACTCTTCTAGATTTTGGAGTGTGCTTGTGGAGATTTGTGCTGATTTGTAAAGTGAGGTACCTGATGTAGGCGAGGGTAAGGAGGCCTGGGGTGCAGTCAGAGTTCACATTCATCCCAAAGGTGTTCAAAAGGAGTAACTCTATAGTAGGAGATCTTCCTCTTCAATCTATGTGAAGCATGTCTTTATAGGGCTGGCTTTGTGCACAGGGGCATAGCTCAAATAAAGAGAAAATATAACGCTATCACATCCAATTTTGTGGTAACAGTTTAAGGAAGAAGTGGTCAGGTGTCTCAATAATTTTGTCCATATAGTGAGCATAAGGACTTCTCCTTTGAGGACATGTTTAATTATGTAACTCATTTGCAGTGCTTTGTAAGGGTCCCAGAAACCGAACCATGTCTTGACAGACTGTAAGTGGAAAATTCTTTTATTTAAGCTACTACAACTTTAATAAATGAGTCTGCACTGCTGGCTTCAGATGCAACCGACGAAACGATTTGATCACAAACACATGTCATGCAACACGGCTTTCCAAATCCCTGTGAACATTAATCATACTGCTGCTCGCCTAGTGAGCACAGGTGCGCAGATGCCTTCTGCTCTAAATATTTTACGGAAATACTCCTTTGGGAGGCTTGAAAATATTGTACGGGCAGGACAGGGATTAGCATCTGAGCAGCGATGAGGTGATTAATGGCAGGGTGAAAAAAGTCTGCTTACTCTTGCGCTACTTACCTAGACCTTGCGCAAATGTGGGAAAACGCCCAAACGTTCGCACGCGACATTGTATATTGAGATGCTTTCCAACTGCACACACAGTTTCTCCGAATCAGAGAGCATTAAAGCTTCAATGATCTTGAAACCTGTATTCAAATCCACCAACGAGTCCGGAACTGAAACGGAAATGTGCGGAAACGCTAGACTAATCCGAGCAAGCCCCAAATTTAGACTTCATCCCAGAAAGTGCCTGATCAAAGGCACCATCTTAACTATGTTGTGTTTATGTATGTGGAGCTGTGATTGGATTTGCAGTGTGAGCAGGGCAGCGAGAGTGCAGTGAGAAACATTAGGACGTATTTACGTTTGTGATCGGCCCCGGGCTTCTCTCAGCATGGTTGGAAAAATATTCTCATGGACCTTTGACTCGTGAGCGGAACAGGTTTAAGGAACTGGTGTTTAGACAGCGGTCTGTGTTTCTTCCTTTCTGTGCGTGTGTGTGTGTGAGAGAGTATATAAGCTTATATATGAGAGAAAAGAAAATGGGCAATGGGAATGATAGAGGTAAATAGAGAAATAATTGCAATCATCATAGCAGCTGTGGCAACACTCATCCTTTTTTTCCATTTTGTGAATGAAGGGGAAAAAACACTGATTTTAGGCTTAAATGAAATAGCAAATGCATCTAAAATTATGTATCTAAAATTAATACTATTTTAGGTTCAAGCAAATCAATGTTTTCTTTGATCTTATTTTAAGTTTAAGCAGTTCTGCAAAACGCTGTTTTTTTAAATCACTGGCACCCCATCAAGTATGGAGAAAACTAGGCAAAACCTGGGGTGGAGTCATGGAGCACAAAAAAAAGCGAACGCGATAAGGAGAGCCTCCTCAGGGCGGTGCAGAGGTCAAGGCCCTCTCTTCGTGGCTGATGGTGCAGAGGGAACAGTAAGTCACTCAGCATTGTACAGGGTGGAGTTCCTATTCGCTGCCTCCATCACACCCAGTGAGGGCTCTGAGCCAGAAGCCGAGCTGAAGCGTATACGCCTGAACCTGCACTTGTGCACAGTTATGAAAGTGTGTTTGTGAGGGTGTGTCCACAACCATTAACTAAACACCATGTTAAAAACACATGCTACAGAATCAAACAGGACACACGTTATTGTTGTATCTCTAGGTATTAGGATGGTCAAGTTGCTGTATGCTCTGTTGATACTTTCACAATGACTGGAAAGGAAACTTATGTACTATTGGTTTTTACAAGTATGCGTATTCGACATTTTTCAGTACAGGGCTTTGGGTTCACTGCACACGTGTGTAATTCTTTGCAATCCTTTTTTCGCTACATAGTTCAGATCTGAGTTCTCTCAGGAATGTATTAAGTGGCGGACCGCAAGTGTGTTTAGTCTCTGCCCCACACTTCAAGTGCGTTTTTTAATGATTATTATTTAACTTAAAAAACATACACAACAAAGTTAGCGCAGTGTCACTGTGGCAACACCCTCAGTACCCGATGTTTTGCGCATGCATGAAAATTCATAGGATTCTTTAGCGTTTAATGTCCAGCTTCAAGAATTTCCCTTAAAGGATTAAAATCCTGACAATTCCACATATCGAGGGAGTGAATGAAGGATGAAAGGAATGAAGACATTTCTTGAAGTATGCTGAAATAAGTAGAACAGTTAAGTAGATCATATCTTTAGAAAATGTAATATTTAATTTAAAACACACACACACACACACACACACACACACACACACACACTAGAAATATACACTATTTAATTTGTGCCAAATGAATTAATAACTTAATATATTCAATATAATGCCTCCAATACATTGCACATCATAACAGATCGGAAAAAAATATATTGTTTAATGAATAAAACCATAATTATGACAAATTGCTGTTTGCTAGTTTAAGTAAGGGGAAAATGTAATGCTATTAAATATCGCATCCTATAGAATTGTGTGCAACTTTGTGGTAAAAAAATTACATATGGCTGAAAAAATTCAGGTTCCCTGAAACTATTCCATATAGTGAATAATTAAACACACATACCTAATTTTTAGTGTGTGTGTGTGTGTTTGTGACCAAGCCAGTCCTCCCTCCTTTACACCATAATTAGGCCACACATCTGCATAGGACTAAACGTGTGTGTGTGTGTGTGTGTGTGTGTGTGTGTGTGTGTGTGTGTAAAATTGTTACCTGGAGAACACTAAAGCTTGACATTCTTTTGGCTGTTTTCGCACTCTATTTATTAAGCCTGTGTACGAGTGTGTGTTAGTCTACGTATGTGTGTGGTTTCTTCATAGACTGGAATACGCATGAGGGCCAATTACAGCAGGTTTCGATAGAGAAACTAGCTACAAACAGTGTGTCATAACTTCCCAGAGAAGTTCCAAAAAAATCTCCTTAACAATAAACATTGAAACGTTTATTATTTCTACCCTTTTCCCGAGAGCTGGAGGTCAGAGCTGCTCCTAAAAGGGTACTGAAAGATTGGACTTGGAGCTGAAAGCTTGTTGCCATGTGGGTTTCCAAGAAGGATCAGAATTCATTGAGATGAGTAACAGTTTGTTGATGAGCTTTTTGTGCCAGTGGCAGTCTCTAGAAAATACCTTCACTTTTCCATCCGATCAACACACAACAATCTTTTTAGAGTATTTCCAGCCAAAACCAAATTTTTAAAAGTGCTGCATATGCAAATGGATTACTCTTTCGGCTGCTCCCGTTACGGGTCATCACAGTGGATCATCCATCTTCATACCACCCTGTCCTCTACATCTGCCCCTTTCAAATCCACCACCTACAAGTCTTCCCCCACCACATCTATAAAGCCTTACTCTTTTCCTCCTGCCTGCCGGCTCCATCTTCAGCACTATTCTACCGATATACGCCATATCCCTCCTCTGCACATGATCAAACCATCCCAATCACACCTCTCTCACCTTGTCTCCAAAACGTCTCCAATCCGGTCCATCCTCATCCCTCAGCATCTTCAGCTCTGCTACCTATCCCAAAACTTAATCCATTCTTCTCCACCCTGCCTGCAATCGTTTCTTCACTTCTCCAAAAACACACTCCATTACTTTGCCCAGTCGTCCTCAGAGATTTAAACATATCCACTTTCACCACTTCGACTTCTTGCAACCACAAAGCATATGGCTGAGAAAAATCCTGAAAAATTAAGAATCTAATGAGAACCAGGCACTCATAATACAGAATCACTGAACGATAATGGAAATATTAAGATTTTTTTGTAACCTTTTTAAAACATGCTGAAATTATTAGTTTTTTGATGTATATATTTTTTACTGTTTTTTTTTTTAAGTTGAACTGAATCCTTTGTGTCAGTATCAGTAATAATTATAATAACAATGGCAATTATTTTGCCAGAGACCTGCTTCGAATTAAGAGAAACAATTTATATAAATAAAACAAAAAAAATTATTTATAAACAAAATGTATTCAAAGTACAACCATTTGTGTATTTCTTTCTCATTATATGTTCTGTATGGGGGTGTGGTCAGCTAATGTTCATGAATGGAGGAGGAGTCATGGCCAATGAGCAAGTAATGAGTGAGTGTTCACACCTGTGTGTGGTTTATAGAAACTGAATTATATTCCCTCTCTCTCATTTACTCAAGGTGTCTAGCTTTGCCCTCACTGAGCTCAAGTTCAGCCTTAAGAGTGGTGGAAAGATTGGAAAAAACCCAACAACCCTGCCCTCTGCGTCATCATTCCCAACCCCATCATACTCACCGTTTAAGAATTTAGTGTTCAGGATTGCAAATTTATGAAAAAATACAACCTTAATTTCTAACCTGAAGTTTAAGACATAATTTAAAAAGCACAGTTCCAGATTTCTGGTGTCGAATGTTGTGGTTTTGTCGTTTTGGGTTGAAAAAAAGCCACAGTAGCCATTCTAACACCCCTTCACCTCTTGCACTATTTCAATCGCCAATATCTCTTCCACACCTCTGGCTTTTATCCATGGGAGGTACTCGTAATGGGGAAAAAAATGCCTGAGGCCACACACACACACACACACACACACACACACACACACACACACACACACACACACACCCCAATGGCTGAAAGCAGTGTTAATGAAACAGAAGAGACAGAGAGGGCGGGTAAGATTGTGAGAGGGATTATGAATTCTGAGGAGAACACTGGGCAACCCCCTTCTCTGGTAAAGCCAAGCGGAAACCAATAACATTAAAACAATAGTGCTATCGGCCACCGCTCTTCCTGCCTTCCGTTAACCCCTTACTGCCCCGACGCCTGAGACTCACCAACATCTGGAAATTACACATCATGCCATTGTTTCCTAAAAACATTATTCATAGACTAAATTAAATTACTTGACAAGATAAGGGAAAATATTGAGTACTTTATTCGAGATGAATTAACATGTATTTATCATAATGGACAAGGATTTAGATATTTATTTTCAATTGTATGAAATAAATGAATTCAAAACATCGTAAATTTTTTTATTTCAATTTCATTACAAGATCCAGACTTCCTCATTTCCTTGTGACGTAATAAACACATCCCAATAGACAACTAGATTTATTCGCCTTGTAAATATTTAAATAGAAATATTTCTGTATAAATATCCATATAGAGGTAATTCTTGATTCGGCTACATACTCGTATCTCTTCCCTATTCCGCTGTGTCCATGTATTCCATCAAATCGTGTCACGGATAAAGCCGAGGAAGACGGATTTTTACCACAGGGGCCGTCCCTCTAATCTCAACGGCACGTGTGCCATGCGTTTGGAATGTTGAGTAGGAGAGCATTCCTGCACGGGAAGTGAGTCAGTGATGAAGTCGGCGAGCCGCATTGGCGGCTACAGGGGAGGCAGGAAGCGCTGCTCAGTTTTTGGTACCCTGCAAAGCATCCATGAGGATCTTATTGTATTCAGACAGCTGCTTGATGACATTCTTCTTCACGGGCCGGTAATCGCTCTCCAAGCTTTTAGAAGCGATGACTGGGGTTTTTCAGGAGTTAAAGAAAGCTTGTGCAATGCTAAATGATACCACCTGGATGAAATCTGACCCTGTGTCCTGTATGGGTTCAACACCCAAAATCTCATACCCAAGTACAGTTCGGAGCGAATGTGATATAATAAACACTGACATTTGTCTTTAGAGCAGCTCCAGAGTTAGATTTTAAGACATTTACCAAGTTCTGTCTGTGGGCTTTCTTTGAATTTTTCCTAAATCCTGAAAAAGGTTCTATGTGGCCAAAAGTCTGTAGCTACCTGACCAGCTACGATCTAAAACCTAGTGCAAAGCCCTTTTCCCAGAAAAATGGAGCTTATTATAGCTTGTCAATTAATAATCTTCGTGCTGAATCTCCGCAATGGTATCAAAACGGCGACCTTTGAGTTGGATCTTCGAAGTCTGCAGGAGCCAAATCTGGCAAGTAGGGCGGGTGCAGAAGCGAGATAGCACCAGTTGCACGGCTCCCGATGAATGATGTCTTTTGGCACACTGACTTATGAAGGTCGGTGCTCCCTGTGACTATGCGTGCTGCCATCTGTTGGCGTGTTACAAAACTAATCTTGAAACTTTTTGATGCCACATTGAATGGTTGTGATGGTCAGTTTTATCCACAAAACCTTGGCCATATAATATACAGCAGAAGGTGCCCTGGCTCTGCTGAATTGCACAATCATTGTCTTGTTTAGTGTATGTTCCTGCCTAATGCATGATCCAGTGCAACCTTGACCAGGATAAAGCTCTTGAAGATAGATAACTGATGCCAGATTTGTGAATAAGTGTAAAAGGATACATTCTTTCATAACAAAGTTGTTCTGTTCAAGGTGCTGCCACTTCCTTTCCAGATTTGTCAGCTGCAGGATTGGAAGAAAAAGGAAATTTATATCAGAGTTGATTATATTTGAAAGGCATTTTATTCGAGAGGCATCTTTTTTTTTTTTTTAAACAAACCGATGTGGTGATCAGAAAGCAGCATCAAAGCAGATTTTACTCTCGGTATCTGAACATGGTCTCATGGGAATTGTGCAGTTGCACATCTGTACATGTCCGATTCTTACATAAACGCATGTGTTGAATGCCATTTTCCAATCAGCTCCTGGGAGCAGAAGCACTTCCCTGACGTTCCCTAAAAGGTTCTTATCGTAAGAAAAACCTTTCTTAAAGATTAAGCTGACTTCAAGTAGGCGTGTGTATCATGCCAGCGAATCCATGCACAATATGTGTGGGTATGTTTGGAGTATTTAAGGACGTGATCGTCGCCTGCTCTCTCAGCAGAACAACAGTGTAAATTTGCTGGCTGGACAGAACCATTTCCTCCATAGATAGGCAAAAGAGGTATGTTGCCAAGACTGTTGTGAAGACTGTGAGCCTGGACCTTTACCCTATATAAGAGCACAGGCATCAGGAAACGATACCCCATCCAGAAATAATGCAATGGTGGGGACACAATTATGCTGCCTGCTGGGTAATGAAACTAAATAAGCAGAGTAAAGGAACTGAAATGGCCTTACAAGGTTAGAGGGAATCTAGGACCTACACCATTGTTTAAATATTACTATTAAAACTGCTGCTTGACCAGTATGTGTGTGTGTATGTGGGTGGGTGTTTGTGTGTCTGACCTGTGCGTGAGTCTCGTTCTCTTGCAATTGTGCTGCAACAGTCTCGTATTCCTTATTCATCTTGTGATTGATCTTCTTAAAGGCATCTCTCCTCTCAATTAAAGACACTCGTTCTTCTTGTAACATCTAAACACATATTTAGAGAGCCTGTCAAAAGTGTGTAAACGCCACGTCTTTTATTTGTGCCATTTTTTTTCTATGCAACAAACTTGGTAAAAAGCAATGAATTAGAAGACAATGAATGAATGGAAGGAAGGTCTGTGGACAAATGTGACATTGTTGGCTCTAACAGAAGAACTTATGTGAGACGGAGAACAGGAACGGAGATGTTAGCAGACCGTCTCACCCCTACAGTCAAACATGAGGTGGAAGCTTAATGGTTTAGGGTTGTTTTGGAGCAGGGAAGGTTGGAGACTTTTTCCAGGTGAAAGGAACACTGAACCAACATGGCAACCATTTTATACTTCAAAATCATATAATTCTGTCTGGACTGCGGCTCATTGGAACCGACTTCGAATCGTACGTCTAAAGTTCTGTAAGCGTTATTTAGAAAGCAAACAGTTGGCTGGAGTGTTATCTATTATAGAATGGCCTACCCAGTTACTGCATGTAAATCCTATTGAACTGCTCTGGGATGAACTGGATCACGAGGCCAGAAAGAAATATCCAACTAGGAATTTTTTTTCAATAAATTCAATGAAGAATGGGGAACATCTGAACGTTTATAGTTTTGTTTGGTCAAAATAAAAGTTTCTGTAAGGAATTGTTTATTCTCAAATATGATTGGTTAGGAGGTGTGTACCTGCATCTGCACTGCATCATTCTAAATACATTGTTTCTGTATTAACATCTTATTTCACAGGACCAGTCTGTGTTTATTTGAATCACCAGCGCTGTAAGTCTATCCCTGCTGATTTGGCGACTGAGCTCTTAATCTAATTTTGCTGGATCTGTGGCCGTGTCCTTCAGATGTCCTGTTATTTTAGAAACGTATATGCTGTGTACAGTACTTTCACAACAGAAACGCTGTAGTAATTGAATCTGACTGCGAAACCAGAGATTTTTTTTTATTAGTCAAAATGTGTCTGTATCAAAATAATGTTTGCTGTTTGCCTCAAAAGCGACACCATGTTATCTGACTCTTTCCACATAGGATAGGAATCATGAGCTCCTAATGGGAGACGTTTTGTGGGGGGAAAAAAAGGTGCATCCTGTTTTAGGCAGAATGCCCTTGGAGACTTAAGTGTAACAAGTCCTGCAAAAATGCTTGAGCAGCTGATATCCATGTTTATGCTACAGAGAGCGTGTGTTACTCCCAAAAGAAATGTGTGTGTCTGTGAGTCATTGAACACTGCTTGCTAACGAAAGGAAAAGACATAATGAAATACATATTCTTACTGAAACGATTTATGAGAAGGGCGATGCTTATCTCATGTCAATGCGGTTGATTGTATGAAACTTTAAAACGTCAAGACTGAGGTCACTTACCTTCACCTTGTGCTCTCCGGAGGCTTTCAGGGCGTCGAGATCCCTGTACGTCTTCAGTCCTTCGGTCATCTGCAGGATTTTTTCTTTCAGAGAATTCATCTCTGATTGCACTTTCCCTTCCAGTCGCTCCACATTCAGTAGGTCCTGCTGCAGACGTTCACACTCTGTACGTACACACAATTTATTAAACACTGGTCAATAACTGAATACGGCCAGTAATGTGATCCAGTAATGACTCGTATGTTGTACATCATACATAATGTTTTATAAAGACGTGATGTTATAGGCAGTGGTGGACAAAACACTATTTACTTGAGTTAAAATAGAGATACACAAGGTCAAATATTACTCCAATAAAAGTGCTCCCAACTTTCACTTGAGTACAAGAACAAAAGTATTTGCCTTCAATTGTACTTAAGTATCCAAAGTACTAGGATTTATTATGACTATAATGTTACTACAGTGGAACCCGGTTATGTCGATGTCCTAGGGGGTCGCCAAAAAGCATCGAGGTAACCGATGATCGAGATAAACGAAAATCAAAATGGCGGCAGTATATTAACGTGCTTGAAATTTCTTTATGTACATGATGTGCGTTAATAAATGAGAATGTGCATGCGTGTTTTGAAGGGTTTTTTACACAACAGCGTTGCTGCGATTTGTTTGATGAAGGCATGCTATAAAAATACATACAGTACATGTTTATCTGTCAGGAATCCACCTGCCACGCCCTCTTCGGCCCCCTTCAGCGTGTCAGGTGCTTTCTCGGCCGCTTTCTCTAAAGCTCCGCTTCAATCGTGCACATATGGTGCTCGTTTAGCATCATCACCAGCTCCTATTTAAACTTCCACACTCTCACTGTCCGTTATTGTTGGTATATGTTGGTTCACGGCGGTCGTTGTTATCGCGCATGCGTATCCCGGTATGTGTCATCCCACCGGCACTCTCTCAACGGCTGCTCTTTTCTTCCCAAAGCGCACCGCGGATTCCCCCCGATCCTGCCGGTGTTCGACCTATGCTTTTGCTGCTCATCCCACGTTCCGCGCCGCCAAGCGCGGCTTTCGCCTCCCGTTCATCGCATAACATTTAACAACAAAAGGCATATGTGCACTAAATAACAGCAGAGATTCACCAGTATACAATACAACACCTGTAGCAGCTGTAAGCCTTGATTTTTCCGCCACTTCTGCGAGTTCTTCTGCGGCTGCACAGTGCGGATCGAGATAACTGACGTTAAATGGCAAATTTTCCCCCCTTGTGCTAGAGATATCAGGGTTCGGCGACATTAAAGAATCGACATAACCGATAAAAAAATGCTTAGACAAAGCGAGAATTTGACGGTTCCACTTCAAAAACGTCGACTTAATAGGGCTGTCGAGTTAACCGAGGTCGAGATAAACGGGTTCCACTGTATATACTTTTTAATTGCTGTAAAACTATTTATTGCTTCTTTCAGAATTTAATATTATTTTATTCCTTACTTAAAATTATATTAAAAAAAAAATTTTATTCCATTAATCATAGTGAGAAGTATGGTATATATTTTTTTATATTTTATGTGGCACCCTCATTTATCCCACACACAGTAATATTTGTTTTTATTTGGTATTCCATTATAGCCGAAACACAGATATTTTCACCTCGACCTCCATTTGAACCATAGATCTCAAAGAATATTTCAGTTTAAAAACTTGAATTATCACAAGCATCTTTTTTTCCGAAAGAGTGTTTGTGCTGAATTGGCACTTCACACCCGTTTTCTGATATAGGCCAAAAGGACACAAGGCACATGGTGTATGTGTGTGTGTGTATGTGTGAGATACAGTGCAGGAACAGTTATACATCCCTAAGCGAAGTACTGATTCAGTGCTTTTGAAAGCAGCTAATGTATAACGTGTATGGAAGCTGAGTGAAATCACTGTCTGTACGACTTATTTTTTTCCCCCATTGGAAATGCTCTCTAGTGGCTGGTCCTTTGCACAGAACTGGTGGCTTTGGGGAGACAGGAAGGGGAAAAGGGCCAGTTCCTCCTGATAGGCAACAGGCCCAGTTCTGTGTTTGGAGAGAGTGGTGCATGTGTGTATGTGTGTAGTATGTGGTGTGATCAAAATGCCCTGTCAGCAATTCTGGGCATTCTCTGCTGCTTCCTCCTCTTGGGGCTTTTCTTTTACTTACCACCCGAGCCAATCATCTCTCTCACGCACTCTCTCTCTCTTTCATACACATCAAGACCACTTTATACAGACCCTTTTGTGATGAATATCTTAGTCAGGGTTTCAGAAAATATTTACACAGCATCAATGTGGCATTCCGGTTGTTTTGTAACGCTAATCCTGGTTTCGTTCTGAACATTTAACTCTGAACATACAACAACTGTATGTTTTCCTAAAATAAAGAATAACTGAGCCTCCCAAAGCCGCATCAAGACACACGTTAGTCTAAGTAATGGCTAAATATAAAATTTCTATAAGATTCTATTTATTTATGTATTGCATCTCTCATGTTTCTGGATTGGACGTTGCTTTATGTGTGCTCTTTGCCGTTCATGCAAAACTATACAAAAAATTTGTACATGCATCCCTCATAAACTTTAAACCAGTGGTAACCAACACAGTGTTTTATAAATAGCATTAGTCTGCTGTTCTTTATGGATCAATAACTCTTGCATTGATGTAGATTTAGAAATGACAATATTGAGTCGAGTTCAATATGGTGTGGAAGATACCACAATGGTTGTGAGGAAGAGGTTTTTTTTTATGACAGTTAAAAAAAGTGTGTATGTCTTCTTCATGAGGAGACTGTGGCAATGACAAAGTGGTACAATGTGTACCCGTGTATATATAATATAGACAAATATCTCAGATTTTCAAGGGTTGAAGCAGATTAAGAAACAGAAATAAATAATGTTGCATGTTCACAGTAAATATATGTGTTTCCTACCATGGTAAATCATTGTTGATTGTTATTGAGAGAAATCATTAACATGTGATAAGACAGTCTTTTCACATATATGCATATTACTGTTAATAATAATATTATTAAAGGTGAACTGGGCCACTTTTTGTTATTCAGGAAGTATCTATCAAACAAGTAGCTCTTCGCATTACTCAGAACAGTTGAAGTAGCTTTTGGTTTCGTGTTTGGTGTGAAGCTAAACAATCTTGCACAAGCACTTGAAAATTTCTGATAACTAATTGCATAAGATATTATTGTAAGATATACACCACCGCACTACACAAATTAGTGCCTGCTGGTTTTCTGGTCTCCAGCAGCCTCTTCCTTTCGAGCCAGAGGCCGCTCGGCATTCCCCTGCACCGCTTTTCAGCAGGCTATGAAAGTGCACTGCTGGAAGATAAACAAACAGGGTGCGGAGGAACAATGCTTGGTGGTCCCGAGAATAGAGCGATGGAGGAAATGGGGCGGCACTGCGGAGATAAGACGATACTGAAGGAGTGGGAGGGATACCACAGCTCCAAGGTGTCTTACACAAAGGAAGGAAAGTCTCTTGGCTGAGCTTCAGCCACTATTTGGACACACAGAGCAGGGAGTGAAGGAGAAGGATGTGGAACTGGGGAGTGGACATGAGCAGTGTAACTGACCGTACGGTCTCCTTGATTCCGTTTGAGTTAGCTTTCTCCGGGGACCTGTGCATGTCTGGTTGCTCCTCCTTTACAGTATTATTATTATTATTATTATTATTACTACAGGTCATGCGCAGTAGCAGCAGAGATCTATTGTGTTGTAAAAGAACACTAATACGACTAGAACGCCTGACAGTTGAACCATAAAAAGCGCTCCATGTGAAAATGTGAAAAGAGGGCAGCATTCTCAATTCTGATTGGTCGGCACTTCTGATAGTAGTGCGGCTGCGAGGTTTTTATTAATGTGCTCTTTCTGATAAATATGAATTATACTGCAGGCCAAGGCTCACTGATGCACATGGGGAGCAAAGGCTGGCCCGTGTGGTCCGATCCACTTGCTAAAGAGGTCATAATGCTGTTAATGCTTGACGGGTCAGGACTATTTTGGCAGCAAAACGGGACCAACACAATATCAGGCAGGTGGTCATAATGTTACGCCTGATCGGTGGCCATATAGTTATGCCTTATTGGTGCATATGATTAAACGCTATTGTGTGTGTGAGAAACTGACCAGAAGACAATCCATTGGCTGTGCTCTGAGATTTCTGCATCTCCGTCTCTTTAAAGCTGAGGTCCTCCTGCATGGACTTGAGCTCATGGGGACTGATGGCCGAAAGTTGATTCATCCGATTCATCATCTAAAAAAAACCCAAAACAAAACAAACAGAGCACTTATAACCCTGAGTAACTAACATGTCCAAACAACTGATCTATAAATCATGATCGAAAACAGCGAAAAGCTTTATGAGCAAATCCTGGGTGAGTGAAGAAGTCAGAGTGCATGCTGAGCGTGCACTTTCCTACCCTGCTAGACTGCTCCAGCAGAGCCACGATGCTGGCCTGAGTCTCCCGAATGTGCTCCATCTCCTGAGCTCGATTTGTGTCGAACGTTTCCAGGTAAGCTGTCGAAACATGCAATAAAATATATTTATAAAGCGGTGACCTCGGCAGCCATTCGTGCAAGTCCCACATGGGGAGCGGAAGCGGGAAGATTCCTACTCACCGTCGATTTCCTCTTC
The DNA here is from genome assembly GCF_014805685.1 of Silurus meridionalis. Classification (NCBI taxonomy): domain Eukaryota; kingdom Metazoa; phylum Chordata; class Actinopteri; order Siluriformes; family Siluridae; genus Silurus; species Silurus meridionalis. The sequence continues at coordinate 3,667,794 of NC_060908.1, forward strand.
TTTTTTCTGCAGCTCTTTGTACTTTTGGGTTCGTTCGCCTGTTAATAAGGCAAATATGGAACATTTGAGGAATAGAAAGGTTAGCTACTTGTTTTAGTCAAATATTTTCATTATATCTTCAAATTGTTCCTTTAATAAGTAGGTAAAAGCTACCTACAGGGGTCCTACACATTACTCATTTCAAAACTCCATACTTTTCCAGATTTAATTATGCAGATATTGCTAAAGATTTTTAAGAGCATGATTTTAAATTCCAACAGGTGTAACGTTACAATCTCTGACGTACGCATTTATATTAACAAATGATTCCCAGGAGGTTGTAGCTACTGCAGCTCATACAAATTAACACTAAATCATGTTCGATGCACAGCATTTTATTGAAACTGCAATTCTAAAACAGTGTAATATTCATCTTTTATTCATTTATTCCTTATTCCTAAAAACGTAAACCTTCAATCCTAGAGCAACAGAAGGATTGTTCTTGTGCAATTCGCCAAGAAACTACAAAACAAAACTAAACAAAAACACTTTTTGGCCATGTTTACAATAATAAGTTTTTCGTCTGAAAACGCATATTTTTTTCCGTTTCTGGCCTTCCATCCACATCGAGACGGCGTTTTCAGTCAACGTAAACGTAGCGTTTTGAAAATGCTCTCCAAAATGGATAAATATGAGAATTTGAGTGTGGACTGTGAAAACGTTGGCTTTCGAAAACCTTGTCATTGCTGTGACTTTTCAAAGAGTTCAAAGTAAATAAACGGCAGGGAAAAAATTACGCAGGTCGAAGTGCCTTATATTTTACTTAATATTTCTTATAGGCGTAAGCGTTTTCAGACAATGTTTTCAGAAGGTTTTATCTGGCAACATCAATGTATCGCTGGAGGCACCCAAACTAACACATAGAGGGACATATGGAAGAAATCTTACCATCTTGACAAGAACATTAAAAGAAAGACAGAAAGAGGAAAAAAACACACGCATACACACACACACACACACACACACACACACACACACACACAATGAGGAAAAAGAAATCATAGGAAACAATAAGCAAAACAGCAAGACAACTTGACATAAAGCAACAATATAGAGCAGCATGCTGCGTGTGTGAGCATGCCTTGTGTCTGTGTATTTTAGATCCTGCTGCACAATGAGCCTGCGGTGTCCACTTCCTCTCTTTAGTGGACAGATGGGAGGTTTGGCTCTTCACACACACACACACACACACACACACACACTCACCATATCTTCTCTTTCACTGTATCTACACTAGGCTTCACCCTAGACACTATCCCAAGGGTTGGGGGGTGGGTGGTTAAGCCCATTTTTTGGAAGACATTCAAAAGCACTTAAGTATTTATGACCCATTCAGGGCAAACAGCCCCTAGAGAAAACAAAGCCTAATTGCCCGGCGCTTACATGCTAAAACAACTACAATATCTGTCCCGGGGGCTTTCCCAGAGGTTCTGACAAAAGTGTGAACGCATACATCAGGAACGCTGATGGAGCCAGGGGTGTCTGCCCTTCTGTAAAGTTCATTTTCTGCATCGCTGTGAGATAATGTAGGAGGGACTCTCAAAGCTTAGATACCACTGAGATACCACTCAGGGACCACTGAGCCTCTGAACATTTTTGCACATTTGGATGGACAAAATCTGATAAGAATCTGATATTAATCTGATTTTTTTGAGGGAAGTTTTCTTTTTAAATCTTGTTTTACAATACAAAATAATTTTTTTTTTCCAAGTAAATGCAATTGCATTGTATTTAGTGTTTTTTCTGTTGGCCTCATAAAGTGTTCCAGTCATTAAAAAGTCTTATAGGAAAGTAGTTAATTTAGGACCACGTTTTAGATAAATAAAGAATATCTAAATCCAAATAATCTGATCCTATTACAATGTCTGGCAGTTAATGAGGCCTTTTATACACCAGAGGGTGCTGTTCTCTACACCCGCTCACAATATCAAGTAATCTGAGTACGGATGTTTCCTACCTTGATGGTCCTCCATGTCCTTGTCAAGTTGTCGCAACTCTTCTGTGAGGCGGCTTATTTTTTCCCGTGTTTCCGTCAGTCTGAGGGAAAAACGAGAAATTCGGTTCATTCAAGTTTCGTTTATGAGCACCTCTAAAACAATGGTACTCACTGGCGCTCCATGCTGGCGATTTCTTGATTATCTTCTTTCACCTGAAAGGGGGAGAGAGAGAACATAAAATCGGTGTGTAAAAGTCCTGAGTGAATCTGTTATATCGGGGTTAGAGAGAGGGTAAGGCGGCTACGGGGGAACATGCTGACCTGTTTCAGCAGACATTCTCTCTCTTCCTGTGGAGAGATCTTGCTCTTGTCTTCGGCCTGCAGGGCGTCTCGACGCAGCTCCAGCTCGTGCAGCCTCTCATACAGCACCATGGCCTCCTGCTTCACCTGGGAGTGCTCCAATTCCTACAGCAATCACAGAGAGCAACAGAGTGAAAGAAAGACTGAAAGGAAGAAAGGGATTGAGATATTTCGTGTGTGTTTTATTTATAGCCATTTACTGACATACATCAGGATTCTTCTTCCACTGCTGCGATCATTCATAAGTACAATAGGTGAAAGCCTATTGGGGTATGAGTGTGTGTGTGTGTATGAATTTGTAGCAGGTGTGAGGTTTCCACTCACAGCGTCTAATGTTTCCTTCCTGGCCATCAGTGTGTCCAGTTCGTCCTGCCGAGCTGCCAGTTCCTGGAAACACAGAAAATGTGTATAGATGACAGAACAGAGGCAGCCACAATCTGAAATCATTTATGATCACTAAGCTACACTTGCATACACAGTTCACATGTAGGACACGTTATACACTGGTACATACAACTGTGTGCTATTTATTATGTTGGTACTGAGATATCAGAGGTGTAGATCTTGTTATTAAATCTTTTATTATCATAATTTTTTTTCTTCATAAAAACCAACCTGTAGCAGCTCCTCGTTGACTGCTTTCATCTCAGCATATTTGGCTTGTTTTTCTACGGGCATTTTTTTCACGATATCATCTGCTGCCTGCTTCTCCCTCTCAGTCTCTTCCTCTATAGCATGGATCAAATCCTCTTTCCTGAAACAGACCGTTCACATTAGACGTGTTAATATAATCGACACAGTGCAGCATGAATGTGTCTATGTAGTATATGTGTGTGTCAGTCTAAATGTGGACACTTGACCACCGGTGCTTAAGAAAAGTTCAATTCCAGTCCATGGATGTTAATGTGGAGTTAGAGATGACTTTAAAAAAACATTGACGCAATGAAACTTTCACCAAGACAACATGAAAATGAAAATCCAAACAGATCGTTTTTCCCCGTCATTACGAGAGCGGCCTCTAGAGGCGAATCACTGACATTATGTGCTTTTTTGTTTTTACACGTGAGACTGCATGCTCAAATGAAAGCTCTATATTATGTTTACAATTTATAATTCACAAATAATATAATTATATTTATTAATTCATATATTTATTTCCTGTAACACATTTTCATAATTCAGTTTTTTTTTTGTAAATAAGTTCATCACTATTTAACATGGTTTTTTATCTATTTTAAAAACTGTCGGTGGATTAATCGGTTATTATTAACCGAGTTATCAGTATCGGTGAAACCCACAATATGTCCTCTAGTGATTAACAGTGCCTAATTATTTGTTAGATTCTCCCATTAACCATATGCATATTTATAAATTAGTTGGTGGAAATAGCAATAAAAAAGATGTCATTATGATCATAATAATGCTCTTTTAATAGGCAATATTTATCTTTAAAAGTTATGTCTGTACAGTGCATAACAAAATAAAATCTAGCATTAGGGGGCATAAAAATGTAATTTAAAATCATAATAAAATCTCCACAATAATACTGATAGTCTCTTTGGCTCTTGTAATATTCTGGTATAGGCCGACTTGGACACCTATTAAAGAAAGGAAGAATTATGTGGCTGTTACAGAAACAATGTTTGAGGTCTCTGCTTTAAAAAAAACACATTCCTTTATGAAATCCAAATCAACCAAAATCACATGTCAGAATTTCAATAGCATTTGAAATCAGGACCAAAACATCTCCAATAAATCTTTTACAATGAGCGCGCTCAAAGTTGGCTCACACGTTACAGTGAATCGTTAGCCAGGAGGAAATGTCTTGCGTTTATCACACAGAGCAAAGGTTCTTTATGTAGCCTAGTTCCTTGAAGAAACATTTTAACACTCTTTTCAAGAGTCGCTCTCTGCTGCCTGTTACGTGATTAGCTTAAGGGTAAGTCTTATAGCTTTTTTCCCCCACTATAAATCATGTATTATTGAATATTAAACATATTTATGTTGGTTAATGAAGACCTAGAGACATATCTGGAGAGAGAAGTATGTAGGAAATCGAAAGTTGATGATCCGACGATGAGTTGATTCAAGGGTTTGAATATGAACAGTGTCATCAGGTACAAACTGTTCCTTTATTTGCTCTGGTCATGGTTTCGCCCAAAGGATCACTGGGATTCCTACAATAAAAAGATTATGCTTTGGGTAGACCTGAAACATTTCTATTCTTGATGTGACTTGGTTGTATTATTAACTGAGCAAAAATAGAAAAGTAAATAGAGCATTAATGTGATCGATGTAGTGTAGCATATACTTATAATTCTACTCTTAGGCCCTTTAGTACTTTAGACTGTGTATTATATCGTGGTGCAACATAAATCTAAATCTGTTTGTGCCAAGAGTTTATTAGTTGGCTGAAGCTGGTTTCAAACTCGAATGTGATTTAAAGAAGTATAAAAATACAGGACTTTAAACGCACAGTGAATTTTTAATTGCAACTTTCACTAATTACTAACTAAAGATTCAACAATTATTTACAAATGAACTAAGAAGTCTGTAATTGTGGCTTTATATTGTATATCCTGAACGTCTGTCATAGACATGATTTGTCCTGTAACCCTTTTACAAAATATCAGTTATTATTATTATAATTATGCAGACGAGCTGGTAGTCGTTCATGTAGAAAGCGAAGCTTTTCATATGACACCGTGTCATATTTGTGTATAATGTAAAAGCAACTCTGGTGTCATATGGGTGTCCAAATATTTGCAAATTCACACAATTTTCCCCTCCTCTCCTCCACATTTATGCAAAAAAACCTCTTCAGCCAAGAGCTGAACTCGTTTTGGCTTCCTTTCGAGTTGACAAGCAGATAACACAAAAAAATAAAATAAAAAATGCCCAAAGCTAAGGTACACGGGAAGACAGCATGCTCCTACAGGACCAACCCGTGTGCACAAAGCGACCCTTTGTGCTCTCTTCGTGGCCTCATACTTAGTGAGTTTGATTATTATTCTCATAGTCATCCGTCTGAAGCAGCTGAGCTCTGTGGATAAATAATAACGCCTTTGTCCGAAAGAGATACACTGATGGGTGGTTTTTCCATAATACGTCGACTTGCGATTGTTTTTTACGCCGAGCCGAACGCACTTCTGATGCTGGCGTGTCGTTGCAGGTAAATGATCATGACGCTGAAACAGATGGTGTTGCTGTGGACGGTGTCTCTGTTTACGGATGCAGCTGGAATCCAGGTGAGTCATTTATAAGACGATTTTGAAGCAATTGAAAGACATGCAAAGTATCAAACGTAGACTTCAATACACGTATTTTACAGTCAACTCAATGCCGTGTTTGCTTTTGCTTCAAGGTGAATAACAGCTATAAGGCACTGCGAAACATTCCTAACAACTACAATGTAAACACAACCGGTTTAATCCTGCACCACAACCAAATTATGATGGACACTATGGACATACAGGCTTTGAAAAACTACTCCAAGCTGACACATTTGGACCTCTCGTACAACCGCATAGCAAAGCTGCCTGATGGAGTGTTCTCTGCTCTCGGCAGTTTGGAGAATCTCAGTTTATCAGGGAACAAACTGCGAACGATAAAGAACGAGACCTTCGCCGATTTAAAGAAACTCAAGACACTGGATCTGGACGATAATCCATGGAACTGCACATGGGATTTAGTGGAGATTGTGAAGTGGATGAACAACATGGGATTGCAGACAGGTGGGATGACATTGTCTCAAAAGCAGCTTTGCAGAATTACAGTAAGAGTAATAAGATATATAGAACAAAATTCACTTATATTTAAATTTACGTGTGTTTATCCTCAAAGTCCAATGTCTGAAATCTTAATAAAGTTGCGCTGGTACTTGTCTTTAATTTATTACATTCTTCAATTGGTGAAAAAACCAAAACAATATCGTCGTGAGAAAATCATAGCTACAGTGAAGCATGGTGGTGGGTGTATCATCTCCACACATTCAGTAATCGACAGTATTGTTGGACGGACCGCTCGGGTCAAAATCACGACTGAGTCATGTTCTTTCAATAAATGGTTCTCTGGGATGTTTAAAGTTTTGGACATTGTTTCAGACCAAATCGTGACCGATACTTCTCCAGGACTTTGTCCATGACTAGTTTTGATAGATCCTTCCAAGAAACATGACATTTATATCAAGATCATGTGACACTCAAATTGCACACAGGTCGGCTCCATTCCAATGTGTACAGCAATACGTATACGATCATAAAAATAAAAAAAATCCCCTCTACTATATTTAAAGAAAATTCAACCCATTTTGTTATTATGGATTATTTTGTGGGGTTTTTAATAACCCGAGTTAAGTGCATTCCAGTTCTAGTTGTAAGCCTGCAAAAACTGGAAAGGTTCAAGACGAGGGTACTTATGAAAGCACTGTATTGCACTGTTTATAGGCGAAAGAATAAAATCTAAATCTTTTTCTTGATTAAGTAATAATACTCATTACTTCTTTTGAAATTTCAAGGATCAAATGCCACCTGTAGCTCACCAGTCATCCTGGCTGGACAAAGAATCCTGGACGTGCTCAGAATATCAAAGACGCCGCTACCTTCAGTAAAAAGCAACACAGCCGCCACAACAAAAAGCGTTTCTACTTTTACAGTCACAGCTTCCACAAAAACTATTATTACTGTCCGAAGTCCATCACGTCCATCGCAAGAGATGACCACAGTAAGCAGTCAAAACGTTTCAGGCAAAGGTGACTATTTTTATTTTTTACTTTTTTCACATACTGAGCTGTTTTCATGTTTACAATCCTGCTACAAAAAAAATTTTGGTGTTTTTTAAAAATAAAATATACCCACTGTATTGCCAAAAGTTTGCGGACACCTGGTCATGAGTATGGTAAGTCTCAATTTAGTTGCTCTTATAATTCCCTCCACTCTTCCACTAGATGTTCCACTAGATTTTGGAGTGTGCTTGTGAAGATTTGTGCTCAGTCAGACACAAGGGTAAAGGTTAGTAAAGTCAGGTACTGATGTAGGTGATGTGAGGAGGCCTGGGGTACAGTCAGCGTTCACATTAATCCCAAAGGTGTTCAATAGGGTTGAGGTCGGCGACCTATAGCAGGAGAGCTTCCACTCCAACACATGTAAAGCACATCTTCATGACGTTTGCTTTGTGCACAGGGGCATTGTCATGCTGGAACAGATTTGGATCCCCTAGTTCAGGTATTATGAAAAAACTAATTTATGCTACTGCATCCAAAGACGTCTTATACAATTGTGTGCCTTCAGCTTTGCGATAAAAGTTTGGGAAATAACCTCAAATGGTTGGGAAAGTCAGGTGTCCCAATACTTTTGTCCATTTAGTGTAGCTAGTGGTATGGTCAAGCTACCAAAATTTCGACATAACGATACCAATACTACTGTATGAACGGCTACACAGCATCTTAGTGATGTCAGGTCTTAGGGTTCAGGCTTTTCAATGGAAATCCTTGAAATCTTTTGATCTTGTTCACATTTTAGTCATTTTAGCAAACTTTACAATGCAGTCTGATTCGTTTATAGACACAATAAACCATCCAGATAGCTGCAAAAGTACCAAACTTTAGATCCCTTGTTTAATACTCTAGGCACGTCCATAGTTGCAGTGTAATCCAACAATAAACCCAATGATGAAAATCTACGTGATACAAGATTTACTTCCTGATGTAGAACAATAGACATGTACAAAAGATATTCACAATTCCTGCTTTTTTAAAGGTGTAGTCAAAAATTTTGCTTCCGTTGCAGCTCTTCTTTACTAGGTCCGATTTACGCTCAAAATACAACAGATCGGTGATCGTAGTGTGATAATGTCAGATGGCGTTTACGTGAATATTCCGATATGCAAGTGCTGAATTTGAATAATGAACTGCGACAAAGAGATCTGTGATTCAGCCATGTATCTCTAAAAGAGCGTTCTTCTTCGTTCTGCAGTCGAACAAACAAGACTGCTGTTCTAAGCATTCGGGAAAACATTCGGGGAAAAAAAAGGGACAATGATGCTCTGTGTAAACACACTGATAAGATGTGGCAGGCATAAACTGCCTGATGAAAAATATGTAGTTTTACTGTGACAGCAAGAGTTCAACCAAGGTATAATGTTCATCCAAAACTAGTAGTCCATTAGTTAGGGGCATCTAAGAACTGACAAGGATCATTGTCATACTGTAGCTTGAAACCTATTGATAAATATACTGTATATAACAGCAGTATGTGTCTTGCTTTAGATACAATGATTAAAGCTGAACAAAATAACAAGCCAGAGGGTACAAACACCTGGATGTTCCTCAGTGGGGTGATAGTGATCATTCTCTGCACGTCCATGGTCATCGTATGTGCGGTCAAATCGCCCATCTGGTACAAGATGCTCTTTGACTACCGGCACCAGAGGCTGCGCGAAGCTGAGGAGCCCAGTATCTTCAGCACAAGCCGCTTCTCTAACTTTAGCCTGGACACGGAGCAGACGGAAACAAGTGCTCAAGAGCTGGACCAGGGGCTGGCTGAGGATGAGGACGGCTTTATAGAGGATGGCTACATTCAGCCTGAGGACTATAAAGAGAATGTAGACATTGATGAAGTGTAAACGAAGAATCATCACTATAGCGTGTCTGATGTAACGGGTCCAAAGGAGGCATAGAAATCCAGATGTTCCAAGCTCAAAATCAGCATATATACATTTGCTTGTAAAAAACCAGGTGAAGGAAAAGGCAAGAATGTTCTATCACAAATCCTTATTGTCATCTTGTGAATGTTTTTTTTCCAATGAACTTACTCGTTTTCAACAGTACAAACTTTTCAAATTGTCACTTATTGCTTCCTATTTTTTTTTTTTTACATATTTGGACCGCAGGCTTGCTACACAAACAGTGTTACTGTCCAAACATTTACATTTGCGGTATTTAGCGCACTCCCTTGTTCAAAACAACTTACAGACATGCTGTCTCTACTAAACATGCTATAACCATGTGTGTCAAAAAAAGCCTATAAATAAAATCTTATAAAGTGGAAACCGCTTGTGTTCCCATATGCTTGTTGATAATCCGTTCCTGTACCTCAGGTGTTCGCTTATTAAAAAAAAATGTTTATGCCTAATTTAACACACAAATATACTTGGGGGGTTCCACTGTATTTGCATTTAGTTTTTAAAGCACATTCAAGTTAGATTCATTAACATGCTGTAAACTGTACTCTTTAACTACAATGTTCAGCCATTTATAAACACTTCGCTATAATACCACAGTGCTGCTTCACCCTAATCCTAGTCTAATGGTCAGAGGGTGTTCATTAATCTTCTGTACGAGCAACATGGATGGTTGCTGTTGCACCATTTTCATGGTGACCGTTTATTCCCAGGGACACGTACGGCATTGAATTAGGTCGTAACGGTACACAAAATTCACGGTTCTGTACATAACTCTGTTTTAAAGTTACGGATCAGTTCAGTTTCAGTACAGTGAGGAGGAAAAAATGCAAAGCGAAATCGCTTGTCGTTTTTTATTAACGCCGTTAACGCCTCCTTGGTTTAAATAAAAAATAAAATGTATAAAGATAAAATAAAATAAATAAAATTAATGCAATACACTTTTTTAAATTATACTGGTTAAAATTGAGTAATCGATTAAATAAAAAAAAAAAAAAAAAATATATATATATATATATGCATTTTACATTTAATCTCAATTTCTTCTGGGAAGATGTTTCACTACATTTTGTAGTGTGTTTATGTATATTTGTGTTCATCAGCCACAAGGGTGTTACGAAAGGCAGGTACTGATGTAGGTGAGGAGACCTGGGGTGCAGTCAGCGTTCCAATTCATCTCAAAGGTGTTCAGTATGGATGAGATCAGAGCTCTATAGCAGCAAGATCTTCCTCTCTAAAGCATGTAAACCAGATCTTCAAGGAGCTCACTTTGTGCACAGGTGTGTTAAAGTAAATGCAAGATTTTATTACAGCGCATCTAAAGACAATTCGGTGTCTCCAGCTTTGTGGTAACAGTTTGGAAAACAACCACATATAGTGGGAAAGGTCAGGTGACCCAATACTTTGGAAATATAGTGTATATAAGTGCATACTTAACAGCTGTGTGTATCAATCAAGCCCATGTAGCCCAATGTTGAGTAGCTGTGAGATGTTTCTGACTTACTCTCTTCTCTCTGTGAATATGGCATCTATGCTTTGGGCTTCTCTGTCGTTCTGTACTTTCAACTACACAAAAAAAGAAATGAGACATTAAAAAAAAAAAAGTTGCAATGCTACATTAACACATACAACTAATAATGTAGCAGTGCTCACCATGCTGATTTCATTCATTACTTCATCCATCTCTGTGTTGGTGTTCAGTTTGTCAACCAGCTGAAAGTTTCACAAACAATTCTTAATAAATATAGAACACATCATTTCTGAGGGTTTTTGTTTTTAACAGGAAGTGAAATAAGAAAATATTCCTGTATCGGTTTTATCAATATGTACCATGTTGTAGTCTGCCAGGTGGCCTTGTAGGTCCTTTATTTCCCCGGCAAGGCTCTCCGCTCTGTACGAGTGACAACATTTCAAGTGAGAAAATACATAGTAAAGAACAAACCCAGTGTCATAAAACCATAATAAAATCTTTTGGACCTTTTTTCATATGACAGGTAAACCGAGTTCTCCTGGTTGAAGATGTCGATCTCTTTCTGTAGCTTGCTGTTCTCTGTTGTAAGCTCATTTATTTTACTCCTGTAAGGAAAAGAGAGTACATGACTGGGATAGTAAGAAAACATTATCGAATGTTGCTTTAAAATGATGCTCTACAATGTATTATACATGCAATACGATAGTTATTCATGGTATTATCATTAATCATCGATCTCTACATTCCAGCTAGAACATATACATAGTTCATAAACGGCTCACCGGAGTAAACCAAGGTAGTAGGACTTATCCAGGATTTGTCTCTGTGGTCCTGTAGAAGAAAATGAACCACAGAAAGGGCTTGTATTGCAGGTAGAAACTAAGAAACAGTAAATGTATTTTTTCGAGAAGCACCTTTCCCTCCGGTCTTCATTCCACTGAGACCCTGCTGAGTGACAGGACGATCGGTCACTTTAATCTGAGCTGAAAGCACCCCCGGGGTGGCAATTGGGCCCGCCCTGGTTCCTGGACGTCCAGTACTGGGGACCACCTGGACAACATAAGACACATCTAAGTGGATTTGGTATAATCTTCTAGTGGATGTTTACGTTCTATACTGTCGAATTCTCTCACTACATTTACATTTACAGCATTTGGCAGACACCGTTATCCAGAAGAACTTACAATTATCTCATTATACAATTGAGCAGTAGAAGGTCAATGGTCTTGTTTAAAGGCCCAGCAGTTTCAGCTTAGTGGTGCTAGGATCTGAACTCACAACCTTCTGAGCAAAAGTCCAACATCTTAACTACTAAGATACCACTTCCCCCATTACCAAATATATGAAATTAAGGTTATACATATAAATTTAAAGATTTAAACTTTTATCAGTGACAGTGTGGTGTGGTGCAGCACCAAGTAAAGCAAAGGCACTTTTACTATAACAGTCCATCCAGAAGTGTTTTATTACTCTTATTCCTGCAAATACTTCTTGTGTCCGTTTATGGCTATAGGTAATGTTGTAAAATGCCCACAGTCGTTTGAGAATTATTCAGCAAATTCTGACCAATCAGATTTGAGTATTCAGCTGCACTATGGTATAAATCATCACTTATCAATGTGCGCTGATGGCATTTAAAGTTAATCTATGAAAGAATTACTCTGAAAGGACTTTCTATCACTGTCTTATCCTGAGATCTTTATTGCTAAAGTGGAATGCGATTTTTTTAAATAAACACACGCAAACAGTGTCTGGCAGAATTTTACAACCCCCTATAGACTTTGAAATTGCAGTAAAAAAAAAAAAAAAGAAAAGTCGAAAGTCTGGTCAGGGGGAACAAACAGGCGTGTAAACAAATTTGCATGAAATTAGATCATACTTAGATTTATTTGCTCGTTATTGTACGCACTACAATTGAATGCTCTGGACAATACGAAGCCTTATAGGTGCATACAGTGGGACATTCTGGTGGGATGTTGTCGCTCTGTGATTAAGCTGTTGGCTCGCTGATCAGAAGGTTGTGAGTTCAAGTCCCAGCAACACTATGTTGCCATTCTTAATTCTTGGGCACTTGAGCAAGGCCCTAACCTCATTAATCCTTAGAATATCGTTCAACAAAATAAATGAATCTTTTGTAGAGTCATTTAGTTCATTTCTTTCCTTTGATCAGAAATAAAATAAAATGTTACATTTTTAATAAGCGGATCCCCAACATGTCCACATACACAAACCTACACATATATATAAAAACTGCATAGTGTTTATAGGTGTCACGTCATAAAAGAATGAACGACTCCAGAGTTCACCCATTTAATTCTGCTTCCTGTACGTAACCATAAAGAGAGTAATGAACCCATTACTAATGCACAGGTGTCTTTTGGACACAAAATATTTATATTCACTATTTGTCTATTTAGATGGCAAGGAAATGGAAGATCTGTGGTTGAAATTTGGGATTCTAATGAGAAAGGCTGGGAGTTGAAATCACAGTTCAGTGGCCATAATGACTTTGCTGGGCTTTTGAGCAAAGCCCTTAATCTTTAGCTCATTTGTATAAATTGTAAGGCGATCTGAAAAAGGGCATCTGCCAAATAATGAGAAAGCAACTAGACATTTACAAAGACATTAAGTGTCTGTCTATTGAATGGAAATCAGAAGTGGATCCACTCACCCCTGTTCCCACTCGGATCGCTGTCTGTGGAGGTCTGATGCCAGTTGGTGGTCTTGCAGTCCCTGGGATTAAAGAACTACGGCTCATGGGTCTGCCTGATAGGGGTCTCTGATTTGCCATAATGGTTTAATCTGTGAGAAGAGAATACGGTAAAAAGTCACCGATCATAAAATATTACATGAAACATGAGATTGAATAATAGATTCAATTTATTTCATACTATACATTTCTGAATTCATATAATTCACTGACAAACATGAAAAAGAAAAATACAAGTATAATGTCATCTACAACATCATAATCCTCATATAATAACCTTATTATATTATATTATATTATTTTATATTATATTATCCAATTTAAATGCTTAGATTTGCATTTCACCTGTTGGGAGCTTAATTACTAATACATATGAATGCATAGCTACTAGAATTACAAAAATACATATATTAAAAATAAAGCATAATTACAAAAAAAAGCCAGGTCGGTTAGCTGTATGTTAGCTAGCTAGCTGTTTCGGAGTAAACTAACTGCTAAGCTAACTCGACATTAGCATTTAAAACGCTTTTCTATGCTGAAAGTAGACCATTCCTAGCGCATTTATAAAGATTAAATAATGATATTTAAGATATAAAATCCCGTGCACCGATATTGTAGAGAAAGCTGAAGTATGATGTGCTCGAACTGCTGTAGTAGTAATAATAGGCGACTCTTTTGTTGTTGCTAAGTAACCATACAAGTTATCGCGAGATTATACTTCCTCTTGGCCGACATATTGGAAAGAGGGAGGAGCGGATGCATACTAGTGTACTAAACAGTGTAGTACGCTACTGTATTAATCCACTTGTGGCATATTCTAGTTAGTATGAAAGTACGGATTAGATCTGGGCTCATTTTGGGATCACTACTATTAACTTGACAATATAAAATGTATTGTTTGTATGCATTTTTTTTTGGAAATGCAAATAGAATATCTATGAAGTTATTGATCATTTAATTGTTTTTCTAGAAATTGAATGATTTATACTTGAAATATTTTAGCAGAGAAATTATTAATTTATGTCAAAAGTAAATAAAGGCTGTTAAATTTGGTCAAAATTTGTGTAAGCTTATGGTTTTAACGTGTGAATGTATGAGGTTAAATCAAGTATTTGCGAGTGTCTGTCCACTGAAGTGTCTTTTCATTGTCAGTGTCCATTGTCTGTCTCATACTGTACATCACATGTGATATATGAGGTCAACATGCTTTTAACATGTTATAGTTTATAATAGTTTATGATATAAAATTTTGTATCTTTAATTAAACAATTTAATGCATAATATAAATAACATGTAAGAAAATAAGATATTTTGATTCGACTCAACATAATCTTTTATATACATATTATCTGAGTTTGCATTATTCTCTCAGAAAAAAATTAATAAATAAAAATCTGTTCATTCCTTTCCTGGAGAGAAAAAGAGCACCATCTTTTCTTATAATGTATAGCAAGAAAAGAGAACACATTTCAGACAAACTTTCTTTGTGTTGTGCCAGGAATAAGAAAAGGTGCTTTATACTTGTCACATATACTTTACATCACAGTAAAATATCCCAGGAGTGTTAGGAGGTTAGGATCAGACTGTAGGATCAGACATGATACCTGGCACCTGGAACAAAGAGGGTTAAATACCTTACTCAAGGGCCAAAGTGTGGCAGCTTAGTGATACCAGGGCTTGAACATCCAACCTTCCGATTAACAACCCAGAGCCTTAACCACTTATCTACTATCTCCCATTGAGAAGTTAACAGCTGAACCAGTACAGCAAAGTCTTCAAGAGATGTCCCTGCTCAGCTCAGCTCACTCATCTTAGCTGATTCATTGCAACAGGGAGGCTGTCTGTGGACTCTTTCTGAAAATTGGTGGTCTAATCCTGATTGGAAAAATATTATAGCAAGAGTGTGCCACGAGGGGGCGCTAAAAGACCAGGTAAAATTAGTGAGACGCTTCAAAAAGTATATAATGCGTACATAAATGCATAAATACAACATGACACGAGAAGCGCGAATGCACAAAATGGAGTTCATACGAAATAAACTAAGAGGGTATAAAAAGTATTGTTTGCATAGATTAGGTTAACAAAATCGTATGCTTTGGAAGCATGCAAAAGCGTGCATTTGCAAACCGCATCGCTCTGAAATGTCTCTTGACTTTAGCTCAGATCACCTGTTTGTGCATCCTGTCCATTATTAGAGAGCGCACGTGGATGCACGAGATGCCTTTAGGTATTGTGAAACTGTGTAGTAATTGTGCACAAACACAATTATTGCAAGTAGATTTGGGAATTTCAAGCGTGCACGTGGATGTCGAGTCAAATAAGTAAACATAATAATAATAATAAAAAATAATAAGAAGAAGAACAATAATAATAATAATAAGATAAACGTTCTAATAATAATTTCCAAACTGTGTAAAAGGCGCGTGCCACCTGAGGTCATTGGTTAGACGACGCGCGTGCGCGTGCCTCGAGCGGTCCTGGTGCACTGCGCGTGCGCCCGGTGCTCCGCCTAGTTTCAGAGGCACGGGGATCATCATCATCATCATCCTCACCGTCTGGCTCGAGCTGAAACTTGGTCGCTCCATGTAACGCCACTGAATCCGGGTTGGGTCGTTTTTTTTTTCCACTCCTCGGTATGGACTCTCAGAAAGTAAGTGGCACGAGCGCTCACAACGCAACGTGCGTGTTTAATAACGCGCTTATAACGCTGCACCGTTACACTGTAGTCTTTCCGGTCTTTCGATCAGCTCTGTATATGACATGGGAGCGTGCATGCTTCATTCTATACCTTTTCTAGCTTCCTTACCTATTGTATTTAATTCATACATCCGGGACGCTGAATCATGGTCAGAATCACATGTTTTATTTATTGCTCTGCGTGTTTGCTGTAGGGATTTCCGTTGCCAGGCGTTTGCAACAAATATAACCCGACTATTACGGCATAATGATTGTTAGATCGTGCATGTCATCCTGGTGCTCCCCATAGAATTCCTAACTAAGTGGGAATTCCAAATAGGATAGTCCTGTTGCATTTACTGCATTGGATTTCATCATTCCAAACTTGCGTTGCATTAAATCCTGGATGGCAAAAACTATGTAGGAAGATTACACACTAATACAACACTAATAGCTGATGGATTAGGCCAAGGTGTTTGAACTCAAGGCGTTTCTTTTCCATTCTTCTACAAACTGGTTAGTGTATTTAAAAAAGAGACACTAATAAGGACATCTGAGAAAATCTCTACATGTAAATATAAACCTTAGATAAGATATGTTGAGCATGAAAAAGAGACAATGTGGCCATAGAAAAAGTTTTTTTATTTCGTTTTTAAAAACCCTGTTTAAATCCTGACTTCCGGTCATGATTGCGTTTGGATGCCCAAGTAACATCCTGGGGCCAGAAGATTTGTGTAATTGTGCATTTCGCAGCTTTTTAGATTTAGATTTATCTAGTAAAGCTTAATTTACATTTACATTTAGCATTTAGCAGACGCCACAAAAGTGCTTTGAGTCTCTAGTAATGAATAAATCTACAATGGTACGCAAGATTACAAACTTAATATAAATATAACTCTTTAGTTCTACAAAGCAAACTTGGAAAGTGCAAATTTAAGTATTTCGCGAAGAGGTAGGTCTTCAACATCGCTTGAAGATAGCCAGGGACTCCTAGGGGACATCATTCCACCACCTTGGGGAACTTCTAGGGAACTTCATTCCACCACCTTGGGGAACTTCTAGGGGAACTTCATTCCACCAACTCGGTGCCAGAACAGTGAAGAGCCTTGAAGTATACTTACCTCTCATTCTGAGAGAAGGTGGTACCAGACGAGCAGTGCTGGAGGATCTCATAATGTATAGGTTTGAGTCATATAAACAATAAGGAAAAATGCTTTGTGGGCAGAAATTATACAAATACAAACCTGTTTTTTTTTTCTTTACAGTCCCAATATTTACAAAACAAAGTGTTGTATTACCTGATGCGCCATTAAGGGTCTAATAATGGGAAATGATCAGCATGCTATTAAAATAAAATTCACATTGCATTACTGCAGATGCATGAATCACCCAAAAAATCAATCGCATATGACATTTCATCGTTGTACATGCTCTTATGTATGTAAATATTCACCATTTTATGTAAGCTTTCATAGATCGCTATATAAGACCCTTTTCGCTGTGTCTAATGTGTGTTGGTGATGTTTGAAACTCAGTAGATGTACTCAAAAGCTCATACACTGTTATGTCAAGCTGATTATTACTCTGTTTTGATGCACTGAAACTCTGTGTCCCAAATCTAAGTGCTCACAAATGGTTGGCTTTGTCAGATTTACATTATGAATATCATGGCCCATTTTCTGATTTCAGAGAGAACTGAAATGTTTGAGATTTAAATAAGTTTGAGAATATCTCTCGGCTTCTGATGCTAGTGGGATTCAGTCCTCGCTAAAACTCTGCCTGTAGAGAGAAAGAAGTAGTCTGTCCTCTAGTCTGTTTAGGGCTCTTCCTGATCTGTACCTGATGTGTAGTTTGTAAAACTAACACAAACTAGCTGTTAACCAGCACCAAATAATCCAAGGCGTAACATTTTCAAATGATGGTCTGTTTTGTAACCGTGTGATTAATCAGAAAACCGTGTTTGATTTTGATGGATAGTTCTATGCACATTCCCATGCCGTTAGAGACGTAGGTGGCATGGTAGGCAACCTGATCATTACCTTTCCTTGAGGCTTAATACCCATTCACTTATGTAGAGGAGAGTGCAGCAGGTGGGATTGAATTTCACCCTCATTCTATATATTAAAGCATCAACATGTTCAGGTTTCAGTAATATAGGGAATGTTAGAGTAACTCGTTTCACAGATATTATCTGGGACCTATCATAGGACACGGGTATGTGAAGTGTGATATTTATTATGAGCCATCTAAGAAATTTAGTTATAGTCCAGAGAGTTGGTTTAGATGACTGGAGTGATTGGGAATATAAAATAGGGAAAATACATAATCAAGAAATGGGGAAATGGTTGAGGATTAAAAGCAGGAAACATGAATTCTGTCTTAAAATCTGAATCAACTGCCTTCATGTTGAAACGTGACACTAAGCTGACAATGGCTACAGAGGAGAGTCTAAAAAGAAATCAATTTTTCTTTACAGTATAATGATTTCTTAGGCTTTTATGGAAGATTCACAAAAATGTTATTCATATAATTTCCAATTACCTCATGTAAATTCGATTAGCCGAAATATAAGTTGGGTGTTGGTGTGTACCTCAGCTGGTGCTACCAGGCTAATAAAGGTAACATAATAGTTCGTATTCCTCACTACATGCCCAAATCATGTAACACTCGATACACATTTTTGGTAAAAATGTTATCAAAAATAGCAATAAACAATACTATAAATAAATAAATTTTATTTATGATGCACTTTTTCATGCCAGTTATTGAAATCTGCACAGGAAATACATCCAATTGAATTATCTAAACCAAAAAAAAGAAAGAAACAATAGAAGTAATATTAAATAAGTCTCTATTAATGCTTATAACTTCATGCTTTTTAGCTTTAAACCCTTTTTGGACAGGGCTTTATTGAGAGACATTTTGCCAAACTGCAAAGAGGAACGGCAAAAATTTAGATTTCGCTGAGATGGTTACCTTTTTCATTTCTTTATAACAGTGAGCTACACTATTAAGTTGTACTCATGTTCATATAGATTACAGTATCTCATTAAGCCAAATGGAAAGGGTTTGAGGTAGATATTAAGAGAGATATAATATACTAAGAGATATTTTGAAATACAATTGAATATCTAAAGGCTAATTAAATTAAATCGGAATCTATAGAAACATACATTGGACAGCAAATGTGCTCTCAGTATTTGGTGATATGAGAAAAGCATAATTGTTTGTATTACACACACCAAGGGACACTGGAACTCTGTGTGTGTGTGTGTGTGTGTGTGTGTGTGTGTGTGTGTGTACAGTGTATGTGTGTCCTTTGCTTTGGTTACAGCAGTGTATCAGTGTATCATATGCCGGTATGACCTGTGATATACATAGTAAAGCTAAGCCTTTGACATATTTTAGGAAACTGATGTGTCATATTTCTACACTTTGGCTCTATTTTAATTCATGTTTACGTAGGTCAACGTTTCCTTGTTCAGCGATCTAATGAAATGGCTAATCATTTTGTTTGCTAGTTTTACTTTAGCAAGCACACACTTACCAAATAAGACACTTTCCACAAGGAAAATCACTGCTTACTAATAAAAGTCTTAAAGTAATATTTCAGATTCACATTAAAGTTATAAACAAAATGTCATGTTGGCAAATAGTTTATAGTCATGAGTGGTTTTTACTAAGAGGTTGTATTTGTAAGCTGGCTTTTTCTGAATGGCTTTTTAATCAACTGGGCTCAAAAAAGCTATTTGGTTTAAGATTTAAAGGTGATTACATGACAAAATATGAAAGTCGTAATGAGAAGCTAATTGAAAAGCATTCACATATCTGTCTCATCATTAAACCTTTAATAATTCGTACAAGTTACTGTTTAATATGAGTTAAGACTGAATAATAAGGTGGAAGTAAAAGGTTTAAATAATTTCTGAGGTAACTTAGTGGAGAAAAAGTGGTTAAAGGTCTGTCCTGAAGGTTTAACCATCTCCATGTGACCCAACAAACATTAGCTCAGTATCTGTTTTATTTGTTGGATTGTTGGCACACCTTGTACCAATGGTGGGTCAGTGCTGATAAAGGCATGTTTTTAACAACTCTGACAACCTATGTAAGACAAAATTGGCAAAGGAGCACATTTTATGACAACCCTGACAATATTGGATATGGTGAATTTGAAGGTTGAAAGATGACCCTGGTGGCCCGATGTTAGTCCACCAGTTGAAAATATGTTGGGTCAGTGGAATGGTTGAATATCTGGGACTGTTCCAAAAAACTTTAATGATCATAAGCACTAGTTAGAGTTCTATTACATATGTATATGAGTTTATTCTTTGGCTCTTATTTGTTGTGTATAAACACAGGAAAATAGGGTGTGGCCCTTGTAATAGGACCAATTTGAGGTCAGGGAGAGGTCAGGATAAATCCGGGCTTATGGGAATTCCTTGATCATGACCGTAATCTATCTTTTTTTCGTTTTTATTTGACAGGTAAAAGTAACTTGATTCGAATTTTTTATATTTATATTATATGGCACATGCTCTTATTCAGACATGCTTGTTAGTTTAGATCAAAACGTCACTATTTTAGTATAAGTTTTGTTACAATTGATTGTACTGGCTTTTTAAAGACATAAAATAGAACATAAATAAAAAAGCATTAATCAAACGACAAATCAGGTAGACATTTAGGGTTTAATTGTTAATAGTTTTTTGTGTTTTGAAATCGCCCTCTATTGCCATATTCCTTGTGTCCTAGGCTACTTGCCCTAATCTCTTCATTGGTATTACTAGTTTGTATTGCTACTTTCCTACAGAGCATACTGTCTTGTGCCATCTCTTCTAAAGATAGCCGTGTAGACTAATCCTTAAATCTTCCTAGCATAGGAACATCTCTCTTCCCTTTTCTTGTGCACTAAGAGAAAGTAACTTGTTATCCTGTCCTCTGGTCTACCAAACATGCACAATGTGTATGATGTTTCCCAAGTTATCCACTGTGGGGACACAATGAGGTCCCCAAAAATGTATAATTAAATAAGTCAGCAGGAAAAGAGCAAGTCTTCCGTAATTACTATGGGTGAGTCCCAATCAGTGTAGCCTCATTGTCCTGATGGGCTTAAAGAGAATTATATTTATGTTTCAATGTATTTAAGATTTATTTGGCTTGTATGTAGGGTTGCACAAGCCAGTGCACTCAGTGCCGTCAGTGAACGTCAGTGATATATGAAACTTCCTAAATGTAAACAGCTACATGAATACAATTTATGTGCTACTCGTGTTAAATGAGTATTTAGGGTTACAGGATGTGTGTGGAAACATTATATGCACTTGGCCAGTATTCTACAAAGTCTATGTTTACATGTTCTCCCTAATGGCTGATTGATAATAAACACTCCTTAAAGGGTCTTTAAAAAGTTGGAGTTTAAAAACAATCATAGAGTCTGATCTAGAGCCATTCTGCAGTCCTCTCTTTAAACATCACTGGTATGTCCTTAGAAGAGGTGGATAAAATCCTGAAAGTGCAAGAAGATGATATTTTTGTTCGTATGTGGTAGACCCTGTACTTGCAGCCTAGAATAGGATATTGTGGAATACCAAGGCTAAAGATTGCACTCACCCAGAGTATGTTCCCTTGACTTTGCTGCATGGTTCTTTCTTTTAATCCTGCCTTCATAATGAGACTTTTTTCATTCTGACCGAGGTACATAAAAATGCATCATTCCTGCATGAGATTTTTGAGCATCCCATTCAAAATTTGGTCCACTCCTCCTGCTACAACAGCCTCCAATCTTCTTGAAAGGTTTCTCACTAGAATTTGAAAAGTGGCTATGGAAATTTCCAACAATACAGCATTAGTGATGTCAGGCACAAATGCTTAGTCAGGTTTTCGGTCCATCGTAAAGGTGTGATGTGGCGTTATGATCAGGGCACAGGATGTTTTATTTTCTCTCCAACCTTGGCAAACCATGTCTTCATGGATTAATGCACAGGGGTATTTTCATGTTGGTTTGGGCCTCTGAGTTCCAGTGAAGTGAAATCTTAAACTCATGACAGTATTGTTATTGGGTCCTGTCAGTGTTTTGGCAATAGTTTTTGAAGGCCCACATACAGGCATAATTGTCAGATAGTGTATTTTTAGGACTTGAGCATGATGGTAAATTTGTGTGTCAGACATTTTTTGGGTCTTCCACATGAGTAAATATATAGGACAAACTGTACATGTCCTGGAGGACAAATTAAGAATATTGCTCTTTAAATAAAAATGAGCATCAGCTGCTGATCATTATAACGAGTTAGAACAAAGCACTTGTGGAGTACCATTAATGCTTGTTTACTAGAGGTTGACCAATTCCTTGGTTTTGCCATTGTATCAGCACCGATAGTTGATTGTTAGTACTATCAGCTATTGGTAAAAATCCATACGGATAGTTTTTCTGGGTTGCATTCATTGCTGGACCAGCTAGACGGTCCGCTGTCATTGTGAGAGCGGCCTCTATAGGCGAGTCACTGACACCACGTGGTGTTTGTGCACAGAGAGCGCTATAATATATTTTTTATTTACAATTTATTTATGTAATTATACATAAATTATAATTATGTTTATTCATTCATATTTATTTCATTTAGCACATTTCCATGATTTAGTAGTTTTTTTTTTATATTATATTTTGCAATAGTAATATTGTAAAATTTTAATAGTAATTGTGCTGTTTTGCATGGAGTGTTATGTTTGTTTATTTTATGGGTACGATCCAATCTAGCTATCGGTATCGGTCGACCTCTAGCAACCTCTATGTCTTCTCAAATGTGGCAAAATAATTTTTGTTTGAAACAGAAGCAGTAAATAGCACAGATTAGCCATATATCTACAAATGTTTCTTCTTTTCTCCAAACAGGAGGCCCTACAAAGGATAATCACCACATTAGCAAATAAAAACGATGAGCTTCACAATTTCATCGAGACGCTGAGTCACCTGTTGGCTGGAGTTCAGGTAAGGTGCAGGACATGGTAATGAAGGCTAATGTAAATAAGTCTAAAACCAGCCGCTCCAGTTTCTTCTTTTCTTGATCGAGTCAACTATGTTGGAAATGAATATTGACTGTATGTGCCATGTGATCAGGTTAACTCCAGCCAGGTGGTGTCTGATTTAGAAGAGGAGTTTGACACGCTGTTCTCTATCCTGCAAGAGACTAAGGAGAGCATGACCAACACTATTAAGCAAGAGCAGACCAGGAAAACGCAGGAACTGCAGGTAATCGTGTCCTCTTTGGAGGATGTAAGCAGCAACCAAAAAACGAATCTAGGACATGGTGTGTGTTTGTATGCTTGGAGTTTGTTTGCTTCTCTTCGCCCAGTCTGGATGATGTCACCATGCTGCCACGGCATTTCTCTGAGCTCACTGAACAGAGACAATACTGACGAGTGAAATCGGCCCAGATAAGAGATTATCCATTAGAACCCAGTCTGTTCAGCTCTTCACACATGGTCTATTACACTGTTATTAATTCTCTAATAGGGATTTCATTGTGCAACCGGATTCACATTAATTTTAGTTTGCAACCAGAATTGCCAATTGCAATTCAGTGAATCTTGAGTTTGCAACCAGAATAGATGGATTCTGTAGGTTCTGTTACCATGTGTTAGTGAGTGTTTCAAAAACGTGCTTATGATAACCAGTTTCTGAATTCTGTAGATCCTCAGGAACTGAGTTAGCAATCGCTAAGAATCATTTGGAAAAAGCCGTGTTCGGAGAGTCATATTCAAATACACTGGTGTCTGGCAGCTTTATTGTTAAGCATTGCCCTTGTTTTCCTCGTGCCAGTTGAAACCAGAGAAGGGTGGGAGGAAAAAGAAGAAGGAATGGACGAAAAGCAAAATGAAACAAAAACTGTCCAGTTATAAACAGTATACAGGAATCACCCCGTTTATCACGATGGTAACGTTCTAAAACCTCCCACGATAAACGGACACTACCCCAAAAATGCTATTTCATGTATACAGTACTGTACTGTATTAACATTTTACTTCATTTTATAATTAACAATTATATTTGTATCAATAAATGTAATTATTCCAACATAAACCCTGATAAGTTTTTTGGTCTATCGTGCTATCGGAAAGAGACCGGGAAATTCGGCTAAACAAATTAGTTATGTGGCAAATGCAATTCCACGATAAACCGGGGTTCGTGAGATTCGAACCACGGTAAAGCGGGAAAGTACTATACTTTCTAGGGCAAGGAATTTTTTGGGAGAAAAAAGTGTCCTAAAAGATTCAAAAGGACAAGATAATTGATGTTTTTTAATCAAATGTATTTAATTCAAATTTTTCATGTTGCATATAATTTTTATTGATGGCTGAATTAAAAATAGTAAATATTGTGCTTTTATATATATATATATATATATATATATATATATATATATATATATATATATATATATATATATATATATATATTCTCTAGGAATTCGTTTGAGAAAAGCCTGAAGCAGTAAGCAAAATGTTCAACAAACTGTAGAGTAAAACTAAAAAGCCTGTAATATATAATGCAGCATGTATTGTAGTTTTCATTAACTATTAAAATAATAATAATAATAACATGTCATATTCTTCATGTAGACTTTCTTAATCTACATAACAGATAAAACTCCAAAGCTCAGTAATCCTGAGAGGGATGCATATTACAAAAGCAAGACATAGGAAAGAGTGAAATAAAATGGTCTCCAGTGAAAGAGAGGAAGGACAAACTAAAAGGGTTACAAATCTACTAAGGAATGTGATAGGATTCAGAATGACTCAGCTAAACTCAGCAGTAATTCTTCAGCACCTTTTACCCGTTACACACTTTTATTAAATCCTCCAGAAGCATCATAACTCATGTACCAAAAGGCCTTTGGCGGCAAGAACATTGCTCATAATTACAAACACTTTTACTACGATTACAATTATTAGTATTGTATTGAAGCTACAAAGCTAATGCTAGTAAACCAGATACCTATAGTCTAAACTGTGAGTGTTTAACCATCGGTAGACTAAAGTTTTTAATTTAAAAAGTTAATTTCATTTCTTATCTGAGAAACGCTCCAAAGCAGCTGAAAAAACTGTACAAGTGCTATACGAATAAAAATGAATTGAATTTAAGTTTGTAATCTGAAAATTTCTGCTTAATTGTGTGAAATAAAGCAGCTAATGGTTAGAAGAGAATTGGCTTTGCGTTATTGGAAGGGTTTTTTCACCACAGTGTATTGTATTTTCAGAACCAGCTAACCCAGAGTACTAATGCATTAGAAAGTTCAGAAGAGTTGCTGGAGTTCGCTCAAGCAGCAGTGGAGATTAAAAGCGAGGATGAGTTCACCAAGGTCTGTATTTCTCAATCCTTTCACTCACTAATCAGAATATAGACAGGGATTGTTAAGAAAACTATACAAAAAATACTATAGATAGAAAGTACAATGGAAATGTATCACATTTCTTGAGAGTTGTAGGTCTGCTATAATTAGTACAAGTTATGTTAACAGCCTGTTAATTTTTTTAAGCATTTGTCAGGTTCTTTATACTGTAATTAAAAGAAAAATCCACCCTAAAATACTTGAGATTTGTTTTGATGTGCTGGTGCTAAGTTTTTTTATGCTAGCTTTCCAAAGCGGTGGCTGATAGTTTTTATTAATTCAAGTTCATTGATATAACAGATAATTTATTCATTCCAGTAGGTCTGATTACTAATTTCTACATAATGATAGGAGTAAAATGCATGTTATGGCCATTGCTTGTTGGTTTCATGGTAAAGATCACTGATCATGGCTGGTCACATGATATTGTCTTCAGTCTTGTGTGAAAATAAAGTAGATTTATTAATATTTAGGTTTCATCTTTTACACTAATCATTGTGTTGTGTGTGTGTGAGATATAGAGAGAAAAAGTGAGATATGAAGAGACAGATCAGTGCTGTGCAATATTGCATACTCATCCTGTGCCCTGCATGCCTCTACTAACCATGTCTGGATTTTTTTTCTCCTCTCTCTCTCTCTCTCTCTCTCTCTCTCTCTCTCTCTCTCGCTCTCTCTCACACACACACTCTTTCTCTCTTTCATTCTCTCATTCTCACTTTCCCCTCCAAGGCTGCCAAACAGATCAAAGATAGGTACAGTACAATGTTGACTTTTCGCTAACCACACCCACTGCATGCATGTGTGTATCTGTGTCGTCTGGTTCCACTACATATCAAACACACTCATAAACACACACATAAACATACTTAAAAACCTACACAGGGTTGGTTTGTTCTAGAACTGACTACATAATTTGAGCATGTAGTTATATTCAGTAAAAATGTTATGCTTCTTTTCTGTGTGTGTGTGTGTGTGTGTGTGTGTGTGTGTGTGTGTGTGTGTGTGTGTGTGTGTGTAAGACCTGACTTTTGACCCAGGGTGTGTCTGACGGTGTGTATCAGCCTGTACGTGGTTCACAGTGTTCGTTTATTAAGCCTTTATGTGGTCACATTAAATGTTTTGAATTAACTATTAATTAGTATAAGTTGTGCAATACACTAAACACAGAGCACACTGGGAAACTGTTAATGTGAAAATAATTTCTTATAAATGGAATATCAATTATCTAAGCCCTGTTTGGCAATGCAAATGTCATACAGTATTATTGATGTGATTTATGACAAATTGTGACACTGAAATCTTGAAACTGTAAGCTAAATGCTATAACATACTTGCACTGCTTTTCCCTGTTTATATATAAAACAATTTTCTTTTTCCTCTCAGCAGAGTTTAGGCTGATGGTATTTACAATACTAATCAATTTAACCCGTGTTGATTTATTCATTGATAGAGACTCGAAACACTTTTGTACATCGCTCTGGATAAGGGCTTGTGCTAAATGCTATAAATGTAAATGTAAATAACATTGTGGGGAGGCCATCTTGGACTAGATATATTTTGTATATTTTGATATTTCGATTCAAATAAAATCATAGCTAGACAATATCATCTTAAAGAAAGCATTATATATAAATTTGGCCATGCTTTCTTAGCTAATTCCATTGCACTGTTAAAAAAGCAGATTTATGACCAAACCGTTGTTGTGGGTTTCACATTAAGGCTTAGTTGACAGTGCATCATATTGTTTGTAGTTAAAGTACTAATACTGATGACTGCAGTGCTACTAATATTGTCTATAAATAATACAATTGGGCAACAGACATATTAAAACTGTTTTTTTGGTCTCAGGGTGACGATGGCTCCAGCTTTCCGTCTCACCATGAAGCCCAAAGCTTCAGACAACATGACCCACCTGATGGTGGACTTTTCACAGGAGCGCAAGCTTCTCCAGGGCCTTCGCTTCCTTCCCGGTGAGTTTGGAAATCCAAATAAACTTCAGTCAGCAATTTCGTGAAGGTCTAATCTAGGGTTTTAATCAGTGCCAAAAAATGTGAAGAATGGATATTGTTTTTGTAGATAAAATATTTTGGCACAAAATGAACACACAAGGACATGAGAATGGTGAAGAGATTAGGATGTGCTGCATGTTTTGCCTGGACTACAAACAGTTCCTTCACCACAGAACAATGTTTTAGTGATTAGTTAAATAGTTTATTTAAATAGTTAAATAAGTATATTGTTAGCTGGGTTAGGTATCCAGTGCCTCTTTATTCAGGGAAGCTGAAACATTATTGGTAGCTTGATAATAATTCCACTGCTTGAAAGCTAAAATGTATTACTAAAAAATACTAGCTAGAAAAAACTAGCCAGTGTCATTTTCCTGAAGAAAGCTGGGACTAAGTTGCTAGTTAGATAAAATATCTAGATCTAGATATCTAATCCTAAAGAAAGCTGGAACATTAACAAGGAACATTGGTTCTGATTAGATAACCCATAGACAAAACCCATTTCTGAAGAAAGCTAGACTCTTAGGAAAATGGAGCGTAGCTAACTAGTTACAGTTTTCCTCTTGATGAAAGTCAGGATTAACTTTAATTTAATTGTATACTTTGCTAGCATGTATTTTAGTCAGGTTAAATACTTGAGCACCAACAGATTGCAATAATATTCTGACTTTTTGTGAGCTGGAGGTTCACCTTACACCAGTTTGTTAGCCACCCAGCAAGATCCTGCTTTGATACAGTACGTTTGAGATACATTAGCTTAAAGACTTTTAAGCTAATGGTTTAGCAATGTTCTACGAATTTTATCCGTTGGTTCTTATTCATGAGGTTGCCAAGCCAAATATCTGTAGCAACCTGATCTTTCAGGGTTATGAGGTTAAGGTTGAGGGGAAAATACATGAAGTGGATAAAGTGCTATCCTACTTTGACTTTTGTTAGTGAGTATCAGGAGATTTAAACCATGTAGTAAAAAATATTTTTTAATATTACAACATGTAACAAAAAAAAAAAACAGTATATAACTTTTTTCACTGATAATAATTAGATATCTAACCCAGCTGTGCTAGTTATTTAGCAGCCATGGCTAGGACTGGTACGAGTGTTGCTATATTTATAGTGTGCATGTCATATTAGCTGCTTTGTAGGTTTTTTATGAATCAGATGGGTATTTTTTTCTGTTAAAGAATGGCGAGTTTGATACAACGACTTTCCTAAATGTTTGGAAAAGTGAAAAGGAAGCGTGGTGTGCGGTGTCAGGACGGAGGCTGTTTTTTTAGTCGTTTGTTGGGAGTGATATACGAGCCGTCCTGCTCTCGTTCTTCTGCTGCCACCACTGTGTATCCACTTACATTTGGGACATTGGATGTAATGTCAGTCTGTTGTATGGCTCACTAGGGACTGCACTGGCTGAAAAACTACTACAGATCCCCAGAAAGTAGCACGTTATTTCATGATGAATGTAATCCCTGGAGTTTCAGCAGCAGCATTTATGATTCTGTGTGAAGCAGAATCGGGTTTGTGTGCATTGCATAATGGCTGAATGTACAAATCACGTTGTTGCACTGCACGTTGGGGACACATTAGCTGTGGGTTTGTGCACAGAACCCGGACTTTCTCCTCGGGTTATTCCTGTCCTATGCCAAGCTGTCAGAAATGATAAACTGAAAGCAGGACAAATTGTGCATTAGGAACATGATGAACACTGTGTACACATATACATACGGTATATATACGGTATATATATATATTTATACCACTGGCATTGTTGTGTTTGCTTTCAAATTTAATAATAATAATTTCAAAAACATGCAAGTTATGAGGCAGAGACGAAACAAATTTGCGGTCCGCCACTTAATATGTTCCTGAGGGAACTCAGATTTTAACTATGTTCCGCATGTAAAAAAGATTGCACTTAAATTTTGCGTTAAATTTAAATTGCAGCGGATTATTTAAAATATAAAAATGTGCACAGTATATTGATCAGTCAAGATATTTTCGGTATCTGGTATTTGCTTATGGAATATTGTTTTGCATGTACATTGCTCTGTAGTGTGTGTGTTTACGTGTGTGAAAGAGAAGGGCAGATAGATGATGACTTTCCTCGTCAGAAGTGGTTCTGAGTAAGCACCCATGAGGCTCTCAGGTCCACAGATGCCCTAAAAGCCTGGCACAGTCCACACATCTAAAAATAACGTGAAACCTCACCACTGTCTCTTGTAGCCCAGACTAAACCAGGTCATAGAATGCTCTTTAACTTATTTACAGTGCAAACACAATGAAATCAGTATTGACAAATATAAGAAGTCGTCCATTTGCGTGTGTGTAATCCATGTAAGAGGGGTGTTCTGAGCTTTGTGTGTTGCTGTGACAGCATAAGAGAGCTTTGGTATTAGTGTTGAACCTGCTTTAACACTTTTCCTAGCAGTGGTAATCTAATGCTCTTGCATATGTGGAGCACTGAAGCGGTTTAGACGCAGCCGTCTAAAAAGAATGAAGACAATGAATAACCTCTTTATTGATTTTTGCAGTTAGTTCAGGCAAAAGTTGTCCCCAAAAATAGTCAGCATACTGCTTTATTCTTTATGTTATCATTTTGCCTCTTTGTCTTGCATTTGTTGATCACTGAAGCATTTATGATCTCTGTCATTATGAATCTGCATTGACACAAGAATTTTGCAAGGACTCTGGTGCAACGACTCAAGGCCAGTCAAGGATTTTGTTAACACCCCAGACACTTTAAGACTCAGTTATTTGCATCGATCACAGCCTTTTTTATTTATTTGTTGGATACGTGTGAAATGTGAACTGAACCACAGGTCTCGGAGGAGTTGAGTTGCAGCTCAGGGTGACTCATGCCGCTATCTTCCATTATTTATGTTGTGCATGGTCAAAGGCACGATTTTTAGGAAAGAAAGAACGCTTCATTTCATCTCCCCATGACTATAACCGTACTCGTTGATCAGTTGCCTCATAATTGTTAACACTGGAACCGGTAGCTTGTGAGTAGCTTCGGATACACTGGTGGCAGTGTATAGAGGATACACTGCAACTAATTGATGGCTCTACTAAATAAACCAGACTGTCCCAATGACAAAAACGAGAACCGGTATGTCCAACAGTCCCGTTAGACCACTTCCAGACATTCTTTTTTATTGAATATCGATCACCACAACAATACGGAGCAAGCTTTTCTCTGTCTCTGAGGTGTAGTCAAACCGTGATACGATGATTTCGGCACAAAATAATTGACGGCGACTTCTTTTCTTCTCTCTGGATAACTGTGTATTGGATCTGTTTATTTCTGACATTAAAATGACCTCAATTAATGTGTGTGTTTTGTTTGGAGATTCAAATCGATCAGCTGCGACCTGATATTGATTGACATGCTTCCAGACTAATTTACATCTCAAGCCGAACTAAGCATCGAGAATTGGGTGATTTTTTTTTTTTTTTTTTACTTATACTTACTATTGTATCAATAGGTGTCTTGTAGACAGACAAGCTTGAATAGTTAATAGAAATCTACAAAATGTGGGAAGGACAAGTGTGATAGTGAAGTTATTTCTATAAATAAGTGTTTACACAAATTTAGTAGTGGTTGAGTTTTAGCTCAAATTTCAGCCTGTCTGCTTTTTGATCCATAGATGTTGTTTCATGGGCCCATTTGTGAGCTCACATGTCTTCAATGGTTTGCTCTTAATTATAGCGAGTCAATGACATGCAAGCCACCTGCACCCTTTTGCAGTGGCTACTGTCATGTAAATCAGGCATCTGCCACAAAGGGGGGTTTCCTCCTGTTCTCCCTGCATAATGAAGCAATTTTGAAAGGAAATGTCTTAAAACACATCTTATGTGCTAGTTTAGCAAAAGGGATTAGCCATGACAGTTTTTAGGTTTTTAATGGTCTTAACAGCAAATCATTGTTCCGAAAATCAGCAAGATTGGTACATATACTGTAAATGAAATATCGATGGGTTACTGTGGGATAACATTTCCATTTTTTAAAGGTAAACTTGGAGAAAGCTTTTTACAAAGAAAAGTGTATGTTGTTCTATTCATAAATTGAACCTAGATTTTTTTTTGCTCAGAAGTACAAACCTTTTCAAATACACTTTACAACTGAACAGATGGGGAGAATAATATAGTCATATATAATAATAATAATAATAATAATAATAATAAAGGCATAGCATTATGACCTTATAACATTATGACCAGTGAGTGAATAACACTGATCTCTTCATCGTGGCACCTGTTAGTGGGTGGGATTTATTTATTAGGCAGCAAGTGAAGAACACTTTGTTCTTAAAGTTGACGTGTAAGAAGCAGGAAAAATGGGCAAGCGTAAGGATTTGAGCAAGTTCAAGAAAAACCTACTGAAAATTCTAATGGCTAGACGGCAATATGCAGAGCTGTAACTGTTATTGAGCTGTACATTTAAATGCAAAAATACACATAGCACAGCACATTATTGTTTACATCAAATGCATTTCTAATGGAGTTTTCAAAATATTTCCCAACTGAACTGAAAAACCTTTCCTTTAAAGTATGCACCATACAATTTGTATGTAGTCTTTGAACATCTCATTCCATATTTAGTCTACAGTCACTGTTATAATAACATCCACTTTTCTGGGAAGATGTTCCACTCATTTTTTTTTTTTAAAGATTTGTTCAGAAACGAGAATGTTAGTAAAGTCAAGTACTGATGTAGGATGCGGAGGCCTGGGGTTCAGTCAGCATCTCAATTCATCCCAAAGTTGTTTAATAGGGTTGAAGTCCATGTTCCTATTTACCTATATAGCAGGCCACTCAAGATCTTCCACTTCCATTCCATGCAAACAAATCTTCATGGAACTGACTTTGTGTGCAAGTGCATTGTTATGCTGGAACAGGTTTGGGTCTTCTAGTTCAGGGAGAATTTAATGCTACCGCATCCAAACACATCATATACAATTATGTAAACATGGATTCAAGTATTTTATTGTCACTGTATACTAGATAGTGTATGTTGCTAGTAAGTATCTTCATGGTGGCAAAAAATATGGCATTCAAATCATCTCATGATCCACATGAGATGCTACATGCTACATACAGTATGTTTGCAAATAAACTTCCATCATAACAATAGTAAACAGATTACAATTAAAAAATGTTTAGTTTGATAAATTTGTTCCATGTAATAAAACACAATTACAAAGTGAAATCTGTAGTCAGCATTTTGTAGTAAAAGTCAAACATTTTAATATTAATTCGTAAATAAAATTGTAAAAAAGTTAGAAAAAAAAAATGTCTATATTTTAGTAAGATAAGATAGAGAATTTTATTGTGTTTATTTGACCATAACTAATAATATGATATGGGCGTGTAATAATGGCCAAATGTATGCAAGTTGCAGGTAAAGTAAATTATAAACATACAAACACAAATGTTATAATAATGTTATAATGTGGCTTATCTATAAACACCTGCACTGTGTCTGCTATATAGCATGACTATTTCACTCTTGTCTTTCAGTCCCCAGAGCTCCAGAAATTGATGTCCAAGACTGTCTGGTGATGGACAACGCAGTGACCATCGTCTGGAGGATGCCGGTGGAGGACAGCAAGATCGACCACTACATCCTCGAGCACAGAAAAACCAACCACGAGGGTCTGGTTCGGGTCAAAGATGAGCACCACTGGGAGATTGTGGACAACATCAAGAGCACAGAGTACACACTGACAGGTACAGAGCAAGGACACACTGCATGTCACACACACACACACACACACACACACACACAAATACACATTATTGGCAACATTCAACCAATATGACCGTAAAAAAATAAACAAGAATCTTATATATAACAGAGATATGTATAAAAACTTTCTGAAAAAAAGGTCATTTTAAAAACCACTACCATTTTTAGGCAATATACTAAAGAAGCAGGTTCAAAGTGATCATTGTAATTTTTGCCATTGTAATTTTGTTTTTACAATGCCTAATGTAAAACCAAAATTATCCAATATTCCTTATCAATCTCACTTACAATTGTATATATATGTAGTGTATATTAATTTTGCTTTTTTTTTTTTTTTTTTTTTTATAAAGCCAACAATATTTGTTATAGATGTCTCTGTATATTTTGCTATGACTTTATTCTAAGAAGCTATGGACTCAGTAGCTTTTATTTTCAGGGTTAAAGTTTGATTCCAAATTCATGAACTTCCGGGTTCGAGCGTGTAACAAAGCAGCAGCTGGAGATTATTCTGATCCTGTCACACTGGAAACCAGAGGTAAAGATAAAATAAAAAACTTCTAAAGCAAATCAATGAAAACACAGCTAGATACAGAGGTGTTATTCTGTGGATGGATGGATGGATGGATGGATGGATGGATGGATGGATGGATTGATTGATTAGTATATCTTGTCAAAGGACAATACAATGGAAATGAAACTTGGAGATAATTTTTAGTGTATACAGTATAGATCCAGACTGTCCTCTGAAAATAACTCAACACACAGCCATTATTGTCTAAATACCTGGCAACAAAAGGTGAGTATACCCTAAGCTATACGTCGCTTAACGCATGTCCTGACAGAACCATACAGACTTGTGTGTCTTTTAATAGAGCACTTAAAATCTGGTGCTTTGAGTCCAATTCTCTCATTCTGACCACTGGATGTTCAACATTGCACCTCATGGTAAAGAACTCTGATGATTTCACAATTAGAATTGTTGCTCTCCACAAAGATGGCCGAGGATATAAGAAGATCAGTAACACCCTGAAACTGATTCACAGTACAGTGGTCACGGTCATACAGATCAAAGAATTTCCTCATGCTGTGGGTCAGTTGCAGAAACTGGCTTCAAAAAAACGATGCATGAGTGCTGCAGCTTTGCTTTAGAGGTTCCAGAAGAAAAAGATCTGCTTGTCAGTTTTCAGACCGTACACCGCACACTGCAACAAGTCGGTGTTCATGGCTGTTGTCTCCCAGAAGGAAGCATCTTATGAAGCATGAAAACTCGCATACAGTTTGCTAAAGACAACCTGTCCAAGAGCATGAATTACTGGAACCATGTCCTTTGGTCTGATGAGACTAAGATAAATGTGTTTGGCTCAGATGGTATCCAGCATGTGTGGCAATGCTCTTTTGAGAAGTACCAAGAAAATTGTGTCTACAGTCAATCATGGTCTGGGGCTGCATCAGTGCTGCTGGTACTGAGCAGCTGCCGTTTATAGGGAGAAACATGGATTTCCACATGTGTTGTGAAATTCTGAAGCACAACACGATGCCCTTCCTTCAGAAACTGTGCCTAATGGCAGTTTTTCAACATGAAAACAACCGCCAAGATGACAAATGCTTTGCTGAAGGTGAAGGTGATGAAGTGGCTAAGTATGTCTCCAGACCTAAACCCTATTGAGCACCTGTGGGCCTCCTCAAGTGGAAGGTGGAGAAGCACCATGCATCTAACATCCAGCAGCTCTGCGATGTCATTATGGAGTAGTGCAAAAGGGTCCCAGCAACAACCTGTGCAGCTCTGGTGAATTCCATGCCCCGGAGGATTAAGGCAGTGGCACAGTTTTGACATGTTCACTTGGGGTGTACTCACTTTTGTTGGCAGGAATTTTGTCAATAATAACTTACATTCAGTATTAACTCGTTTTCTCTTGGGCAGCCTTCAACTTCACTTTTGACTCGTCGTCCTCACACCTGAACCTGAAGGTGGATGAGAGCAATGTGGAGTGGGACCCACAGGGAGGCAAAGGCCTAGACAGTAAAGTCAAAGGGAAAGAGAACAAGGGCAGGTATGTGCTCTTATTTTCATCCAACTGATATATATATGTACAGTGTATATATATACTTTTTTTATTTACTCTCCTAGATGCACACTGTTTATATGGAAATCAATGTTAAGTTAGATAGTCAGTTGGGTAGCTGAAGATTATAATATTTTTATACTAATTCAAAAATCATCATTTATATGCTCGGTTTTCTTGCAGTTGCCTCTAGGGCTGCATTTTCTTAGCTGTCCCTGTAAACCCTGTGAAGAACGTTGCAGCTATATAAATTGTTCCTATAACATTGACGCATCCTGCTTCGGTGTTGATGTTTTTACCCTGATTTCCTTTAACAGCGCAGACTCCCAGACATTTTTCTTTTATTCACGTTTTCCTTTTTTTCCACCAACAGCGCACACATGACTAATCTGAAGAACATGACAAGGTGATCGTGTGTGTTTCTGGCCTTGTGGAATTTGGCCCTTTAGAGCTTTACTCTTAGCCTTCCCTAGTTTCTTGTTGCAGCATGGTGTTCATGGGATTTGGTGCTGGCAAATATAGACATTCTAATAGCCTCAGAAAAAAAAAAAACAGGGTTAGCCAGATAACATTTTAACCTTTAGGAGAAAGTGCATGATAGGCTGAGGTTTTAAATTTGAATGCTTGAATGAGATTTTGCATTATAGCATTAATTCTTTTGGAAGGTTATCTGGCTAACTTTGGGATTCCGAATCATTGAATATCCAAGATGCTAGGATGAGATGTGTGTAATTTTAGTAGCTAGCTGACTACATAGAATGGTAACTTATAACACTTGTGTGTGAGTGTGGGTGTCTAAATCTGATGGACATTTCTAGATGGAGAACAGCCTTCCATATATATTTTAAATGTTTTTTTA
Source organism: Silurus meridionalis (assembly GCF_014805685.1). Taxonomy (NCBI): domain Eukaryota; kingdom Metazoa; phylum Chordata; class Actinopteri; order Siluriformes; family Siluridae; genus Silurus; species Silurus meridionalis. Next base: position 3,703,721 of record NC_060908.1, read on the forward strand.
ACAAATTCTTTCGTCGTAATCAGTTTTCTGTCATGCCTCCATCTACAACTGCCTTTCATATAACTGACTCTCTTCAGGTTCTAGGGTGTTTCCTTCACCGCTCGTTCTCTTTTCAAAGAAATGCTGGCAAGATAATAAGCGCAATAAACTGAACAATAGTCCCAACTTTTTGATTCTATGCCTCCAAAGCAGTAAACCCCACGTGTTAATCTTTTTCATGCTTCCGTCTCTATAACATTGGTGAGTAATGAGTCAAAATCAAGACTTCGTGTTTTCACCATCAAGTCATTCTGCTATCAAACCCCCCCAAGATTCATGTCATTTCATTGCTGTCCTCACTAACCATCACCCATTGACAAGGTATTAAGTATATCAATAAGATATACTTAGAATAGAAGATATTCGGTTATATCCAGAGATGTTTTATTTCTCAGGTTCATGGATTTACATTTTATCCATTTCTTGCTACACTTCATGTTGTAAAATGTCCACAAAACCTGGTCAAGATTTTCTATTAGAAAACACTCACATTGGTGACTTTCTTAAATGTTCAAAAAAAAATTTGTTTCAGTAAACATCACATCAACAAATCAATATTCTTTATAACAACCTGTGAATTAGCTGTTACTAATGAAACAATGACATATTAGAACACCTTTGATTTACTATTAATCGACACCTTTATAATTAATGACCATTAAGAATCGAGACATAACAACATCACAATTTACTGCATGTCAATCATAGAGCTTTCTTTTATCATGTTTATCACTCTTTAGCATCTGTCAATCCACAATGTGCATGGCAGAGAATTCACTGTGGGACTAAAAATGTTCAACCACGTCTGTACATAAAACATGATGATGCACACAGAGTAATATGACCTTGTTGGTTTAAAAGAAAAGTGTACATACTTCATAATAATGACATGAATAATCACCTAGACTTTTATCGTTTTCGAGAGGCACAATCATGTTCTTTTGGTTTACATGTAACAAAAACTAGGAAACGTAACAGTATGAAGATTTACTGTGACCAAACAAATCTATAAATGTCCAGACGTAATACTTTATTTCCATTGAAAATCCTCCCTCAGCATGAATAACAGCTTTACACACAGCTTTTACACACTTTAAACATTCAGCTAAAATTCTTTGCCATGTCTTCTGTAAAACTTACCAAAGATGTTCCTCACTAGTTGGACTCTTTCTTGTGATCCAGTTCATCCCAGAGCAGTTTAATAGGATTTATGTGCAGTGACTGGGCAGGCCAATCCATAATTGTATGCTTTCCTAAATAACACTTACAGAACTTAGACCTAAGTTTTGGCTCATTGTCTTGTTGTATGGTGAAGTCTGTTCCAATGAGCCACAGTACAGAAGGAATTGCATGAAGTATGAAACGGTAGCCATGTCGGTTCAGTATTTCTTTTACCTGAAATAAGTCTTTAACTTTCCCTGCTTTAAAACAACCCCAAACTATTAAGGTTCTACCTCCATGTTTGACTGTCGTGTTAACATCTTCTCTCCTGGTCTTCGTCTTACACAAGATCTTCGGTTAGAGTCAAAAATTGTCCAATTTGGACTCCACAGAATTTCATTTTTCAGCTAGTTCGGCACATAAAAACATGAACATACGTATATGTGTCTGAAAAATATAAAATATTAGGTGTTTCCAAACTTTTGGCAGACATTTTACATCCAGTTGTTTCCACCACACTACCGCCAGTCATTAATGAATATCACAAAGAATGTGATGTTGGTGTTAATGGCTGATCTTAAAAGAATTTCTCTGGTCTTTTTGACCTGTTTTCTATCCAGGTGCAACTGTGTAGTATGTGTTATTACCACAAACAAAAACTTTATGAAACATTTCTCTTTTTAAACTAAATGTAATTACAATAGAAGTCTAAAGACAGTTCAATTTTCTTGAAAAATATTTATAGAAAACTTGGTGGCATTTATAAAGTCTCTAAAATATCTAAATGTGCATCATCTATTTGCTGCTTTTGGAATGCTTGTATAGCTTATATGAGTAATATAGTTGTAGAAATCTCATGATATATTTGTGTACTTTATTTCTCATTAGAGTTTAACATTTCCAATGTGTTATCTGTGGTAATTACACATACAGTATGTACACATTGGATAGTGTAGGTTATGTGAAGATCATCCTTTCAGATCTGGTTTTGAATTCAATAGGGTTTTTAAATTATTGTTGTTGCTTGTAACATCTGCTTCATTTTCGCATTTTTATTTGTTCCAATCAGCCATCAAAATCCTACCCTGAACGTCCATCTGCCTGCATCTCTTCTTCTGTAGACGTGCCCTCACTAACACGAGTGGTCTTCTCTGAATGTGCTGTTGCAATTTTTTTTATTGCTGCTTCTGTGGTTCTTCTCTGCCATGGCTTTTTGAGTCTGTGTGTTTGTGCGTTTTGCGATTGAATCAGCTGTGTGTTAGTTCTAGTGTTTCTATGAATCTGAAGCCGTAAGTGTGTGTTTGTGTGTCTGTGTGTCTGTGTGTGTGTTAATAACTTTCAGCCATTTCGTATGGACTGACAGTATTTTTGCTCTGTTGATATGTACAGAAGTGGAACTCCATCTCCGAAAAGAGGCTCGACTGCTCGCTCACCAGCTCCGAGGGGAGGCAGAGATCGCTTTACTGGAGAATCGTACACAGTATTAGGTATAGAATCTGGAATCTAATCTTTTCTATAAGCAACATTTTACACAGGGAACTGGTATAATAGATACTGCATGTGTTTTGTTCCCTATGAAAGGAAAACAGACTTTTGGAAGGAGTCTCCAGTGTCAAAAATAGAAATATGTAACGGTCAGAGTTAGCTGTAAAGCTCAGAAGGCTTTGCCATTTTGAGTAGTAGCTGGTTTTGTGCACAGGGGCATTGTCATGCAGGTTTGGGACTCCTAGTACAAAATGAAGGAAGGATTTTATGTTTTTGCATCCAATTGTGTGCGTTCAGCTTTTTGTGGTAACAGTTGGAAGAAGAACCACATATCACTGGAATAGTTATGTGTCCAAATACTTTTGTCCTTACTGTATGAAGGGAAAATGTATTAATATTTATATCCTGCAGTATTAATGAAACTGATTATATATTTCTGTGCACAGGTGACACCAGTATTGATGCCGGTCAGCACTACTGGGAGGTGAAGGCTCTCAAAGACTGCAAGTCTTATAGCATCGGTGTGGCCTATAAGAACCTGGGCAAGTTCGATCAGTTGGGTAAAACCAACACCACCTGGTGTATTCATGTCAATAACTGGCTCCAGAACTCATTTGCTGCCAAACACAACAACAAGGCGAAGACTCTGGATGTGCCAGTGCCCGAGAGGATAGGGGTTTACTGTGACGTAGACGGAGGTACAAAAGAATCTATTGAAACACCAATTGTGTTTTGTGGTTTGTTATAAATCAAGTTTAGTTTTTGCAGGCATTTCATTTTGTTTTCCACCTGTTTGAAAAGCATCTGTGGGATTTCGGCTGTCAGCTTTTGTCACAGAACTTTTCCTTGTTTTAATTTGGGGAATATACAGAGAAGATGGTGAAGTATGGAAGTACGGGAGAAGCCAAAACTAACTACCAGACACTAATTAATTAAACACAAAACTCACCAACACAACTTACTTTAACAATACTGAAAAATTCAGTGGTGGATGGATTACAAAATCCAGAGTCTAATCTAATGCTCCCTAGCAAAACGAAGCCTTTTTTCCCGATTAGCCCCATTGATAAGTGTTTTTTCTTAAAACTACACAGATGTTCAGTCCCAACCCTTGAGTTCCCTTCGCATTGTGTGTGTGGAAATGCACTTAAATATTCACTATTTAACAATAGCCCTGAGTTCTACTTTTTTTTTTTACAATTTGATTTCACCAAACGTTCAATGATCGCCGATCATTCGAGATTTTTTTCCGACCACATTTCTTCCTCGAAGATGATGGTTCCCCACTATCCTTCCAGTTTTTAATAATGAGTTCTTAACCCAATTTTAGGAGTTTCAGCAATCTCCTTAGAGTTCTCCTTAGATAGCTTGATGCCAATAATTTGACACTTCTGAAAGAGAATTGAGAACACCTTTTCCACAACCACATGATGTGTCTTTTAACATGGTTTTTTAAAAAAGGAGAAGCTACTTACTGCATCAGTTTGGGTTAAATAACTTGTTGCCAGACGAAATATAATCATCTATGCAGTAATTATCCAATGGGGGGGCTTTTACCTATTGGCTTAGTTAAATCTAGGTGGTGAATTTTTTTGGGATGTGCAATTATATACTGTATATGTATGTATAATTATTATTATTTTATAAGGTTTTTATAAATTTTACTTTATTGTGATTAACTATTTTACTAATTCAGGGAAGTGAAAATCGACAGTGAAATGTCAACATGTGGTATCTGGAATAACTGAAATGAACCGTTAATTTGTGTCCATTCTTTCAGTTCTCTTCTAATAAAGTCCCTGAGCTACAGGAGATTATATCTCTTGCTTCAAACACCAGTCCTACAGAGCTTTCTAGAGCTATTGGACACCTGTAGATCGAATGTCAGGCAGATCCATTGACTCTCTTGAAGTAGTGTGCGAGTAAAAGAGCTCTAATAAGCCCTTTTCAAGCCTGTCTGCTTTGTACAGTATTGTTCTTTTCACATCCTGTTCCAGCCGAATGACCACAGATGCTATTTTTCACTGAACCCGAAAGCTCCTTTGTGTCTTTTCAATTTCAGGTCAGTTGTCGTTTTACAACGCCGAAAGCAAACAGCTGCTTCACTCGTTCAAGACGAAATTCACTCAACCTGTCGTACCAGCCTTTATGGTGAGTTCCGGCTGGACGGTCACGTCACATGACTTAGAATCACCTGCCCTTTATAGACGTAACAGTTTCATCCCAGTGACAACAGGTTATAATGTCACTATGTAATTACAGTGTAACTCAAGTTGCTGTATTGTAACTGTGGCTAATTATGGTTAGCTCCTGAAAGCGGAGATACGGTATCTCACAAAAGTGAGTGCACCCCTCATATTTCAGCAACCATTTTAGTAAAAACTTCTAAGGGACAATACTAAGGGATATATTTTAGAGTAGTCAGACCACAGCACGTGGTTCCAGTTATGGTTTTTGTCGATGATGTTTTTTGTCGATGGTGCTGCCTCTAGAACATGCTCTTATGCCGAATACGCAGAAAAATGAAGCACTGATTACGAGGAAACAACGTTTATGTTAAGATTACGAGAAAATGAAGTCATGATCACGAGAAAACAACTCTGTACACCAGTTCAACAAGACGTTTCCGAGGCTCATGTCTCATTTTCTATAATAACCCTTGACTCAGTCTCGTACCTTTTCGTGTTTTCCCAGGTGTGGTGTGGTGGCCTGAGCCTGTCGACTGGTTTACAGGTTCCCAGTGCGGTTAAAAGCTTCCAGAAGACTGAAAACGGCCTGGCGGGATCAAACAGCAGTCTGAACAGCATGGCACAGTAGTCAAAGCTCAAAAACTATGAATTTACTCCTTCATGCTGATGTAGGATAGTTTCCTCTGTAACCCATCCCGAATCAGCAGCAAAGAGCAACCTGTATGAACAACCCATGACCTTGGACCCCACTTCCTGCTTCCTGGGAAATACATAATCCAATGCGATACTGTGAAGCATCATGGGTAATGAAATCTATCACTGGCAAGACTCTCCAAGATAAGAAGGAAAGTCTTTTTCTTTGTCTTTTTTTTAATGTTCATTCACAAATTCTAGCAGCTTCATCAGGGATTAGCTGAGTGCACTTTTTTCCTCATACTAATTTTAGGTTAAATTAGTTTTTCTTCTTTTTTTATGGTTTATTTTGGACACGACTTTACCCCGTTATGACAGATACTGTACTATGCTATGATGTGTATTATTTTGAATGATTTGTGTACATTTATTTTAATTTAGTGTCTATATATACACGTGTGAGTGTGGGCTCCGATTACCTCGTGTCTAAGCAAAGGTATTTTTCCTTGAAATGTTGAAATCCTTTTACTGTTTCAAAGCCTGTAGGTTTTTTTTTAACTGTTGTATGTTAAAAGGTTGAATATGATTGTGGTACAACATTCGCACGACGTAAACCATTTAAAGCTGCTTTCTATGTATTTGGGTTCCTGTTTGTACAAAAAGGTCCGATCGAATCCTGTTCACCAAAACCACATCTCTTATACTTAGGCATCAGACAGCTTTCTTTTATGCTGCTATGTTGAATTTTATTTAATTTTTTTGATTAAATTTTTTTTTTCTGATTTTATTCTTTCCTGATCATATTATTTACTGTATGCGCATATCAAAAGTTGTCATTTCTGTCTGTTCAGTAAATTATTGATTTTCTAAAAAAAAAATAATGTCTTCTACTCAACTAGCTGACTTTTTTTAGCCGGATCTTCATCTTCGGGGAAGGGTTGAAGTCCGCAGGAGCTAAATCTGGCGAATAGAGTGGGTGGAAGTGAAATCATGTTGTCACATCATGAACACAGTGACTTATGAAGGTTGGCGCTCCTTGTGACTGTGCATGCAGCCTTGTGCTGCCATCTGCTGGCGTATTACAGAACTAGTTTCTAAACTTTTTGATACCACCTATAAATATTGTTTAGGGACACGTCCCAGAAGACCACAACACTGATATTACAATATAATCATTGTTGCATAGGTTCATACAGCTTTTAAAATTGTGACAAAATATACATCAGAAGTATACTACTATATATGGCCACATGTTTATGGACCATCAAAGTCGTCTGTAAGCCCTCCCCAAACTGTTTTAAACCTAGTAGCACATCATGGTATAGGATGTAGGCTTACAGATTGCTTTGGATCTAAAACCTTTTCCAGCAAGACAACAAGCTCCATGAAAAAAATGGTTTGTCAGGGTTGGGGAGAAAAACTCACCCTACGTCAGTATGATCAGATTGAGAATTATGGTCCTGCCATTACAGAGAGTTTCTTTGGTGTATTATCCTGTATATGAAATAACTACAGCATACAGGTGAGTTTGTTCACTAAACCAAGGCAGACATTTAATTCATTTTTGGAAATGTAGTTATTCAGGTGTCCATGTAACACCATCCAGAACGGAAGGTAATGAGGTACGAGGGGCCAAGAACCCATTCAATAGATGGATCAGAGGAGCCACAGTGGTAAACAAATGTATTATATTGATCATAAAAGAACAATACATTTAAATGTAAATAGATCAAAATCTAAAATGCCATTCATTAGTAAGTAATTATTGAAGAATCATAAAGCACATTATCAGTGGCATCCCATCAGGGACAACAAGGTCTTCTCTGCTCTTCTCCAAACTATCAGGATCACTGAATTGCGTTTGAATATATTTTTGTCCATTAATATGCATTAAATTATTCCCTCTTCATTTATCAGTGTTCCTCTTAAATTGTGTCATTTTAGGTTAGAGCTCCTATCCAATCAGATTTCTTTCATCACATTATGGATCAAAAGGTATCTATTAGTCTTCAGCCTTCACTGTGGAAGTTTTGTAGTTAACAATTCATGTTGCATGAAGCTCTCGCTTTAAGCAATCAGATTTTGAGTCGGCGGCACCTGGGCCATCTAGCAGGCGTACAATAACATTTTTAGCATCATAGTTTAGCATCTACCAGTATTAACAAGTGCAGATTAATATTAAATTATATGTACTGCAAATAAATATTAAGACTAAAGTAGTGAAAAATATGCAAAAGCTGATATGCAAGTACTATATATATATATATATATATATGATATTATATTATATAATCATTTATAATTTATATATATAATTTATTTTACATATATATATATATATATATATATATATATATATATATATATATATATGTAAAATAAATTATATACATATAACGATGTATACAAATTTATGACATTATATTGATAACAAGTCAAATTAACTCTTAATTAATTAATGTTAAAAATAAATAAATAAAATCTAATACTGCTTACAAAATAAAAACACAAACACATGTTTAGACACATTTGATCATTATCTCAGGCACACTATGTCATTTAAAGGGGTGGGTCTTGGGTCAAGATGCTGTTCTGGCGCCCTCTTGTGGCGGAACGTGGTTCTGCCAGTATCTTGTAAAACTAAAAGAGGAAAAAACAATTCTTGTTTTTCTTTGTAATTAGTATAATTTGTAATTTGTAATGTATAAACTGAATTTATGTTTGGTGTTATATTCGATACCACTGTAATTTGTTTAGTAACACGATAAAAATGTAAAGTTGTTTTTTTATGTAATATTAGCTATATAACCGAAAACATTTAATCTTCAGACAAAGTAATTAAGGTGCATAAATGTATTTTAAAGCTAAACAAAATTACTTTCCGGATTTAATCAATAAAAATCGTTTTTTGTAAACGCGCTTCGGTTGTTTGTCCTAAGCGACTTGCCGTCCGGTTGTGTCCCGTGTACAGCAGGAGGCTGCAGAATAAAACGAATCTTGAAGCGAATCCTGAAATATATGATGTTATTTATCTTCGATCTTCAAATGAGTAAGTTAGAAATCATGTCAAACATTTGCAGTAATTTGTTTTAAAGGCCTTGTTATGTAAACGATTAAGTATAACGAGTAGCTAACAGTCACCTGCAGGGGGTTTTTGTGCTGTAACTGGGAATAACAGTGATGTGCACGCGCACTGGACCTGGAATATCATGCAATTAAATTAAATAACAACAAAAGATTTTGCGCCATGAGTGCATGCAATGCATGAGATTTAGTTAATGCAGTTGACGCAGGATCAATTGCATGGTCATCTGATTCAACTGAACAACATGAAGAGGAGGATATTCATAATAATTGTGTGTGTGTGTGTGTTTGATGTTTTCAGAGTCCCATGAGCCAATCAGTCCGAGTATCCAAGCATGGTGAAGGAGTCAGCTGTATGGCACAGCCTGTCAAGATCATCACATCCAGCCAGACTCACTCATGGCCAGAGTGAACAAGACAGGAGTGCTGGTGCTGCTCATTACAGCAAGCTCCATCTTCCTTCTATTCCAGCTCTATTATTACAGACAGCACTCTAACAAAGTGAGCAAATACTACACTCAAACATCATCCAAAAAAAAAAAACCAACAACTCATGATGTAATCATTTATTCACCCTACAATATGATCTCTTTGGATTCGGTTTACATTCCTGGCATTTACGTGTGAACAACTCCGATCTGATCCACTACATCATGTTATAAAGAGGTTAAAGTGAAATAAAACAGTTGGTTGTTATCGTCTTATCAGTTGTTTAGAAATATGCAAACACCAGATCGTACCTGAGGACTTTTACTCAAATCCTAATTGCTGATTAGTGCAAATAAAAAGGGATTTGAGGCAAAAGACTAAAATTAAAGCAGTGAACAAAACAGAGAAGTAAAGCAAATGGTGAAACGTTGCTGTTTTACCTCCTCCCTTTTTTCTACCAGAGGAAACGATATCATCCTGTGAATCAGATCTGAGGCTTGTGTGTATGCAAAAATGGCGCAAAAACGGCACAAAAACAATAAAATTTGTTCATTAAAGCTTATAATGCAACACAATACATGCATTTAATTGGTTAGAATCATTTAAATGAGTTTTTATAGTCAGGAAAGTGTTTTTTGACTTTATATTAATATTACTATAGTTTATTCGTATGCTTTTTTTCTATAATTTAAACACAGTTGAAAGCGTTTCAGGACCATTATCAAGAACAGCGCCAAGGCCCAAGCTACATTATAAACACAATAATGTGAAAATCATATTACTAGTGTACATATTATATGATTGAAATATTAATTGAATTATTACATATATAACGAAAATGTAACTCGACCCACCATCATGCAGACAGTCAATAAAACCAACAAATGAATCGGTCGGTGGCCTGGTGGTTCGGGATTCCTGCCCTATAAGATCCCCTTATTTACTACATTGAATAATACTGCGTTAGTCTTGTAGTTCCCACACACAATATTATTTGTTTTGTTTTTTTATAGCATGGGCTTCAAGCACCCGCTGGTAAAGGTTACCTAACAGGGAAGGAGGCGCAATGGGTGAGTCATAATAATAATTATCATAAACATCATAATAATAAGAATCATAATGAAAAGCTTGAAATAATTTTACACTCTTGGAAAAAAGCGTTCTTCAAAGAAATCCTTAGATAGTTATGGTTTTATAAATATTTTTAGGGTAATTATTAATATATCATTCTACTTTAAATTATTTTTTAAAAGAACAAACACTCTTCTCTTTGGTTCTGCAAACTTTTTTCTAGAGAGACGACTGATCAGCAAATAGAAATTTTCTTCTTACTTTATATTTACATTAACATTTGCATTTGGCATTTTCCTAATCCAGAGTGACATTTATCTTATTCATACAACCAAACAGCTATGGGGGTTAAGGGCCTTGCTCAGGGGCCCCTGAGTGGCAGCTTGGTGTGGCTGGGATTTGAACTCAAGTCCAGTTTATATCATATTTTACACCACAAATACTTCTGTCAGAAAAAATGCTTTCCAGAAAAAAAACTAAGTAATCTCTGTTCATATCTTTCACTGATCACAGCATTTAGTGAAAAAGTTTTTGGCCCTGGCCCATAAGTTCAGCCTGCCTGTGTTTCTGGTGGACACGGTGTCTCTGAGCCGGCTCTCCCAGGATGCAGTTCTGCTCAAGGACAGCAAACTGAAGGAGCCTCACTGCACATTTCTGTGCACAAACAGGGACTTCGTCACCTTCGGCCTGCTCGGAAACCTCTGGAAGTATGATGTAAGGACTTCTTGTCTTACATGCAAAAGAGTTGTTTAATTGTTTCTGCAATGCTGAGATGTGTACCATGTAGACGATGGATGGATGGATGGATGGATGGATGGATGGATGGATGGATGGATGGATGGATGGATGGATGGATGGATGGATAAAAGATCGATTGACAGACAGACTTTAATAAGACTTAGCATGAAGGAATATGCTAACTGCCCCCTCATTTGTCACTCCCTCAGGCTGGCCTCCTGGAGGCTGCAGAGGAACGTGGCCTGGAGCTGCTGGAGATCAGGGGGAAAGACCCCAGGCTGGTCAGCATGGATGACCTGTCAGGCCGCGACATCCCTCTGCACCTGCTGTTAAGTTTCAACGGCCTTCTGGTGCATGTAGTTGTACTGTACGAACGAAGCGGAAACTACCTGTGGCATGGACCACTCAGGCTCCGAAGCAGCATGGACCGAGCATTTGCTCCCTGGAGGGAGCTCGAGTACGGCCGCTATGCAGGGGCCTACAGCAGGTACACAGCGTTCGAGACTGGAATCTTGGAACATGTAATGGTTATATTGTGAATAGAAAAATTCACATTTTCTCCCTTGAAAAAATGAAAGAATTGGTGGAATAGGGAGCATTATAGCGGTAGGGAATCAGCAAAGATTTGGCAACAATTTCATCACCTAATATAATTTCAATCAACGTACCGTATGCAATACAGAGTACAGCAATACAGCGCCTCCAGCGTTCCAGCGCACTTTTCGCAGCGTGTTGAGCACCTTCTGTAATTCGTGCTGGATCTCCGCAATTGTGTCAAAACTGTGACCTTTGAGTCGAATCTTCATATTCGGGAAGAGGGTAAAGTCCGCAGGAGCCAAATCTGGTGAGTAGGGTGGGTGCAGCAGTGAGGTCACAAGTGGACTGTTCTCCGACGATCATCATGCAACTTATAGAACACAAGCTGAAATATTTCTGGTTATTTGATATGTGATTCTTCTGTTTCAGGCCAGATCTTATTCTAACCACTCTCGATGGGCTTGATGTTCGGATTCCCAAAAACTTTTCTCACTTCCAGAGAGAACATTTCAACAGCCGCTTCCTGGAGTGCAGATATCGAGAAGCAGCGGCCTTTTACCAGGTACATTTTGTTATATATTTCTGATTTCTTGTTGTTGGGATTTTTGTCTGTGTGTGTCTGTGTGTGTCTGTGTGTGTCTGTGTGTGTCTGTGTGTGTCTGTGTGTCTACTTCACAATCAGTCAGGTTTTCTAGTTCATTCAGAAAGTCACGCTTCTTCCAATATACTCAGGGCACATCCATATAATTCAGAGACACGACTTTGTATTGATCATCAATTAATAGTAGACTCCAAATTTTTAACCCGACCGTATGCTCCTGCACCTACAAAGGCACAACTTGGTATCTTTCTTTCCAGCTGTATCCAGACGATACATCACCAGAGGCCATGGACTTCAGGATGAAGGCTAAGAGTCTCCTCCATCTCGCTGCTCGGGTTCTCAGTGGGATTGAGGTTCCGTTCTGGCTGAGCAGTGGTACATGTCTAGGTTAGTAGACTGTTGCTTGTCGGGATTCATAAAAACAAATTAATTTGTTTCTATTAAAGTAGATATGAAAGTCATTCTTTAGATTCAACCCTTTTTTGTCACAGGTTGGTTCCGGCAGTGTAACATAATTCCCTACAGTAAAGATGTGGACCTGGGCATCTGGATAAAAGATTACAGGCATGATATCATACAGGCGTTTCAGAAGGCTGGACTCTTCCTCAAACATAAGTTTGGAAAGGTACAGCATCTTACACTCCTGTCACCTAATTATCCTGAAAACGTATTTAAACTGATGCTGAATTAAAATGATGGTCTGAACAGAGAGATTGTTGATTTTTTTTTTTTTTTTTTTCTTTGTTGTACTCAGGAGCTTCACCTTTACTGTCCTACTTCATAGTGCACCATACTACCGTTAAATAGTTTCTCCGCCAATCAAAATCAAGAATTGATCAGTGCTTATACATTTTATTGCTCTTATAAACTGCTCTTATTGGTCCTGACTGCTTCTAAAATGATTTGTCTCACATGCAGATAGAGGACAGTCTTGAGCTCTCCTTTCAAGGCCTGGATGTGAAACTGGACATCTTTTTTTTCTATGAGGACGGAGACATCGTTTGGAACGGAGGCACACAGGCGAAAAGTGGCAAGAAATTCAAGTGAAGTATTTTCATATTGGTTATTGAGTGAACTGGATGGAAAAGACTGTCCTTGGGTTGTTATATTATTTCTAATTTTGCATATTAATACATCATATAGACAAAAGCTTTAAGGTTTGTATGTGCTTTTTGAACGTCCCATTCCACATTTAATCCCCATTTGCTGTTAGTCTCCACTCTTCTGAGAAGATGTTCCACTAGATTTCGGAGTGTGCTTGTACGGATTTGTGTTAGTTCAGCCACAAAGGTAAAGTCAGATACTGATGTTGGTGAGGAGGCTGAAGGTGCTGTCAGTGTTCTTCTCAATTAGGCCTCTCTTCATAGAGCTGGCTTTGTGCACAGGGGCATTGTCATGCTGGAACACGTTTGGGTCTCCTGGTTCAAGCGAAGGGGAAGTTTAATGATACAGCATCCAAAGACGCCCTATACAATTGTGTGTTTCCAACTTTGTGGTAACAAGAACCACTTATGGCTGAAAAAGTCAGGTAGTGTAGATTCTGACATTTAATGAGGATTATGGTGTAGAGATGTTCCTCTGCCAGTTTATTAGTTTCCTGGCCATGAAAAAGTGTAAAACAACCTGTGTTTCTAGGTATATTCTTTACAATAGTTTAACCATGTGCTTTCAGTGTGCAAAGAATCTTATGTTAGCCATGTGCAATCAGATCTCTCATGGACGTTCTCTGCAAATCCACAATGCATCTGATAATTTAGTGCGTCTCTGACTTTGTGTTAGGTACGTCTTCCCTCGCTTCAGCCTGTGTTGGACAGAGCTGCTGGAACTGAAGGTCCAAGTGCCCTGTGAGACTCTGGATTACGTGACTGCGAACTACGGACCTGACTGGAACGTTCCGGTCAAGGCTTGGGACTGGAAGAACTCACCACCCAACGTGCAGGAGAACGGCGTGTGGCCCATCAAGGAGTGGGATGATGTCATCCAAGTCAACTAAGGCTGAAACAGTGTGTAGTTTAGAAATATGGATGCCATAACACACATGATTTTTCCAAATAAAACACTAAATGTGAGATACCAGGAGGTAACCAGAAAAGACTGTATTTAAAGAACTGTTTAAAAAGCGTATACTAACTGAATAATGTAAACCTTAATGCAGATGCTGTGTTTTTTTCCATGACTTTTTTGAAGATGTGAAATTGTAAGCAGATAACATGAGCTACTGAAATGTGTGATGGGCCATACTACTATTAGGATCTCGGTCTGAAATGTTAGTGTGAGTTTTCTTTAAATAAAACACCTGAACCTAAACTGTAGCCCATATCCTTTTTAATTCCTTCTGGTCACATTAGTCTAAGAAACTTGGATATTATATAGGAAATAAAAGTAAAAGTTTTACAGTAAAATGAAGTTGTTGTTTTCAATCTGTTTATTATTACGTAAAGCTACTTAATCTGTAATTTTTTCTTAAAGAATTATTACATTGTTGAAAACATTTGTATTGATTAACATAAGCAAAGTTCTTCTTCTTCTTTCGGCTTCTCCCATTAGGGGTCGCCACAGCGGATCATCCGTCTCCATACCCCCCTGTCCTCTACATCTGCCTCTTTCAAACCAACTACCTGCGTGTCTTCCCTCACCACATCCATAAACTTACTCCCAACGAAAACCTCAACATCTTCAGCTCTGCTACCTCCAGCTTTACCTCCTGTCTTTTTCTTAATGCCACTGTCTTTAAACCATACCGATAATCTTAACACCAAACGTTCAATTTGACTAAAATGTATATCTCCTGCATGTCTCCTCTAGATGGCAGTATAAACTCAGTAATCATTTGCTTTTAAAAACCCACCTGCCATGCTTCTACCCCCTTAAAGAAAAATCACTTAAATGGGTCTGATACAGCTACACTAGTAATAATGTATGTGTAAAATACTACATTTAATCTAACAGGTGTATCAAACCCAGATTAGTGACTCTTTTAAAGGGGCAGAATTAAGGCAGGTGGGTTTAAAAAGTAAATGATTACTGAGTTTATACTGCCATCTACCGGACACTGTATAAATTGTCGTGAAATTGAATGTTTTATGTTAGGACCAGGTTACGGTGGACGAGAAGTGCAAAACACATTAACAAATCCGAAAACAAAATAACAAATGCAAAAACAAATGAACAAATCTGAAAACACATTAACAAATCCGAGAACACATGAACAAATCCTAAAAAAAAAGAACAAATCCGAAAACACATTAACAAATGCGAAAACAAATTAACAAATCCAAAAACAAATTAACAAATCTGAAAACATTAACAAATCCGAAAACAAATTAACAAATCCAAAAACAAGAGAACAAATCTGAAAACACATTAACAAATCCGAAAACAAATGAACAAATCCAAAAACAAATTAACAAATCCAAAAACACATTAACAAATCCAAAAACACAACGACAAGTCAGACAAACCTGAAAAGGTAGGTAGTTTGTGAATGGAAACTTACCGATCATTGGACGAGACACCTGGGTAGGGGGACTTCAGCCAGGGGGTCGGAATTGGGCACAACACCTGAAATGACCTAATCTCATTCACATTTGTATTTACATTTACGGAATTTAGGAGACGCTCTTGTCCAGGGCGATGTATAAAAAGTGCTTCGAGAATCCATCAGTGAGTAAATCAACACTGGTACACTAGATTATACATTTTTGATGTCAGCCTACAACTCTGTTGAGCCCTTTATTAATATTATTATTATTTATTTATTAATAAAAAGACAACACAATTATCTCACTTTCCCACACATCCTACTCACCAGATTTGGTTCCTGTGGACTTTGGACAAATAACAAAAGTTACTTGATGCACTTTAAAAAGAAGACTTCAGGACACTTTCCGGAAGTGGCAGGAACACGTAGCTATATAAAGTACTTTATTGAAAACACAGCGAGTCTCGAAAGTTTTATAATTATTATATATTAATATGCTGCATATATGCAGAATTGTTTAGTAAGTCCACTGAGGATCAAAACATTGAATACTTTTTTTAGAGAGAATTTACATGGTTAATAATTCATTGTATGAGAAGTTGGAGACTAAGGAAGGAGAAAAGGATTTGAGGGACCGAGCTGGGAAGGATGTGCTGCAATAGGGCAATAAAGATTGCAGATGGAAATGTGTTGACTAGTAAGGAGAGTGTGTTGAGAAGATGGAGGGAGTATTTTGAGCAGCTGATGAATGAGGAAAATGAGTGAGAGAGAAGGCTGGTTTATGTGGAGATGGTGAAGCAGGAAGTGGATAGGACTATTAAGGAGGAAGTGAGAGCAGCAGGATGAAGAGTGGGAAGTCAGTTGGACCATGAAGATGTTTAGGAGAGATGACAGTGGTGTTTATAACAAGATTGTTTAACAAGATTTTGTAAGGTGAGAGGATGCCTGAGGAATGAAAAAGAAGTGTGCTGGTAAAGATTTATAAAATAAGGGAGATGTGCAGACCTGCAGTAACTACAGGGGAATAAAGTTGATCAGTCACACCATGAAGTTATGAGAAAGAGTAGTGGAAGCCAGGCTGAGAGAAGAGGTGACCAACTGTGATCAACAGTATGGTTTCATGCCAAAGAAGAGCACCACAGATGCACTATTTTTTTCTAACTGTTCTATTTGTCTAGGACAGAAACTTCCCTTTTCAGGAACCACACTGTGTCACCCACATAGTATATTGTGTTAAACTCTTAATTAGTGAGTATGAAATTCACATTTGTATTATTAATACAGTATACTCTAGTTGCTGTTGCTGAGTTCTGTTTGCCTGCACACCAGCCCATTTTGCTTCTTGTTTCACAACACTATCAGTTTCAGAATAATCCCTCTTTTACTATTAGTGGTCCCCTGGTTTTACAAGCTCTCTGGGTTCCAAACCCTATGTCATACACATAGACACAGTGAGTAAGGAAAGAAAAACCTCCTCTTCCCTTACTTCTCTTCAATGTTACCCCTCCCATCCCCGTAAACCTGATGCAGCATATTCATACAAGTTACCTTTTACTGGAACACAATGTTTTAAAGCAAGTGGCAATATGAAAACTCTGTGAATAACCGACCTCGGGGGGAACCGAATGTTCTTTACTGACACACTCTACAGTTCATAAAGGTGTTGATTGCTAACAAACAGAGGACTGGAATGAAGTTTGGTTTTCTGTTGTTAAACTCAAATGTGAGAAAAGAGGAATTTCAATTTAACATGACATTCACAAAGTATGATTGAATATGATTGAGTCTTTCGATTACAAAGCACAATGACAAGCAATCCAGTTTAGAATTCAATGCCCATTACAGCTATTATGTGACCTCCAATGAGAGACGTGAACCAAAGTTTGAGTTATTATAAGGGTGCAAACCTTGTGTCATCATATACATCATTAGGGAACATTGGGAGTAGGGCCTTTTTAGTAGTAAAATGAAATTCAAACCATCCTTGATCTGAGAGAAAACCCCCAAACACAGTGAAGAATTTGCTAAAGACCCTATATAATAGGGCACTCAGCTACATAAAATTGTACCTAGAGAAAAGGGGTTTGTTTTGCAACCTACATCAAGCTCTAAACTACTCACCAAGTGCTAAGGGCACATGAAGGTCAAACAGAAAGTCATGAATGCCAACTATGAGGTCAGACAATCAGGAGACTGCAAATTCACCACCTCAACCTCCTTAAACCCTAAATGGTGGTGGTCTCTAAAGCTTTAGCGATGATATCAGCAGGTGTTCAACATGTGTTAAATGCTTTTATTCTAGCTAATGCAGACTAGCACATGTGACTATTAATTAGTCTTATTTTACTTTAGCTCAGAACTTCATAGCCCAGAAAGACTTTTTTTAAGCCAAGATCATTTTGTTAATTTAAATCTAGTCCTGGAAACCACCTAAAAGATACACCTATTCTCATAGGCTTATTACTGGATTACTGTTATAGAGTATATCTGAGTGTTCTAATAAGTGAACGTGAACGTGTATAACTGATGTGAATTAGGAAATAATTTATTAAGAAATTATTATGTTCTCACATGGTGTAACTTTCGGCTGCTTCTTTCTCACAAGTCATTTATTCACTATCTCCATATCCTCAGAATGTGAATTTGTAAACTACAAATTTTCCATCAGATAACAACTTAAAGCCTTCAGATGCAAATTTAATGCAAATTAGCAATGTTTTGTAATTGATACCATTAATTTTATTTATTATAAACTTTTTGGTCAAACCGAATGAAATGATATGGTCTTAAACTTGATAAACGATACATGTACTGGAATAACGAGATTTAAAGATAAGATTTGTACTTTTGGCCACATTTTCCATAATCCATAGAGGATCCATTCAGGAGATAAATGAATGATATATTATAGATTAAAATTCATAATAATTATATATTAATATGCTGCATATGTGCAGAATTGTTTAGGAAGTCCACTGAGGATCAGCCACAAAACATTGAAGTATTGTTTTTGAGAGAATTTACATGGTCAATAATTCATTGTATGAGAAGTTGGAGACTAAGGAAGGAGAAAAGGATTTGAGGGACCATGCTGTGAAGGATGTGCTGCAAGTTAGGGCAATAAAGAATGCAGATGGAAATGTGTTGACTAGTGAGGAGAGTGCGTTGATGGGACAGCAGGAAGTGGATAGGATTAGTAAGGAGGAAGTGAGAGCAGCAATTAAGAGGATCAGGAGTGAAAAGTCTGTTGGACAAGATGACATACCATTAGAAGCATGGAGATGTTTAGGACAGATGGCAGTGGTGTTTATTACAAGATTGTTTAACGAGATTTTGGAAGGTGAGAGGATGCCTGAGGAATGAAAAAGAAGTGTGCTGGTAAAGATTTATAAAATAAGGGAGATGTGCAGACCTGCAGTAACTACAGGAGAATAAAGTTGATCAGTCACACCATGAAGTTATGAGAAAGAGTAGTGGAAGCCAGGCTGAGAGAAGAGGTGACCAACTGTGATCAACAGTATGGTTTCATGCCAAAGAAGAGCACCACAGATGCACTATTTGCATTAAGAATGTTAATAGAAAAGTAAAGAGGAGATCAGAAGGAGCTGCATTGTGTGTTTGTGGATTTAGAGAAAGTGTACGACAGGGTGCAGAGAGAGGAATTGTGGTATTGTATGAGGAAGTCAGGTGTGTCGGAGAAGTATGTGAGAGTGGTGCTGAACATGTATGAGAGCAGTGAAGTGTGCAGTAAGAAAGGCAGACTGATTCAAAGTGTAGGTGGGACTGCATCAAGGATCGGCTTTGAGCCCTTTCCTCTTTGCAGTGGTGATGGTTTGGACATGTGCAGAGGAGGGACATGGGTTATATTGGTATTATTGGTGCCTGTTTGAGGAGACACCCATATTATTTTGAAAATATGTCTGTAAATAATAGAAGAAACATCAGTGTCCAAGTGACCAGTTTCCGAATCCAACTTTAAATCAGCTTTCAGCCCTGTAAGCCAATGTGAGAAGTGGGCGGACTGTAAAGTATGAAAATTTTCTTGGCAAGCAGCTGACTGGCTGAATGGAACCATGTAGTGGGCTGTGTTTGAGTTTACCCTAGTACTCTGAAGTTACTCTGTGAGCTGAGATATTTTGCTTCTCCAGCTATAATGAGTGCGTGTGAGCGAGCCTTTCTGTGTCTTTTCCTGCTCAGTGTGAGCCAGACTCTACCGGGTGTATCAGGAGGGAAGATCCTAGTCTGGCCTGCAGATTTTAGCCACTGGATCAATATCAAAGCCATCATAGATGAGCTCATAGCAAGAGGACACAATGTGACTGTGGTCACCCACAGTGCTACACCATCTGTAAAGACAGCTCAGTCTCCAGGCTATAATGTTGATATCATAGAGGTACCATACACCAAACAGGATGTTATTGATCATAAAGATGTAATGTACAGGTACTTGATGAATGAAATACCAAATGACAACATGATTCAGGTCTTTCTGAAGACAAAGGAGGTCATTGACACATTCACAAGGTTGCATCAGATCATGTGCAGAGAGTTTTTGCACGTGAAGATCTGCTGGAGAAGTGGAAGGAGTTTGATGTTGTGCTGACAGACCCCATTTATACGTGCAGGGCACTTCTACCTGTGAAACTCAATCTGCCATTTGTCATCAGCCTTAGGTTCAGTTTTGGAAATACCTTAGAGCGACTTTGTGGACAGCTACCAACACCTGCCTCTTATGTCCCAGGAGTCAGCCTGGGCTTCCCGGCAAAGATGGATTTCCCACAAAGAGTGAAAAACCTACTCTTTATTATCTTTCAGGATCTTCTGATGAAATATCTGACTTCAGTAAAATGGGACAATTTTCATACACAGGTCATGGGTAAGTTGAGAAGCCAGTAGCCAATGTATTTAGCGTCTAAAACGTTTTAAAATGTTGAGCAAATTTAACATGGACAAATTAGGTTTTTTTTTTACTCAGATTGAATTATTTTACCACAAATTTTGACTAAAGTGCTACATAAGTGCCAGTCGTGGTCACTTCACATGCTTGTAAAAATAGATAGATAGATAGATAGATAGATAGATAGATAGATAGATAGATAGATAGATAGATAGATAGATAGATAGATAGATAGATAGATACAACTTTATTGTCATTGCATTGTACAGGTACACAGCAACGAAATGCAGTTTGGCATCTACCAGAAGTGCAAAATGTAGCAGTCATGCAAAAGTGCAGATAAATATCTAGCATATTTACAGTGCAGATAACTATCTGGCATATTTACAGCAGTGGTATATATATGAAGTATATACAGTGAATAAATATAAAGGATACAGTCTTTTGTTTATGTTTGTTTTGTAGTGATTTAGCGGTGTAGTGTTGAGTTCAGTAGTGTGATGGTGGATGGAAAAAAGCTGTCCCTGAACCTGCTGGTTCTGGTGCGCAAGTTCCTGTATCTCCTTCGTGATGGAAGGAGGTTAAACAGTTTATGACTGGGATGTGAAGAGTCCTTGATGATGCTGTGAGCTCTGCGCATACATCTGCTGTGGTGAAGGTGTTCAATGGCAGGTAGTTGGGTGCCAGTGATGCGTTGGGCGGTTTTGACCACCCTTTGCAGTGCTTTACGTTCACACACAGTGGAGCCTCCGTACCATACAGTGATGGAGTTGGTCAGGATGCTCTCAATGATGCAGCGGTAGAAGCTCGTTAAAATCCCCGGGGACAGATGAGCTTTCTTGAGACTTCTCAAGAAGTACAGGCGTTGTTGTGCTTTTTTTACCAGAGCTGACGTGTTCTGCTGCCAGGACAGATCCTCAGAGATGTGAACTCCCAGGAACTTAAAGCTGGAGACTCGCTCTACCTCGGTTCCATTGATGTTGACTGGTAGATGTCTCCTGCTGTTGGATTTCGGAAGTCCACAATGAGCTCTTTGGTCTTTGTGGCGTTGAGAGTCAGGTTGTTGGTGGCACACCATGCTGCCAGATTACGGATCTCTTCCCTGTAGGCCGATTCGTTGTTGTTGTCGATCTGGCCGACCACGGTGGTGTCATCTGCATACTTGATGAAGATGTTGGAGTTATACAGAGGAGCACAATCGTGGGTGAACAGGGAGTAGAGCAGTGGGCTCAGAACACAGCCCTGCGGTATGCCAGTGTTCAGAATTAGGGTTGAGGATACCTGGTTTCCCAACCTGACAGATTGAGGTCTGTTGGTGAGAAAGTCCAGAATCCATCTGCAAAATATTTGAGCAAAATCCTTTTATGTAAGATGTGCGTAATTAGATTAAAATTTCACCCATTTTCAAACATTTAAAACTCACAGGGCATGGTATTATAGGTAAATTATTAACGACCGGTTTACTGTTCAAAATTACAATTTTATCAGTCACCTAGAAAACCATGAAAATGCTTTTTTATCTGTTCATAAAATAAAAATAAACAGAAAATTACAATAAAAATAGAATAAAAGTAGAATTACACAGTTACACAGTCGAGTCTGGGTGGATTCATTTATGTAGGTTGTGCATCATTCTACTTTCCATTTCTTACTCTCAAACTCCTAGAGCTTTTGTTGTAACTGTTCTATTTGTCTAGGACAGAAACTTCCCTTTTCAGGAACCACACTGTGTCACCCACATAGTATATAGTGTTAAACTCTTAATTAGTGAGTATGAAATTCACATTTGTATTATTAATACAATATACTCTAGTTGCTGTTGCTGAGTTCTTTTGCCTGCACACCAGCCCATTTTGCTTCTTGTTTCACACCACTATCAGTTTTAGAAATAATACCCCTTTTACTATTAGTGGTCCCCTGGTTTTACAAGCTATCTGGGTTCCAAACCCTATGGTTATTCCCTACAGCAAATAACCTTGTGATCTTCCCTGAAGATCTGCTTGTTTCATGCAATCAGGATTGCCAGAGGTCAAAATCCCTTCACTAGTTAATCAAAATTCAATCTACTTACTAAATTTAGGATGGAGACATCAACAACAAGCAGGTGAAGGGCCTTGGAATCCTTTAACACTTGTACAATTGGTTTGTCTCTGGACAGAGTAAAGCCTTACAAAGAATTGTGGTGGAAATCTCTAATCCTAAATAATAGTCTCCGGCTCGAGTAGAATCAAACAGAACAAAGTTTTTTATAAAAGAAAAAATATCATCTGCAGAGAGATGTCTGTCATACACATACACACAGTGAGTAAGGAAAGAAAAACCTCCTCTTCCCTTACTTCTCTTCAATGTTACCCCTCCCATCCCCGTAAACCTGATGCAGTATATTCATACAAGTTACCTTTTACTGGAACACAATGTTTTAAAGCAAGTGGCAATATGAAAACTCTGTGAAAAACAAACCTCGGGGGGAACCGAATGTTCTTTACTGACACACTCTAGTTATGAATAAGGTGTTGATTGCTAACAAACAGAGGACTGGAATCAAGTTTGGTTTTCTGTTGTTAAACTCAAATGTGAGAAAAGAGGAATTTCAAATTAACATGACATTCACAAAGTATGATTGAATATGATTGAGTCTTTCGATTACAAAGCACAATGACAAGCATTTCAGTTTAGAATTCAATGCCCATTACAGCTATTACGTGACCTCCAATGAGAGATGTGAACAAAGTTTGAGCTATTATGAGTGCAAACCTTGTGTCATCATATACATCATTAGGGAACATTGGGAGTAGGGCCTTTTTAGTAGTAAAATGAAATTCAAACCATCCTTGATCTGAGAGAAAACCCCCAAACACTAAAGCAATTCACAGTGAAGAATTTGCTAAAGACCCTATATAATAGGGCACTCAGCTACATAAAATTGCACCTAGAGAAAAGGGGTTTGTTTTGCAACCTACATCAAGCTCTAAACTACTCACCAAGTGCTAAGGACACATGAAGATTAAACAGAAAGTCATGAATGCCAAATTCACCACCACAACCTCCTTAAACCCTAAATGGTGGTGGTCTCTAAAGCTTTAGCGATGATATCAGCAGGTGTTCAACATGTGTTAAATGCTTTCATTCTAGCTAATGCAGACTAGCACATGTGACTTTTAATTAGTCTTATTTACTTTAGCTCAGAACTTTATAGCCCGGAAAGACTTTATTTAAAGCCAAGCATATTCTCATAGGCTTATGACTGGATTACTGTTATAGAGTATATCTAAATGTGTTCTAATAAGTGAATTAGGAAATCATTTATTAAGAAATTATTATGTTCTCACATGGTGTAACTTTTGGCTGCTTCTTTCTCACAAGTCATTTATTCACTATCTCCATATCCTCAGAATGTGAATTTGTGAGCTACAAATTTTCTATCAGATAACAACTTAAAGCCTTCAGATGCAAATTTATGCAAATTAGCCAAAGTTTTGTAATTGATACCATTCATTTTATTAATTTTTTATTTTTTTGTTAAACCGAATGAAATGATATGGTCTTAAACTTGATAAACGATACATGTACTGGAATAACGTAACGATTTAAACATAAGATTTGTATTTCTGGGCACATTTTCCATAATCCATAGAGGATCCATTCAAGAGATCTGCATAGTCTTTCATAAAGTGCTAAAAGTGGTATGTTAAAAAACCTCCTGGTGGTCTGTTCATTGAATAGCATGCAGATGGTCTTTTAACCCAAAGGTTTAAGAAACTATCCCATTTATACTGCTAATTACCGGAATGTAGTTGTACAAGGTACATAGTTGCAATAGAGTGTCTTTTATCTAAAGAAGCTAATAATAAGAACTGACCATGTAATAAAATGATTTTAGATTGGGAAATAATCTATGAAATTATTTAGGGATAAAGTTCAATTTCCCATGGTTCTTATTTGCTCTTTATGGTGGATTGTGTAAAGGCGGTTTTATGGATATGGTTTTTCACAATCTCCTTTAGTTGCTATCTCCTCCTCTGAATGCGAGTGTGTGAGCTGAGAAGCTTAATCATCCTGCCGCCATGAGTACACTTGAGAGAGCTGCTCTTTGCTTTTTCCTCCTGTTTGGTCTAAACCAGAATCTGCTGTATGTAACAGCAGGGAAGATCCTCATCTGGCCTGCAGAATTCAGCCACTGGCTCAACGTCAAAGTCATCATAGAAGAGCTTGTAGCGAGAGGACACAACGTGACGATCGTTACCCACAGTGCTACACCATCTATAGGGACAGATCCGTCTCAGGGCTACAACGTGGAGCTTGTACAGGTGCCATACACCAAACAGGACGTCATTAACGTGTTGGAAAAATTTATGAATTATTGGATAAATGATGTCCAACACGACAACGTGATCCAGACCTCTCTAAAGATCAAGGAGATTATTGAAATGAGCACAAAACAGAATCAAGCCCTGTGCAGAAAGCTGTTTGCACATGAAGATCTGCTGGAGAGGTTGAGAAAGGAGCAGTTTGACGTTCTTCTGACAGACCCCATGTATATGTGTGGCGAGCTCCTGGCTCAGAAATTGAACCTGCCGTTTATCATCAGTCTGAGGTTCAGTTTCGGGAGTACTATAGAACGACTCTGTGGGCAGCTCCCCACACCATCTTCTTATGTACCAGCTGTCAGCTTAAGCTACACAGATCAAATGGATTTCACACAGAGGGTTAAAAACATGATATTCAATAACTTTCAGGATTTTTTGTTCACATATCTGGCAGTGTCAAAGTGGGATCCTTTGTATACAGAACTCATGGGTAAGTGAAGAAAATAGTAAAAAAAAATAAAAAAATCTTTATTTATTGTTTCTCTTTATCCTGATGATTAAATAATGACATCAAGAGGAGAATCCAATTTCATAAAAGCTCACTTTGGAGCCTCTAAATAAAAAATATATTTATATGGGAGTCAATAAAATACAGAATGCTCCCATTTGCCATGGTGCCCTTTATATAGTGTCTGTTATCTGAGCAATAAAACACTTGGTACTTAGTATTCTAGGAAAACATCAACCCCAGGGTGGGTTTATATATATATATTTAAGTATTTAATCCCATACCAAATTAGCAAGAACTCTGACTCCCACAAACCCAAATTAGTCCTGTCCCTTTAGAAAAGTTCTCCTTATATCAACTTATTAGGTGAATAATAGGCACCTGTAACAGAATCACCCTCTTCCATTCAAACCTCTCCTCCACCATAGGCAAGACTAAAGAGGTGTTAAAGGACATCAGGGACATGATTGTAGACCTGCACAAGGCTCAAATGGGCGACAAAACCATCAGAATGTTGTGTTGGCCGTATGTTTTTGGTCACTGTCCCCTTAGCAGAGAAACAGCCCCAGATCAGAATGTTTTCTCCTCCATGTTTGACAGTGGGGATGGTGCTCTCGGGGTCATATTCTGCATTTCTTTGCCTCAGAACACAGCGAATCAAGTTGATGCCAAACAGCTCAATTGTGATCTCATCTGACCACATTGCATTCTCCCAAGCCTTCTCTGAATCATTTAGATGTTCGTTGGCAAACTTCAGATGCACCTGTTCATGTGCATTCTTAAGCAGAGAGACCTTTATTATAGTGTTTTATAGTACGTAAATCATCAAGCTGGTACAGTACCTAAATCAGGACAACAAACGGTACCTTTTCTAGGTTTCCACACGGAAGGTTAATGAGGTGATACTTGAGAAACTGTACCTTTTCTTACATTCATATCGATGAAATCATCAAAGAATATTTGTTTTGTGAATAGACATTTCAACTTTTTATTTATATATTTTTATGTCTGAGGCAAGTATTCACTGAGATTTATTTATATCTGTGAAGAGAGATTTAGTAAAGTTGAATAGAATCAGCAGTTCCCTCAACAGCATCTCTTGTTTAATCATGAATTTAATAAAACCAAAAACCAAAAACTCCTGAAAATGTTCTTATCTTCAATAGAAAAATTTTATTATTTGGGTATTGATTATGTAAAGCACCCACAAAACCTATACAAACTTTAAAAACTATTCTAGCTATGTCACAATGATGCGGCAGGAATTTAGGTCAATTTTAGGTCCATTTTTTTTTTTAATGAATTGCTCAACTCTGGACTGTGCCCTCTTTTTTCTTCTCGTATTGAACCATTAGTCACATGATTCCTCAAATGTTTACGGTGTGAGCTGAGATATCTGATTCTCCAGCCATTATGAGTGCATGTGGGAAAGCTGCTCTCTGCCTCCTTTTCATTTTCGGTTTGAGCCAATGTGCTACAGCAGGGAAGATCCTCATCTGGCCAGCAGAATTCAGCCACTGGCTTAATATTAAAGTCATCATCGACGAACTCATAGAGAGAGGACACAATGTGACAGTGGTGACCCACAGTGCTTCACCGTCTGTAACAACAAATCTGCCTCTGGGCTACAAGGTGGAGATCATACAGGTGCCCTACACCAAACAGGTCATCGCTGAATCTTATGACAGAATATTAAGGTACTGGATGTTGGACATGCTGAACGACAACCTGATCCAGGTCTTTCTAAAGATTAAGGAGATGATAGACACCATGACAGAACAAAATCAACTAATGTGCAAGGAGCTTTTTGCAAATGAAGATCTGATGGAGAAGTTGAGAAAGGAACAGTTTGATGTTGTCCTGACAGACCCCATATATATGTGTGGGGAACTGCTAGCACAAAAACTGAATCTGCCATTTATTATCAGCCTGAGGTTCACTTATGGGAATGTTGTGGAGCGTCTGTGTGGGCAGCTACCAGCACCGCCATCTTATGTCCCAGGGGTCGGCTTGAGCTATTTGGATGACATGGATTTTCCACAGAGAGTCAAAAACTTTTTGTTCCTTCTCTCTCAGGACATTATGTTTAAACTTATGGTCGGGATGAAATGGAACTACATCTATAACGAAATCCTAGGTAAATTTAATGCTTCTGTTTGACACATTCATTTGGTGTGAATGCCATATTACAAAACAAAAGAACACAGCAAGAGAAAAAAATTTGCTTTATATTACACAGTTATGGTTGAAAATGTCTAGTTCTTGGGCTTGGTAATAGACTTTGTGTGAAAAGAGAAATTTTGAAAAACTGTTTCAGTGTCATGCTGGCAACTGGACCTCACATCATATTAATATTAGGGCTGTCACTATAATAAAATTTTAATCGTATGATTGTCATGAGTTAACTCACGATTAATCGCATAATTTTATCTGTTCTTTATTTCCCTTTAATTAATACTTTTCACGTTTTTAATACTCTAATTAACATGGTCATGGGCAATATTAATGCTTTATGTAAATGTATGTTTTTATTAGTAAAACCATAGTCAATATAGAGCATAAAAACTAATTATTCTTGTAAATGTATTAAAGTATTTATAGCATTTTATAGTACGTAAATCGTCAAGCTGATATAGTACCTAAATCAGGACAACAAACGGAACCTTTCTAGGTTTCCACACGGACGGTTAATGAGGTGATACCTGAGAAACTGTACCTTTTCTAACATTCATATGGATTAAATCATCAGAGAATATTTGTTTTGTGAATTGGTAACAAAAAGTAGACATTGTGAGCTTTTTATTCATATATTTTTATGCCTGTGAGGCAAATATTCACTGAGATTTATTTACATCTGTGAAGAGAGATTTAGTAAAGTAGATTAGAATCAGCAGTTTCCTCAACAGCATCTCGTTTAATCATGGATTCAATAAAACAAAACAATAATAAAATATAAAAGATAATAAAACATAAAAACTATTCTAGCTATGTCACAATAATGTGGCAGGAATTTAGGTCAATTTTAGGTCTGTTTTTTTTTTTAATGAATTGCTCAACTCTGGACTGTGCCCTCTTTTTTTCTTCTCGTATTGAACCATTAGTCACATGATTCCTCAAATGTTTAGGGTGTGAGCTGAGATATCTGATTCTCCAGCCATTATGAGTGCATGTGGGAAAGCTGCTCTCTGCCTCCTTTTCATTTTCGGTTTGAGCCAATGTGCTACAGCAGGGAAGATCCTCATCTGGCCAGCAGAATTCAGCCACTGGATTAATATTAAAGTCATCATCGACGAACTCATAGAGAGAGGACACAATGTGACAGTGGTGACCCACAGTGCTTCACCGTCTGTAACAACAAATCTGCCTCTGGGCTACAAGGTGGAGATCGTACAGGTACCTTACACCAAACAGTTCATCGCTGAATCCTATGACAGAATATTAAGGTACTGGATGTTGGACATGCCGAACGACAACCTGATCCAGGTCTTTCTAAAGATTAAGGAGATGATGGACGCCATGACAGAACAGAATCAAGTAACATGCAAGGAGCTTTTTGCAAATGAAGATCTGATGAAGAAGTTGAGAAAGGAACAGTTTGATGTTGTCCTGACAGACCCTATATATATGTGTGGGGAACTGCTAGCACAAAAACTGGAACTGCCCTTTATTATCAGCCTGAGGTTCACTTATGGGAATGTTGTGGAGCGTCTGTGTGGGCAGCTACCAGCACCGCCATCTTATGTCCCAGGGGTCGGCTTGAGCTACTTGGATCGCATGGATTTTCCACAGAGAGTCAAAAACTTTTTGTTCCTTCTCTCTCAGGACATTACGTTTAAACTTATTGTCGGGATAAAATGGAACTACATCTATAGTGAAATACTAGGTAAATTCAATGCTTCTGTTTGACACATTCATTTAGTGTGAATGCCATATTACAAAACAAAAGAAAACAGCAAGCGCATTACAAGAAAAAAAATTAGCTTTATATTACACAGTTATGGTTCAAAATGTCTAGTTCCTGAGCTTGGTAATAGACCTTGTGTGAAAAGTAATGCTAACTATTCTAGCATTATGTGAAAGATTTCCAGTCAGACAAGTTTCTGTGCCTTTGCAAATTCCCAGAAAACAACCTACAAAGGGTGGAGATGAATGAAATCTCATAGTACTTTAGTGTAAAGTGTGGTAGAGACCTTTGTTCTAAAACACTAGTTCTTTACTGCCTGTTCTGAAGGTGTCAGGTAACTCTAGATAAAATAAAGCATTTATGTGCTTAAGTTACAGCTTCAAATATCAACTGAAAGTAGGGTACAGTTCATGCTAGGTCATTCATTAACAATAGACAGAGCTAAAAAGATTAGACTTGTTAGACTTAATCCAACTTCTTGTTCTCAGATATTCTTCAGAGACTTAGCGGATGTTTCGTTTGACAAAATGCTAAAGAACAGATGTTTTTTGCCAATTTTGCTGTTGAGTTTGCCTGAACTAGCTCTAGGTGGCAACATACTAGTGCTTCCTGGTGAATACAGTCACTGGCACAATATGCGTGTAATCGTCGAGGAGCTCATGAATCGCAGCCATAGTGTGACCGTTCTCACGCACTCTGCCTCACCTACTGTGAAACATCCAGAAGTGGAGCAGTTCAACTACAAGTCTTTTCAAGTCAACTTAAATCAAGAGGAGGCAGAGAGCGTTACGCAAAACCTAATCAATTTCTGGCTGGATCAAAACACCACAAGTTTTCAGAAACTGGCTTTGTTTTGGAACGTGATGTCCGGGATGGAGCGTGTTATACAGGCTGTGTGTGACGGAATGTTTAACGGTGATCTCGTGACTTTTCTGAAGAATTCACACTTCGACGTGCTTCTCTACGACCCCATGATGCCCTGTGCAGACTTGCTGGCAGACACTCTTGAGTTGCCCCTCGTGTTGTCTTTCCGGATGAGTTTTGCTTATTCTCTCGAGCGCCTCTGTGGGCAGATGCCTGCTCCTCCGTCTTATGTACCTGCCGCTGCCGCTCAATGGCATCTCACTGATCGCATGGACTTTACTAAGAGATTAGAGAACATGTTACTATACATAGGATACACAGCAATGATCAGGCTCCAAACAATGATGACCTTTGATAAACAGTACACTAAAATTGCTGGTAAGATGCAATATAGCTATTTTTTATTTATTCCAATAACCTAATAGGGTTGTCTGTAATTTTATAGTAATTGGGCTTTAAAAATTTGGTTTCAAAGAAATGTATACAATTCTTAGTTAAAAATGTGAAACTGAAGAGAGCAGATATGAAATTGGTGTTTACTTCATACAAAGTAATAGTTCATTCCAACAAAAGACAAAAACCTCAACATAATGTTTTGCTTTTATCAGTAAAAAATTTACAAAATGTAACTTTTCTGAAATACATTTTAGATTTTACCCTGTTTTCTTAACCTTCAGTGTTTTTTTTATTTTTTTGCATGACTGATCAGCATCCCTGCATTGAATGTATTAGTTCACTAATTTATGCAATCTCTAGTACCCTTGGGGAACAAATGAAAACCATGACAGGAATGTTTTTCTGAAATAATAATCAAAAGTTGGCATCTCTTGTGCTTCCCAGGCAAACCTACTACACTTTGTGAAACTATGGGCAAAGCTGACATCTGGTTAATCCGCACTTATTGGGACTTTGAATATCCTCGGCCACTCCTCCCCAACTTCAAATTCGTGGGCGGATTACACTGCAAGCCTGCAAAACCTCTACCAAAAGTAAGCTCTGAATTCTACACATAGAAAATGTCTTTGTCCCTGGATCATCAAGAGATAATGAACAGATGGATGGATGGATGGATGGATGGATGGATGGATGGATGAATGGATGGATGGATGGAATAAATCATCAAAGTAATAACTTAAACAAAGTTATTACTTTGTTTAAGTAATAACTATTTCTTCTTGGTTTTGGTAGGACATGGAGGACTTTGTCCAGAGTTCAGGAGATGATGGTATTGTGGTGTTTTCACTGGGCTCCATGATAAGAAACCTCACCAAAGAGAGAGCGAACACCATTGCTGCAGCACTCGGCCAGATCCCCCAAAAGGTTTGAGTTTACACAATTTGTAATGAATACCTTGATATACAACTGACAATCTAAGTTATGATCCAAAAGACAACTACAACACTGTTTAATAGAGTTGTTATATCATGTGAACAATTAAACAATTTGATTCTGAATGTTCTAAGGATAATACTTCAGTGCATGGTTCCTCACAGCTTTTGGTTTTCTTTTGGGTTCTCTGGTTTCCTTCTACCCCCATAAAAAATTGCTGACCCTTGACCTTGATCTTCAACTCTAGAAAGTTCCCTCAAGTTATTGAACACTGTGTGTAATTTCAGGTGTTGTGGCGATATACAGGCGAGAAACCAGAAACTCTTTCTCCTAATACACGACTCTATGACTGGATTCCTCAGAATGATTTATTAGGTAAGGAACATTTTCAATGTACATATAGCAATGTACATACGGGTATATCACTTTCTGTTCAAATAACAACACTAATGATTTTTATCTTCAGGACATCCTAAAACCAAGGCCTTCATCACCCATGGTGGGACCAATGGAATATATGAAGCTATTTATCATGGAGTTCCCATGGTGGGAATACCGCTATTTGCTGATCAGCCTGACAATCTAAATCACATTAAAACCAGAGGAGCTGCGGTTATGCTTGACTTCAACAAAATGGAGACCAAGGACTTAAAGCAGGCTCTCAATTATGTCATCAACAATCCATCGTGAGTCGATACTCTGATTTCCATAGATGTTGTCTAAAAACAAAAACTATTAAAACTATAATATAAAACTATTATTTTATGTCTTTCCACAGCTACAAGGAGAGCATGATGAAGCTATCCCGAATCCACCACGATCAACCAATGAAGCCGCTAGACCAGGCCGTCTACTGGATCGAGTTTGTAATGCGCAATAAGGGGGCCAAGCACCTGAGGGTTGAAGCCCATAACCTCACGTGGTATCAGTACCACTGCTTGGACGTGATAGCCTTTTTGATTTTTGTAATTGCTCTGGTCGTGTTCATCTTTGTAAAAACATGCAGTTGGCTCTTCCGTAAATGTTTCAGAAAGACCCCGACAAGAAAGAGCAAGAAAGAGTAAAGCATGTGTATATAAATACGGCAATAATTGCGGTGATCATTTGATTTAATTTTTAGGAATAAATGAAATTAACACTGTGGGTTATATGTTCTTCTTCTTCTTCTTTCGGCTGCTCCCATTAGGGGTCGCCACAGCTGATCATCCATCTCCATACCACCCTGTCCTCTACATCTGCCTTTTTCACACCAACTACCTGCATGTCTTCTCTCACCACATTCATAAACCTACTCCTTGGCCTTCCTCTTTTCCTCCTTCCTGGTGGCTCCATCCTCAGCATTCTTCTACTAATATAACTCATGTCCCTCCTCTGAACATGTCCAAACCATCTCAATCTCACCTCCCTCACCTTGTCACCAAAACATCCTACATGGGCTGTCCCTCTAATAAACTCATTTCTAAACTTGTCCATCCTTGTCACTCCCAACGAAAACCTCAACATCTTCAGCTCTGCTAACTCCAGCTCCACCTCCTGTCTTTTACTCAATGTCACTGTCTTTAGTCCATACAACATCGCAGGTCTCACCACAGTCCTA
This sequence comes from Silurus meridionalis, assembly GCF_014805685.1. NCBI lineage: Eukaryota > Metazoa > Chordata > Actinopteri > Siluriformes > Siluridae > Silurus > Silurus meridionalis. The sequence goes on from NC_060908.1 coordinate 3,736,575, forward strand.
TAAACTTTCCCATTCATTCTTGCAGATACTCTTCCATCACAAATCACTCCTGTCACTCTTCTCCACCCACTCCACCCCGCCTGCACTCTATTCTTCACTTCTCTAACACACTCTCCATTGCTTTGCACTGCTGACCCCAGGTACCTAAACTCCTCCACCTTCTCCACCTCTTCTCCCTGCAACCGCACTACTCTACTGCCCTCCATCTCATTCACACACATGTACTCTGTCTTACTCCTACTGACTTTCATTCCCCTTCTCTCCAGCACATACCTCCACCTCTCCAGGCTCATCTCCTCCTGCTCACTGCTCTCGACCACAAATCACAATATCAACTCTGGGTTATATGTACATAGAGCACAAAGTATGTCCAGGTTTATTCTGAAATCATTTCAACACTACTTAGAACAAAGCACTTAAACAGACGTGTTTATTGTAAGTAAAAACCCAATTAAACGAATTATTGATGCAAAAAAAAATTGTCTGTTGTCTTTTTTAATCATTCAGAGATGATCATATTACTAATTGTGTTCTTTCATCAACCCCACTTGGTGGCATCCTCTCCTTCATAGGTTTCTTTGTTCTAATGTGTTCTCTTTATCCCAGTTGCCCTTTCTTATACCCCAGCCTTCCCCCACAAATCCCAAACCTGCACATCCCACCTTTCCCAATTTTTATCTTCTTAATCCCAATCTCTCCTTTATTCATTCCGGCACTCTTCCTCCCTAATTATATTTTTCTTATTAGTAGTGTAAAGTATTTGAGTAAATGTACTTCTACTACTTTACTTTTCAGTTTTACTGAGTATCGAATATATTTATGATTTAATATATGCATTTGTTAGTCCACTATATTTTAATTGACACTCTCCATTACCTATTACTTTTTGCACCTCTGTATATTTGGTTTAATTTCATTAAAAATGATTTACTTTCATTTTATTTGTTCATTGAATACTAATGGTTCTTTTACTTTGTAACATGAATCTGTAATTTAATATGTTAATTGACGATTCCCTTTTGAAAGATTAACACTTTTTTTTCAGATTTGTTTGATCTTTTTTTCATTCTGCGTGTTGAAGAGGCTGTTGTGTTGATGGTTAATACAGTGTTGAGGTGTACAATTTGGTTTGTATTTTAGGAAATAAAACCTTACAAATCAACTCTTTTTGGCTTTTCATTAATGTGTTTTGGTGTTGAGGACTAATGCATCTTTGAGCCTACGTTCAATATGAGTCAAATACTCAAGTACTGTTCAAGTCAGACACATATTGGAATTGGTGACTTTTAACTTGTAAGCTTGTAGGAAACCCTACAGATACAGGAAGACATTGCAAAGACACTCATGAAAGATCATATATCAGTAGCCTCGTAGCAGCCACTCTTTTGCTGCAGTATTAACAATGTCAAAACCAAAGAACTTCAACAGAAAGCATTTCCACATCCAACCTGTTTTTTGCACACTGATTTTCTAAACAGATTATAGCATTTATTCTGAATTTCTGAAATAAATTACAGTCTAAATCTTCTCCTGTACTCCTGGCCAAAATATGCACAGTTTGTGTTTCCTGGTTGGTGTACTTCCAAAACTGAATAAAGGTCAAAGTTTTGTTTTCACGAGATAAATGTAGAGTATGCAGGTTTATTGCGCTGCCTGATTCTGTGTGAGCTCGGAGGCTGATAATCCAGCTGTCATGGGTTCATGTGAGAGAGCTGTTTTCTGCTTTCTGTTTCTGCTCAGTCTAAGCCAAACTGTGCCATGTGTGACAGCAGGGAAAGTCCTCATCTGGCCTGGAGAATTCAGTCACTGGCTCAACATGAAAACAATCATCGATGAGCTCATAACAAGAGGACACAGCGTGACCATCGTTACCTACAGTGCTACGCCATCAATAATGAATGATCTGTCATCGAGCTACAATGTCGAGATTATACAGGTGCCTCACAGCAAGAAGGATGTTATTGAGAACTTGGACAGGTTTTTAAACTACTGGATTTACGAGATGCCAAACAACAACATGATTCAGAGTTTTCTGGAGTTTGGCAAAATTATTAACAAGATGCTTGAGCAGAATCAAGCACTGTGCAGGGAGCTTTTTTTCGCACGTGAAGATCTGCTGGAGAAGTGGAGAAGGGAGAAGTTCGACGTTCTCCTGACAGACCCTGTGACTGCATGCGGGGAACTGCTCGCAGAGAAGCTCAACCTTCCGTTCATCCACACTCTGAGGTTGACTTTTGGATACGCCATGGAACGACTCTGTGGGCAGCTGCCGGCACCACCTTCTTATGTACCTTCAGCTGGCCTGGTCTACACAGATCACATGGACTTCCTGCAGAGAGTGAAAAATATTTTGTATATTGCCTTTCAAGATGTGGTGTTTAATGTAATGGCCATGATGAAATGGAATCACCTCTTTACAGAAGTCATGGGTAAAATATATATCTATTTTTAATGAATAATGATTCATATATATATATATATATATATATATATATATATATATATATATATATATATATATATATATATATATATATATATATATATATATATATATATATATATATATATATATATATATATATATATATATATATATAAAGGTTCCTTCCACTCTCCGAAAACATGCATGTAGGCAGACTTAAAATTCTAATTTTGCACATAATTATAAACAAGTGTGTAAACAAATATCTGTGTACCCAATGAACTGGCATCACATTCAGGTGGTTAATTAATGAACATGAGCTTTGAAAACACTTTACAACAGTCATCTTATACAGGTTCCATGTTAATAATCTACCCACAAGACTTTAATGACCAAGGGCCCATGATTTATCTAAGGTCAATAACCGCATTCGACATAAACCCTAATTGGGCAATTTTAAACACTCCCCCCCCATATTTCACCATGTTCAATGTTCCAGGTAGCCTTGTGACTATTTCATTTGACACAATGATGAGGATCAGATCTTGTACCTGCTTAGTTGTTTTATTTCTGAACTTGTTTGTAACATCTCACAGTGGCAATGTACTGGTGCTTCCTGGTGAATATAGTCACTGGCACAACATCCGCACAATTGTGGAGGAGCTCCTGGACCGGAATCACAGCGTGACCGTTCTCACACACTCCGCCTCACCTACGCTGCAGCATGGCCAAAACGAGCGCTTCAAATTCATGTCTTTTAAAATCAACATGGAGCAACAGGAGGCGGACGACGTGTGGCAAAAGTTCATCAGTGCATGGATGGAAGAAAGCACTACCATCTTTAAAAAACTGACGCTGATTCAGGACATGATGTCTGGGATGATTCATTACATGCAGGTTATTTGCAATGGGATGTTTGGTAACAGAAATCTTGTGAATTTACTGAAGGAGATGCATTTCGATGTACTTCTATATGACCCCATGATGCCGTGCGCTGGCGTGATGGCGGACGTTCTTGAGCTGCCCAGTGTGATGTCCCTCAGGGTCAGTTTTGCCCATAATATGGAGCGGTTCTGTGGGCAGATGCCCGCTCCACCATCTTATGTACCTGCAGCTGCCGCTCAGGGGCATCTCACTGATCGTATGAACTTCTTTGGACGATTAGAGAACATGCTACTATACATAGTACACACAGCAATAATCAAACTTCACAGACCATTATCCTTTGATGAGCATTTCCTTAAAATAAATGGTATGACTTTGCACTGAAACTTTAGATATTTTTCTAATAACTTTCAAGTTTGTTCTAAATTTCATAGATTGTGCTCTATACTGTATAGAAAAACTAAAAAAAAATGCTTTTAATCTTAAAAATAGGAATGAGATGAAACAAATATTGGATTACAATTCCATTTGTAGTAATTGTTACAAAATCCGCTGTCTTTGCTCGTGTACTTCACAGGCAAACCCATAACACTGTGCGAAAATATTGGCAAAGCTGACATCTGGTTAATCCGCACATATTGGGATTTTGAATATCCACGGCCTTTCCTTCCAAACTTTAAATTCGTAGGTGGATTACACTGCAAGCCTGCAAAACCTCTACCAAAAGTAAGTTTCCAGTCTGTGACACCTACTCCTTTTTTCAATCATCCTATTTCTTTGTAACAGGAAATGAACACAGCAATGCATTCCAGCGTCATTAAAATCATGCGAAAATCAATACGTACAAAGGTGTAGTTCACTGAACTTTTCTACAAATCTTTATTATGATTACAAAACCTTTACTACAACACAAGTGTGTGTGTGGATCAAGTATGGTCGATGAAAATACAATCCTTTGTAATTCTTTGCCCTTGTGCTAGCCTTTTTTTCATTTCCATAAAGCACATTAATTTACCACATAACGTATCATTATGCCCATCTCTCATCAGCACACTGTCAAAGAAATTTATACTCGATTACATATTCAAACTGATGAATGAAATGTAAAAAAAAAAAAAAAGGCTTAACATTGTTATAAGATTGCTTTTTGGTTTTTGTAGGACATGGAGGACTTTGTCCAGAGCTCAGGAGATGATGGTGTTGTCGTGTTTTCACTGGGTACCATGATTAAAAACCTCACCAAGGAAAGAGTGAACACCATCGCTTCAGCACTTGGACAGATCCCCCAAAAGGTCTCAGTTTTATGTACAATAAGCAATGGAGATCTTGATACTTAATCTACAATTGCGTTTAGAATTTTATTGATACTAAATGTGTTTCTTTTTACCTTCTTGAAGATTGTTAGTAGATCGATTGCATAGTCCAAATTTCCAATTTATAACTTCATCATCTTGCTTAAACCTGAATCCTGTCTGCAATTTCAGGTCTTGTGGCGATACAAAGGCGGAAAACCAGAAACTCTTGCTCCTAATACAAGACTCTATGACTGGATTCCTCAAAATGATTTATTAGGTAAAAAACATTTTCATTGTTAATATACTATCACATTTTGTTAAATTAAAATCACTAATGAATTTGTATCTACAGGACATCCTAAAACCAAGGCCTTCATCACCCATGGTGGGACTAATGGAATATATGAAGCTATTTATCATGGAGTTCCCATGGTGGGAATACCGCTATTTGCTGATCAGCCTGATAATTTGAATCATATGAAAAGCAGAGGAGCTGCAGTTATGCTGGACTTAAACAAAATGGAGAGCAAGGATTTAAAGCAAGCTCTCGATGATATCATCAACAATCCATCGTGAGTTGAGATTAAGTTCCAAATTTTAATTAGCACTTCACACTCAATTGCATCTTTCTCATTAATTAAAATTGGAGCAATTAAGTAACATTTAACTTGCATACATTATAAATATAAATATATTTTTGGTCTTTACACAACATGATACAAACCTTTGGTTTCTATTTTCTTTCTTTCCACAGCTACAAGAAGAGCATAATGAGACTCTCCCGAATCCACCACGACCAACCAATAAAGCCACTAGACCAGGCGGTGTTCTGGATTGAGTTTGTGATGCGCAATAAGGGGGCCAAGCACCTAAGGGTTGCAGCTCATGAACTCACATGGTATCAGTACCACTGCTTGGACGTGATAGCCTTTCTGCTTTCTGTAATTGCACTGGTTGTGTTTATCTTTGTAAAAACATGCAGCTGGCTCTTTCGTAAATGTTTCCAGAAGACCCCAGCAAGAAAGAGCAAGAAAGAGTGAAGCATGTGTATGTGAATATAGTAATCATTACTGTGATTTTTGACATAAATATATGGATAAAAGATAATACATGTCCTACATGTCCAGTATTACTTTAAAATGATTCCAGTAATTAATGATAACAAAACACTTAGTGTTTCTTTATTATACATTACACAAATAAAAATAAAAACATTTCTGTGCTTAAATGTGAAAATAAAAAATTACCTATTTTCTTAAACAGAGATGATCAATTGCCTTTTCCCTTCCTTAACACATGCGAAAAACTGCCCTCTTCTCACTCTCATCATCCTATTCATTCCAACAGTCCTCCTCACACACCATACAGTAAATATAATAAATACACATCCATTGTTACGAACATCAGTAAATCATCAGTGTAAAAGTTGGCCATCTTTAACCAAAGAGTTTCCATCATTAAAAAGTGGAAAAACAGGGCATTCAGGAACACAATCAAGACCATCAAACATTTGCTAGATTCTGTGCAATTTACGGTGTTAGCATCATCCTATGAGGTTCTTGTCAATATAGAAAGATTTATGGATAATCTATTTCGACACAAAATCTGCAGGCTAAAGAATGTCAATGTTTAAGGGCAAGGAATGTCAATACACTATAATGTAGCCCAGTTAAAGCCCAGACCTAAATCCTGTCAAATCCATGTGGAAAGACTTAAAAAGGGTTGTGAAATGTAGACTACTGTATAATTCGATATGAACATATCTGCAACATTTTTGTACAATAATTAATAAAATTGGCAAATACAAATGCCAACAGTCAGCCTGATGGTTTTCAAAACAAGTGAATGAGTTACTTTGGGTAAAAATTTTGAAAAGGTTTGCCACCATAATCATGTAATGCGTTAAAAAAATACAGTAGCTAAGTAATACAGTTATTTGCACCATCACTGTAAATAAGGAAGTGGCAAAACAGTGTGACTGTAGTTACCCCAAGTGCTACACAGTCGATAAAGACAGATCAGTCTTCAGGCTACAATGTGGAGGTCATACAGGTGCCTTACAGTAAGAAGGATGTTGGTGACATATATGAAAGGATTTTAAAACACTGGATGTGCGACCTGCCGAATGACAACATGATCCAGGGTTTTGTGAAGCTCAGTGAATTAATCAAGTCAAGTCAAGTCAAGTCAAGTCAAGTGGCTTTTATTGTCATTTTTACTATACACAGTGGTACACAGTACACAGTAAAAACGAAACAACGTTCCTCCGGAACCCTGGTGCTACACAAAAACAACAAAACAACATAAAGTGCATCGAGTGCAGCCTGGTGCAAACAGTGCAAACAAAAGAACAGTACAGACAGACAGAGTGCAGACAGACAACACAAGACAAGACAAAAGACAAAACCAAGTATAGCGCCGACTAGTAAACCTACTGTATACTTACATATACAGTACTGTGTGAGGTGAATGTAAAACTATACCCAGGAGAAAATACAAACAGAACAGAGCAATGTAGTGCAAAAAACAGCAGCAAGGAGGTGCAAAGACAGCATGTAAACATTATACTGTAGTATAAAAGGTGCAAAAACAGCATGTAAACATTGTACTGAATATAAACATTGTACTGAATATAGTATAAATAATAATAAATATATAAATGGTGATGGAGTGGATCGAGATGAGTGATGATTGTGTTTAGTCCAGGTTGTACAGTTCAGTTCAGTAACAGTAACACACAGTGAGTGTGTGTGTGTGTGTGCGTGTGTAAGTGAGTGTGTGTGAGTGTGTGTGAGTTCTGTTCAGTTCTGTGTTGAGAAGCCTGATGGCTTGTGGAAGAAACTGTTACACAGTCTTGTTGTGACGGCCCGAATGCTTCGGAACCGTTTTCCTGATGGTAGGAGGGTGAAGTATGCGTGTGACGGGTGTGTGTGATCGTCCACAATGCTGTGTGCTTTGCGGATGCAGCGTGTGGTGTAAATGTCCATGATAGAGGGGAGAGAGACTCCGATGATCTTCTCAGCTGTCCTCACTATCCTCTGTAGGGTCTTGCGATCCGAGACGGTGCAATTCCCAAACCAGGCAGTGATGCAGCTGCTCAGGATGCTCTCAATGGTCCCTCTGTAGAACATGGACAGGATGGGGGAGGAGGTGGGCTTTCCTCAGCCTTCTCAGAAAGTATAGACGCTGCTGGGCTTTCTTGGTGATGGAGCTGGTGTTAAGTGACCAGGTGAGGTTGTCCGCCAGATGAACACCAAGGAATTTGGTGCTCTTGACGATCTCCACAGAGGATCCATCGATAATCAGTGGAGATTGGTCGCTCTGAGCTCTCCTGAAGTCCACAACCATCTCTTTCGTTTTGTCCACGTTCAGAGACAGGTTGTTTGCTCCACACCAGGCAGTTAACCGTTTCACCTCTTCTCTATATGCTGACTCATCGTTCCTGCTGATTAGACCCACCACGGTCGTGTCATCAGCGAACTTGATGATATGATTTGAGCTGTGCGTTGGTGCACAGTCGTGAGTCAGCAGAGTGAACAGCAGTGGACTGAGCACACAGCCTTGAGGGGCTCCAGTGCTCAGTGTGGTGGTGCTGGAGATGCTGTTCCCGATCCGGACTGCCTGAGGTCTCCCAGTCAGGAAATCCAGGATCCAGTTGCAGAGAGAGGTGTTCAGGCCCAGAAGGTTCAGCTTCTCGATCAGGTGCTGAGGAATGATTGTGTTGAATCAATGATATGTTTGAGCAGAATCACGCACTTTGCAGAGAGGATTTTGCACATGAAGATCTGCTGAAGAAGTGGTGAAAGGAACAGTTTGGGTTTCTTTTGACATACCCTGCGATTGTATGTGGGGAATTGCTGAACCTGCCCTTTATACACACTCTTTTAGTTTTGCGAGAACTGTAAAGCGACAATGTGCAATGTGGACCTCCTGCAGAAAGTAAACTTTTTTTTGTTTGTTTTGTCTTTACAGATATAGCGTTTGACCTCATCTCTGTGTCGAAATTGGATCATCTCTTCACAGAGGTCATGGGCAAATGCTTTAATTTATGAATCAATTTTAACTTTAGGTATAGAAGAAAATATCGAGCAGCTTTTAAAATTAGGATCTTGTCCTCAATTTACTTACAAAATCTTATAAGCAGTAATGCTTAATGTTTAAGTTCAATGACCTCAAGTCTCTTTCTTGTGTCTGATACTACTAATTATTCAAATTAACTCAAGTGGTACAATGGGTAGAATTGCCACTACATAGTTATGGGTTTACTGGTTCAATCTCATTTTGTCCACACAAAGTTCAGAATTTTTGTTAAGTGATCTTTTCAGTGTCAGCATTTCTATGTCACCATTCAACAATCATCCAGAACTGGATCACATAACCTATCGTGGCATTTGTCCATCATCCTTTAATGTCATTAACTGTCCGTACAACGAACTCACGTTGGGCAACAACTTGTATGTTCATCACATTTTCAAACCAGTTGGCTATACTTTTGGATAATGTTGCTGATAAAATTGTCAAATAGCTGTCAGTGCCAAAAACCTTAGTGCTTCTTCATGAATGCAGTAACTGGTACAACATGTAGGTAGTTTTTTTAAACCTTAGCTATACTTATGTATTTCTGTGTGTCCCGTAATGCCTTGGGCGAACTAATGGTGGGCATTCTTCAGATGCCCAGTGTGTTGATTCTCCAGGTCATATTTGTGAATAGTCTTACTAAAAAAAATCCTCATCTAGTCAAGACCTACAATCTTATTTCTAGCCATAAAAATCTTATTGATCTTATTTTAAGAATAATAATACTATGAGCAAATTGTGTAAGATTATAATTGTTGTGTAAACCATCAGCAACATCATTTGAGGCATTATTTTAGCTGTAATAACTGGTTTTTAGGTTGCCCAGTAGAAAATGCTCAATAATCACCCTTAGGACTTGTTCATTAGTATTATTTATTTCAAATGCCTGTTTTATCTCAAGAAATCTTACCAAAACTAATTATCTTACTGCACTGACAGATAATTTGACTTATGATTTGACTTAAAACCAGTTTTGGGCAATAACACGTTACTGTAGCGCAGTTACTTTTGACAGTAACTAATACTGTAACGCGTTACTTTTTAAATAAAGTAACTCCGTTACCGTTGTGAAAATTTGGGCAAAGCTGACACGTGGTTAATCCGCAAATATTGGGACTTTGTAAATAAAATGCCACTTCTCTCAAACTTTAAATTTGTTGGTGGAATGCACTGCAAGCCTGCAAAACCTCTACCACAAGTAAGATGTTTCTTTTCTTTTTTTTGCGATCTTTTTGCCCCAACAACTGGGACAAAGTTGCAAGGCTTAGGACCAGATGACATACCAGTAGAAGCATAGAATGTTTAGGAGCGAAGGCAGTGGAATTTTTAACCAGATAGTTTGTAGGAGGAGTGTGCTAGTACCAGTTTTTCTGAACAAGGGAGATGTGCAGACCTGCAGTAACTACAGGGGAATAAAGTTGATCAGTCACATAATGAAGTTCTGGGAAAGAGTAGTGGAAGCCAGGCTGACAGAAGAGGTGACCATCTATGAGCAACAGTATGGTTTTATGCTAAAGAAGAGACCCACAGACGCATAATTTGCTTTGAGAATGTTGATGGAGAAGTATAGAGAAGGTCAGAGTATCTATCTATCTATCTATCTATCTATCTATCTATCTATCTATCTATCTATCTATCTATCTATCTATCTATCTATCTATCTATCTATTCCTGCTATACTAATCACTTCATGTTAGTCAAATAAACCAGTATATTCAAGTTACACTAATTACAAACTTATAAAAAATTATTCTGAATAGTGAAATAAACAATATTGATTAATTTTATTGACCCATTTGGTTTATTGCTCTGTCTGTGCACATTACAGATAAGTGATTCAACTAGTTCATGTGGTTTTTTATGTATGAGTTACTTTAGGTCAAAGTCAAAACAGATTGGTACCATTTTCATGAAATAATTATCTTTTAAAAATATTCCAAATCAACCAACACCATCATTATAATAAAAGGTGGGGAAATGGGGGAAAGCGTCACATGATTAAAGAGAAAATAATGTTGGCAAATGAGCAAAAAGTTTATATTTTAAATTTAAAAAAAGAGAGTTGGAAAAGTTATAAAAGTTCATGCATAGACTGTGATTTCTGAGGTTTATCTTCATTTCTTTTTAATGACGTCTATTTGTTGACATTATGACATGCGATTTTGACCCTATGACGCCATTTGTTAACTTGTGGTCTGGTGCATTTGTGATGTTTATTCTGGTCGGCTGTCTCTTCAGGTCATTGAGTCTTGGTGGTCAAAGACCTGCCCTGCTGCCACGAATAAAGTTCAACTTTCTTCAATCAAATTGCAGATCTAGAGGATTACTCTCAGTTCATCTGTGAGCAAGAAAGACTGGTCGTCCAGCCATCATGAGTGCATGTGGGAGAGCTGATTTCTGCTTTCTGCTCCTTCTTGGTCTGACTTTGTGTCCACTTTGTGTGACAGCAGGGAAAATCCTAATCTGGCCTGAGGATTTCAGTCACTGGCTCAACATCAAAATCATCATAGATGAGCTTATAGAAAGAGGACACAGTGTGACTGTAGTTACCCAAAGTGCTACACAGTCGATAAAGACAGATCAGTCTTCAGGCTACAATGTGGAGGTCATACAGGTGCCTTACAGTAAGAAGGATGTTGGTGACATATATGCAAGGCTTTTAAAATACTGGATGTACGACCTGGAGAATGACAACATGATACAGGGTTTTGTGAAGTTAAGTGAATTAATCAATGATATGTTCGAGCAGAATCACGCACTATGCAGAGAGGTTTTTGCACGTGAAGATCTGCTGGAGAAGTGGAGAAAGGAGCAGTTTGATGTTCTTCTGACAGACCCTGCGATTGTATGTGGGGAACTGCTGGCACAGAAGCTGAACCTGCCGTTCATCCACACTCTAAGTTTTAGTTTTGCGAGAGCTATGGAGCGACACTGTGGAAAGCTGCCAGCGACACCATCCTATGTTCCTGCACCTGGCAGGCTCTACACAGATCACATGGACTTCCTTCAGAGAGTAAACAATTTTTTGTTTGTTGTCTTGACAGATATAGCGTTTGACCTTATGGCTGTGGCGAAATGGGATCGGCTCTTCACAGAAGTCCTGGGTAAATGATAATCTCTTATTTTGACGAGAAGAGAAACTTTCGAAAAACTTTCCAATTTCGTTCTCGTCCTTATCACAAGACAATGTTTGAATGTCATATAAGAAATGAATTCAGCAATTTACTTATGAAATGCATTACTTATAAGCAGCAATGTTTAAGTTTAATGACCTCAAGGCTATTTCTTGTGTCTGATACTACTAATTATTCAAAGTAACTCATAACTGGCACAGTGGTGCAGTGGGTAGAATTATTTTTTGTTGTTTTTTAGGTATTCTGTGATGTTTATTGTATTTTTTTATTATTTGTATTATTATTACTTTACATTTTTTTTATGTTTATTTTATCTTTACTTCTATGCTGAAAAAATGCATTGCGATGTAACTTTTAAAGGCACTATATAAAAGTAAGATTATTATTATTATTATTATTATTACTATTATTATTATTATTATTATAAAATTGCCACTACATAGTTCTAAGGTTTCCAGTTCAGTTTTGTTCTGTCCATAGAGTTCTCCAGTTTCCTTAAACAGTTCAGAATTTTGGTCAAGTAATCTTTTTAGTGTCAGCGGTTATGTCAACATTGAACAGTCATTCAGAACTGGATACGATGACCTACCAAATAAACTATAGTGACATTTGTCTATCACCTTTTAAGGTGATTATCCGTGCGTACAACAAACTCTCACAGTGGGCATCTGAGGGCACTCCACCAATGTATGCACTTGCGGGTACCACTCAGTGCCATCTTACATGGACTTTAATAGGAAAAAAACAACTAAAATTACTTACATTATTAAAGAAATGTTAAATTAAATAAACAGTGACTTCTATTTAATGTTGTTTCTGATATTAAATTGATCAGCTTTGCTTCTGCATTTCACAGGCAAACCTACGACACGTTGTGAAACTTTGGGCAAAGCTGACATGTGGTTAATCCGCACTTATTGGGACTTTGAATATCCAATGCCACTTCTCCCAAATTTCCAATTTGTTGGTGGAATGCATTGCAAGCCTGCAAAACCTTTACCAAAAGTAAGTTTCTTTTTAAGCCTTCTTATTCCGTTATACCAGGAGATGCTCAGCCTGGGAAGTGAAGATGTAATTCAATATACTACTAACTTTTAGCACACAAATCATTTATTGCAGGTAATCTTAGGAAATGACCAGCAATAAAAAGTTGCAATTTATATATTAAAATGTTTTAATATATCGAAAAGAAATCGGGGCATTTGGGGCAAATTTGCATGGCTTTGAATGTATTATTTCTTATCTGTCTTATAATAACACTGCTTATTGGTTGCTATAGGAGATGGCGGACTATGTCCAGAGCTCGGGAGATGATGGCATTGTGGTGTTTTCAATGGGCTCCATGATTAAAAACCTCACTAAAGAAAGAGCGAACACCATCGCTGCAGCACTCGGCCAGATCCCCCAAAAGGTCTCAGTTTTTATACAATTACTAATAGAGCTTTAGATACTTAATCTACATTTTAATTAAGAATTTTAGTGTTTTATTGATTCTAAATGGGTTGACGATTGCCCTTTAGTACAGAACTAAAAATCTCACGGTTTCTGTGATTTAACGGATTCACAATTTAATTTTCATTTTCAATTTCAATAGTTATTCAATTAAATATAATACGTTTAGTACTGCCCTTTAGTGCAGCAGTTAATGTTGGAACTCAGGGTTCTCCATTTACCTCCCCAAAAATATCAATAGGAAGATTGGCTCCTTTAAACTTTTAAGAGGATATTGACCAAAATCTGTATATAGGAAGTTCACACTTTAGTTATTTTTGACCTGAATTCTGTGTGTAATTTCAGGTTATTTGGCGATACACAGGTGAAAAACCAGAAACTCTTGCTCCTAATACAAGAATCTATGACTGGATTCCCCAGAATGATTTATTAGGTAAGAAGCATTTTCAATCTTTTAGGGATAAATCACATATGGCTGGTCAGGTCAGGTGTCCCAGTACTTTTATCTATATAGTGTTTTACCACATTCTGTTGAAGTAAATACAAATCATTTGTATCTACAGGACATCCTAAAACCAAGGCCTTCATAACCCATGGTGGGAACAATGGATTATATGAAGCTATTTTTCATGGAGTTCCTATGGTTGGAATACCACTGTTTTCTGATCAGCCTGACAATATACATCATATGAAAACCAAAGGAGCTGCAGTTATGCTTGACTTCAACAAAATGCAGACCGAGGACTTAAAGCAGGCTCTCGTTGATGTCATCAACAATCCATTGTGAGTTAATATTTCTATTTCTAAGAGTTTTGTTTTTGAGAATTAAGATTGCTTCATATTTATGTAAATGTTTCAGTAAGCACACATCTAAGTAACTGCATTTTTCTCATTTAGTCAAATCGAACCAAATTATGTGATGTGAGTCTGGAGTCTCTATACAATTTATTTCAATTTAATTTACTTTTATTTATATAGCACTTTTTAGCAATGAACATTGTCTCAATGCATCTTTACAGAATGTAAGGATTATAGAACAACATTTTTTAATTGATCTCTATGTATCCCTGATGAGTTAGCCTGGGGAGACAGTGGCAAGGAAAATCTGGTGGTATGAGGAAGAAACCTTGAGAGAAATCAAACTCAATGGAGGAACCCATCCTCATTTGGGTGACACCAAGATTGTGATTATAAATCATTAAGATATTACAAGCACTATAGTATGAGAAATATCATGGAGCTGTGGAACCAGGAGGTCCTGAACAACTCGTAAATTATCTTATCATTGAAGATCATAGTATATATTAAATCTATAAATATCTTCATTATAAGAATAAATAAATTCTTCAATTATTTTGTTTTTTTTCCCCTTTTCCTGATGATGTGATGGTGCCTCAGAAAGTTAGCGCAGTGTAAGTCTGACACCACCCTCAAACAATTTTGCCTTAATACAACTGGCAGACATAGCAGAGAAAGTCTTGTGACCCTTGGCTAAGTTAAAACTATTCTAGGATTCTCAAAGCATTTCATTTCACTTAAGTCGAAACAGAAAAGTTTAAACATTATATGATGTGTACATTTCTATATTCTCTCTCTTTTTTTAGCTACAAGGAGAACATTATGAGGCTATCCCAAATCCACCATGACCAACCAATGAAGCCACTAGACCAAGCCATTTTCTGGATCGAGTATGTGATGCGCAATAAGGGGGCTATGCACTTGAGGGTTGAAGCTCATAACCTCATGTGGTTTCAGCAGCACAGCTTGGACGTGATTGCCTTTTTGCTTTCTGTTATTGCTCTGGTTGTGTACATTTTGTAAAAACATGCAGTTGGCTCTTCGGTAAATGTTTCAGGAAGACCCCGGTAAAAAAGAGCAAGAAAAAGTAAAGTGCGGTGAAATGTATTAAAAATGATCATGATAATACTGTTCATACATTTGCATTAGATGTACATAAAATGTTCTAGACTTTCAGATTGTTTGCTCACAATATGTACAAGTTTACAATTAGAATCTCCAAATGGATGTAAGTATCCTAAGTACTATGATTTATTATGGCTATCATGTTTTATTATAATTTTTGTCACAAGACTTTGCTTGATCTACTCAGTTTATGTGAATAGACTCCAAGCACACAATCTATTAATAGAATGATATTAATGAGGTAAACACTGATCTATTAAAATTATAATGAGACCAAAACCTTCTTTTCAACTACAAATGCAAATAAGGCCACGGGTGTTGTGGCGAGTTTGAATCAGGAGTTTTTTGTCATTTATTCCTCTTAAAATGTTATGTTTGCTGTAAAAAACGACACTAAACTGTATGTTTGTGCTACATGACCTTAATCAAATGTACTGTGAAGAGTAGTTTACACGGAGTAGTTGGGATATAAACCACTCTTTTCCAAGTGCTTAATATTTCTTTAACAAAATATATATTTGCCTAATTGTAAATTTATGTTAATAAAGTTTGACTTATAAAATTGCTTATCTAAATGTGATGTAACCTTACTGTGCTTCCATTATTCAGGCAATAGTTTTCATACTAATGAACACCCAAGGCATCCTGGGTGTTCTTTGAAGATAATTAAGTCTTTAATGCCATTATCCTGTATTTGTTTGCATTTACTGTTCGAACGTTGTTTTATGTAGCATCAGGGTTCAGGACAAATGTTGTCTCATTTCACTGTGTACAGCTTTATATGGTTAAAATGACAATAAAAGCTTCTTGACTTCACTTCTTGACGCCTTGAATCACGTATTGTCACCCCTGTCAGATTTTCCGTAACTGAGCCATTTCTGTGGCAAACCAACAAGCATGTGTGCTTGACTATAATAAGTTAGATTAATGAAGTACCAATGCTATTTGGAACTATTTTTTATTTTTATTTTGCCATGTATTTCTGAAAACGAATGTAGTTTCTTTATGGAAATTATATATGATTGTTCCATCATTGAAGCCACCTGTCAATGAGAAATTGTGTTATTTATCTTGAGTTACTGGAACTTAAAATCACATGCTCTTTAGTAAATGGTGTTAGTAAAAAATTTTGAAAAGATATGACTCTTAATTAATATAATATTAAAAATTATTTTTCACAAAGATAACGCATTATAGGCCATGTTTAAAATTTTATTTCTAAACATCTTTTGCAGTTCCAGACTTTAGGTCCTTGTCTGCAATCAACAGGGCGCTGTATCATGGCTGGCCCTCCGCTCTAGCCCCAACTTCCTAACAAGTTGGGATATGCGATAAATGAATTTTACTGTGCTGTAATGTTTATGTAAAGGCTGTAACGGAAAATCTCTTACTTACTACCATTTATAGGGAATTGGTAGAATAGTGGATAAGATATTCTGGTGTAAGACTTCTGATCGAAAGTCATGGGTTCAAATCCTAGCACCACCAAGCCGCTACGCTTAACCGTTAACCCTTAATTTATCAGCTGTATAACTGAGATATCTGTAAGTCGCTCTGGATAAGGGTATCTGCCAAATGTTGTAAATAAATAAATATGTTTTAAATATATATGAAATGTGTATATAAATGAGTTTCCTATACATCATCTTGATGCACATGTAAGAACGAATATATACTGGCACAGGGGTGGCACAGGGGTGGCACAGGGGTGGCACAGGGGTGGCACAGGGGTGGCACAGGGGTGGCACAGGGGTGGCACAGGGGTGGCACAGGGGTGGCACAGGGGTGGCTAGTCTATCTTGAAAGGCCACCCTCTTTCCCAATTGTTGTTGTTACACGTTTTCTAACTCAATCTGGCAACCTATCAAATTTGGCAGCCCTGTGCTCTTTTTATACACTGTAAAGGAACTTAGTTTGAAACTAATACAATAATATAGAGAGGAATTAAACAGTCAAGTGTCCGAGACGTACACAATGCAAACAATGAGAGGAGAAGGAATCTCGAATAAACTGGCAACCTTTTGGTTCAATCTGGCAACCCTTGCCGCAGAGGCGGTGCAGAGCTAGAGGAAGCGTTCAGCCATTTTAGACGAGCGCTCGGACACGGACAAAAACATTGACCTAAATGTCCATGTTCTCTGTTTTAATGTAGCTAAAAGATTGTTATAGAAAAATACACTGGGTTCTGAAGAGGAGGACAAACAGGGCGACTTAAAGTCTCCTAAAAAAACAACAACATAACGGCTCTTAAAGATGGCCGTCGATAGGCGAGACGACAAAGGTACAGTCATGAAGCTAGCTAACGTTAGCATGTCGGCGCTTAGCTTACACCCTTTGTCTACTCACGTTGTATTTTATTTTTCATAGCTCCGTTAAATTGGCGTTATTATTATGATAATTAAGCACAACAACCTATTTGATATAATTATTCACATTATTATAATGATTATTAGTAGTAATTGATGTTATTTTACGAGGTTAGCTTAGCTCATTTCTTAGCTGCACGAAGTGTTTACTTGCTAGCTTTAATAGCGATAACTAGCATTTCTGCATCAGCCAGAAAAGCTTCACATTCGCTGTTGCTTTATGTCGTCAGACGAAAATAATAAGATGAAGATACGTATCTACTAATTATATATATTTTTGTTTTTTCTTTTAGATGGAGAGCTTAATGTTCTGGAGGATATCTTGACCGATGCTCCAGATCAAGATGACGAGCTCTACAACCCTGAAAGTGAACATGACCTGAACGACAAGAAAGGTGTGTGTGTGTGTTACTGTGGCCGATAAATTGTATTATTTGTATGTATTGTTCTATTTTATCCAAGCTGTTTAGTGTAACAGGATGTATTTGAGGATTGCATTTCTGGGATTTGAACATGCAACCTGTCTCCTGATCATTTTCCCAAAGCTTCAACCACTGAGCCATCACTTCTACTAATCCTTTTCATACCTAGGCTTTCAGTGGTGTCCTACCTGAATCAGGTCAATCCCTAATACCATCATTATGAGGCCACGACTATAGACACCATCAATATTATCAAGTAATAAAAAATAAATGGCATTACTAAAGCAAGAAGCCCGATGAACACTGAAAGTCTCCTTTCACTGGAGCCTCAGCTGCACCACCCACATACATCATCTCTACCCGGAGCATTGATACTAACCTCTAACTTCCATTACCTTACCAGTTCTCAGGCCATTGAAACCATGGGAATGCAGTTTTCCTGTTAATATAAAATGAAAGCAAAAGGTTTGTTTTTGTGGAAATTCAACAGAAAACAAAACACAAAGGTATAAATGGTTAAAACTGTTTTTGAACTGTTTTGGATGAGCTTTCCAGTGTCCAGCTTTTCTTAAAAAGTCCATCTTGATAATGTCTTGTAAATAAATCAACGTCTAAATTCATTTCTTCTCCTGTCAGCAATCGTAGAATGAAAAAACAGCGATTAAATCCACACATATATTCGAGCTTGTGCAGTTTGCTGCAGACGCGGTTTGCAAGCTCTGTCTAGTGCGCATTCTGACTATGCAAGGACGTGAAAATGACATTGTACGCCTGCTAGATGGCCCGCATGTTGGCAACTCGAAATCTGATTGGTTAATGCAACCTTTTTTTAAGCTGCAAGTGCCTGTGCTATTAATTCCGAAGGCCTTAAAGCGGATTTCTTTGCTTTTGGCAACCCATGATGGCTGAAATATGATTAAATGGAAACCCTTACATAAACAATCCTAGAAGCAGCGCAACCGAGAGAAAAGCAATGAAATGAAGAGAATAGACTATTGGGAATAATTTTAACACACATTGATGGGTCACTAACTGGTTCTCTGTGATGGATGACAATTGTGAAGTCTAATCAGGCACTGTGACAACAATTTTAAACATCTACACGGTTGTTTTACTAAACTATTTTTTTTTTTTTTTTTATGATTATAGGTTCCAAGCGAAAGAACGAACGTGGGGACAGCCACGATGCAAAGCGACTGAGGTCTTCTGGCCACTCCACCAGGCAGTTAGTTAAGAGGTCAGTATCATCCAGTAGAGCCATTGGGAAAAAGGTGATCAGCATGAGAGGCAGACACCACCCTGATGACTTCTACGAAGACAGGAGGAACCATTCTGGCAGAGGGCGAGCTCCCCGGACTGATCTGTCCAAAGGACACAGCAGAGACCACCATAGAAGGATCAAGCCACTGATGCCAGAACTGAATCAGGTGTGTACATGTGTGTGGTTAGAGGGGCATGGCTCAATGTGGTTTTGGTGAAATAGAAACACTTTCCTCTTTAAACATGGTGAATGATGCACGGATAATATAAACAGTCTTTCATATTTGTGCGTTTAGAAGCTGAGGAGGACGAGTGAAGAGAGCCTGGGCCGGGTCAGCCGTTCCTCGAAAGACGAGGAAGAAGCACAGTCGGAAGAGTACGCTTCAGAGCAGGAGACGGGTAGTTCCGCAGGCTCCTCTGAAGGCAACCGCTCTGACTGTGAGGAAGAAGAGGTGATGGAGGATGAGGATGATGAAGGAGAGAAGGGCCCAGACGATGAAGAGGAGGAAGAGGATGTTGAGGGAGAAGAAGGAGAAGATGAGGATGAAGACTATGAGCTGGAGGATGGAGACCAGCAGGAAGGGAACGAGCAGAACGACTACGACACACGCAGCGAAGCAAGCGAGTCACAGTCAGAGTCTGTGTCCTTTTCAGAGGGCGAGTCGGTGCACTCCGCCTCAGGCTCTGAGGCTTCAGGTGAGCATCTGATAACAGTCCTAGCGGTCAGCTTGATCCCAGATACCGTATTCTGCTTAACATCACATAATGCAGCAGTGTTGACTGGAGCTGGAGCTGAATTAAGCACATTTATTTTCAGCTGAAGCAAAATTCAGAGCACAGTCTGGTATTTTCCGGATGTTATCGACTGCAGTCTATTCTGTTGCAAAACTTCTTTTTTTTTTTTTTTTTTTTTTTTTTTTTGTCCGCAACGATCGATGGTCTTGTATTCAGCCTATCACAGCTTATCTATTATTCATGATCATAACCACTGAATTTTGATGGGCTATAATTGGTATTTGTTGGGATTTTAATATTTAGTTGACATTTAATTCCCTGCTTATATAAGTGGGTGTTAATGTGATGACACCTTCCTGTCTGTCAAATTTGCAAAGCTTGCGCTGAACTGTATGATGTTAATTCTAATACGTAAAACATTTATCTTCTGGTCAAGTTCAAACCGTGTTTATTTAACTGTGTGCGTACATGAAAGACAAGCATTAACTTTGGACAGTTTAAGCAGAGAACATGACGTAAAAGGCAAACAGTGTCTACAATTTTGTGAAATTTCAGCCCAGGCCTATATTACAACATACAGTGCATCCGAAAATATTCACTGCGCTTTACCTTTTCCACATTTCATGTCAAGTCACAGCCATATTGCAAAATTTTTATTCGGGTTCAAGTCTGGCTGGGGCACTCAATGACATTTACAGATTTGTCCTATTGCCAATCCTTTGTTATCCTGGCTGTGTGCTTAGGGTAGTCGTCCTGATGGACGATGAACCGTCGCCCCAGTCTGAGGTCAAAAGCACTCTGGAGCAGGTTTTTTTTCCAAAGATGTCAGTGTACATTGCTGCATTCATCTTTCACCCGATCCTGACCAGTCTCCCAGTTCCTGCTGCTGACAAACATCCCCACAGCATAATGCTGCCACCACCATGCTTCACTGTAGGGATGGTATTGGCCAGGCGATGAGCAGTGCCTGGTTTCCTCCAGACTGGAATCTTGGCATTCAGGTCAAAGAGTTCAGGTTCTGTTCCTCATGGTCTGAGAGTCCTTCAGGTGCCTTTGCCAAACAAGGTGGGCTGTCGTGCTTTTTACAGAGAAGTGGCTTTTATCTGGCCACTCTACCATACAGGCATGACTGGTGGAGTGCTGCAGAGATGGTTGTTCCTCTTGAAGGTTTTCCTCTCTCAACAGAGAATGTTGCTTCATTAAGAGCAACACTTTATATAAAAATAGCATGCATAAGAAATAAAGGTACTACATAAGGACAGGACAGGACATGGGCTAATGTGCGCATGCCACAAAGTTAGCACCGGCACATGTAAACATGTCGGATTAGATAACGTCTCGTGTGAACAGTCCACTGAATCTTTTAATGAATGACAAAAAGCATGTCTAATGTTTCCAGACATGCAACTGGAAGTCCCACAATATTAAAAACATTTCAATGGTGATTGTATAGGATTAATTGCTTCATAATAGACTGTCTAAATACTGTGCAATTAGTTCGAATGTACCGTCTTAATCATTCACTTGACATTCCTTCATCCCCTTTTTTTTTTTGGTCCTTTTAAGCAAACAAGGCTATAGGTGACTGCAGAATCGTTCTGTAATGTTATTAGATCACTTGTTGTCAGACATTTTCGCTACAGGTTACTACCTGGGTGTGTTCATTTCAAGATCAGATATATAAAGTGCAGAGCTAGAAATCAAAGCCCAGGTCATCTAGAGAAGACATTTATACACGCATAAATATATACAATCTAACAGAAGGGGCTTGTTCTCCCGTTTACTATTTAGATAAGGAAAGAAAAGAGAAGAAGCACGCTAGAGGGATATCACCAATCGTTTTTGATAGAAGTGGAAGCTCAGCTTCAGAATCATGCACAGGTATTAAATAATCCCAAATAATTCAGTATTGCACAAATAGGCTCATGCACTAATTAAACTAATTATTAATTTTAGAAGAGGTTAGTTTTTTGTATGATTATGACCGTGTAAGCTGACCTGCCTCTGCCCTGGAAGCATTATAAAGCTAAATCATATTCTCATCAAGGAATCATGGATAACATCTGGCAAACAATGTTTTGTCGTTAATGTATACTTTTTAAAGTGTAGGCCACTTGTCATTCAGCGGCAGAGCAGGTCAGATTACAGAGTGTGGTATTTAATACCGTTGCGTTGATGCACATCTGTTGGCCACCTGGTATAGTGTAAATTTCCAACAAAGGTACAGTTTGATTATTTTTCAGAGGTTTCTGAATGCAGTTAACGAGAATTACTGTGACTTCTATCTTATTCTGGTGGGCAGGATTATATGCAGAAAATAAAAATTCCTTTAGATCTAGATCACTTTAGAGGCTCTGCACACTAAGTTTGTCTGTGCATTGCCAGAAAATTGAGCTATTGCTATTTTCCTTGCACAAACATTTAAACTGCATTTTTCCATTCTACGATCTAGTCATTAATCTGCATCAAAGAGTGTCAAATAAAGCTACACAAGCATTTGTATATTAATTGACATCACACATGCATATAAAATGCCCACCAATTCACCAAAAGTATCATTTCTGTTTTACCACACCAACGCTTGGTGTTTGCTGCCCACAGGGTCCGAAAAGAAGCACGAGAAGTTGTCATCCTCCGTACGTGCCGTGAGAAAAGGTAAGAAACCCTCACAAAAGCTCAAAGAAAGCTAGTGCCGTAGTTGGAAATTTCCGCTTTTCGTGTTCTCAAGGATTTTGTTTCATTACCTAGATCAAACCAGCAAGCTGAAATACGTGCTGAGAGAGGCTAGGTTCTTTCTAATCAAGAGCAACAACCATGAGAATGTTTCTCTTGCCAAAGCAAAGGTGTGTATGATGTTATATTTTGTAGTAATATTACTTATCTGTAATGAGGAGAGATTTTAATAGGCAGTTTGTTGCTTAACATCTAACATGCTTTGCCTCCAGGGAGTATGGTCAACCCTGCCTGTGAACGAGAGAAAGTTGAACGCGGCGTTCCGTTCGGCTAGAAGCGTCATCCTTGTTTTTTCGGTCAGGGAAAGCGGTAAATTTCAAGGTCAGATGTCTAAGGATAAATTGGATAGAAATGTTTTACAATGATCCTGCATTCTTTGATGTATTGTTTTGGGTTCTTTTTAGGTTTTGCTCGACTATCATCTGAGTCTCATCATGGAGGTTCTCCCATCCACTGGGTCCTGCCTGCAGGCATGAACGCTAAGATGCTTGGCGGAGTCTTCAAAATCGACTGGATATGCAGGTATCTTTGAGTTATGAAGAATGTAAATGGTCCTTCACAGAGAACACGTGATTGAATGTTTCTGTTTGTGCACATTACAGGCGGGAGTTACCTTTTACAAAGTCAGCACACCTTACCAATTCCTGGAACGAACACAAGCCTGTAAAGATCGGACGCGATGGACAGGTTGGTCCACTTTTTGTCTGTCTCTTCTGTTTCTTATTCTTTGTTTAAAAGAAAAAATTTTGTCTCCATTTGACCTGAAAATTTGTTTCGTGTCTGCAGGAGATCGAGACGAACTGTGGCCTACAGCTGTGCATGCTCTTCCCTCCGGATGAGAGCATTGACTTGTATCAGGTTATTCACAAAATGCGCCACAAGAGGAGGACGCACTCGGAGCCTCGATCCCGGGGCCGTCCCCCGCACAGAGAGCCCGCCCCCCGAGACCTGGGAAGGTTAGAAATGTTCTTTGGACTGCTAGTGCGCACATGTGTCACATGACGGGCACGAAGGAAGCGTGTTGTTGTTTCCTTCTTCCTACTCGTCATCTTCGAGTCCTCAGAGAAGAGCCTGAAAACGAGCCGGCCAAGAGCTCACCGGAGCCTACACACCCAGCTGTTCTGTTGTTGCTGTTAATGTTCATTCTGAAATGTCCTTCTGAAAGAAGCGTAACACTTAAAAAGCGTAGCGTTTTCTATACTGAATGAATGTACGTTAATGTTAAAAATCCCAATGTTAACTCCTTATTCGCTTTAGCCTGACATTTTCTGTAGCGGTAGCATTAAGGTGCATTCTCTTTGTAGATGAGTCTGTGTTTTACTGTTTGCAAAAGCCTTTTCTTTCAGGAATTTCCATGAGGGATAGACCCAGTCTTATATGGGACTATTTAAAGGAGCCGTAATATATAAGCAGAAGATGGCCCATCCATTTGAGAGGCAGAAAGCATTGGTTGTTTAAACACACAAAAAAAATCTTTCAAGAAGAGAATATTTTGGGACTCTTTCACTGGTGTTCCGGTCCTGTCCAAAAAAAAAAACTGCTTGGATGGGTGTTTTGAATGTCGATAGCTGTGTGTGAAGAGCGTAGCAGAAAAAAGAGTGAGAGAAGGAAAGAGAGGGCCAGGGGATGAGGCAAGCTGAGCTTCCTGGGGAGAGATAGGCCAGTTCTGTTTCTGCATCATGCAATGCCCATGGACTGAAATGATGCCAGGGACTGTCCCTTATAGCTCTGCTGTGTATGAACTTTTGCTGCTTCTGAAAGTGTGCCCGAAATGAGCTCATATTTACTCGACTCGAGCAGAAACACAAACGGCCCCCAAAAAAAGGACTGAGCAAAAAAAACAACAAAAAAAACCCTACCTGTGTAAGGATGTTTGATGGTTTTCAGGCTCTGATCCAATAACCCCCAACCTTTACTCAAGGACTGTGGATGTTTGTCATGGCAAAAAAAAGAAATACCTCCCCCTTTCCTGATCCCTTTAAGAATACTCCTCCCTGTCTTCCAGCCGGTGGTAGGTAGGCTGTCATGTTCAAATCAACCCTGACGGACTAAGCTGGTGTAGGGCAAAAGCACACCCTGTCTCCACCTCATCTCCCCTCCCTTTGTGTCAGATTCCACTGATGCTTCCATGGACTGTGTACCACACGAGAAGTACTTGTGAGGGGTTCACCATGGGGGTTATTTCAAGTGGCTGGAGCTCCTCTTTTGTCTATTTTTGTTTCCTTTTAAATGGACTGCATCACATCTTATTGCACCACTTCTGCCTTACCAGGCCGATCAAGTAAAATGTCTTTACCAGGCCATATACGGCTAAAGAGTAAGCTGGACTGTTGTATGAACTTTTGCTATCATAAATATTTTCCAGCGTTAACAGTCACAAAACTACAAGAAAGCGGTATGTCACACTTTCAAACAGAATTCCTTTTTTCATTTATTTAATTTTTTATTTTTCCTTTTGTTTTACTGTTTTGGTTTTTCTACTTATTTGGTTCTATTCTAGGTGGGTTTTTTTATACAAGTCTGATGATGTTTTGGAGCAAAAACATTATTAGTATAAGCCAGAGATGCTCTTTCTAGGGCACAAAACAAGTTGCAGTTTGCCTGTCTGCCTGTCATGTGAGGATAGAGAGTAATGTTTTTAATTCATATCATCAACCCTGCGAGAGGAAGTTGGAGATTACTCTGATTGTTCAGTGCACTCATGCCGGGCGTTTCTATGAACGTTTGCCATTCGTATTTAAGGTTGTTTCCGCATCTTATGCATTCGAAGGGTGGTTTTATGATTTCTTCTATGAGTTTTAAATTATTAAAAACAACAAAATGTGGACATATTGTGGGTTAAACAGTTTAGGCTGCAAATAGGGTTTGTTGTCTAGAAAGTCGGGTTCAGAATTTTCCTTTGCATGTATGCATTATTTAATAAACAATCAGTATAATTAAGCTTCAGGGGAAGTGTTGCTGTGAAGGCAGGTTGCTTAAAATGGACCCAACGAGTATAATAAGTGTCTGGAAATGCCATCACAATGTGTTAAATATTCTCTGCAAAATGAATGAGCCAGGGAATTCAGTCCAGGGCAGGTTCACTCTTCAGCACCTAGTTCATTATGTCAACTGTCACATTTATTTCATGCTTTCTTCTAAAGCACATACCACAAAATCTGTTTGATGTTGTTTGAACTTGTGTTGAAAAGATTACATCCCTGTAACGGTTGTGTATTAATTCCTTTAAACATTTTTAATAATGAAGCGTTACAGATGTTTGAAAGAGCTCGTTGTAAAGATTTTTTTCTAATGGGGAGAAAATGCTAAAAAGTTTTACAACAGTAACTTCATACTAACCTGCCTGATTCATGTAGGCATCGTCCAGAGGAATATGACATGCACAACAGGAAGCGACCCCGGATTGACTATCCTCCCGAGTTCCCCCAGAGACCAGGTCAATATCTCGCACTGTTCGTCAGAGCACAGGATCAATAACAACAATTCTGTTTTGCAAACACGTTCATTGAGTGCTTGCTTTCCAAATTTGTGCGCAGTATTCAATGTACTGTATTAAAGTAATATGTAGCTTTTTGTATTATTTGTAATGTATTATCAATTTGAGTGTAGTCTTTTTTGTTGTTGTTTTGTTTTGCTTATTGTTTGTATATTTCAATTTCATTTATTTATTTTTTGCTTTGATTCCCACTAATTGTCTTACCATCGGTGATTTCCTGGTTGTTCAGGTTTTATGCAAGACCCACGCAACCAGCCTGTGGACAGGTACCGCTCTCTCGCTCTCCTCCACAACCATTATCTTTACTCGAGACATTATTTGTAATATGTGTGGGTTTTTTTTTAATTGTAAACTTTATTTTTCTTGCAGGCGATTTTCTGGTGTAAGGAGAGATGTTTTCCTCAATGGCGTGAGTTTAGAATCACCCACCGTTTCCTTTTGGGAACATTTTATATTTTGGTGAACGATGAAATGAATAATTATCAGTAGTAATGATGAATCTGTTTTCTGCAGTCGTACAATGATTACATGCGGGAGTTCCATCACAGCATTGGGCCTCCACCTCCATGGCAAGGGATGGTCAGTACAATTACAGAGCATCATTTAAGCCTTATTTATAGTTTACATATCGCTGTAACTTTTTTTTTTGTATGTTTAATAATTAGATTATTTCTGTTCCCCTGAAGGCACCATATCCGGGAATGGATCAGCCTCCTCACCACCCATATTACCAACACCATCCTCCCCCACCTCAGGCTCACCCGCCCTACTCTGGTCATCACCCTATGCCCCATGAGGCACGTTTCAGGGAGAAGAGGGTCGTTCGTTCTTTCTCCTCCAGTCTGGTAAGGCATTATTTGAGCATTGTTTCACTCTGAATGTAATGCCATATGATCATATTTACGAGGTGATATTAAAACGTTTCGAGACTTGCTCTGTTTACAATATTTATTTATTTACGTTTACACAATCACCTTCAAAATAGTCCCCACTAATTGTCACAAGCGCACTCCAATGTGTAGTGGAACATCTTTCCGAAAGAGTGGAGGTTTGGGGATTAAATGTGAAATTGGATGTTCAGAAAGCATATACCAATCTTATGGTCAGGTGTCCACAAATTTGATCCATAGTTCGTCTTGCCGTTTGTTTAGCATTACAATTTTTATAAATAAAATAGCTATTTGAAAAAAAGAATAGTTTGAAATCTGGTCTTGTACAATCGGGTTTAATGCTGATGTGTTGCAGCACGATTACGACATGCGCGTGGACGACTTCCTGCGACGCACCCAGGCGGTGGTGAGCGGCCGCAGAAGCCGGCCCAGAGAGCGCGAGCGCCAGAGAGAACGCGAACGACCAAGAGACGCCCGGCGAGAGCGTGAAAGAGAGAGAGGCCGCGAACGTGACCGTAACAGAGATCGCATCAGAGACCGTGACCGTGAGAAAGAAAGAGGGCGCTATCGCAGATAAGACAAGTCATCTCCACAGCTTGTTTCTCTCATTATGATCACATGGAAAGGATGTGCTCTGTAACACATTAGATTGTCTATTGGTTCCCCCTTTTAAGTTCTGTCTGGAGAACACACACACACACACCCCTTTAGAGTTTTGTTTTTTTGTAGATATTTTTTTTTTTGCTTGTGTATAAAGCTAAAGAAAATCTCCTCTGTTCCTTTCGAAGTGTTATTTTTAAATATAAGCATTTTCTTGTTTTACAGGAAATGTATTGTATCGCGCATGCAGCGTTTTCTACTGTGACAACCAAAAATGTTTTTTTATTTTTATTTTTTTCCCCCTCTTTCAATCGCGCAGCATCTAGAGGCCTCTGTTTACCATGCCAGGAGATGCTGCCAGTCCTTGTACATACAGTGTGTACACTGCTAATCAACTCTATCATGCGGTTACAATAATGCACACGTGTGTCTGTGATATGTTATTGTACAGAGCTTCTGAATGGACTGTTATGCAGTACAACAAACTGCAGCAAGTTCTTTTATTTGGCTTTACGTTCTGAATGTTATGTTTTGCGTATGTGGGTGAAAAAAAAGCAATACCACCTTTTTTTTTTTTTTTTTGTTCGAACACTGACGTATACTGTAAATTCCCTGAAATGAAGGTCAGTAAAGCACCGTGTTAGATGTTTTTGTCAGAAAAACTTGTCTTTTACTGATCTCTTTTGTATGATTAAAAAAAAAAGAAAACACCGTATTGTAGAATCTTGAAGCCTTTCTTTTTCTTTTTTTTATGTAAGCTTTCAGATAATATGGAGGTAAAATAATGAAGCCTAAAATAGCACCAAAGTATTTTTGGTGATTGTATATAATCATTGTGTAGCTTGTGTGTGAGGCCGTGTCAAACGTTCACATTCAGAGAATCCTAATGTGTCTTTTAACTTGATCATGAAGATGACTGGAAAATGTAATCACCAGTCGATGGAGGTGCATTTGAGACAAGTGACTGAAGTGCAACTAGTTACTATTGAACCCAGCACATAAATGTCAATTTCTGATTTGTCTTGCAGCTGGAATTACTGAGACTGCATGCAGCGCTGGTATCGAAAATAAATTGTCACCCATCAGTGTGGAACACAATATTCAATCGATTATTTACTAGACATTATTTACTGAGTGAGAGATGGAGAGAATTTAATTAATCAGTCTTCTCTGATCGCTCAAGTAGCATCTTCATCTGATTCTCCATTTTTTTTTAGGTACCAGCTGCTCCCCAGGCTAAAACACGTACCTAAGTTGGACAGATGCAAACACAAAGCTAGAAATTATATATATAATAAGATTAAATTGGAAGTCATTTCTATAAACAATTGTCAGCTGCACATTGTTGACAAGTTGTTCATTATAGAAAAATTTTTCTGGAGAAGGCGGTGAGAGTTTTTTGGTTCCTGAGTCATTCTGTGGCCAGACCTTGTGGTTTATTTCCTGCTTACATATTATTTTACAATAAAAAGTGTTTTCTAACCTTCAAATAACCATGTGACCATGTACCTTGGAGAAAATAAGCTTGTCATTGTTTCCAAGATGTCTTGCTATAATAATAATAATAATAATAATAATAATCGTTATATTTAATACAGAATATTGAAAGATCCACTCACGCTAGTAATAAATTTATATGTAATGTTTTATATAAATGCCATGTCTACACAGGGAATACCATGTAAAACGCAGTCCCTTGGTGAACTTTCTGTAAGAGAATTTTGCGGAAACGTTACAGAAACTTTAGTTGGTAGGTGCAAAAAATAAAATAAAAATGGGAGCACAGAATTTTCCCAACTTTTCTTGTTAGTTGTCATTACGTCATATTGTGTGCGTTTTAGTTTTCAGGACGTTTGGGGGGGGGGAAATGGCTTCAAATATCAAAACTATGACGCTGCTAGTCACATGCTAACGCTAGCTCGTTTTCTTTTATCTAAATTCAAAGACGATTTAGCTTTTTATTGAATTGTTAGCCAGTTTTCCTAAAGAGATAATAAACGTGAGATTATATAAAATCAAAAACAATAATTAAATATTATTTATTTAAAAATATATATATATATATATACAAATGTGAAGAGAACGTCTTTGGACAGAGACGGACGAACTACAATTCCCATCAGCCCTCCACGTAGCTACGTGCCACGTCATTTTAACGCGCGACACGCTGGGAATGCTGACATGGCGGCTTCCATACCGTGTGCTCTGCGCCTCGGTTTGTGGACTGTTGTTCTCCTTATCTCGGCGCTTTGCATCCCCGGGGCTGTAGCGCTGATCGATGGGCTTTACTGCGGTACGCAGATCTGCTACGACGTCCTCGGGGTAAGCAGAGACGTGTCCAAGGCGGAGATCGGACGCGCGTACCGCCAGCTGGCCCGGAGATACCATCCGGACCGATTCCAGGCTGGAGACCCTGCTCTGGCCGGAGAGACTGCAGAGAGCGCGCATGAGAAGTTTCTGCTCATCGCTACAGCTTATGAAACTCTGAAAGTGAGTGACACATTTCATTATGAACTTTTCCTCAAACCTTTTTTATGATTTTTTCACCTGCCTTGCGTGTGCATACGATTAGACCGTAGTTATTACGTCAGAAAACGTCACATCCTATCATAATGTAGTATGCAAATGAAGGCAGAATTGATCACAATTGTATGCTAATGATCTAGCTGTATAGGTTCAGTGTATTTTAGAATGTCATGATTTTTTTTTTTTGTTTAGTGGTGCACCGCTGGTACAAAAAATTCAATAATATGCTTTGGAAATTATTGTATAATAAATTAGTTTTTGCTTCGTTATTTATTTATTTGTTTGTTTTATTTTATTTTTTTTTTTAAAGAAAAACTCTAGAAATATTGAACACAGAAAATGTGAAAGTTTTTTTCACATCACTATTTTCTTCGAGTCAGATTAGTTAATAGTCATTGTATTGTTTTTTTTTTTTTTATGAAAAATATAAGATAAATGTGTTATAATATATTAGAAATGCAAATTGTGGGTATCTACATTTAGCATTCATCATATCGCCCGACTAAACTTGGAGAAAAAAGCCAGTATTATATAAATTATTTGATATGAATTATAAATGACAATGTACAGTATATGCATATACATAACTGTGCAGCCATTTGTGCCGCTCTCGAAAGAAAGAAAAAACACACCACGATTCGGTGTATAAAAGACTGGTGCATGAAGACTTTTACGTTTTATCCATGTCTGCAGTAAACTGACTTAATATGCTGTTGTTCTCAGCTTGATAAGCAAATCATGTTCATGTGACTTTTTAAATGTCTTGCAGGATGACGAATCCCGTCGGGACTATGACTACATGCTGGATCACCCGGAGCAATACTACAGCCACTATTACACTTACTACAGGAGACGGCTGGCACCCAGAGTGGACGTTAGGATAGTTATTCTCGTAACTGTGTGTGCAATTTCAGTTTTTCAGGTAGGCGATTCACACACAAAATAACATGGTTATATGCAAAGACAATTGAACAGAACAATACATTCAGAAAAGGAAGAATTCTTGGGTTTTGGAATCTAAAATACCAGTCAAGGAATTGCTAATAGTTCACAAGAAAGTTCTAGGGACAGGTTCAGGGATAAACTATCAGCCATCTCAGGTTTTTTTTTTAGTTGAAAAGCTGAGAAAAGGCCAAGCGATGGTGTAGAAAGACAACTGCTGACAAGAAAGGGGGTGCATTCTGTAACCGAAACCATGATGATTCTCATGTAAAAAACTGTTTTGTCCCTTTGGACAGTTTACATGCTCCAAACCTCATCTGTGTAACATGTGGAAATACATCACGGAGACGTAAATGAATAATATTCTGACCGGATCACAGTTTTTTTTAATTTTCAGATTCCGGTGCAATTCCGTTCCAGTGCAGTAGATGGCATAGTGACGCTATAAGTCTATATAGTACATGCATTCATAATGAGTTCTTGGGTAAATGATGTGATGTGGAGCTATTATTACCACTAGAAAAGTTTATTTTACAGTAACACACAAAGGCATCCAGAAGTCCAGTTTTAGAAGCTATAAAGCCCTCTAGGCGTACAAACGTTTGCACTTAACCGTAAGTGTATTTAGTTTAATACCCTTTTTGTTGTACAGTATTACAGCTGGTGGAGCAGCTACACCGAAGCAATCAACTACCTTACCACCGTCCCGAAGTACCGCATCCAGGCGACCGAGCTGGCCAAGCAGCAAGGCTTGCTCAACCGCACCAAAGAGAAAGGCAAGAACCGGCGTTCCAAAGAGGAGATCCGTGAAGAAGAAGAGGAGATCATCCGAGACATCATCAAAAACAAGATTGACATTAAAGGAGGCTACCAGAAGCCCAACATCTCCGACATCCTGCTGTTCAGGATCATCTTGTTTCCGTATCACATGTGCCTCTGTGTGGCGTGGTATTTCTCATGGGTTTATCGCTTCACCTTTCGGGGCGAAGAGTACGGAGAGAAGGAGAAGCTCTACATCATTCGCAAGTACATGAAAATGTCCCAGGCACAGTTCGACAGCCTGGAAGACCACCTGAGACAAACGTTCCTGGAGCGTCAGCTGTGGATAAAAGAGAACTATGAGGTGGGTTTGGGGTTTTCTCGGTACAAACGTGTCCTGGTAGGGGGGGAGGTACAACCTCCCTCCTATTCACAATTTCCTACGTTTGCAAAGAAAAAAAAGGCAGAATTGCATGATATGAACTCATAATTTGATTTAATTTATTTACATTTTTTTTGCTACACTTTCTGAAAATAACCTTTTTTTTTATTATTATTCACCGGCAGAAACAAACTTCCATAATTTGATGTTTTATATATATACTTGAAATTTCCACTTTTTTAAATGGACAATTTCTTTGATTATCCATAAAAAATGGTACCTCAAAATATTCGATAATGACAACAATGAGGTCAGAAACCTCCTTGTACCTGAATAAAAGGTGTTTGTACTCCAGTATTGACAAAATCCCTCCTTGGTTGCATTTCCAGGTGTACAGAGAAGAGCAGGAGGATGAAATGAAACTGAAAATGGCCACAGACCCACGGTGGAAGCGCTACAGACGCTGGATGAAAAGCGAAGGACCTGGTCGCATCACTTTCGCTGACGATTAACTGCACATGTTGCATCAGATTACACTGATTATACAATCCTTCCTATGTGTGCGTGAGTGTGTGTTGATTTTGCACACATGTTTACAACTAGATTTGGTGTGCATCGTTGTAAGACCTTTGACTGATTTTCACAGATATGAATACAATTGAGGGCTGTATCTGTACAGAAGCTGCTGTAACTCCACATGTCTGGTCTCCTCGGCTCTTTCTGAGCTGATCCGAGGTCAGGGGTCCGGTGTAGCAGCTCGGTGCATTATTAGCAATCGGAGCAGTGCGCTCATCCACATTGCTGCTGTCGGCGTTGGCCTTTTACTCATATTGGGAGGCTGCCTTCTAATGTGTTTGTACCTGTTTTGCCTCTTTATGCATCCAAACAAATGAAATATATTTTTAAAAAGGATATTAAAGTGACTGTTAAACTTGTTCGATGGTCAGTTCAGGTGCTGTTTGTGTCTGCAGATGACTTGTTTTCTTAGCGGGTTTACTCATGCAGTTTAAAAAAAAAAAAATCCTTTATTATTGATGGGGGAAGGAAAACATGGTGCATGGTGAAACAACCCAAATAGCAGAAATGTTTATCTGTAATAGTGGAAAATAGATTGTACTGGTTTATTCAAAAAACAATAATAACCTTCTCAGGGACAGCTTTCAGGACAAATGTGGACATCTAAGTTGTATTTTTTGTCTTGTTAATTTTAAGAAGGTGGGGGGGGCTTTTGGAGGAATGAATGCTGCTATAAGGTACTTGTTCGGCAAGTGCCGCATTAATGTAACATACCACGGTTAATGTTACCATAAAACTTAACAATGTAGGACACTTCATTCTTCAATTACTAGAATTAAATGTAATAGTTCCCAATTTGTCGTCTTGTATGAGGGGACAGCATAATAATCTTATATTTGAAAACGAAGCTTTATATTCTATAAGCCTTTATGTACAATCATTTTACTTATCAATGCAGTTCAACTTAAAAGAAGACTAAATGTTAACAGATACATTTTAAACACAAATCTAATTGGAATTGATTTTAGGGCAAAAAAGATCAGAAGAAAAAAACTGGTTCTATAAATGTGCAAGCCCTTGTGTAATTGTGAATGGAACTGTGTTCCAAGGAAACTGATCACATGAAATGACACATTCGACCTTATGTTGAAAAGTAATCATCATACAGTGAACTTTTCCTGCTTAACCCCAAATAAAGATCTGCTTCTGTTGGATTTTCATCACATCTTGTTTTGTCCAACCGACTAAAACCCTGGTCCATGAAGAGCTTGCAACCATGCATGATGCCTCACGTTTTGTATATAAGAAGAGGGGTATAATTGAATTTCCAAAACATTAGATGTACCACGGAACACCATGAAGAACAAATTTGAGAGAATAGAGCATCACAATGACCACCATGAACAAGGTGTCTCTT
Organism: Silurus meridionalis; assembly: GCF_014805685.1. Classification (NCBI taxonomy): domain Eukaryota; kingdom Metazoa; phylum Chordata; class Actinopteri; order Siluriformes; family Siluridae; genus Silurus; species Silurus meridionalis. The sequence goes on from NC_060908.1 coordinate 3,770,810, forward strand.
CGGAATGTGTAAAAATGTCCCATAGACACTGCAGTAAGACAAAATAAGTTCAAATAAGAATAAGATTTAAAATAAGAATTTTACTTTCTATCTCATTGCGATCTTTTTATTGAACCACCCTCAATATCTTGTTACTTGTACTTTGTTGAAATGTCTGTTAACTGGCTGTTGTAGCATTACAATTTCCCCTTTTTTTTAATGAATAAAGTATTCTATCTATCTAGAAAAATTACACGTGCAACAGCTCAAATATGGTTTGTGTGAAAAATCATATTGTGTTAAAGGTGTAATTGATGAATAATGTTTAGCCATATTTACACAAATACAACAAAAGACAAGTGAGGTCCATTGCGTTTTTATTTTTTGTATTATGGATTTCAAAAACAGTGTATTACTATCGATATCGACGATATCGCTCCTGAAAGTATCGCATTTTAAAGGAAAAAGCGGTATCGCCCATGCCTGTGTAACGTGCACAGTATACACATACCGCCTATGGTCTGGGCCACGCCTTCTCAACTCTGATTGGCCCAGAGACTTTATGGGCGGAGCTTACAGCCCTGGTGTCTGTGAGTTCAGGAATTCGCTCCTGAGTTCTCATTAGAGTCGAAACGTAATTTTGTTGCCGTCGCGATAAATACAACACTCATCCGTGTGACCGAGCTTCATCCTGGACCATGTCTTCTTCTAACCTGAGCCTGACGGACATGAGGAGGAGCGTGGAGCAGCTGAAACTGCAAGCCAGTGTAGAGAGAATAAAGGTGAGAATGATAACAAAATAAAGTTTATTATGGCGAAAGAGGAAATGAATTGCACATGGAAAGTCGAAGGAGCTTAGAAACCTGGTACAAAGTGTGTATCATCATCTCAGATCTTTAACTAACTATGGAGAACTAGAGTTTACAGCATCACTGTGACATGTTTATTCCTGTGACATGTTTATTGTACAACAAGAGCTGGAGATGCTTGACATTTTTTTAAATATGCATGTCTGAACTTCATAACTAATGCAGATGTGTGGGCATATATTTCAGAAATACATATAATTTAATACAGAAATAACTTTACATTATTAATGCCTAAAATTAAAGAATAAATCAAACTAAGTAGGTGTGTTCACAATTAAATTAATAAAAAGATGTACTTCAAATCAATGAAGAAAAAATGTAATCATTATAAAATATACTTTTAAAATATTTACTGTCCAATTCTTTGCTTTAGCTTCCCAGTGTGTTACATTTCAGACAGTCATAGACATTACATAAAGAGTCTGATTAGGATCACCCTGATTCTTGGGGTGCCAATAATTTTAAAACACTGAAAATAAATCTCAGATTCATTGGGTTCATTTTGCATTTCTTGCAGGGTGTCAAAACTAATGTGTCTATGTGAATGTGAAAAGGAATCTAGGAAGCAAAACGCCTGCATTTGCATTCACCTTTTTTAGATTTGTGTATCAATGATATCCTATGTTGTGTGTTTTAATCTCTTTCTACTATAGCACATTGTTCCATGAATGCATGAATGAATTAATAAACAAGTCATGCTTTTAAGAAGATTGTCTTTAACAGTCTTTTCACACCTTTTGCTGATTTTTTAAAAATATTTATTTAACAAGATAAAAATTATCTTGGTTGCTTGGAGACTCCTTCTAAAAGGAAATAAATACATAAATGTATCCTCAAAAAAAACCTTTACATATGAGCACAGAATATATATCTAATTATGTAAAGATTTTGCTATAGAAGTCCCTGTCTCTGTGAATACAGTTGTTACTAATACCCTGGGATTTTACCCCAATTTGGGATTGAATTACAAATTTGAACAAGCACATTAATAATAAAAAAGGATATTAATATTAACCTTTTCAGATTTGCTGTTATATAATGCTCAAAAGTGGAGACCTACAGTAATTTCTGGGTCCTCCATCTAATAAACGTAATGAAACCACTGGGAAGTAAACAAACTTTGAGTAGTTGTCAAACATTTTATTTTTAATCATGTCTATGATATCAATTTTATATCCATAATAAAGACAACATAATGTAAATTGGTATTTTTTCCACATCCCTAATCCTTTTTCAACATGTACCTATGTGCTGATTTGACTATGTAAAGTAATGTCACTGTTCTGACCAGGAATATCTGACTGTGAGACAGTACCCATTTGCATATAGCAGATTATGTGTCAGGAACAGAACTGAGTATTGTGCATACAGATGCAGCATTCTAGAGGAATCAAAGGGTAATTGTTTGTTTTTCCAAATTAAACAACAACCCGATGAAACACAATAGTGTTGAATTACGTTTTTGCTGAGTTTCTGGAATGCGGTTCTAGCATTGTTCGTATAAGATTGCTAAATGGACAGGTGTGTGTGTGCGTGTGTTTGTGTATGCACAGGTGTCTCAGGCTGCAGCTGACTTACAGCAGTACTGTCTTCAGAATGCCGCCAAGGACGCCCTCCTGGTCGGCGTGCCAACGGGCAGCAACCCTTTCCGAGAGCCACGTTCATGTTCCATCTTCTAAACGCAAGGTGTGCAGCTTTTCCTATAATCAAAATGAATAGACGTCTTTATACAAAAAGTGTTTTATTCCTATAAACACGTTGCATTCAGACCATTTCATTCACTTTTTTACACATTATGTTGAGGACTAATGCTAAAATGCTTTCTTTTTATTCCACACCCATCGACACGTTCATAGACAGATTTTAGATTTGTCATATCTTTGAAAATATGAAATGCACTATATTGCCAAAAGTTTGCGGACACCTGGTCATAATTGAGCTTTGCATTTTGTCCCAATTTGTTCTTATAATTACCTTCACTTTTCTGGGAAGATGTTCTAGATTTTGGAGTGTGATTGGAGTTCCAATTCATCCCAAATGTGTTCATTCCTATACAACTGTGTGCTTTCAGTTTTGAGAAGAACCACATATACCAAGAAAGGTCAGGTGTCCTGATACTTTTGTCCATAGAGTGTACCTTCAAGATGTTTTTACACTTTCAATGGAGCCTACTGGCTCCATCATCAATGGACTGAAAATGATCTGGAAAGGCATATACATGTGTCTATAAGATCTAACAGCTGAAAATGTATATCAGAGCAAAAACCAAGCTATGAAGTCAAAGGAACCGCAAGATTGTGTCAGGGCACAGATCTAAGGAAGACTGCAAGAAATAATTCTGCCGCATTGAAGGTTCCCAAGAGCACAATGGCCTCCATAATTTTTAAATAGAACAAGTTTGGAGCAACCAGGACTCTTCCTAGAGCTGGTCACTGGCCACAAACTGAGCAACCACGGAAAAGAAGTGCTTTGATACTGTATGAGAGTTGACCAAGAAGCTGATGGCCACTCTGTTTGAGCTCCAGAGATCATGTGTGGAGTTGGGAGAAACTTGCAGAAGGTCAATCATGACTAAAACACTCCACCAGTCTAGACTTTATGAACAGACAGAGTGACCAGACAGAAGTTTCTGCTTAGAGTGCAAGATGCATGAACGTCTGCTTAGAATTAGCATTAGTATACCAGTTCCTGCTTGAAATAAATCTTAGAGTAGAACTAGTTTATGTGGTCAGATTGCTCGTTTTTCATAAAGGGTTCCAGTTCTTTTTCTGTCTGAGATTCCCATCTCAGTGCATCTCTAATTTTGCTCACCGCTGTATGATTATCTTCGTTGAACTGTAAATGCCTCAGATGCCACACACACACACACACACACACACACACACACACACACACACACACATGCACTTATGCATGTGTGGGGTATTTTTATCCCTGAGTGTTGGACACGTATCCGGTCAGCTCTCTGCAGTGTTGCTGCGTGATTTCCGTTCACTACATCAACAGGAAAATGGAGTCATGGAGTCACGGTGAAGGAGATTTTAGAGGTTGCATTAGATCAGGGGAAAAAAACTGCTGGAGCTACCTCAATGAGCAATGGCTTCTTCGAGGAACGCTCAAAGCCACGTGTCATACATTCTCTCATCTCTGTAATAAGCTTATGGGGTAGAGTAGGTAAAAAAGCGAACGTGGGTTTGCAAAATGGCTGGTTTGAGAATGAGGAAGCGGTCTGCCTTCTGTTTTTTTTTTTTTGTGGAAAAGAAAAAGCAAGTGGTTGAGGGGTTATATTTAGTTAGTGCTAGGGTAATGTGTTTTCTTTGCTCGTCCCTGTACGCTGGTCAATATGTTAAAAATAAAACGGTGTTGAAAATGATGTCTGGCTTTCTTTTTTTTTCTTCCTCTTTTTTTACTTTTTTATTTTTATTTTTTTCCACAGATATCGCGTTGCCGGATTCCTGGATATTCGTTACAGAGGAAAAAGATGCAGCATGGACTTTTTATCCTTTTCGAAATCAACATTGTCTATTTATTGTGTAACTTGATCAGCGAATGTCGTAACATTTTGATGGTTTTTGCTACGCACTTTATTGGTGACCATGACAACATGCGGTAGGATCATAAGACGGTCGATAATCGTGCCGAATCCGAATGGGCAAAAAAACCAAAACAAAACAAAAAATGTTTTACTGAGTGTGAATTAAAATGTGGAACTGTAATTGTGTGCCTTTTGGACTTTTGTGGAAGTCCTGAGCGTGGATAGAGGGTAGTATGCTGTCCTGGTGCCTTATAATACAAAACCTCTTCATTTGACAATATGATTCTCATATATGCACTAATCTGGGAATTTCATAGGAATAAACCGTATAGCTGAAATGTGATGGTTTTCCAATAAAGATAAATTGTCTTTCCTATTCTGAGTCATCTGGTTTTATATATACCCAAATATAAACTTTACACAATAGCAAGGATTAGTAGTTCGGTCAAGTTCATGGTAGGATGCTCTAGCACACACACACACACACACACACACACACACACACACACACCCACGATACTGTATATACACTCCCCTGGGATGACTCCACCCTGTCCTCAGTGTAAACACATGCCTGTGTTTGCTCTGCCTTCATGGTTTTGATCTTATCCTTTCTATTAATTTACCCTGCCTACATTGGTGCACTGGACAAAAATACACAAAACCACTAAAACTCTGGTACTGAAGAATAGATGATCAGTAGGAGTTTAAAAAGCGAACCTGTTTTTGTATGTAAGGGAGATTGAGAGATACAGTGTTTGAGTCTATGCTGAGTCCTGGATCGGAGAAATCCCAGTTTTGAGTATGCAATTTATTTGTGGCAGTCTTACAAATATTTTTCAGAGGTGGCAAGGAAACCAGCAACCCATAGATAAAACCTAGAGAAAACAAAGATGATATCTGAGACACCACACAGGCACTAACACAAGCTCAGATTTGAACTGAAGACCCTGGAGGTGTGAGCCAGCAAATTAAACATACTATAGACAACGTTTTTGGAACACTTGTGTTTTCTTCGCTTATTGATGCCACCAAATTGGCAATTGTACAGGATGTCCATGGATGCATGAAATCTCACTTGAACTAGGAGATCTAAAACATGCACCTATGCACAAGGCCAGCACTATAAACATATGCTTTATATGGGTTAGAGTGGAAGATCTCCTGCTAACTGCTAAAGAATCCCTGCTATTGAACTCTAAGCCCTATTGAACACCTTTGGGATGAATGTGAACGCTGACTGTGCACCCTTCCTCACCTCACCTACATCAGTACCTGACTTTACTAACACTCTTGTAGCTAAATGAGCACAAATCTCCAAATACACTCCAAAAATAGAAGATTGGAAGTGCAAATGAGGACTAAATGTGGGATGGGATGTTTAAAAAGCATGAAGGAATCTTATAGTCAGGGGTCCACATACTTTTGTTCATATATGTTTATTTTTTCTTTCTCAGGGTTATACACTGTAGTATTAGACATATGGTTATGAATGAAAAGAACAAATTCACTGGTGCACAACAAGCATATTAATTATGTGTGTCTTCTATTTTTATTTCATATGCACACAGTTTTAGTCTGAAGGAGCTCGTTTTGGAACAAGGCTAGGTTTAAAAACAAGCAACTCAGGAGGTGACTTTTGGGGCTAGGTTAAAATTAGTGCATGGTGGGCAAGATCTTGTTTTAAAGTGAGTTTATATTAAGGGTAAAGGATATTAATTTCAAATCAGATGAACAAAAAATTGTTCTTTTTCTGCAGTGATGTTGTTGACATGGAGACCTGGCAACCCGGCTTCAGTTTAGTTACAGTATGTTCTCTGTACTGAGACTGTTAAACTCTCAACCCACTACAGTTAATCATTACTATAGCAATACACATACACTATATGGACAAAAGTTTGTGAACACCTGAGCATTGGATGGGTATGTCCTTTTTGAAGTTTTCATTCCACATTTAGTTCCTATTTATTCTTATAATAACCTCCACTCTTCTGGGAATCTGTTCCACTGGATTTTGGTGCTAGTAAAGTGTTAGTAAACTGGCATAGGGTGAGGGTGCAGTCAGCGTTCCAGTTCATCCTCAATGTTTGAGGTTGAGATTTGAGCTACATAGTAGGCAACTCAAGATCTTCTCCTCCAAACCATGTAAAGCATGTCTTCATGGAGCTGGCTTTGGACACAGGGTATTGTCGTGCTGGAACAGTTTTGGAAGTGATGGAAAAATGTAGCATCCAAAAGCCTCCTTTACAACTGTGTGCTTTTAACTTTTGTGGTAACAGTTTGGGAAAGAACCACATATGTCAGGAAGCATCAGGTGTCCAGATACTTTTGTCCATATAGAATAGTTCATACATATGAAATATATAATTATGTATTTGCTGTTTTTGCATATTTATGTGATATTGGTAAAAATTATTCGAATGTAAATATTCTAGTTCTTTAAAAAAAATTCCACTTGAGCAAAACCCTTATCTCGGATCGACATTGTTTTGTCAGGAAAGTTCACTCATCAGCTCCACCCCCTCTTCCCCTTGCAAATCCCTTAAAAGAGCAAGGTCTGACATGTGCAAGAAGATGGAGGAAGTGATAAGTGTGTCCATTTAGTCTTTTTCTGAGTTCTGTGCAACTAGATGCCTGATTTTATGATAAACATCTTAGGCACTTTAGCTTCCTTTGCGCAGGAATGTGCCTTCGAATATTATATGCCTTCACCTGATCTATGTAAATTAATACTTATATGGGTTGTGCAGTTATAGAAAAACTAGGGATGGATTGATGTAACACAGTGAAGTTGACACGAGACACCTTTGAGTGTTTTATTCCTCTTATACCACAGTCATTTGTATAATAATATCAATAATAATCTATTTTTGATTAATTAAGTACACAATAAATTATACTAAATTCAATATCTGATCAATTCTGTATGTGTAAATGTAAAGGTACATCTTTTCTACATGCCGTGTGTATCTTTTACATGGTAACCTGAAATCATTGCACATGAGTAACTGCATCAATTGTAGTGTACATGTAATTAGTAAATGCATATTTTCCTTAGCAGTGTGTATGTCTTAGCATTTGCTTCCCCTTTGGTTATTTATTTTGGAAACCATTTTATAACAGGAACAATCTGTTTTAGTTACAGAAGTCAGCACTGTTCTGGAAATATATATATATTAGCCACATTTTTGCCACAACAAGAAGAATTACAGGGAAAATTATATCAAAACCTTTCTGGAGTGATGCAGGGTTGCTGCAAACAATTTTAAGGCTACTATAACATTAGGAGAATGCTCCCTGTATCAAGAAAATGAATTAGATTATATATTTTGATAGAAAAAAAAATTACAGAAATTCCAAATAGGAAGTAAAAAAAATAAAATTAAAAACAAAAATGCCCAGAATGTTCAGCGAAGCCAAGATCATCATTATTATTATTATTATTATTATTATTATTATTATAACCAATATATACAATTCTTTTTACAACTATTACAAAAATGTATTGAATCTATTTTACACAAATTATTGTTATACTCTTATAGAATTATAGAAGTGACCATTAATAATTATCATAATAATCATAATCGTAACCATAAACTATACTTTGAAAAGATGTTACAAGGTGCAAATTAGTGTTTTTCCTTTACCTTTATTAATTATACAATTCGAATAATGTGTTTTTATTCATACGTTTATTTAATTGATTATTCATTTATTTATGACTTTGCCTCCACAATCACCCGATCTAAATCCAGCTGACATGGTTTGAAATGAGTTGGACAAGAGGGTTGCATTATGAAGAGCATCCAGCGTAAAACAAATCAAACATGCGGAACGCGAACCAGAATTTCATAACGGATCAGTTGAAGCCCAGGTTACCAACAACCGCCACCGGTATTGTTAGCCAACAGGGAACTGGTGGGAAAGGAGAAATGGAGGAGAGTGAAGGTTTGGGTGGGCACTTTAAATGTTGGTTCTATAACTGGTAAAGGGAGCGAGTTAGCTGATATGATGGAGAGGAGAAAGGTAGATATGTTGTGTGTTTAGGAGACTAAGTGGAAAGGGAGTAAGGCCATGAACATTGGAGGTGGGTTTAAACTGTTCTATTATGGTGTGGATGGAAAGAGAAATGGTGTAGGGGTGATTCTGAAGGAAGAGTACAGTAAGAGTGTAGTGGAGGTGAAGAGAGTTTCTGATAGGGACATGAACATGAAGGTGGAAGTTGAAGGGTGATAATAAATGTCATCAGTGCTTATGCTCCACAAGTGGGTTGTGAAATGGAGGAAAAGGAAAGATTCTGGAGTGAGTTAGATGAAGTGATAGAAGTTGTACTTATAAAAGAACAATTGGTGATTGGGGCATTTTTTATGGGCATGTAGGTGAAGGGAACAGAGTTGATGAGGAGGTGATGGGTAGGTATGGTTTTAAGGAGAGGAATGTAGAAGGGCAGATGGTGGTAGATTTTGCTAAAAGGATGGAAATGGCAGTGGTGAATACTTATTTTAAGAAGAAGGAGGATCATAGGGGGACGTATAAGAGTGGAGGAAGGTACACACAGGTGGACTATGTTCTATGTAGGAGATGCAACCTGGAGGACATTGGAGACTGTAAGGTGTTGGCAGGGGACAGTGTAGCTAGACAGCATCCGATGGTGGTCTGTAGGATGGTTTTTGAGGTGAAGAAAAAGAGGAGGAGAGTGAGGACTAAAATAATTAAATGGTGGAAAATGAAGGAGGAAGACTGTAGTGTGAGATTTAGGGAAGAGGTCATACAGGGGCTCGGTGGTGGTGAGGGTTGTTGGATGATTGGGCAACTACTGCAGAATTGATAAGGGAGACGGCTAGAAAGGTACTTGGTGTGACATCTGGAAATAGAAAGTAAGATAAAGAAACATGGTGGAATGAGGAAGTGCAGGAGAGCATAAGGACTAAGAGGTTGGTGAAACAGAATTGGGATCAACAAAGTGATGAGAAAAGTAGGCAGGAGCACAAGATGTGGCAACAGGTGAAGAGGGATGTGGTGAAAGCAATATATATAAGCTGTATGAGAAGTTGGACACTAAGGAAGGAGAAAAGGATTTGTAGCGATTGGCCAGGCAGAGGGACTGAGCTGGGAAGGATGTGCTGCATGTTAGAGCAATAAAGGATAGAGATGGAAATGTGTTGACTATTGAGAAGAGTGTGTTGAGAAGATAGAGATAGTATTTTTAGCAGCTGATGAACAAGGAAAATGAGAGATAGAGAAGGTTGGATGGTGCGGAGATGGTGAAGCAGGAAGTGGATAGGATTAGTAAGGAGGAAGTGAGAGCAGCTATTAAGTGAATGAAGAGTAAAAAGTCGATAGGTCCAGATGACATACCAGTAAAAGCATGAAGATGTTTAGGAGAGATGGCAGTGGAATTTTTAACCAGATTGTTTAACAAGATTTGGAAGGTGAGAGGATGCCTAAGGAATGGAAAAGGAGTGTGCTGGTACCGTTTTTTAAGAATAAGTGAGATCTGCAGACCTGCAGTAACTACAGAGGAATAAAGTTGATCAGTCACACCATGAAGTTACGGGAGTAGTAGTGGAAGCCAGGCTGAGGGAAGAGGTGACCATCAGTGAGTAACAGTATGGTTTCATGCTGAGGAAGAGCACCACAGATGCATTATTTGCTTTGAAAATTTAGATGGAAAAGTATAGAGAAGGTCAGAAGGAGTTGTATTGTGTTTTTGTGGATTTAGAGAAAGCGCACAACCGGGTGCCGAGAGAGAATTTGTGGTATTGTACGAGGAAGTCAGGTTTGGCAGTGAGGTATGTGAGGGTGGTGCAGGACATGTATGAGGACAGTGGGACAGCAGTAAAGTGTGCAGTTGGAACAATAGACTAGTTTAAGGTGGAGGTTGGACTGCATCAAGGATCGGCTCTGAGCCCTTTCCTGTTTGCAGTGGTGATGGACAGGTTGACGGACGAGGTCAGACAGGAGTCTCTGTGGACTATGATGTTTGCGGATGATATTGTGATTTGTGGTGAGAGTAGGGAGCAGGTTGAGAATGGGAATGAAAGTCAGTAGGAGTAAGACAGAGAAGGATGATCCGCTGTGGCGACCCCTAATGGAAGAAGCTAAAATAATAAGAAGAATAAGAGGAATTTTTATATTGCTCTTTAATAAAGAAAATGTACTTCTTAACCGATTAATCGGTACAATACTCGATCACTAAAATAATCGATAGCAACAGCCCTATTAAAGATTGTTGAGAAACCATTTCAGGTGACTATCTTTTTGAGGCTGACTGAAAGAATGCCAAAAGTGAGGAAAGCTTTTATTAGCAGAAAGTGGCTACTGTAAATAAATCTAAAATATAAATGAATATGATGTGCCCAAACATTTGACTATATATATTTATATTTTAGTAATTACATACTGCACACTGCACTTAGGTGAAAGATTATATAAATTATCGTCGTGAGTTAAAAAAAAAACAAAAAACGATATTGGTGCCATCTAGTGGCTGATATAAAGTACTGCATAAATTGATTAAACTAATTTGTTTTGGTCTTTGCGCCGCCCAGTAGGAAATGACATTTAATCTCTAACTGCGCAGTTTCCTCCACCCGTATCCAGATGGGTTCCCCCTCATGTTTTACAGTTGTTTTTAATTTTCCTCTGTAGTGAATTGTAAAAAAAAAAAAAAAGATTACATTTACATTACACTTTGTCGCTTTGTCAGCTTTTTTTTTACGAAATAAATATATTTTTTAATCGGTCCATACAGAATAGATTCTAAAATAAAAAATAAATATAAAAAACAAAATCTTATAATTATATAAAGAAAAAATATTTATATATATATATATATATATATATATATATATATATATATATATATATATATATATATATATATAATTAAACTGTCGTTACGGCGACCTGAAAGTGTTACCCAGTCGTTATTGGTCCGCACTGCTGGTGGGTGTAGATAATCAGCCAATCAAATCCGAGAGGGGCGTGGTTTATTGGAATACGGGTGGTGAAAGAAGCTCTCGGGAGACACACGTGGGTTTCGTGCCTGTGAGTGTTCAGCAGCATGGCCAGTCTCAGCTACGAAGGCTGTAATTTCCTGCGCCAGAGGCTCGTTCTGTCCACGCTCAGTGGCAAGAGGGTGAAAATCCGGAACATCCGATCCAGAGATGACAACCCCGGGCTCCGAGGTGAGTTCAGGCGGCGTTTGGAGCGCGGTTCGAGTTGTGACGACGCACGAAATGTGCGGCGCGCGCGTGTGTGCGCGCGTGCGTGTGTTAGCTTAGCCTTTTAGCGTTGCGTAAACACGCGGAGTGGAATTGCAGTGTGTCCAAAATAAAACGTGACACCATGAATCCATGTTTGGGAACAATTTATCACTTTCTCTATATATATTATTCTTTTTTAAATAATAAATATTCACATTTTATTATCTCATTATAAGTTAAACTTTTCATCTTACCCAAAACTTCAATCCGAAATGTCTGAAACATATTTTGTGATCTCTACATTTGTTTCTATAAACATATATTTGTTTTATTACTATGATTTACATACACGTTAAACGATTAATTGCACATTCGATCAGTTAAGCTGCTCTAACTACCGTGACGTAGATGTTTTGAATAGTTATGACGTCACACCTGGGAGTCTGCCCAATTTAGGACAAATAAAATAATGATTATTATAATAATGAGGGTTGGGTTCAGAATGCTTTTCTGGTTCCTAAATTTTAATATACCTAATAATTGTGGTTTGCATATATTTTTGAATAATTTCCATGTGTTTTGGTTATAACCGGTTTCAGAGCAGGTCTGAGAGAGAAAGAGAAAGAAAGAGCGAGGGCAGATTTGTTACTAAGATGTATACCTAAACTGTAAAATGAAGCCACATTGATTTTAATGAGGATCGCTGACATCCCAGAAAGCATTGAAGTGGACGGTGAGGGATTGGATGTGGTGTTTGCTTATGATTCAGTGTTTTATTAACGATTTCTGCTTCCTCAGATTTTGAAGCGAGTTTTATCAGGCTTCTGGACAAAGTGACCAACGGCACCAGAATAGAAATCAACCAGACGGGTAAGTCTGAAGCTTCCAACAGGCCTTTTTGCATGCACACACACATTAGGGTTGCAGCTATTGATTATTTTAGTGCTCCTTAACAAAGAAAACGTTCTTATCCAATCGCTCGATTAATCGATGGAACAATAAGCATGTCAACAAGTCAACTGCTGACTCTACCCAATCCGTACAGAAAATAGTTCTTTACTACTGATTCTCTTGATATAAATACATTTTTCGGGGTAAAATATATCAATTAAATGATATTGATTTAATTTGAGTAATTGATAAAATTTGTATAAATTAAATTGTTTAAATAAAATGTAATAGTTTCAATTTGTTAGAGACTCCAATTGGGTCTATAAGATTGTAGATCTTTTACAAAAGATATATTATTCAGCATACTTTAACAAATATCTGCATTTGAGAAACATGCAAAATGTAAGATATTTATTTATTTGTTCACTCGAATTATTTATTCATAAATGAATTAATTTCTTCTGTCCTTCATTAATTTATTCACTCATTCGCATAGAAATTCTTGTGGCTGCACATTTAAACACTAGACTGAAGTAAAACGTAGGCGATGACAGGAAGTGGCAACAAATCGCTAATCACGTTTCCCGTACGGATCGAGTAGCCACACGTCTTGTTGTAGTCCGTCATTTGAGACGCTTTTCTTCTCACCACTGTTGTAAGAGTGGCTGGTTGAGCTTGATTTTATGCTGATTAAACACATTTCAAATAATTCCTGCTCAGTGGACGTAAAAACACAAGCGTCTCATCTTCCTTTGCGTCCTCCACACAGGAACGGTGTTGTTTTACCAGCCTGGTCTTCTGTACGGCGGCTCTGTGGAGCACGAGTGTAACGTTCAGCGCTCCATAGGTTATTACCTGGAGTCTCTCATCATGCTGGCACCATTCATGAAGAATCCACTCAAAGCAGTCTTAAAGGGCGTCACGAACGACCCGACGGATCCCTCCGTGAGTAATCACGCCTACGACTATGCTGAGTGACACATGAATGTTTCTGCACTATATTTAACACTGCTGTTGGGTTTCGCAGGTGGACTTGCTGAAAGCCACTGCTGTTCCTTTGATGAAGACTTTCGGTATTGATGGGGAAGGTCTGGAAATAAAGGTACTGCTAGAGTCAGTGGTGTTTTGCAATCCTAAATATTTCCCCTTTTGTCTTCTCTCTTTATTTTTAACGCATTAAGATTCCTCTTAAACGGATAACTGAAGCCAGAGGTTTAAATTAGCTTCAAGATCTAAACTGCAATACACCCAGTCATCAGCAGATCATCTATTAGATTCAAGATTCAGATTTTATTTGTCACAAACGTAGTTATAACAATGGTAATGGTTATCTATGATGCTGTGATGATTTGGCTTCATGCAGAACACGCTCTTATGACAAATACACAAAAAAAGATGCAGCTGTTACAGATGCTGCACCATGGATAATAACATAACTGTTTGTTATGGTGGTCATTCCTGATGCCACCTCTAGGAAAAAAATCTTTTTATAAATGCTTTTATAAAATGCAAGCAAATAAATAATTTGGTACAAGACTTTTTGGTTTAATCAACTCAGTTTATGTTAAAAGTACTACTTACTACTTTTAACTGCTTTAAAAAAATCCCTCATTTATTTTCTCTAAATGTTCTGCTTGCTGTTGAACTGATGCTGAACTGAAGTTTTGATTGGTACGCTCGACCCTGATTGGTTAACCGGGCAAACACGTAGTAAGTTTTCTCTTCATAAATAAAAAGACAACTCGATTTCTCAAAATGTAGTCGAGTAAAATGTACGATATTTGACTTTTGAAATGTAATAAAGTACATATACTTCAGTAATATAAAGATACGTGAAAAAGCTACTTGAGTACAGTAACGAATTACATTTACTTCCCTACTGTTCACCGCTGTGTGTGACATAAAATTGTCTTTCCGAATGTCACGTTTTGCTACATGGAACTTGAGTTTGGGAAAGAGGGAGACAGAAGGGTCCTCAAATTCAAATGACTGTTTAAACTATGTGAGATTTTTCATCATTGCTTTAAAATAGACCCAGGTATAATTTTTGGGGCTGAGTTTTCTGGATGGAGAGTCGTCCTCAAGGGAGGGTGAGGCATGTTATAAAGTGCCACGGCATATCTTGAATGATCTCCCTGCTGCTGCTGAAGATGTTTATCAGACCTTGTATTTAAAAACTTCACACATTTGTTAATTTCCCCTCAGGATTACACAGAGATGCAAAACAGTAGGTTGGGTTTTGCAGGTTAACTTTTTTCTTCTTCTTTGTTTTTCTTGACTCTTTTGGGGGATGATTTTATATCTTTGTCAAGACAAAAAACATTTTTTTAAGAACGCAGTAACCCATAACCTCGCCGTTGGTCTCAGGTAATTAGGAGAGGCATGGCACCAGGAGGAGGAGGTGAAGTGCATTTTTCCTGTCCTGTACGACGAACAATCAAACCCGTGCAGCTCACCGATCCGGGCAAAATCAAGCGGATCAGAGGAACAGCGTATCCTTTCACAATAGAGTTTTAGTTCTCCAGGACAGATGTGTAGAGCTGCTGCTTCTGACACAAGTGCAGCATCTCACTATATGATTATATTTCTGCAGATTCTGGTGCTTTTGAAGGTTTGCTTTGAACCCTTACTATTTGCGTTTGGTTATTTGTCGATCCGTTTTTGCATCCTCGACTCTTGCATGGCAGATACTCAGTGCGGGTGTCTCCTCAGATGGCCAACAGGATTGTAGACTCCGCCCGGAGCGTCTTAAACAAATTTATTCCAGACATTTACATCTACACGGACCACATGAAAGGAGCCAGTTCGGGGAAGTACGTATTGGTCTTATTTGTTTTTCTGATCATGGACGAGTTACTGCTTTAAAATTTTAAAGAAATGCGTAAATCTTGTTGGTTGTTTTTTTTTTTTTTTTTTTTTTTTTTTTTGTCGAATCAGTAGACATGGCATTAAACGAATTGTTTGTCTCACAAAATACTTAAAAACATAAAATGCCTCTCACTAAAAGCAGTAGGTTACTTCCAAATTAAATCCTGTTCCCTGTAAAGACAAAATATTAACAAATAATGGGACTACAGACCAAAATTATAGTCTTGGTCCATCATTTTATTAAATTTTTATGTTCAGGTCTCCAGGTTTTGGCTTGACTCTGGTGGCGGAGACGGTTAACGGGACATTTCTGAGTGCAGAGATGACCTCGACCCCACAGGGACAAGGAGTTTCGGTACTTCCTGAAGAACTGGGAAAGAATTGTGCCAAACTTCTGCTGGAAGAGGTCTACAGGGTGGGTTCTGAAGCTGGCACAGTGCCTATTTATAGGAATGTTATCACTCGCTCTAGCTTATTCCAGTCCTAGCAGTCACATTTTGCTTCACATCACTGAATCTTCTGCCAATGCAAAATAAAAATAATCGTAGAAAGTCACCATATGAATTATTTCATGTGGGTTTTAAAAATCCTTAAGACTTGTATGGTGCAATACAAGCTCATATCACGACCAAACACACATGAGAACATGACATTGATATTAGGGGTGTAACGGTACTTATATATTAACATTATTTATGAATTAATATTATATATATTATTACATATATTAGATCCCCGGTCAGCGTCCAGCGTAAAAACGTGCCAAATCAAACATGCGGATGATCCGCTGTGGCGACCCCTAATGGGAGAAGCCAAAAGTAAGTTTATATATTACATATATAAGATTTAAAAACAAAAATCAGAGTTTTACAACACACTACAAATCATATTTCCAGTTCGGAATAAGTAGCCACATTGATACTGTGATCGATTTTTCATAATACTATGTATAGTCATAGGAATGTTAATGTCTCACCCACCGCTTGACTCGGGTTAGTAAAACAAATTATTATATATATTTTTATAAATTTATGATTTATTTTTATTTATGCACATTGTTGTTATACTTGAGCAGAGCAGCGTCCCATTGGTTGAATACAGAGACACAGGGTTAAGGAAGGCGAGTCAACCACTGACTAACGATGTTAATATTTAAAATAATAGGATCTCCGTTGTGCGCTTGGACCACCTTTTTGGAGTGTGTGTATGTTTGCTTTGTAGTTAATCAGTACCCCGTGGTCAGTCTTTGTAGTAAACAGCTTTTGGACACACGCTCATAAAGACGTGCTTCGCTTTTAAATAGAACCGCTTGTATAGATTAGGAGACTTTGTGTAAGTGATTTTTCTTTTCTTGTAGACAATACTGGATTTTTTTTTGTGTATCGAGTGTATTTTCTGGAAAATTAAGTATTTAAATTTTTTTATTATTATTTTGGGATTCTGTTTTGAATTGACGCTTGTTGGTTGACGGCGATGTTCAAGTGTACGTACCGTCGTGTCTGTTGAAATATCTTATAACCTCCCATTGGCCTGCTTTTTAAAAGGTTCCTTATTACTATTATTATTTTTTATAGATTTTAGTTTTGTGCGGTTCCTTTTATCTGAAGAACCCTTGAAGATTCTGCGTAGGAGCTTTATAACCCTTTTACAAGGCCATCCAGGAACTCTCTCGGGAACCTTTTTATTCCAACGGTGTATGTTACAGGTATAATGCAACCAAGGATCCGTTTTGAAAAAAAAATTCTGCTTCAAGACAAATCTGTGTTTAATCGCTCACGTATTAATTTTTGGTAATGATTCAGCTGCCGAGACTACGCTCTATACTTTCTCGTTAGTTATTTTGTCATTGTTCATGATAGACATTTGAAAACACAAGTTTGAGCAGCCTGTCGCACTCAAAGTGCTCAATTCGGTTTTTTCAATTTCATGCTAAGGGGACGAACCTCTTCTCTTTTTGCACTAGACAAATCGCAGTCCCGTCAATTATTATCATCTTTTAAAGATCTGGTGAACACAATACAGGCAGAAGCAATGCTAAACCCTCAAGTAAGAAATTAATAAACACTGTGTATTGTTCTGGGAATAAGATAAACAACAGGCTTTTGTTAAATGTGAAATAACAGCACATTTTTATGCTTCTTATTAGTTTTGTGTTGTGTGGAGAGTCTACTTGGTTTATGCAGTTTTTAAAAAGCAAGGTTTATAAATCTTGGCACCATGTGTTGCTTTTGCTGTTCATTCACAGACTGAGGTTTTTGTTTTTTTGAGGATGTGCCGAATTATTTCGCCACTTTCTAAATGACGCAGGTTGACATTTGTCCACCTTTTGTCCTTATCGTGTTTGTAAACGTGCTGGCAGTCCTACCCTCTTTTTTTTTTTTTTTTTCGTCCTGCCTCAGATCCAGTCAGTTTGCGTTTAACTCTACTTATCCGCATCCTGTTTATCTTTTTATTCTTACTATTCCATGACTTTTCAGCTGTCTGCTTCTGGAATGCTGCAGTCATTGAATGAAATCTTTTTTTCCTGAATCGGACGGACAGTCAGATGCCGTGATGCAGCTAAACTTTTAAACAGAGCACATTGTGATGGGCGACTAATTGAATTTTAGCACTTACCAATGCAGCGCATTTTCTCGATCGCACAGTTAAAGGTTTATGTAGCGGAGGTTAGGCTTGTACTCAAAGAACATCGTGTTATACCCGGTGTATTTAGTGTGTAACTGTAGAAAGTGGGGGTCTTGTAACTCAGGATCTTTGGGACTTTTCCACCGTCCTGTTTAGGCGTGTTTTTGCTCCTGTGTGCTTCATCAGCATAACGCTGTGGTGTTATTGGATCCTCAGTTCTTGTATATTGTAATGCAGCTTGGGGAGCTTTCAGTTCCATCAGCGTTGGCTGAAGTGAAAAGTGGACAATAGGAAGGAGGACTAGGAGCAGTGTGTAGTTTTCCGCTCTTCAATTACTGCCTTTATAAAGGAGCAGGATGATATAATGCATGCGGAGGTAAGTTCATTTATAAAAGTGGGGACGAAAGAACATATTTGTAGTTCGATCTCGCAAATCCTTGTGAAAATAGTAATGCAAATCGATTATTTGCATAAATTTGAATTTTAACAATTTTGTTGATTTGCATTATTTCTTGCAATATTGTGTAACTCCATTATTTATTAATTTATTTTTGTCAGTAGACAAAATTTTTTTTTTTTTTTTGAATCACAGACATTCTAAATCAATGACCGAAAAGAAATCGATCCAGAATTAGGTACAGAGTTAAAACTTGTCATATTATAGGTGGTGTGTGGAGTTGAATTAATCACCTTCGTTGTCAGTATTAACTGATTACACTGCTATTCATTTATTGAATTTTAATGTTAATACTATAAACTTAATGTTTAACAAACTGAATAATCTATAAATTAACTGTTAAAAATGCCACAACATAAAGAGGCGAATCATGTGATCCAGTGTCTTTGTGGTCAAATGAATTAGAATATGAACATTATATTTAATCTGTAAAATTTTTAGGATGTTAAATATAGTGTCTACTGATGTATGTAGTTATGATACAGGTCCCTCAAAATGTTCATCCTGTCAAAATCTAATGTTCATTAAATATATTATTCTGGACTTTAATAATTCGACCCCATTGAGAAACGTTTTATTCTGTTGTTGATATTTAAAGGTTTCAAAGTCTTAGTCTTAAGGTTTTTAGAAAGAAATTAATCCTAAACATCTTATTTAGTTTTATATTTGTAAAATTAAACCTGCATTTCGCCATTAAAAAGCAAAAGAAGCTGGCAAAAAAAAAGATTGTTGTAAAAGACAATAAAAAATTTTCTGAAGTTGTTTTATTATAAATTTTCTGTATCAAATCGTTGTAATCTCAATGTTTTCTTCTGAGGCAGTCACTTTTCAAAATTTTGTTAGTCGGGAATAAGTTTGTGTCCACAACAAATTTATTTTATTTTTTTATATATGATGACGTGATTAAATCAGTTCTGTGCAGATGTCCATGCAGTGACTCCAATCAGGACATGTGAGCAGTCATAGCCAGATGAGTCGTTCTGCCCCAACACCAGACTTAAATGTTTGTAAACATTTTGTTGCTAAGAAGTCTAACATAACTACTCCATGCTCTTATAGGTGGAGTAATGAGTCATATATCGGTCTTCAATACGTCTAGAGTTTTGGGCATGCATTATAGAGTCTGATTTTAAAGTTCTTACACAAAACTTTGGTTGTGAAAATGTGAACACTTTGCTGTAATATTTAGACAAATTCTGCTAAGAAATGGAAAAGGGACATAACACAACACTTCATAGAAAATGAAGGGTCATCCCTCGTTCTCTCAATTTTGCTGATTGAAGAGTGGTTTATATGATCATCATTCACAAATGTTGTCTGTAGGTGTGTGATTTTCTAACAATCCTGCCATCATTTTCAGGGTGGCTGTGTGGATTCGACCAATCAGAGCTTAGCTCTCTTGTACATGACGCTCGGCCAGCAAGATGTGTCCAAAACTCTTTTAGGTCCCCTTTCTCCATACACGTAAGTCTCATTTTTCACCTTTGACCTTTGGGTTAAACAGCTGTTAACTTAAGATTTGTTCTTTTGAATTTTTTTTTCCCCGTTTAATTGTATGCTTAGTAAAGAGTTTCTATGAATTCTGCATCAAACTCTGCCTCCAATGAACTGTCCATTTTCAGTTATCATGGTACCGGTGCTGTGTCCTAATCAAGTACAGTACTATGATAACTGAAGATTGGCAGTGCCAACACAATGCTTCCTGTGTCTGTGAGTGGCATCTGCAAGGATACTTTCAAGCTTGATTTATGTAGATCTCGTGGAACTCATTCCGAGCTGGCAATGTCATCTTGTAGCCAACTGAGTGGCAAAACTAATCTCACAAAATGATCATACAGGCTTCTGGGACTTGATTCCAATGTTTCCGCCAGTGGAAGTTATTTATGATGTGAACCATTGGGAATTTTGTTGCTGTGGTTTTTTTTGTTTATTTTTTTCCCCCTTAGTTACAAATCCATTCCCTGCAAAAATAGTATTTTTTTTTTTTTCCCTCCATGCCCCCTCAGTGTTGGGCACACAGTGTCTCGGGTCACGGTCATTCCTGACGCAGAGAGCCGATCCTGGCCAAAAGATCGCAACTATATAGACGAGTGCCCGCAGGTTTATCACGTGCAACTTGTGAATGAAAAACATTGTTGTTGCAGGGTTTTTTTTTTTGTTTGTTTGAGTTGTAAAGAGCAACGACCTCACCTTGAGAATGTTCAGCCATGCTACAAGGTTATCATGATCGCTATTGATTAGCAAAGCTTCAACGTTTACAGCCATATCCGTCGGTAATGTGATTCAGACGACGTGGTGTTTCGAGTGAAACACAGTGACTGAATGCAATGTTTAGGGTTACATGCGGAGATTTTTGGCTGCTGAACCCATTTAATGGAGGTCATTTCACATCCCAGGTCTTTCCTATATGGCTGCAGTCAAGGACGCTTATCTCAAAACCGGTCAGGGGCGATATAAAGTGAAATCGAGTCAAGATTGAGCCCAATAATTATAAACGCATTTACACCCTTACTTCGTCTAGTTAAATTCACGACTGTATTACTTTAACTAGGCTTTACGTCCTGTCAAATATAATGTATGTAGAATTATAAGACAACACAAACATCAGCTCTCGGATAATCATGTTTGGTGAGCTCGATGCCCAAATAACAACACGTGAAAGAATAAATGTCTAAATAATTATAATCTCTTAGTCTACTACTGCCTCAAAATGTTCTAATGCCAGTCTGATTTTTTTATTAAGTAATTAATTAATCTAACATGGCCCTTATTCATATCTATAGTAGTGTATGGATGAAATACATGTATTTAGATCTTCTGTACCAGTTGTCTATTGTTAAGTCTGAATGTAACCATGGCTACTGTGGCGTCTTGCAGGATCGAGTTCCTTCGACACATTCGGGACTTCTTTCAGATCCAGTTCAAGATCGCGCAGCAGAAAGTAGATGAAGAGGAGCGGAAAGGAGGAGAGAAAGTGCTGATGACCTGCGTAGGTGCCGGTTACACCAACATCAGCAAGACCATCAAATAGAGACTCCACTCAAACTGCTGCTGTGTCTCAAACTGTGAACTTGCACACCTTTCAAGTGTTTTATTCAGACTGGGTTAATACAACAAGATCTAGTTGTACGATAACTGCTTGGAGGTTGTTCTTGAGCCTCGTTTGGACACAACCGTAGGTGAGATTTAGTACAAAATGGGTTTTTTTGTGAACTTCCTGTCCAGCAGAAGTGTATAATATGTGCTTTGAGACAGTCCTGTTTTGTTTTTTGTAATTGTAGGTTATTAAATTTATGAAATATGTACAGTTTCCAAATATACTTAAAAAAAAAATCTTTGTCCATCTTTGTTTGTCTCGCTTCAAATCTCTGAACACTCAAACTGGATTTCTGGGAGAGGACAACTGTTTATAGCCAACAGATATTTCAGGCCACATCACACCATCTTGTCTTTAATTATTTTCCTATAAGATGCACAAAGACCGCTTATGGAAGAAACCTCGAGACTAAATTGGCTAAAAGATACCCATATGCTTAAAATCATATTTTAATTGACAACTAGAAATACATGGCTAAATAGAATTTCTTTTTTTTTTTTTTGCTAAAAATCTTACACAAAATTGTTTTCTTATTGTTGACCATAATGTATATACACCGTTCAGGTGTAACATTGACATTATAAAATTATAAGCGGTAAAGTGAATAACACTATCTCTTCAGCATATGACCTGTTAGTAGGTGGGATATATTATATACTAAGTGCGTATGAATTATTTAATGATACAATACATTTGTTGTTTTGGACTCACGTTTGCAACATCTGTATGACATTTTTTGTTGAGTGTTTGTCAATAATGTGTATTATTTTACATCACCAGCAGGGGGAGACATTGATCAAGTCATTAAAAGTAATGCAAATTAGTAGAATAATTAATTCAGGATGGACAGGATTAGAAATTAGTTTATAAGAGGGACAGCGCATGTAGGACGTTTTGGAGACACGGTGAGGGAGGTGAGATTGAGATGGTTTGGACATGTGCAGAGGAGGCACATGGGGTATATCGGTAGGAGAATGCTGAGGATGGAGCCGCCAGGAAGGAGGAAAAGAGGAAGGCCAAAGAGGAGGTTAATGGATGTTGTGAAGGAAGACCTGCAGGTAGTTGGTGTGAAAGAGGCAGATGTAGAGGACAGGGGGATATGGAGAAGGATGATTTGCTGTGGTGACCCCTAATGGGAGCAGCCATAAAAACAATTCATTCAGTGTTCCACCCTTTTGCAATTTCCTTTATCATGTCTGTTCCTTAAATATACACGCTTATGAGAAGAATTATGCAATATTTGGTTACCAACAGCCTCCAGAAACAGCCCCACTGGTGCTTGGGCATCAAGGTGGCAGTGCTTCACAGCTTGGATATGGTTACACAATGATGTCCACAGTTTGGCATTTTTGCCTGATTCAATAGAATTGCCCAGCTAATAATTTCACATCCAACATTGAGATGTAAAAACATTTCATTTAGGTGCCTTCAAATCAGCTATTTCTTGGTATTTTTTATTAAAAAATATTCTGTAATAATAAAAACAATGCCGTGATTTAGAAATCCGATCAGCCCATATTTTATTCACAATAGAACACAAAAAAACGAATGTTTAAACTACAGAAATGTAACATTTCAAGGACAAAATAGGGTTCACCAATCTGAAAAAAAGAAACATCCACAAATAGTGTCACAGCTTAAGAACAATCTATATAAACATTTTATTTATCAAAAATGTCTTGTATGTTGCTTAACAGTAAGAGATGTATTATGTGTACACTCCTGGGAGACCTAAATAATATTTCAACACATTGTTTTTTCTTTGGATCAAGCAGAAACGTCTTGAGATCTATTTTGAACCTGTAACCAAACTGATCAAACATTTTGGGCTGACTTTATTGAAACAATTTAGTGTTATGAGAAACAAAATTACATTTTTACTTATAGAAATGCACGTTTTTCTGGTATTTTTGTGGAATGTAAAACTTAAATTTTTATTTTGCAAAAACTTACATTTGTATCTGCTAAATATTTAATATATTTAGGCTTGAATATGGTAATTCCAATAAACTTTTCCTCTGCAGCAGAGGTAGCTCTTGCCCTTCCTTTCATTGGCTGTTTTTTTTTTTTTTTTTTTAAAGCGTTTGATAGTTTTAAAGGCTACATTCGGGGATACATTTAACATTATTTATATTTATATTTAGTATACTTATATTCTTTAGGTTTTTCGAATTGATGGACTGTAATTTCTTTCAGTAATTATGGCCTCTCTGTTTTACTTAATCGAGTGTTTCTTGTCATATTATGGATTTGTAGTTGTAGTAGCACTAATAAGGGGTATTAACCGCGCGTGTGTGTGTGTGTGTGTGTGTGTGTGTTTTTTTTTTTTGACGTATAATTTTACTCGACAATAGAGCCGGCGGACGCTAGGACTTGGTCACGTGGTTCTTTCTTGACGTTCCGTCACGTGACGTAAAGTCAGCTGATCTCCACGGGTTCTGGCGTTTAACTTCGTCCTTCACTGCAGCGGCGGATTTCGGCCTCTTTATTCTCCGAGTGCCTGTTTGTCTTTTCTGAAATAAAAACAATGGCGAGTCAGTCTCAGGGCATACAGCAGCTGTTACAAGCCGAGAAACGTGCCGCGGAGAAGGTCGCTGAAGCCCGGAAACGTGAGTTGTTTTATTTGTTTTAATAAGGTGTTATATGACACCGAGTCGAATGAATCGATTCGTACGGAAACGGAGCTGCTTAGCTATGCTAACTGGCTAGTCATCAAAACAGAAAGACTGCAGCATAGATATGATGCGGTTGCTTTAAATGCTATATTATGAACGCAAATGGTCGAAATTCTATAAAAAAAATAAGAAAATAAATGTATTTTAAAAAACTAAAAACGAGCTCATGGTTATACAGAGAAACCCCATATCTGATTAGCTGCCTGGATCAATTGTCTTTATTCTCTAATCTATTTTATAAGTAAAAAACGTACACGGTTTAATAATGTGAGAACATCTGTGACTAAATGTTTCTGTCAAAGAAACACCTTTTGGTTTTGTCATAAGGGGGTACTAACTTATGCACTCGCCTGTATGTGTGCGCGTGGGATCCCAGAGGGCAGGATTTCACATCTTGTTTTTTTTTTTTTTTCCTCTGTATAAATGATAATGAAATAAAAACAAATAAAGCTCGACATAGTAGTTGTTAAAATGCATTGCAATTTTATCCAGTAGTGTAGAAAAGTCTTAAAATATATCACACAAATTATAAAAATGTCAAAATGAGAAAGTATTCTAGATGACTTCCAGACTTTTCCCTTCGTAGATGTTTAAAATCAGACTAATTGAAATGCCTAAAAAGGTCTTAAAGAATAATTTTTCTTATTTCCAAGACTTTTTCATTCGATTGACTCAATAGGCCCACATTACTCACTTCCCTGTTTAATTCCCCCTGTTTCTGCTTTTTCTGGTGGAACATTTGTGCAAGAAAGGATGTTCCAGAAAGAAAGAAAAATCAGTGCAGATCATTTCCCCTATTCTATATTTCATATATAGTTCAAAACAAAGGCGTTTGAGGAGTTTTGTTTTTAAAGTCTGCACGTGTTTTTATTCGCAGGGAAAAACCGGCGCTTGAAGCAAGCCAAGGAGGAAGCTCAGGCAGAGATCGAGCAGTACCGTCTCCAGAGGGAAAAGGAGTTCAAGACCAAGGAAGCTGCGGTGAGTCAGAACGGACAAGAAGATTTTTCCATCTGATGATAAAAATGTAGGCAAAGACGTTTGTGAAATATTTGGGTGACCAGATATTACTGTCACATGAAACCTACAGTCATTGAAATTCACATTAGTTTTCAGTTTATTACATTTATTTTTTGTGAATAAAGTTGTTTATTAATGCAGAGATACAGAAAAATATCTCGCACCTTGTCGTGTTTTAAGTTTATACTTGTAAATTAGTGAAATATTAGTTTTATGTAATATAATCTATATGGACGAATGTTTGTGGACACGGGGTCTTGTGCATCCCATTCCACGTTTAGTCTCCATTTGTTGTTATAATAACCTTCAGTCTTCTGGGGTGCAGTCAGCATTCACATTCATCCCAAAGGAGATCTTCCACTCCACCATATGTAAAGCACATCTTCATGGAGCTGGATTTGTGTACAGGGGTGGAACAGGGAACAGGCTTGGGTCTCATAGTTTAAGTGAAGGGAAGATTTTAATGTTACTGCATCCAAACACATCCAATTCCACATCCACATTCCAGCTTTGTGGTAACATGTCTTTAAAGTTGTGTCTATAGAATGTTATATATTAAATGAATTTTTTATAAATCTGTGTCCTGATTTATCTATTTGTTTGTCTAGACACATTAATTTATTTCTCATACTTATTTATCACACATTTTATTATATATTTTTTAAATTAAAGGCACTCGGATCCCACGGCAACTCTGCCGTAGAGGTAGACAAAGAAACCGTGGACAAGATGAGCCGCATCCAGAGCAGTTATCAGCAAAACCGAGAAGCTGTAATGAACAACCTCTTGAAGATGGTGTGCGACATCAAGCCAGAGATCCACACCAACTACCGCGTCGCTGGATAAACCTCGCAGAAGAATCACTGAGGCAAAGACTTGCCTTGTACAACCATACAGATGTTCCAGCCGTACATACGTATTTAGTTTTACAGATGTGACAGGTAGCTGTAATACTGAGTCATACAGCTTTCCTGTGTTTACTACATTTCAAATGAACACACCAGGTTTTGGTCAGTTCTCTCAAATTAGAAATGTTTTATTGTTTGTAGCTTTAGGTGAATTATATTTATATTTATATCCTTTCGATGGTGATGGCGGTCCTGCAGTGGTTCAGTGCATGTCTTTGTCTCTGCATCGTTAAACCTGTTGGAATGTAATAGCAGTGCATATGTCTGTCCGGTTTGTGCATTTAGATGTGCTTTGTGTTGTTCATAATAATTATTAAAAGAAAGTGTTTTATTTGATTGCTACAGAACCATGAAATGATCTTTGTGTGTATATATAAATATCCATCGCACATACATGTTCCTTAAGTACAACCTCGGCGTGGGGAGGAAATGTATTTGAAATGTATTCACTTCCTCGTTCCCTGCGAAAAAGAAAAGGAAAAAAAACACTTAATTTTTCTTCCCTGGAGTGTTTGTGACAAGGATAAAAAACAAAAAAAAACAAAGCTCGTTTCTTTTTTCCTCTGTTTTTTTCCTCTTGGATGTGTACCTGACATTCCTCTGTAAGATCTGGCTGTGAAAATACAATAATAATAAATGGTTGTGTGTGTGTGTATGTGTGTCTCCGTGTCAAACTGATTTTTATTTCTGTTTCAAGCTTTTATGAATAACATTTACAATTTTGTCGGTATATTATATAGTTTAATTGCACTATAATTCATTAAACTATTGCATCATCTAGAATCTATTTTATATACTAATTGTTTAGTTTTATATTGTATTTTCTTTCAAATATTTATATTTACAATCTTAAAAGTGTGTGTTATAAACTTAAACAGATCGACTCCCTGTACAAGATATTTTATCGTAGATCAACAAAAATAAGTCCTAAAATGGTGCGCATGCGCGGTGAAGAAACGCCTGCTGTCGTAAAACCCATGGACACATGTGCAACTTTAGTGCGCCTGTGCACTGCAAATCCGGCATTAAGGAAGTAAGAGCGTGATTTTGTTTCAAAATAAATGTCCTGTCCGCCAGTATATTTAACCGGCTACGTGGATCACAGTTTATAACACAAATTACAATCATATACTCTTAATGAGCTTTAAAAAACAAACAAAAAGCTTTTATATATTCGCTATTAATAATTTAATGCAAGCGTATAAATTTAGGCTATATTTTAAGTTTCGAGTTTAATTATACCTTTATGAATGAGTTTTTCCCGAAACATCATTACGTTTTGTTAATCAAAACGTAAAGACTGAATCGTTTGAATGATTTATGATTTAACAATTCTGTCGAATTTTGCAGTAATATTTTGAAATTATATTTATAGACTGATCCTGATACTAAACAGTAAATAATAAAAAAAAAAAGGTTAGTGTTTTCTTTTTAAGTGCTTTATAGTTAAATATGTTTTAGTTTGGATTTATCCGTACTAAAATAAGTTGATATTTAAATTAAGGGTCACATTTAATAAATTGCATCACAACCCTGTTAGATACGTGAGGACTTTTATTATTGAAAGGAAACATATCTCTGAATGTCTATGGCTTCTTGTGTGATCTTTTACTAGCATTCTGAGTCTTCATACTCGGGGAATGTGCATGAACACATCTGTTTATTTAACATAGTTTATTTTTATATTGATATATAATCAAGGGTTTGTTTTGGGATTAAAGGTAAGTAAATCTTAATCTAACTTCGGTGTGTGTGTGTGTGTGTGTGTGTGTGTGTGTGTGTGTTAGGTTTGACCTCTGAACGATATGAAGTTCAGTTTATTAATGGACGTTTTTTGGACAGGTTTATTTGAATGGAAAAAATCAGGGTAATTTAGGGCTTTTTATTTTTGTATTATAATTATTTCTGTTCGAATGAATACTTGTAGAATACCTGTTCTATAATTGTTTTCAGTCATTCCTAACATGTAAACCGATCTATTTTTACTCTCATTAATGATATAAAAAAGATTTCATTCTTGTTTTGGATTCATTTCCTATCTCAAGTCATTAAAGTCATTTAAAGTAGATCCGGCTTCAAATCACCGGTTTATATTCATGCGCTCACGCGGGTGGTTTTTAATAGTAACAGCCCAATCACAGCGATTTTTGTGGCGAAAGCTTATAAAACGTTATATAAAGTTTATAAATGTGATATTATTTACCAAATAACAAAATTATAACTGTTTGAATGTTTGTTAAATCTTTATGAAACGAGTCTCCTTTTTCTAACACCAATGTGTTTTATTAAAAATGTAAATTATTTTCCTCAGTAATGAAATAAAAAAGCAACAGGAGAACAGGAACTAGTTTGTTCTTCTAGATGCTCCTCAACAAACCAAGAAATGAACAGAAAGAACCACTTGTTATTCTTTATGTAGAAAAAAAAACTGTTCTGGTACACGAAGCATAAAACACTCTGTAGATGTGATGTAGGGGGGAAAAAAAGCCACCAACACATCCATCAAGGTGTTGAAGTACCTCTATCTCACACCGCCTCAGCATCTTGGTCCTCACATAGATTTTTGAAAATGATTAACATTTTATTTGTCCTCGAATGTTGTGATTTTGTGAATCCGTTGTTTAAAAACATACATTTCAAATTCGGCTCATTTACGGTTTCTTACCGTTGTGCTGTGTGACTTTGAGTTATGTGGGTTTTTGTGGGACCTTCGAACAACTTAACAAAGAAAGAACATAACTGATCAACCGTGAGCATGGAATCCATCAGTAGCTTCATCCGACATTATGGCGTCGCTCTGAGAAGTCCATGCGCATCACTAGGTGGTTTTCCACCGGGCCCTTTAAGGAAAAGATTGGAGTCCCCAGTTTTATATCTTTTATATAAATATAAGCTGCAAACTAAATCTTCATACAAACATCACGGAACAAACACGACCTGCTTTTCCCCCATTTTCCTACAGATCATTTGCGATCGAATAATTTCTTTACCCTCGTTTGCATCGCATTATTTATCCTCTGCGCAAACTGAGAATAAAAAAAAAAGAAGAAAAGAACGAATGAACGCAAACTACACGCAACCAAATTTTTTTCAAGAGTTATACAATGATACACATCTCTTCTACATACATTTGGTTCTGATTGTTTCTCCTGGTGTTAAATAACATGTGACTTTATAAATAAACGACTACTGTCATAATGAGTGTACGTTTAGATTTGAGGTAATTTTTGTTTGTTCACGTCTGAAGAACGGTAATTACGAGAATCCAGCAGGTAATTATACGTGCTTGCGTTTGTCGCACCTGAAATAAGCAGTGTTTTATAGCTCCTACAAAGTAGTTAAGTGAATATGTCCGTTAATCCTTCTTTTGTAGTTTTATTTTAATCGAAATACCGTCAAGGTGGCACTATTCTCAAACTCTTCACAAGTTCAGCTCTCGGATCATCTCTGAATTTGTTAAATAATTTAAAATGACAAAAGATTGCTAATTTACGAACATTGGCTTTGTACATGTACACCCTGACCATCACACGTATATATACTGTCTGAGCATCACCTTTCATTCGCTCATCTATACAGTAATTTTAGTTAATAAACATAATAAAAACATTAATGTCGCTTGTCAGTTGACCCAGAGATTAAAAGTCCTGAAGACTTTTCTGTAGCGGAAAAACCCTTGACTGCGCTGAACATAAATCTTTCCATAAATATTACATAAAGTCACCGTGATAACGATTATATACGTGTCGCAGTGTTAAACAGCATGGTTTTAAAAATCCGATTGTTAGAAGCTTTAGAGCTTTCATCGTAGAAATCTGTTACTATGGAAACGATAACGTATTAGACGGAGCGTGTTCGTATAAACCTGCGATTTACTATAAGAGCTGTTCTATACGCCGTTATAGTAAATGAATGCTCTCCCGCCGGTCTGAGAATTCAGTCATGCTGTGATACGAGTACTTCAAATATTTGAGGATTAATGTGGGTGGACTGGGTAACATAAGTCTTTTGTTTGTTTTTGTCATTTCGGGTTTATATGAATAAAAAGGGTTTGCGAACGAGATGTTTGAGGCTTTAAGATGTTCGTATCATATTTTTTTAATCCCAGAAATCCTATAAACAACAGTCACAGAGATTTAGTCATTAGCAGAGCAACCGTTTTTGAGATTCTTTGTCGGAGAAGTCAAAACTACTTTCTTAGAAATGAATAAATGTTACACACAATGGACTTTTTTTTTGTCAATATATAAACAAGTATAATAAACCACAAACGAAGCAGCTAGGTGTTTTAATGTCTGTAATACTGTATTTTGAAAAACTTTTTTTTTGTGTGTTTAAAGTTTTGGAAATGTCATTGGTGTGATGTGAAATTCAGGATTTTGGAAGTGGACCAAGGTGTTTGTTTGTGTTCCTTCTCATATTCCAGAACAGGCGCTCTTTGTACCTCGTCGTGTACCACGGAAAATCCTAATAGTGAATTTCCCACACAAAATACATTCTCGGAATAGGGGAAAATATGTAGGACCTCTTTCACTTATTAGA
Organism: Silurus meridionalis; assembly: GCF_014805685.1. Taxonomy (NCBI): domain Eukaryota; kingdom Metazoa; phylum Chordata; class Actinopteri; order Siluriformes; family Siluridae; genus Silurus; species Silurus meridionalis. The sequence continues at coordinate 3,801,484 of NC_060908.1, forward strand.
AATAATAGTTAAAGGAATAACTGAGCAAATTGTGAGAGGAAAAAATGCATGAAATTAGCAAGGAATAAAACACGAATGGGTGCGGCATTAAAATACGTAGCTATTAATGCTGCTTAACACGTAAGCAGCATGATCAGATGCATTTGCAGGTTAAAGCTTTGTTTAAAAGTTAAGCAGACAAATCTAACACATGACCCAGAAACGTTGCCAAAATCAGACACAGTCAGAAGAACAGCAAATATGAGGACACGGGCAGAATCACAAAACCAGGAAGCGAGAATAGAATCAACAACCAGGAAAGTGTCCACAGCAAACAAAGGCTCAGTCAGTCTAGCAAATAAACACAAGACAATACTTCACAATGAGAGAGTGTTGTGAAAGTGCTTAGTATGTGTGTAAACTGAACTGAACTGCACTATCGAGTGACTGTGAACGTGAAAGTGGGTGTCAGTGATGGAGATTATCATTCAGATCAGCCATATTTGTAGTCTGATGATGATTCCAGTGTCTATGACAGTTGGGTGGTCAGACACAAAGCAGAAATACTTAGTCAGATTACGATGCAAGTTGATACGTTTCAGTTCGATTCTCAGGATCCTTTGAACACAATTTTAAGATTGAAAAGACTGAAATTTCAAACAACTGTGATTTAAAAGATTCAAAACAAAATAAATAAGTTTTACCATCTATTAAAAATCACTAAAGAGAAATGTTTAAGCTCTCCCAGAAATTTCATTAAATAAACAAATTCTGTGATCCCGTGGAAAATGATGGAGGGCTCGAGACTACACTGAGGCATTAATTTGAAATAGTAGGCAAAGTAGGCTAAAATGCCTGATTTCTTCGATTCTCAGGCACCGTAGGTCTCAGCAGCATGGAGCCAGTATTGTCAGAAAGCTATTGAAGACCAGCCAACTGTTTAAACATGCTGATATAACATATAATAGGAGTGTAACGGTACATGTATTCGTACTGGTGCAGGGTTTTTCAGTACCAACTGCAAACATTTTTACTTGCAAAACATTGTTAAAATCTTGAGTTTTCTCAGGAACGTATAAAGTGGTGGACCGCAAGTTTTTACAATTGTTTTTAAACAACAAAGCATACACAACAATGCCAAAAAGTTTCTTAAAAAGAAACTAGATTTGGTGTAGTGCCACTGTGGCTACTCACTCCGGAAATAAGATGGGACTCGAACCCACAGATCCAAAGTCCAATGCTTTAACCACTAGGCTACCACCTGCCCTCATCAATTCTATTGAAAAGATATTACATAAGGAGCTTTACATGAAGTTTTATATTGTGTAAAGTCATGTAACATGTAACACACCTTTTCATGTTTGATTTGTGAAATCCCTGTTCACTTTGTGAGAAAAGAATAAATGAGTATAGAGTCAAAAGTAATAGTCAAACTTCACTCTGCACCGAAAATGCACGTGCTTCAGAAAGAGGATCTGTGCTGTGCTGCTTATGTAATACGAGCGACCAAAGTCTTTTGATTGGCTTTATACCTGCCATTAGAAGGCAAAGGCAGGAGAAAGATCACACGGTGAGATTAGTCGCGAGGGATCATTTTCGAAAGGTCGGGCCACACTCCACATCTGCACACGCCCAAGATCCAAGTTCCATTTCTCTGTGCGAAGCGCCGCTTTATGTGAGCGCTTCTAGCTGACAGGACCTCGTCGTTTACTAGTGAAAGTCATACAGGAAAGAGAGAGAGAGCAGCGTCAGGGTGAGTCGGACCTGCTGTTTTGGGTTCAGATCGATGTGTTTGGGTCTAGCCTGAGCGCTTACTGCAAAATAATATCGTAATGTAAAATAATTTAAAAAAAAACTTTATTTTCAGTGGACAATGAAGTGAGTGTTGCGTACTATCTCTTATATCATGTGAATGTGTGACTGCATTCAGTTCCTTATTTTTTAAAAGTACTGTACTGTGGCATTACGATTGTCAAATTCAATCGGATAATAGATATATTTATCGCAAAAAACAAAAATATATTTCCTTATATGTCCTGAATTTTGGACAAATTCGTCATTTACATTTTTATGTTTTTATTTTACATTTCTTTTGGTGGATTATTCAGTTTTTTAGACGCTTTGTGAGTTGGGGAAAAAAAAGGTTATAAATGTTAAATAAAAAGAGCATTTTTTTATCATATTTGAAATTCTGGTGTGCAAGTATCATGCATACTTTTAAAAAAAAGTTGGAAAAAAATTAAAATAAAAATAAAAAAACAACCGTAAAGAGAGACATGGTTTAGTTATTTTCATGCACGTTTCCAATCCTGTGCTTATTTGGCATGAAGAACCACAATCCTGGATACATTACCAGTGGGAATTTCACAGCTTTCTATGGAGACTGTGTGTTTTTACGTCGTACGATCTCCACAAAAAGCTAAATCCGTTCTCGTATTCGAGGTAGGAACTTCTCTAGGGTCGTTCTGGTGTGTGTTTTTATCTTCTAAATCATGTTGGTGCGGACGCAGTCGTAATAACATGAAAAGGAGACGTTTTGTTTTAAACACCCGTACCCTCTGATGAACTACTTTCTCATACGGAGGGAGTGTGAATTGTTTATTATACGTCTATTACATGTAAAATAAGCAGTATTTCATAAACAGCCATCAATAAACGTACTGTAGTACACTTGAACATACTGTGCAATTGGTTTCACTGAGTAACTACTGCGATATTACAGTGACGTTTCAGGAAGTAAACTGTGACTGACATGGTTTTTTGGTTTTTTTTGGAGAAAAAGAAGCCTGAGGTGGTGGGAGCTGTATCTTTTCATTATCTGCGCTCTCTGTCAGAGCTGTTTCTTGTCTTATTATCCCCTCAGGCTTGTTCTGCCCTTTTAGGAAAGTGTATTATTCTTCCATTAGACCTCCATTTCTTTTAAATGGCTACATATCGGATTAGAGAGAGGCAGAGTGTTCGAACGTGTAGCCCTGGGGGTCAACAACGGGATTCAACTAGTAAAGGTTAAGCGGATGTTATTTTCCAAATTCTACTTTCCATGTGTGGTCATTGACATACATGAGAGTGTTTGGTGGGGTCGTATTTAGCGACGCCGTGTCACCTGGATATCGGACATAAGTACAGGTCGTACTGATTCGCTTGTCGTTAGGATCTTAAAGCCATAAAACTACACATCAGAAATGATTGGATACCAGTAGTGGAATACAATTTCACGTTTTATTCATTCGTTTGTTTGTTGCAGGAAAATGGCACACGGGCATCACAACCATATGCCTTCCCCAACCACCATGGATCATTCAGATCACACCATGGGTCATTCAGATCACACCATGGGTCATGGATCCGGAGGAAACCAACACATGATGATGGTGAGTACTCATTGCGACTAAATGAATTTGATAGATCTCTAGATAAACAAGCTAGGCTAAGACTGGTTTTACGGTTCGCCATTGGGTCACGACGTAACGCTCTTTCATACACTTATCTAATCAACCAATCGTGCACACAACCATGCAGGAACAGGTGAAGAAAAAGAGAAAGGGGGGGGACATGAGATCTCGGTTATTTTGATCTCAGCATGTTTTTTTTGTCCGAGTTTTCCAGAATCGTGCCGATCTCCCGGGATTCTCACGCGCAATGTTCTCTGGAAAAAAAAAATACACTACATGCGTTCAGCAAGAAAGCTTGCTGGCATTTGTAAATAGTCTGCTTGAAAGTTGAGGGAAATATAAAACTTTGAAATCGTGACAGAAATTACTGTCAGATCAGTGACCGGGTGAACACTTTAAATGCTTTGAGCAAGATGGAGTCATAAAAATGTTTTGACTCTCCTTTTTATGGTTCCTTTTTCACTGGGAATTGTACATGTAGTGTAAACTTAACAACAATTGTGGATGACTCGTCATAAATGTTTAATTTACTACTTTAAATGAATAATACAATAATAAAATAGTTTTTCAAACATTTATTATGTAATTTATTAATACAAACTTTCAGATTTTTCTCTCAGTCCGTTTCCAAATGAAAAGTCGCAAACCTTCGAGGTCGCAAGTGTCAAGGTCGCAAGTATTGCTGTTCCACTGTGTATGTTTTGACCAAATGTTCTCATTGTACTTGCTGCTTTGGGACGATATAAATAAATTATTTCATTTGTTATTGGACTCTTCAGGCACCACATTTTTATATTTTACACTTTTAATACTAGTACAAGTTTGCGTTGGGTTTTTTTCAATTTTTTTTTTTTATCATAATTCCAAATATTTCCATAATATCCAATATTTATTGTTACTCCGGAACAAGTAAGACATTAGTTCTTGCGACTTCTTCCAGAAGCATCTGAAATACGCACCTTCTCCTGCCATATGTGTCTCAGTTGTTACCAAAGCAACATTAGCAGTTTGTATTTAATAGTTAATACTGTGTGATTAATCACATTTGAGCATTCAACATCGCTGTAGGATTCATTTATACTGCATTGTAATGTAAACGATGCCTGTCTTTTTTTTCCCTCTGTGCAGCAAATGACCTTTTACTTTGGGTGCAAAAATGTTGAGCTGCTGTTTGCTGGCCTGGTTATAAACACACCTGGAGGTGAGTCCAAACTACTTAATTACTTAATTGTTAATAAAATGTGCAAAGAATTACATTTTATACACGTAATATAGGGAGTTGCTTCTAAAAAAGTTTGAATAGTTCTATTATTATTAGATTTGTGTATATTATATGGACAAAGTATTGGGACACCTGACCTTTCCAGCCATATGTGGTTCAGCTCCGAACTGTTCCCTCAAAGCTGCTATGGAGCTCTGAACTCAACCCTATTGAACGCCTTTGTGAGGAATGTGAACGCTGACTGCACCCCAGACCTCCTCACCTACAGCAGAACCTGCCGTTACTAACACCCTTGTGGCTCAATGAATCTCACACAAATTTCCACGGTTTCTGGTGGAACATCTTCCAAGAAGAACGGAGTTTATTAAAGCAGCAAATGGGGATGAAATGCGGAATGTTGAAAATCACGTTATCATTTTAACATGCTTCTGTGTGGTGTGACGTCTTTATTCAGTTACCACGGTTACCAGCATGTTCCATCACCTCCTTTATAAATTCTTTTTTTACTTTTTTTTTTTTTAACAGTTACAGCTACCACGTGGGTCAGCTTACATACGTATAAATATATGTAATTCACGTGTATATATGTATAATTACGTATAATTACTAACCATAGTCCATCATGTTGCTATGTACAGTCAGCTTTGCGTTACGTTGTCGGTCACAGGGATGTGTACTTTCTAAGAGCTGTATGGCAGGAGTACTGGGGATTTTACACGTCTTTTGGATCAAGTTGTTTCTTATAGCTGAGCTAAACAGAGAGACCAGGGTCTCAAGTTGCTCAAAACTAAAATGAACAATAGTGGACGAGCACGAGGTTATGTACAAGGAACAGGATTGAGCAGTTAATTCTCAACTCTTCTAATCCGCGTCTGTCGTTCTTTTATCACGTGACACCCTTAAACGGCAGTTCGTTACACAGGAAACAGAATTGAGTAGCTCATCTCACGATTCCTCTGGGTCTTTTTTTCACGACTCCCATAGAGGCTACGCACTGCGTATATGGGAGTCGTAAAAAAAAAGAACAAATGACTCCGACTAGACGATACGAGAGGTGAGCAACTTATTCTGTTTATCCAAATTTGTCCTTAGCTGCATTGTCATGTTTTCATTATTAGGAAGTTTGTGTATTTGGATGTGTGTTCGGAGATCTGCTTATTAAAAACTGGGGAAATAATTTGTTCATTTTGATGAACGAGATTCAAAGAACCAAGTCACTACAATCTTCTTCTTCTTCTTCTATCGGCTTCTCCCATCAGGGGGCGCCACAGCGGCTCATCCTTCTCCATACCCCCCCTGTCCTCTACATCTGCCTCTTTCACCCCAACCACCTGTATGTCTTTCCTCATCACATCCACAAACCTCCTACTTGGTCTTTCTCTTTTCCTCCTTCCTGGTGGCTCCATCCTCCGCATTCTCCTACCGATATACCCCATGTCTCTCCTCTGCACATGTCCAAACCATAATTCCTGATCCACGTATTTGATTTGCCACGTTTTACGCTTGATGCCCTTCCTAACGCAACCCTTCCCATTTATCTGGGCTTGGGACCAGCACTAAGAGTGCCCTGGCTTGTGCAACCCTAATAGCTCTGTTAACCAGGTCACTACAATGATCCGATCTACTCATCACTACTTATAACAGCACAGACCACTTGATCAACATCTTACGCTACAATGTGCTCATATTCAGAACTACTCATTTCCTCCTCTCAGAGATGGTAGGAGCCTGTTTCGGAGTGTTTCTATTGGCTGCGTTCTACGAGGGACTAAAGATCGGACGTGAGGTCCTGCTGAGGAGAAACCAAATCAGCGTACGCTACAACTCCATGCCAGTTCCCGGCACTGATGGAACTGTGCTCATGGAGACCCACAAAACAGTCGGGTGAGTTCGCCGGGTACATTATACAGCGTAGACTTTACATTTGCACAAGAATCGCAAGTTCATTGGATTTTAGCCTCAAAGTCCTAAAGACGCTCCCATTAACAACCTCCTTGCGTCATTTATAGTGCTCTATAATGATAAAAGATCTAGTCATGGCTCCAGGCTGTTCTAACAAGAAAAACTTTTCTTCTGTTTCTTTCAGACAGAGGATGCTGAGTATGGCACACGTTTTTCAGACTATACTTCACGTGGTCCAGGTGGTGATCAGTTACTTTCTTATGCTGGTGTTCATGACCTACAACGGCTACCTATGCATAGCGGTGGCACTGGGAGCCGGCGTGGGTTACTTCCTGTTTAGCTGGAAGAAGGCAGTCGTGGTGGACATTACAGAACACTGTCATTAAGCCTGTCCTCGCCCGTGTCCTTTCTCTCTCTCTCTCTCTCTCTCTCTCTCTCTCTCTCTCTCAACATATACAAATACATATAGGGGAGAAAAAAATTACCATCACAAACATACAAATAACAGGAAATGATTCAATTATTTCATATTATATTACTCCCAAAGGCACAAACACACAGTGTCAGGCTGCTCCAGATTTTATTACGTTTTTTTCTACCCATAAGTTTTATCATATCAAGTTTTTATCCCCTTCACTTCACATTCAGGATTATCATATTTGACCCAGTCATATTTTCAGCTTTCATCCCTCACAGGCCTTAAATTCTACCTCTTCAGTTGTAAAATGATCACATGTCTGAGGGTTTTAAAGGGACTAAACCTTTTGCCTTAAAAAAAAAAATATATATATAGTACCTAGTGACATACTACAAGATTTACTGATTCTCAAAGGAAAGAAATTATCGGAAAATACACCACCAAGTGTCTTTTTTTTTTTTTTTTTTTATCATAATTGCTGAAATATCACAATCAAAGTCTCGAAAGAGAGGAAAAGAAAAGAGATCATGCCGCCTGTCTGGCTTTGGAACTCAGTTTCAGTTTACAAAGCTGAATTTTTTTTTTTCTCAACAAACAGAGAACAAACCATAAAATGTAGACAATCTGATGCCAGTGTCTTAGTGATGATTCCTTTTTTTATAATTTGTATTTGAAATATTCTATTACTGTCAAGTATATACGAGTCTATTGTTATTTTAGTTACTGACATCATTACCTTTTATCTAATGTTATAAATGCAGCAGACATACATGTGCTCGTCAAATGAGATCTAATTAAATTAAATGTAATTTATAACGGCTGCTGTTTTTATTGCTGCTGCTGCAAAAAACTGATCCTTTTTCCTTTTGGTGCTGAAGCTCACGGTGCACGTACCCTGAATATCTGTACGGTCATAAACATTTACAGGCAATAAATTCTGATTTCATAAGGGTCAAGGCTTTCGCAACTGCCGATGCTGCACGTCTTCAGGTTTATCCTGCTCACGTGTCGGGGCAGATAGCAGGTAAAACTAAAGGTCATGTCATACACTATTTTGCCAAAGGTATTGGGTCACCTGGTCATAATTATGTGCTTTTTGAGCATCGCAGTCTACATTTAGTCCCAATTTGCTCTTCTAATTTCCTTCACTCTTCTGGGAAGATTTTGGAGTGTGTTTATGAATATTTGTGATAATCAGCCACAAGGGTGTTATGAAAAGCAGGTACTGATGTAGGTGAGGTGAGGAGACCTGGGGTGCAGTCAGCATTCATATTAATCCCAAAGGTGTTCAGTAGGAATGAGATCAGAGCTCTATAGCAGCAAGATCTTCTTCTCCAAAGTATGTAAACCAGATCTTTAAGGAGCTCACTTTGCTTCATTGCCGTGCCAAAACAGGTTTTGTTATTACAGCGCCATCTAAAGACGTCCTGTACAATTGTGTGCCTCCAGCATTGTGGTAACAGTTTGGAAAAGAACCACATATAGCAGGAAATTTCCCCACTGTGGGACGAATAAAGGTTTATCTTATCTTCGGAAAGGTCAGGTGTCCCAATACTTTTGGGAATATAGTGTATTTTGTCAGGACTGTTTGGGAGAGGAAGATTTGACAGAATTGCATCATCTACCAGGAACCATAATGTGGCATCAAAAAGTTTAAACTAGCGCTGTTTAAAAGACAGTTAAATTAACCATGTTCACACACAATCAACTTTAAATTAGTTCCCTACAGCAATACAGTGCACCCAGAGTTCCTTAATCTTCTGGAATGCGTCCTGGAAGTCACGTTTCTGGATCTCCGCAATGGTGTCAAAACTACGACCTTTGAGTTGGATCTTCATCTTCAGGAATGGAGTTTGCAGGAGCAAAATCTGGCAAGTAGAGTGGGTTGGGAAGTGAGATGGTGTTGATTCCCGGCGAGAGACTCACGTGTGAGGAGAACTCGGTGACAGGGTGCGCGCGTGGTCCGAATAGCACCAGTCGCACTGCTTCTGATGTACACAGGACGATGTCTTTTGGCACACTGACTTAAGTTTGGTGCTCCCTTTGACTGCGCGTGCAGGCTTGTGCTGCCATCTGTTGGCGTGTTACTACAAAACTAGTCTTGAAACTTTTTGATGCCGCCTCATATATTTGAAATCGGTATTTCCCTCGCATATCCTAGTGATGTTAGGAAGCTGGGGTCAGACTGCAGTATTCCCTGGAGCACAGAGGGTTAAGGGCCTTACACAAGGGCCCCAACAGTGGCAGCTTGGCAATACTGAGGTTTGAACTCCCAACCATCCAATCAGTAACCCAGAGCATTAGCTAGCACTCAGGGTGAAGTGAAAAACACATTTACAGCTGCGTGCAGAGAAAAAAAAAAAACTTCTGGACAATCAAATTTGTGAATTTGGAAGTTCTGTGGAATAAATGATAATGATAAGACCCATGATTACAGTGTGAGTATTATATAATATAAAAAAAATTACTCCTGAGACTAGAAGTCAGACCTCTTTAATATCATATTGTATAATCATTTCTCAGTCAAGGCCACATTAGTCCCCTTCAGAAGAAGCTGTGAGACAGGCAGGTATGTACATTCAATTTATTTCTAATCATTATTAGAACTAATTACAAAAAGCTTCAGCATGGAGTGGCTCTGGGTTCCAAACTTCACAACTAAGAACAGTTTCCAATCAAAACAGCACCGATGCAGAACACGCCTAAGATCTGTGTCGTTTTTCCTGAGTTCGTTCATTTACTCAGAACTGGAGGTTCCCGAAGAAAGACGGGAGTGTGTTTGACTTCGGATGAGGTTTGTATCCTATTCGCTCGTGGATGGTTTGCTCTCGGGTTTTTCCGTCCGAAGTGCTCATCTCGCTGGGTGTAACTCCGACCACGTCCACTTCGTCTCGCTGTTTCTTTCGGCTCTGTATCAGAAAAAGTGTAATGAGTAAAGGGCATGGCTACAAGAATCCAATAGTGACGATTCGTTCATTTTAAACGAGTCTTTCATTTGACTCAGAAGAACGACTCAAAGAGTGATTCACTCATCGTCTACTGGACACACATGAGCAAAGCATTGTATCTCTGTAGGTTCTGCATGTTCATCTCATGAGTCCTCTGGTTCCGAGTCGTTCGTTCTTTTGTCACATGACTCATATAGACGCTACACTATGCACTAGATCAGGTTTTTCCGAATCTTGACATTATTGTCAAGTCAAGAAGTCTATAGCTGATGCAGTACACAATGAATTGAGACGACATTTCTCCAGAAGCCTGGTGCTACACAAAACAACATAGTGCTACACAACAAAACAGAGCTAAGGACTAAAGTAGTCAAGTGGATTGTGCGCAACTTAGACAGACACAACAAAATACACAAAATAGCACCGACTAGTGTACCTCCTGTATAATAATATGGTATACAAAACAATGTGCAAAAAAAAAACTGTAAACAAGAGTGTATTTGTAAACACACAATTTTGTGCAAAACAGCATGTAAACAGTTATAATACAGGAGGTGCTCTAGACATGGATGTGTATGAATTGTGTTTAGTATTTGAGTGTTTCGTTTTCAAGTTTGAGTTTGTAACAGTTCAGTAACACACAGTTGAGTGAGTGGGGGAGTGTGTGAGTGTATGTTCAGTTCTGTGTGTGTTGAGGAGCCTGATGGCTTGAGGGAAAAAACTGTTACAAGGTCTGTTTGTGAAGTGTGTGTGTGTGTGTGTGTGTGTGTGTGGTCATCTACAATGATGATGGCTTTGCAGATGCAGCGTTCCAATATTTATGGGAGTCAAGTGACTGAAAGTCACAGACCAGAAGATATAAGCAACTCATTGTGATCATAATTTGTCCTTAGCTGCATCTTCATATTTTCATTATTGGAACTGTAGTTAAAGGTCGTGTATGTAGACGTGTTTGGGGGTTCTGCATATTGAAAATGTAATTTTTTACTTTATTTCTGATCAAAATAATTAAATGATTTTTTTTTTAAAGATCAAAATGATCTGATCTTCCCATCACTAGTTACAACCCACCTATTAGTCACTGGAAGGAAACCAGAGAACCCGGATGTAAACCTTATTTTCATTATTATGAGTAACAGAGCATCTCTACACACCTCCAGCTCTTTCTTCACACTCTCAAACTCCTCGGTATCATCCAGCTTCAGCTCCAGACGAGTTGGTTTTCGGCGAAGCATCGTTTTGTTTATAGGCTTAAATAAATGTTAAAATAATAAAAGACAGCCCATACCTCCTGGGAATACAATACAAGTGGATAAATAGTAACTTTAGAGTAATGTGCAACACAGTTCTATTTAATTTAGTCATAACTGTGTTCCTGGAAGAAGAACATCAGCTCCAGCATGCAGTCTGTTGTTGTACACTAGCTAGCTAGCTCAATAAGCAGGATTAATGTTCAAAATACAAACATAAAAATTGTAGAAATGTATGTATTTTGAAAGGAATTGTGTATTTTAGTATTTTACTAAATTTAACATTCATATAAAATATATAAAAAACATTAAAAACGCCTTGTATTTGCGCACGCTTACCCAAGTTGGCGGATTTTTTTTTCTCTTAACCGGAAGTTGGATTTCTGGGAAATGTAGTTTTTCTTCTGTGTAGTTTTCTAAATCGTTTCTGTATGTTTATTTTATTATTTACTTTTGCGAGAAATCTTTAAAATGTTGTGAAAGCACGTTTATTTGTCACAAATCTTTGTCCACATTTTTATAGAATAAAACAAAACATATTAATTGTACATTTTTTTAAATAAAACAAAACACGTAAATCTTTTAACATCGTTTTTATTTTAATAAATGAAAACAAAACACGTGCATTTGTTATTTGTTATTTTTTTAATGTTATACAAGTTAAATGTAACAGCGCGAAATAAAAACGTCATCGCTGCGACGGAAACGTTTATGACATCTTTTCTTCGCGACACAAAAAATGGCGGCGGTTTTCGTCGTGCACTTATAGTTATCTCACTAAAAATATTCTTTCAAAATACGTCCACCAGTAATGAAAATTTATTTGTATTAGATATATAGATCAGTTAGTCCTCCTTTTAGCTACTTCCGTTTGCCGGTGAGTGATAATTATTTGTACTTTTTTTTCATACATTTTTCAGTGTTTGTTTTTGATGCACGAGCCTCAAAAGAAATGAAAGAACTCTTCTATTTATATTTTAATAACTCTCCCAATTTCTACTTGAAAAACATTGCTTTAAAAACAAACTGATTGTGTTGCTTCACGTTCGTTTTCTTTTGACTTAGTAAAAGCAACTGTGCCGTTTGAAAGATGTCGGATGAAGACGAAGCCCCTTTGGTGAAAAAGACTCGAATCTACTATGGAAGTATTGAGGAAAAAGAGAAGGAGCGTCTTGCCCGTGATGGAGCCGGTTTATCTGGGAAGGATGCGATTAAGGCCGCAATTGAGGCTGGGAATATTAACATCTCCAGTGGTAAGTGTTCCACTGAATGGAATGACAGCTTCTCTAGTTGAGGTCTTTATTTGGATGGGATAACTTTTGCAGATTACCAGGATCTCAGTTTCTTGAATACATTTCAGAGATTATGGAGATAATCAATTAAAATGTGGATGAATGGATACATATATGGTTAGATGGTAGATCGATTGGTGAATGGATCAAAGGATAGATAGATAGATAGATAGATAGATAGATAGGTAGATAGATAGATAGATAGATAGATAGATAGATAGATAGATAGATAGATAGTTAGTTAGTTAGTTGTTTGGCTGGGTAGATAGATAGACAGACAGACAGACAGACAGATGGGTGGGTGGATCAAATAATAGATGAATGAAAACTTTATTAATCCCAAAGGGGGACTGTAATGGTGTAATCTAATGAGGTTAAATTAAAGGATTACAATGAGAAAGAGAGTACATTTATTATTTAAATAGAATAAATAAAAACATGATACACTGTTTACTGCAGTGCAGTCAGGTGGGAATCTGAGAAATGCACGTGAAGGTGCTTTAACAAGGTAACAGTTTTTTGGGACAGGTGGGAACATACATACATAAGGAACTGTACAGGTGCACCAGCAAATTGTAATATTAATAAAAAGAGAGAATAAAAGTATATGATTATATCAGTGCCATCTGATGTGTTTTAATAACATGCCGTGTCAACATCCCGCCTCCTCATGTAAGCTTAATAACATCTAATAAGACTTTTGACCATTATTTATTTCTCGAAACTTTTTTCGAATGTCTTTCTGTGAACATTTTCAGGGGAGTCCATGGAGATGGAGGAGCGTGTGAGCGAGCGTCAGGCTGAGGTACTGGCTGAGTTCGAGCGCAGAAAAAGAGCAAGACAAATCACAGTCTCTACTGACGATACCGAAGTCAAAGCATGCCTGCGTGCCCTCGGAGAGCCGATCACGCTGTTCGGCGAGGGCCCTGCTGAAAGGCGTGAGAGGTGTGGTCTTGTTCTTTTTGTATCTTTGGCTTTAACGACGTTTGTATCCATTAACCATTAATCCATTTATGAACGAACACGTGCCTTTTTTTTTACAGATTGAGGAATATTTTGTCCGTTGTGGGTCCGGATGCTCTAAAGAAATCGAAAAAGGATGAAGAGAAAGCGAAGCGGGCCAAAGAAGACGTATGTATTCTCGCTTCTTATTTGGTTTATGGTTAATATTAATTCTCAGGCTGACAAAGTTTAGCGCTGTTTCTTGTTCAGTCTCAGCAGACGTGGTACCATGAGGGTCCCATCACCCTGAAGGAGGCACGTATCTGGCTGGCCAAATACTCACTGCCCAAGTAAGAACAGCTTTTTCCAGTAAAAATGCAAAGAATGCCATGTATTGTGTTTGTGTTTTTTCTTGTTTCAAATTTTAAATATAAATTTAAAAAAAAGGTTAAAAGTCAAACTAGCTTAATGTGAATGTTGTCTCAACTGTGGTTAATTTTTTTTCTTTTTTTTTAAAAACAATTGAACGCAGTATTATACTCATTCATATGAAGTCTGGATCTTTAGAACCATTTTTTGCGTATGTAATATCTTATCTCAATATCTTGAACTGGGTCTAATTCTGAGGATTTCTTTCAGGGCTGCGGAGAGGCTGAACGCTGCTCACGCTTTGAGAGAGATTCCTGAATCTACACGCACTGTACGACAGCAAGAGCTTCACAAGACACTCAGGGTGAGCTGATATCTCCATTCTCAAGAAAAGCAGCACATTCCCTGTATTTTAATTTACTTTATTTTAATTGTTTACATTTCCCATCAGAACCTGAATAACTTCTGCAGTCAGATCGGAGACGATCGTCCGATATCCTACTGCCAGTTCAGCCCGAACTCCAAACTATTAGTCACCGCATCATGGTGAGTTTGGCAAGTTGTGAGTTTTTTTTGCACCTTAACTGGCGTCATTTTCTTATTGAATAACTGTACTGTGTGTGAATTAGGAGTGGCCTGTGCAAACTCTGGAACATTCCAGACTGCAGCCTCGTCCGCACATTAAGAGGTAAGTAAGTAGTCCTTTAATTGCACCAACAATTTTTTATTTTAAAATATCCCATGAGTAATTTTCTGAATTCATTTTAAATTCAGGTCATAATACCAATGTTGGAGCAGTCTGCTTTCACCCACAAGCCACGCTCACTCTGGACGAGTCAGACGTCAACATGGCCTCCTGTGCCGCAGACGGATCTGTTAAGCTGTGGAGTTTAAACAGGTTTGTGTGTGTGATTTGGGTCTCCTAGTTCAAATGAAGGGGAAAATTAAACGCTACCGCATCTAAAGGTGTCCTATATAATCGTCTCCAACGTTGTGGTAACAGTTTGGAAAAAAAACACTTATGGCTGGAGAATTCCAGTGTCCCAATACATTTGATAATATAGGATATTTAGACGTATAATTAAACTTGTTGTAAAAAGATATATGTTAAAATATATAAAATGTCAAATATATATATATATATATATATATATATATATATATATATATATATATATATATATAGCCACTGATCAGGCATAACATTATGACCACTTGCCTAATATAGTGTTTATACCCCTTTTGCTGCTTAAACCTTTGAGCATCAACAGCATGAACTTCTTCAGCAATTTGAGCTACAGAAGTTCGTCTGTTGGATCGGACCACACGGATCAGCCTTTGCTCCCCACATGCATCAATGAGCCTCAGCCGCCCACGACCATGTCACCGGTTCACCACTGTTCCTTCCTCGTACCACTTTTAATAGATACTGACCACTGCAGATCAGGAATATCCCACAAGAGCTGCAGTTTTGGAGAAGCCCTGACCCAGTCGTCTAGACGCCACAATTTGGCCCTCGTCAAACTCACTCACATCCTTACACTTTCCCATTTCTCCTGCTACTAACACTCAACTTTGAGGACAAAATGTTCACTTGCTACCTAATAAATATATCAGTGTTCTTCACTTCACCTGTCGGTGGTCATAACGTTATGCCCGATAGGTTTCCCCAGATCACCACACACACAGTCCTAACTGCATCTTCAGTAAAGGTTTTATTAACTCGTATCTCTGCAGTGATGAGCCCGTTGCAGACATCGAGGGTCACTTCATGCGGGTGGCTCGTGTAACGTGGCATCCTTCTGGTCGCTTTCTGGGCACAACATGGTAAGAAACTCCTTAACTATAAAGTGTCCATTTTATGGCTACACAAAGTTACGTAGTGTTGCTAATCCCAGTCCCACCACTTTTAGCTATGATAACTCGTGGCGTCTGTGGGATCTGGAGGTCCAGGAGGAGATTCTTCACCAGGAAGGCCATAGTAAAGGTGTTCATGACTTGCATTTCCATCCCGATGGCTCCTTAGCAGGAACTGGGTGAGATTTTTTTTTATGGTATTGAGCACTGATGTTAATGCTTAACTGACAAATATTCAAGTACACTAATAGAAAAAAGGAAAGAAAAACACATGGTTTTTAATTGATATGTCATTATTTACAGTATAATAATTACACCAACATGTAGCCTGGCTTCTTCTGCTAGAGTTCAGAATTATGTTTAGAAATAGCTATACACAAATATCAATTTCTCATCTCTCTAATCTCTTCACTTCCAGCGGTCTGGATTCGTTTGGTCGCATATGGGACCTGAGGACCGGTCGCTGTGTCATGTTCCTGGAAGGTCACTTCCGAGAGGTCTACGCAATCGACTTCTCCCCGAATGGGTAAAAAAATAAAAAATAAACGAAAATTGGTACAGAATTCTGTTCGGGATCCAAAAGAATGACGTGTGTGTGTGTGTGTGTGTGTGTGTGTGTGTGTGTGTGTGTGTGTGTGTGTGTGTGTGTGTGTGTGTGTGCGCGGTGCAGCTTTCACGTGGCTACAGGGAGTGGCGACAACACATGTAAAGTGTGGGACCTGCGGAAACGGAAGTGCATTTACACCATCCCCGCTCACCAGAACCTGGTGTCCTCTGTCAAGTTTCAGCGTAAGTGTCTGGACTTTCCTTTTGAGTCCAATTTTTTAAAAGGTTTCTTCCTCGTACCATCTCGGGGTCTTTTTTTCCTTGCCGCCATCACCAACATGGGGGTACATGTTTAGGGACTGATGTATGATGCTAAAATTTATATTCACAATTGATTACATTTTGCTTTGGGACAATGTCCATTTTTCAAATTGTTTCACAAATAAAAGTGTATTGAACTTTTTAACTAATCAGATTCAAGGCTTTATAAGTGTATGATGTAATATATATTGGGGCACAATCAGGCAAATGGGGTCCTTTTGGATTCTCAGGAATTGCTGGCTATAATATCAAACACATCAATATGTTGTCTGAGAGTTTGTGCGCAAATCTGTCACATGATGTAAATGAACGGTTCAATGGATATAGAGTTTATATGAAGTCATCATTGTAACCAGGAGATGTTTGATTAGATTTTGGAACTTGGGTTTAATATCTGTAATAGTTCAGCATCACTATGAAGGATATTTGTTGGCAGTGGAGGCATCGCTTTCGAGTCTTTCTGTTTATACTCTCCCCCCCGCTTTGTTTTCCAGCTACAGACGGTCATTACTTGCTAACGGGTGCTTATGACAGCATGGCAAAGGTGTGGACTCACCCTGGATGGTCTCCTCTGAAGACCTTGGCAGGACATGAAGGGAAAGTGATGGGACTGGACCTGTCTCCTGATGGACAGCTCATTGCAACCTGCTCATATGATCGCACCTTCAAACTATGGGTGGCTGATTGAATATGATCGCGTGGTCTGTTTGTGTAGTTCATAATCTTGATTTTGGAAAAAGAACATCATTCCAGTCAAATCTGAATCTTTATCATCTGATTATGTTTGAGTCCCAGATTTTTTTGTTTTTTGTTTATTTCTCTCTTATTTTTGTTTTTTTTGTACCCAACAGCATAGATGCTATTTCAGACATCTTTGAACGTATTTTGCAAGCTTTATTCAGCTTTTTATGTCTCTCCATTGACCTTTTTGTTTTTATTAAAAACATTAATGCAGTTACTTGTCCTGTCTCGTCTTTGTGGAGGTCTTGAGTTCCAGTTATCTGATGCCACACACGATAGAGCACATCTTACGGCTCAAAACTGCTCACTGGATTGTTCATTGCTCTGTAAAGGACTGAAACTGCATTTAACTTTCCTGTTCCCTTGCAGATTTTTTTTTGAGAGTCTGGCCCAGTATTGGAAATGAGTATTTGAAAAATAAATACTTCTTTGTGACATTACAGTATAATCGGATGAATACATTAAATATTTCTTTAGCTACATTGTACATTTTCAAAAACAGTGGTAGCAGTAAATCCAGTCTGATGTGACCTTTTGTCCATTTTTTGAGTTTTCCCAACCACTATATGCTATTCAAGATGTTTCAGTGATGATGAACCAAGCTTCCATTTAGAAAGGTTCTTTCTCAAGGTTTTTTTTTCTCAAAGATCTGCATCGTGCACATACAGGATGTTCTTGTTCTAACACCACCAGCAGCAGAAGCGGCAGTGTCTACAGCAGGGGCTCATTTGGAAACGAGGCTCGTTCAGCGCCATGTTGGGCCAAGCAGACAGAGGCTGATCTGTGATTGGCTGCTTAACAAACGACAATTTGGTCTCCAGAGGGGGTTTCTGTGGGCTGCTTCGCTGGTTCTCCACCTCAGCTTTGACCCCCAAAAAAGCAGCCAGGTCCAGGTCCAGGCCAACGGCGCCTCCTCGGGGTACAGGAGTGTTCTGACGACACTGAGGACAAGGGATCCACAACTGGACAGGGGGAAAAACGAGTCAGAAATTAGGCTTGAGATGTTGATAATGAGCCAAAAAGCATCAGATTTGATTATTTCCTTTAAGTACAGTGTAATTTACACTTTCAAATGTCTACAGTTTGAGCTTAAGTAAGGAATGACATGATGCAAATCCACCTCTTGTAGGCAGTGGTGTGACTAGACTTCTTTATTATTTTGCACTGAGAGTGGTTCCTGGTTTGCTACTGATATTCTTTTAATTAAATAAAGAACAGGACAAAATATTGCTTTACAACAAGAAATTAAATGTGTGCATAGTTTTAATAAACTAAATAATACACCTAAGCAACACATCATTACATTCCTACAATTTATTGTTGTTCAATATCCACGAAAACGAGTTACTTCCTGTAATCACTTACATTATAGCAGCTACAAACTGCTCTCTCTTTATCGCTCTTTTCGGAATTTAATAAGGAAAAGTCGCTTGTCCAAAAAGGCAAAATCTTTTGTCCTGAAGACTTTTCCTTCTCAAAGGACCTTTTTCATTGTGGACACCTAATCATAAGGTTCGTATTTGTTTTTTAAACATCCCATTCCACACTGATATAATAACCACCACTCTTCTAGGAAGATGTTCCACTAGATTTTGTGTTTGTGGAGCTCATTCAGCTCTAAGTGTATCAGCAAAGTCAGGCTCTGATGTAGGTGAGGTGAGGAGGCCTGGGATGCAGTCAGCGTTCACATTCATCCCAAAGGTTTTTCAGTAAGCTTGAGGGCAGAGCTCTATAGCAGGAGATCTTCCATGCCACCCTACAGATTTGGGTCTTCTGGTTTAAGTGAAGGGAAGATTTAATGCTACCATATCCACAGAAATCCTATGTGCCTCGACTTTTGTCAAAACAGTTTGGAGAAAGATCTTTTTTGTAGTTTCAAAATACTGTAAAATACTTTGTAAGAAGTCTACATGATATCTATGTAAGATATTCTTTCTAAGAAGTCTACAGAAAATGTGGCCTGTGATCGCTGCCTACTCAGTATTTCATCCAGACTTAAGATCAGAACAGAAAATTTATCCGTATGGAAGAAGGTGGTGATGGTAAGAAACCTGCAGGCTGCCAGCTTTTAAATAGGAGTCCAATGATTAATTAATAAATATTTGATTGCTGAATACTGTTCCCTAATTGAAGTTGCTGTTTAATGGGATAATGATTTTGCACATCACTGACACATAATATATTATTACATTTATGATTAACAATCAAATGAATAATAAGTTAGAAACTAGCCATGAACGTCAGTTGTTTTCTTATGAATGACTTGTTTGTCATTGAGTCGGTGTTGCTGATGCAAAGTAGCTCTTCGTTACCAAACACCAAGTTACTAAATTAGGATACAATTATAAGTCTTTCACAAACGGTTAATCATTAAATTGTTAGTTACTTTAAAACTTGATCTTGATAGTTGATCTGTTAACTGGTTATTGAGCGACTCGTCCAGAAAAAGCTGTTGCTATCAAACATTGTTTACTTAATCAACTATCAAATAAAGCAATTGATGAAAGTTTTGTGAAGACATTTTATTCTCCCTTGTAAAAGTAATTTTAATAGTTTATTCAGATACACACAGTTTTAAAATACATTAATTATGTATCTTTGCCCAACTCTGCTAACACTAATATAAACCTTGCAACCAGAATTACTATCAGAACCACTAAAAGATTTTTGCCATAGTATTATTCATCTTTCCACTTTATTTTTTTTACTGTTCACCCAAAACCTTGCTGGTTTCTCTAATCAATTTCTCAAAGCAGAGCAATAACACAACATTTGTTGATCCCAACCTGCTCATTAATGACTGTATCTAGTCGTCTCAGGCAGTCCTGGCAGAAAGTATGGCCGCAGTAAAGCTTCCGTGGAAGCCTCTCTACCAGGTTGTAAGCACTGTAACAGATGATGCAGTCAAGCTTTCGGCTGTCTCTTGAGGATTGGGCAGCTGCCACTTCATCATCCTCAGCTGGAGCCTCCGACACGGCGATCACGTCCTCCATCATCCTGCTGAAGGAATAGCTTGTTGTTCATGATAGGAAGTCCATTCAGACAGACTTACAAAGAATAAGATCTCCTGCTTCTTCATGGTCATTTGAATTTTATGTAGCAGGTAAAAGCATGTTGGAAAAAACACCATTTTTAGTTGTATTATATGCCATGGATTACAATTAATATTTTTTGATTTACAATAATTTTGGGGCAACTTCTTCGGTTTTAAATGTGCTTTATAAATAAAATTTAGTTTAAATTGATCTGCCTATCAGAACCTTCAGTTCACCACACACACTGTTTATGGCAACTAACTAATTACACTCTTACAATATGGTACAATATGGTTTACCTCATAGAATAGCCAGCCAGTGTAGCAGGTCTGTTGTCATCCTTGAACTTGCAATATATAAAACAAAATACTCTAAGACAGCTCATATAATGGAACACCAACACTATCGAAATTTCATTGTCCTGTTATTGATAAGTTATTGATTTTCCTACTTTACTGTACTTTCTATTATCAGATAAAACTTCTAATAAGCTGCTATAACTTTGTCCATACAAATCTATGTGTGTATCTAGTTTTTTGTATTTTAAGGGTTTCTACAAGTATTGTACAAGTAAAACAAATTTCACAATGGTTGTATGACAGTCTGTTGAAATGGACTAATTGGGTGTCATCTAAAAAATCCACCAAAACAGTATAAATAAAAGAAACAGAATTAAATGTGTTTAATTTTGATTAAACATACAGTAGAGTTACAAAAATAATTACAGTTTTCTGCTTTACATTCTTTACATTCTAATAAAAAAACCTTAATTATTATTGTTTTTTTTTATTCAGATTTGCCTATTAAAGCATACAATGATTTTTAGACAGACCACTGTGACCCCCCAAGTCTTTATATGGTTTGTATATATTTAATATGCATACGTACATACATACATATATATATATATATATATATATATATATATATATATATATATATATATATATATATATATATATATATCCCACACACACACACACACACACACATATGTATATTTTTCTTCTTTTCTTCTTTTTTTCTTCTTTTTTGTCCTATTATATTCTGCTATTTTGGTTCTATTCTATTTTCGATTGTGCATTTCTTCCCCCTATTATTCTGTAAAACTATTTTTGTATCTATTTTAAATTGTGCCTGGCCAAAATGTTTTGACTAGCCATCAAATTTTGAGTGATTGATATTTTGTCTCATTTGACCAAAACAATTTTCAAGTTTTCAAGTTTCAATAAAAAAATATCCATTAACATATCGATAGTTCAATGCACAATTGCATTTCACTGATGCATTAAAAATAAAACACTATATAACCTTTATATGCAGTCAGGCTTGTTGTTAATAAAGAACCATGATGATAATTACATTGTCTTCTTCTGTATTATGAATTACTATGTATTATGTTATTCATTATAGAACCTCATAAAAAAATGATTATTCATTGCTTCTCAATGCATGATATTAATGAAATTAATTTAAAAATAACATTAGAATAGGGTCTGGTCTTACCAATCAGGATTTAAAGACTGTTTTGGGTTCTAATGTCACAGAGCCGTCAGCATGGACACAACTTTAGCTTCCACTATCGACCGTCTTGTCTTGCTTTCCTCATTAATCCTCATTGTGTCGTTTTTTTTTTCCAGCTGAAGATCGATCATCTGCATTCATACAATGGCTTACAAACGCCCTCCCTGAAGCCACTACTATTAAGTCTGGCTTTGTCGTTGTTGTCTGTTCGAACCACTTTGGAGTCTTTAGCACAGAGGACAAACCGTGTGCTTCCTTACTGTTTAATATTTAAAGCCCATCTGTCATTGTGCACCTACACCTTACACACATGAGCGCGTACACACTCATATACACACAAACACAGATTTGAGTCTGTTATTGTTTTGTTGGAAAGTATAGTAAAGCTTTGTTCCATTTTTTATTTATTTCCATGCGCTACATCATGGCCACCCTCGATTTAATATTAATACTGGAACTTAACCAAATCCACTACTGTGCTTGTAATCACCATGGTTAGGAGAAGACTCATAAAACCCGATCCAATATCAGCTGGCAGGAGAGAAACACATGTCTGGTGGCTTATGTATCAGCTTTCTAAAGTAGGTGAAAAGCCAGCTCATGTTACAGCAATGAGGCTGCAAATGCTGTTCTCTCTGTAAGCTGCTCTGTTCCAGGATCAGCCATGATTCTAAAACTTAGACTAAAACACCTGTATAGATACCTGACCAGAGATCAGTTTGGTCAGGAAGGAAAATGTAAGCCTGAAGGTCTATCACCTTACAAGCACCACAATAAAGGCCTTGGAAACTTGACCTTCATTGGCTGTGGCCTATGGGCCGTGTTTCAGTCTGAAGAAATGGTGACTGAGCCCTAGTTCCTTTAAAGTCTACATCTCTTACAATGAAAGCACACTTTGCCTATAACTGCCTCCAAAAGGTTGATGGCAAAATGCTGTTGGTTTTGTTTTAGTCTGCTTGCATAATTTGATTTCTCTGGAAATAATCAATTCATCAACAATCCTTCTTTTGAACCATAATAAAGATAAAATCTCAGGCATTTTCAGTGGTGGATGAAACGAAGAGATTTACTCAGGAAAATATGACTGAAATATGAAAAGTGTCCCTTTAAACTTTCACTTGAGTAAAACTACTGAAGTTTTTGCCTTCAAAAGTACTTAAGTTTTCAAAGTACTATAATTTATTATGGGTATAATGTTCCTATTTATAATTTTTTGTCACATGACTCTGCTTATTCAACTCAGTTTATGTGAAAAGATTAATGTTTCTCTCAACACACAGATCTATTAATAGAATGATATTAATGAGTCAAACACTAATTGATTTCTATTACAATTATTATGAGCCCAAATCGTGATGTAGCGATTTCGAGTCTGGAGTTTCAATTTCGATCATTTATTTCTCTCAAAATGTTCTGCTTGCTGTTGAACTGACGCTGAACTGTATGTTCGAGCTACTAGCTGGTGTTGGATCTGTGATGATCACAAATGTTGAGCTATTTTATGAGTTGCTCGGTAGCTCCTAGTTTTATAACCATATAGACTGTATAAGACTGTAGAAAGAACATTACTTATAATCTTATACTCCAGTGCTCATGTTAGTTCTCTCTCTCCGGTGTTCTGTATTGTTGAAAGATTTATGATCAAACTCTTGATGTCACCCAAATGAGGATGGGTTGTCTTTTTGAGTCTGGTTCCTCTCAAGGTTTCTTCCTCCGTAAACGGAAACACATCAGTAAAATACAAATACTAAAAGCTACTTAAGTACAGTAACGAATTACATTTACTTCCCAACACTGGGAATATTTTTTAAGGTTTCTTTTCGGACAAGCTGCATTTTGCTCATAAATGAGTAACTTATTTAATAATTGCAATCAATAATAATAGTAATTTCTTTAGCATTACATTTTCTAATTCAGAAAATAGTAAGGATATGTGTATATATGTAAAGATAACTGACATGCGTAAATGCCTGACCACATCAAGAACTTTTTCACATTTTCTTCTTTATTTTTGGTCACAAAATCATTACAAAAAGAAATGAAAAGAATGACACTTTTTTTTTAAATAATCTAAACGATTCGCCAATGTTTTAAGCGTGAGATGTTAAATAGACTTACACATTAACATACTTTTTCATTAAGTATTTTAATAATTATATTGCTACTTGGGGTAAAATATATATTGTACATGCACATACGCCGTTGTGTGATTATATTAAACATGTCCTTTATCCTTATTTTACATACATATTGTAAAATACTAATAGCACCCCAATTTCATCACATTCTCCCACCATGTTGGATTAAACATCCCTGTCCAAAATGGCGTCCTAAATGGTGACGTAATTAAGGGGCGGGGCTGTGGGGCATGATCGCCCAGTTATACATACTGTAGGTTATAAATATTTATTATTACCTCATAACAATTAAATAAATCTTTTATAGGAATTCTTTCAATATAAAAATGTTTCGCTAATGCCACGTTATGGCAGTGGTTACTACAATTATTAATTAAATACGCTTTAAATCAATTTTCTATGTTTTTATATGCAATTCCATTTTCAACCACTCGATGGAAGCAGAGAGCGCTGTAGGCCACTGAACCTGTGAATAAACCCTTGGTTAGAAATTTGATTAGAAATTAATGTGTAATATATATATATATATATATATATATATATATATATATATATATATATATATATATATATATATATATATATATATATATATATATATATATATATATATATATATATATATATATATATATATATATATATATAGTTTTAAATGATTATATAATATTATATTTGGATTATATTTGGCAATATAATACATGTAAATATTTTAATAAATTTGAAGAAAGATTAAATAAATAACATGCTTTATTTAAGGATAATTACAATAGAAATAAACAATAAAAATGTGTCAGTTACATCCTATAAGTAATGTAAAAATTGGAAATTCCCAGCAGAACCTGTTAGCTACTACATATCCTTTCATCAGCGTTTTTTAATTTCATACAATTGAACAAACATCCTAATCACTGAATGTAGCCCAATTTGAAATTCTATTGACCATAAAACATGGGAATCTTATGAATTATTTTCAGAATCCACCAGGTTTGCTTAATGTCCTTACACACAGCACATAACAGGTACAGTTCATTACTTAATTGCATAATGCATTTTGTATTTGTGCCTTCGTTCATTCTGCTCTTGTAAAAATCATTTCCTAATTTTTATCGACCGTGAAATGATGGTGTACGTTAGTCTCATTCAAGTAAGAGGATTTTAAATATTTCTTGGCCTGCCACAATCAGGACTGAGCACGACCACATGATTTGAAATTATAATCCCTCCCTCAGAAAGCACGACGTGACTCACTGTGTCACTGATTGTTTCCTTAAATCCACACAATGACATTGGCCTTTCAGTGAGAATTAGTTGATCAGATTGGTTTCCATGATACATTGTTTAGGTCTTATCGGAAATATTTGTAAGTTAAATCACTTTATGTGAACTATTTATTCCTCAAGCACACACACACACACACACACACACACACACACACACACACACACACACACACACACACACACACGCATCAAACAGTGACCACTGAGCTGTAGCACTTAACCTTTCATTGTCCTTTGCCTCTTGTGTTTGCTCGTTTGGCCGTTGCCATGACAACCTTTTTGCTTTAAAGAGCACCTCCAGCTCTTTCAAGTCTTTCTATCAAAAACACACAGCATGCACACTGAGCCCAACATCTGCCCCTGTACAATACTGCGATAATCAGCAAGCATCAGATAAAGCCAGTTCTCTTTCCAACAAAGCCGTTCGTACCGGTTTACCTCACCTTATTTTTTAATTCTATTTAATTTCTTCCATACAGAATGAAACTCGTTTATGACTCAAGCGTCTACTGCTTATCTACTGATTTAAAATCTGCTTGTGACTATAATTAATAAACTCTTAAAAACCCCTTTGGTTTGCTTTTTCTGTAGGAACCTTAAACGTTTCTATGTAGAATCCTACTACAAAGTTCTTTATCAGAAAGTTTCCTTATAGAAACCATTTTCGGATTAAAAGAATTATTCATTAATCTTTACAAACTGCTTGAACCTGGTGAGGATCAAGGTGATTTCCAAGCCTCAGATATTAATAGTTAAATATTTATATCAAATTATGAGAATTGCTTTCAGAATGAAATACATTGTGTTTTTGTTTTGTTTTTACTTGAGCTATGTGTTGGAATGTTTCCTGATGCCCACACATGCCTTTAGACTGAGTTATGAGATGCGGTGAGGTGATTTAGAAACTGGTTATTTGTTACATGCTAGAGAATGCTTGAATAAGCCAATCTGGCTTTTCTGCAGAGGTGCCAAATAAACATTTTTATCCTGCTTTTATCTGTTAAATGCTGATTTTAAAACTTGTTTTATTTTTCACGGCAATTCTGACATTGTCACAGGAGCTCACTGCTGGTTCTGATCTTGGTGGAGATCCCTAAGGAGGACATCCTAGGGTCATCCTTAAAGGCTTTCACTTCATCGTGAGTGGATCTAATTGGCTCCAGACCTTGAGGACTGCATTGTTCAACCCAGTAATTCATCTACTCATTTACATTTATGGCATTTGGTAGATGCTCTTATGCAGAGAGACTTACAGTTATCTAATTTGTATACAAAAATGAGATAAAAAATGAATACAAATGAGCAGCTATGGGATTACGGGCCTTGTTCAGGGGACCATGAGTGGCAGCTTTGTTTGGCTGGGACTTGAACTCACAACTTTTGGAGCCAAAGTCCACTGCCTTAACCACTCAGCTATGACCCCATCTGCTTAAATAGCTGACTGTAGAACTAATGAAGAATCAGGCACAGGAGTGTTACTGTGTAGTGATACCGCTTTAGTCAAATCTACTGTAGAGTAACAGAACAAAACCTATTACAGATCACTGTTACATTTTGAAGTTTCAAAGTGTCCTCAGGCAATAATGCTGCCACCACTATGTTTCTCTACAGGGATGGTATTAACTACGATACATTAGGTTATGCACCACACATACTCACAAGCTTAATCAAGCAATATTTTCAGCTTTTGCTTTTTGTGATACACACAAATCTGGTCAATTCTAGCAGGTGTTTAATTTTTTTGCAATTTTCCACTCTCACTTGAACTTGAAGGCCTAAACCTGTTCCAGCATGACAATGTCCCTGTGTACAAACCTTTCATGGGCTGGAGTGGAAGATCTTGAGTGGCCTGCTATACAGCTTCGACCTCAACCCTACTGAACACCTTTGGGATGAATTGGAACGCTGACTCACATCAGTACCTGACTTTACTAACACCTTTGAGGCTGAATGAGAACAAATCTCCTGAAATGCATTCCTAAATCTGGTGGAACATCTACGAAGAAGAGTTGAGGTTCTTATAACAATAATTTGGGTATGAATGTGAAATTAAAATCCCATACCAATCTTATGATATAATTATGATATTATATAAAATCTGATATACAAAATCAAACAATGATACACAGCGATTACTTCTGGTTACATAATTAAAAAATAGACATAATACTGAATTCAGGTTACTAGCACACCCTTCAGTGATCATCAATGAGAGCTGTGTTTACCCTCAGCACTGTGGAATGTCGTCTTCCAACAGGAATGTGTAACAACCAGTATGTGTACATTGATTGCATGAAGTTGTTTCAGGAGACACTGTTGCAACAACACAATTCCTCTCTTCACAATTCACTATGGTGGACGTGGGAACACCCCCTCAGCTCTCATTCTTTTTTTTGAATAGGGTTGATATTTTACCAGAGGCTTTGCCTTTGCCTTACCCTTTATTCCATCCAGAACAAACAGTAGAGAAGACGTAGCGTGAACAATGACAATTACGTACCATATGACATTTTGACTATACCGTTTTCATGTTTTTAACACGCCGAAATCAATGGTATCAACAGAAGTTGATTAGATAAATTTTTTAGTCAGATCTTTAGTATGAATACAACAGTATGCAACAACACCTTAAAATCATGAATGATTTAAGGTATATAAGTGGTACATAAGTACCAGTAATGTAAGCTTTAAAAAGCTGATGAAAGGTACATCATGTGCACCTGTGCAAAGTGCATTTCCTCAGTGAAACCAGTACCATTTAGTTCGGCACAATCACTTTCCGAGAGCACATTGCAGCATTTGTTTTACCTGCAAATAAACATTCCACAGGTGTGACGTGAGGAAAAGTCAAGTTTTGTAGGTGGGGTAGTTTCAGTGGCAACATAGGCAAACACACTCACTCTCACACACACACACAAAAGCTTTACATATGGAATGTTTTTTTCGTATACGGCTGCAAGGCAGGTAGTTAAACATACACCTTGTTCAAATAGAAATTTGAGATAACTCTATTCAGATTACAATAGAAAAATCTCTCTGAGCCTGCAGCAAATCTCTTCAAACTTCTACATGAATTGTAGAAGCCCATTAGTGTGACACTATATTCAGATCTACTGTTTTTATGTCCTGTTTGTGCAGTCCTGACTATTTCAGAAGCACCTGTTCCTATACTTATATAATAGGTATTGCATTCATGTCATGAAAAATACACCTGTATCTGGGAAAAGGCGGAAGAGACATTCCTGAGTTGACCCCACCCTTTATCTTTCTCTCTCTCTCTCTCTCTCTCTCTCTCTCTCTCTCTCTCACACACACATACATACACAGCTCTGCTGCTTTGCTTGGACACCCAGGGGTGGGGTTACAGACAAACTCTTCCAAGCAGAAGCTGATATTCACTTAAACAGCGACCTCAACACAGCTCTGACTTCTCAGGTATGTCGCATTAAGCTTCAGGAACTGGAAAGGCTCGCATTCTGCTCACCCTACAGTGAGACCATCTGCTCAGGGAGTTGGAAAACACCTTCACCACCATTACTCTTTACTCTAATACACGTCTGCACAGGTAGGAACTTTTTGTTCTGATTATTGGGCTGTTTTAGAGGTCAGCACTTAGTTTTGGTTTTTTTCCAGACTGTGTGCAAATCACTGGCAAGTAAATATGGTTCTTTTTGAAATGGACTTAGATAAACTAGAAAAATTTTGGACGTTTATGAGGAATGAATATACACAGTAAAAGAAAGAGATGTTTATCCATACGTGGAACACTGAGCAGTCGCATGTTATTGCTATTAGAGTGCAAAAGTTTGCATGGCTTTTGAATTAGAACAATTTGGATGAATTGTGGGTCAGGCAATAAGACAACCGTTCAAAATAATAACAATAATAACATAATTTAAGAGAAATTCAAAGAGATTAAAAAGAAATGTAAAGTAAAAAAAAAAAAAAACTACGGTAAGATGTCACTTTTGATATGAGATTTATTTTGGAATGAGATTTAATAAAGTTAACTTTATTAATAAAAGATTAACTGGTTGTCAGATGAAGACTTTTTTCTTCCATTTAGAAAGGGTGATACAAACTTTTAATCGTATATCATTTCGATTTCTTTCCAATACGTTTATGTCAATGTTTGAATTTTTTGTTATTTAATACTTCTGGATTAGGGATGTGCAAAGTTTTGCCCTACTTTAAATTCAATAACACACTAATAAGGGTTAATTATGCTTTTACTATTTCTTTTCCACAGATATCAAATCACCCGGGACCCTCTTAAAGATCATCAACCAATCCGTCACCTCTTATGGCTTACTAAGTGGGGAAACTTTACCCTGATTAGAAATTGCATTGCCTTCCTTGACGTGATTTAAAAATCATGAATTTGACGTTGGACAACCCTTACGGCGACATCAGCATCCCCAGAGCCAAGCTGCGCTCGTATGATGACTCCAACACCATCATTATCAACCCGATGACTTTGGAGAGTTCGTACAATGGGAACATGTCCCAAAACCCGTATGGCAGTTTCAAAGCCCAAGGAGGGGACGCTCCGTCTGGCGTTCCTGTCTACGGACAGGTTAAAGACAGCAACCTGAAAGGGTACACCATCAAAGAGGACGAGGAGCAGGTGAGCCGGTGCTACGCTTGCTGTTGCCGCTGTCGTAGGAAGAAGTGAGAACTTTTGGAGGACTTTGATTTGTATTTGAAAGAGGAATTGCCTTCTATAAGCTGCTAGTTGAATTACTGACAAACAAAACGTACGTCTTCCCAAGTGACCGCTGGATATTTGATAAAAACTGGGATATTAAAACAATGGTTTTGAGTTGCAAATGGAGCAGTGTTAACATTATATGATGTATATTTGAGCGAAAAGTTGTCTTGAACTTCTCGATGGGCCTGATGCTTTTTCTCTGTCCTAAATGAGTATGATGGCATATCGACAATCATTTATTTTTGAGTCAGCCAGTTTCAGCAAGCTTGACTACATGCGTTGTTGGAATTCAAATCCTTTCTTACTCTATTCAGGTTTGTGCTCGGAGATCCCTCAGGGCTCAATTCTGAGACCATTCTTCTTCATCTTTGGGTCTATGCTTCTTTGTGTATTAGTAGAGGAATGAGACCAGGTTTCAGGTCAACCACGCCCTACAGGATAGCACCATTTTTCACCCAGTTTCACCTGCATGCTAGGGTGCATACGAATGCAGATTTGGTTAGGGATAAAGATCAGAATACACACTGTTCTTTAAACATCACAACCTCAATTGGTGAACAATGCAGAGAATGTCTACTTTAAACTGGAAACTTGGAATTAACTTGGATACAAACGATGAAAATGTTCCGAATGTTGAATATTTAGGATTGGGGATTCTGAACATTTCCAAGTCACTTTTTTAACGTAAGCAAATTTCTGACACCATGTATGATCAATCCTTTTGTACAAAAAGTTTTCTTCAAGTCAAATCTCTTCCAATGAAGAACAAGTTCAGGTGACATCGTAATGGACTCAATCAAATTCATGTACATATTTCCGATGTAAAGATTCTACTTTTTGCTCTGTTGTGGATATTATGGAACTGTACTTAATTAGAAAAGAATGCAAAGAAAACATTTGCACTAGTGCTCCTGAGAACTCACTGAAATGGTTATGAAGGTGTCATGACAAAGAAGAAAGAGGGCAAATACTCTGCCTCATGACTTAAACAGGAAATAAGAGATGACAGGTGCAGGAACATCCTAGGAAACCTTGGACTATGTTTATGTGAAAGCAAAATATATATATATATTTAATTTCTTGTAAATTAACGCCACTACCATCATCTGTATTTCCATTCCGGCCATGTTTACGATGTACACAGGGAGTTGCTCTGGAAGTAGGGGTGGTTTTTAATGTCAACACCTAGTTACAACTGCTTGTGAATCATTCATATATATATATATATATATATATATATATATATATATATATATATATATATATATATACGCATATCTGCTTTCGACCTGCAGGGAAAAAGAAAGCAATAAAAGAAGAGCTATGGACTTGAAAAAATTATCAAATGAAGAATGTGTGTAGTAAATGCGTTTATAATTTTGGTGGAATGGGCAAGTGTCCTTATATTTAATTATTAGCCTCTTACATTAGTAGGCTAGTTATGTTTAAAGCTTTGTTCTCCAACATTTTCTTGCTGTTCGGGTTATTTAGATATACATAATTAAATATCTTTAATATCTTAAATCTGAAATGAATTTTTTTTTATATGAACTATGGATGTATTAAAAGGTAGAAACTGCTGAACCAGGAGCTTTTCTTCGTCTTGTTCTTCGAGGATAACGCTACGCTTGCTAGCAACCTGATGTTTAGACGTTGATGTTTTATAATGCGCTCAAGCTCTACTAACAACACAGGTTGTCATATAGATGTTTCTAAATTGAGAAGAAGCTTAGCTCAAGCATCGCTAGACACAAAGATCAAAACCTGAAGGAAACTGGCAGCAGTGGAACCGGTTTGGAAACAGATGAGGGAGCGGCTGCGTTTCCTGGAATGAAATGCACGAACACTAAACCGACTGGTTTAAATTCTGACCCGGCGAATCCTGCGTTCATCGCCACAGACTAACCATGGAGCAAGGACGAAACCATCCTGAATGACTTTTTTACAGTTCTCATTTAAATCCCTACAATTAACCTACAATCTTCAATTGTATAAGATATATGTAAAGTAAAATCCTTTTATTGATTGGTTCACATTTAGATTAGTATAATGCCATTTGGTTATTTTTGCTAGTGAGATTTCCACCAGGGCTTTATTATTTTATTCTGCCACCCTTTCTCTTTTCATCAGTCAGTAAATTTCCAACAAAAGATTTTTGTGAAAAAAGCTTTGCGTTTCATGCTGTAACTGAAACCTTAACATTTTCACTTTGAGATCTCATCCACATGATGCTAATCATCACCCAGAAATGTTAATTATAAACATTACTGGGTTCAGTGTTTAAGATTGTTGAATTTTTCCCCCACTCCTATTAAATGTTGTCGTAACTGCAGTGGTGGATGAAGTACATAAACGATGTACTTGAGTTATAGTGGAGAAACGCTTGGAAAAATATTACTCCCTTTAAACTTTTACTTAAGTAAAAGCACATAATTATTTGCCTTCAAATGTACTTAAGTATCCAAAATTTGATTTATAATGGCTCTAATGTTGGAGAAATTGGACTTTGAAATATTAAAGTACTTGAATACAGTAACGAATTACATTTTCTTCATTACTGTCTGCCACTGCGTAACTATAACAATTAGGGCTACAAATGCTACAAAAATTATACTCCAAGCATTTAATAAATGCCATTAAAAGCATACTTAACATCCATCAGGGTGAACTAGTCATTTAATTACATTTTCCCACTGGATCAGGGTCACAAGATTGCCATTAATGGTGTATAAAGAGCTTCTCAAGACACCTTTCCTCTCCAAATGTGTAGACTTTACTAGTATTAAAGACATCTGCTAGTTGTTTTGCATATTCTCTCATAAATTCCAGTTCCTTGTTTACTGATATAGTAGACAATCCCATCACACACACCGGTTTATTTGATTATATTGTACCTCAGCATTAGTTTGGACATTCTATAGAAATGGCCAAGATTCCAGTAAGGATGAACTTCCTGCTTTTGCCTTTCCCGAAACCAGCAACCGACAATCCCAATGTGAACCTCGGTACGAATTCATATGCACCCTCTTCCCCTTTTGTTCCAGTTTCTAATAATACACTAATGCTTTTCCAGATGACTGTATTTTTCTTTGGTAAACAGAATTGTTATTTTAAGACCCAGTCTGTAATTGAACATGCGGGTTCACGCTTTTGCCGATTAAATAAGTATAAATCCTGATTATTTTTTTAAAATTACTAACATTACTAACATAACATTAATAAATAAATTGTCAACATTTAAAAACTTTAGCTGGTCAATAAACCATGGCATTTTTTTTTCTCTCAAAGAAACCATTCGAAGTATAAAAAAGACAACACAAACATTTTTTTTTAAAAACGAATTTGCCAAAATGTTTACTAACGGCACGTATTCTTACATTTTTATCTACTGTACTTAAAATCTATGCAGAGTTAGAGTTCTATTATTCAAGTATTTTACATACAAATTGGCATGCAGTACAGTAGTGCAATACTGTGTCAATCTGCCACTCTAACACTGTAATAAACAAGTAGTAAACAGATATTAAACATATACATGTAATAAACAAATCAAGCCGAGATGATAACATTTCTTGGACAAGTTTTTCCTCATCAGTTCAATAATGGACGTTTAGTAGGGGAAATTCAGACTTCAAGAAGCAATTAAAGGCATTTCGGGTCTGACGGTGTGTTCACACCAGCAGCGACAAGATGCTGAAAGCCAAAAGGAAATCAGCCGTATTGGACGAGTGCTGGTGATTTCCAGCGATGCGACCACTGCCCTTTGCATACACTAACAAGTCACAAGCCTACAATATCATTTAAAGACTTTCTGAATTCTGTGTAAAACTTATGCGGTGACAAATCAAAAGATTGGCTCAAATATTTCTCTGACCCATCCTACGGAGGTTTGTTCAGCTCCCCACAAGCTAGCAATCGACACGAGTGAATTAACATATCTTCTAGCATGAACTTATAGCACGATTTACTTCAGAACGTTGTGGAAATCATTTTTCATTTAGCTGTAATGATTTATGATGACCCCTGATGCTCACCTACAAAGCAAAGAAATGGACCAGTACCCCTCTACCTCAAAGCACCTATATTACCCCCACACTGCTCCTCAAATTCAACTGCACTGGTCCTACCATCTCTCAGGTATAAAAAAAACCCATGCTTCAGAAATCTACTCTGTTCTGGCACACGTTAAAAGCTTCAAACAATTTCTAGAACTATATCTTTCAGAAGTACTTTAATTACCAAAGAAAATATATATATATATTTATAGAAATTAGCTTTTCTAACTACATTTTCTCCAAATTAAGTTTTTAGACTGATAGTATTCTTAGTCTGTCCTAATGAACCAGGAAATTTTTTTTAAAGCACCTTTCGAAGTCGCTCAGGATGATTTTGATCACCAAAAATGTGAAAGGAAATATGAAAAGAAACAATCCGTGATCAGCAGTGGTGGAAACAGTACATAAACCCTGTAGTTGAGTTAAAGTAGAGATAAACTCTGTAAAATACAACTCCAGGAAAATTAAAAGTGCTCCCGTTCAACTTTTACTTGAGTAAAAGTATTTGCCTTCAACAATCCAAAGTACTACGATTTATTACAGATATAATGTTCCTATAAAGTAATTTTTCTCACAAGACTCTTTGCTTAACGGACTCAGTTTAGAGAAAAGACTCAGCACACTGATCTATTAATAGAATGATATTAATCATTTAAAAAGAATCGTGCAAACGAGGCCATGATGTGGCGAGTTCGAGTCAGGAGATTCTTCCATCATTTATTCCTCTATAAATGTTCTGCTAGTTGTTGAACTGATGCTGAACTGTATGTTGGTGCTACGTAGAAACCACCAAGTGCCAATCAAAACAAGTTCTACCCACATGATGTTGAGTAAAAAATACAATATTCGACTTTGAAATGTAGCGACGTTTAAAGTCTCCACAAATGGAATTACTTCAGTAAAGTACAGATACATGAAAAAGATACACGAATTACACTCCGTTACTGTCCACCACAGGTGACCAACCTGATGAGCAACAGAACAATGTCTATGTCAATGTCTCAACCAACAGGCGTCATGTACAGTTTCTTGGTTTTCGCCCCTGCCCAAACAACCATTTTTTTTATTTTTTTTATTTTAATGTTTACTAGCTTCTAAGACTCTGCTGCCACAGGCTTTCAGTAAACCAAAATTCATTTAAGCAGAAAATGCAAGTGTGCAAACATTAGCTTAAATGTTTACACGAAACCGTGTGTGTTTAAAACTGGCTATTTATACGGATATGGATTTACAGAGCTACTAGTGACACCATTTACAATTTATATTTATGATATTTTGGCAGATGCCAAATACATTTATCTAATTTATACAACTATGCAGCTATGGGGTTAAGGGCTTTGCTCAGGGGTCCAGGAGTGGCAGCTTAATGTGGCTTTGGATTTGAACTCATGACCTTTGGATACAAAGCCCAATACCTTAACCTCTAAATTACCACCTCCCCATAATCATAATCACGTGCTGTAAACTAAAAACAGGACGGTCCATTAGTGACCAGCATAGAATGATCCGAGAGTGCAAATTAGAAAGAAAGAAAATATATCCATCAACACTGCCGGTGTGAACACAGAGTACAAATAGAAGCCTAAAATGTGGCAGGGATTCTAGTGAACTTCTTCAGATCACAAAATAATAAACATATCGTGTGGCAAAAGCTAGACAGCTCGTTTGAAATTAATGAACTCTTGCCTATTCTTTTCTTTTTCATATACCGGCGTTCAAATAGGATTGTACGTGTTTGTAGGTCATGAATATCAAAGAAGGTTAAAGCAGGATGAAGGAAATAAAACGGGAATTAAAGTGGACAATCGGGAATTTTGTTTTTCTTTTTTTTCTATTTCGACTTAAAATGCCTCTCAAACAAACTGACACCTTTTTTTCCCCCAAAAAAAGCAAGTGTGCAGGAAAAGTGGTTTTCCAAGTATTACACAAAAAAAATAAAATTATGAATGTCATACTTCGTAGCAGTAAATTATTATTTATGGTACATCTGGAAAACATTATGTATTACGTTACAAACCCAAGCTGATGTCCTCATCACCACCCCTCATAGCTCTTAAAGTTAATAAAACCAGAACTTCCCCCAAAGCGCTTGCCATGTTCGCAAGAAACGAGAACACATTAATAAAATCAGTCCCCGGGTGAAAACTTCAAAATGTAAAGCTTATATCTGAATAATGCTCGAATTGCTGATCTTACTGATCTGCATTAAACATTTATTTTTTTTTTACCACAAAACATCATCTCGGATCTTTTCATTCTAGAAAACAGCCACTTGCTCTTTATCGTAATAAGGTTTCTGTTTGTCTGAGAGGCTTGAATTGTTTTCATTTACAATAAAATGCAGTTGAATGGATTAATTGTTGTTTTATCTCATCTATGAGAGAACTTCAGTTCAGGTTATTGCTCGGATCAGATTGATAAAAAAAAAAAAAAAAAAAGGGAATAAGAGCTTTAGTCGACTGTGAAGCAAAAGTGCCAAATCTGTCATCTGTCAGTGCTACAACCCGCCCGAATAATCTATTCACTCCAAAACAATGATAAAAGGCAATATGGCCAAAAAAAGAGACAGATTTCACAAATAAAAACAGAAAAAAACATTTAAAGCATAAAAAAAATAACAATCTAGCAAACCAACAGCGACAAGTTGATGGTCTAAGTTTAGCATGTTAACAGAGAACTTTATAAACTAAAAAAAAAAAAAAAAAAGCAACCTTGTTATAAACACCTCTGAATTAAACGTGACTCTGATCACAATAACGCAACGCCGGTGACACGAACCCTTCCGCGTCACCAGGTAAGAGGTGTTCCTTGGTGTGCGTTGTGGGTTATTCCGTGGGACCCTCCGTAAAATGTCTGCGCATTAGATCGGAGTGTCCTCGCAAGAGATGCACCCTCATGTCTCCATGGTCCCGAGAGGTTCCCCGAAGCGGATCTTTTGGCCTGCTGTGAGGTTAAAGGTGAAGTCTTGTGGAGCTTCAAACAGCAGAACGATGGTGGATCCCAGGTTGAACTCGCCCAAGTGCTCACCTTTACGCAGACTCACGCCCTCCTGGTTGTTGTTGGAGATGTAGCTAAAGTCATTGTAGGAGCCTTTACTGTAACGAGGGTTGTTTGTACGGAGCTCCTGCCGAGGGAAGATTATGATCTGGTTAATGGTAAATGTAGAGCGCTTCGAAAATATCGATTGTTTTTATTTTGTATTTTACATATGGAAAAAAAATCAATATGCACATTTACACGGTGGTCAGAAGGTTTCAAGAATAATTTTGTAATACGCCAACAGATGGCAGCACAAGGCTGCACGCACAGTCACAGGGAGCACCGGCCTTCAATTCTGACCACGTCTGCTAAACTTACCACGTACACACTCTGTCACTCAACTGACTAAGTAATATAAACTTTCTAGTCCAGACTGTAAAGTCATGCAAGATATCAGAGACAGAAGTCAGAGCGTCATGTGATTACACAAGTGACACGCCCCCTAGAAACACACTTGAAATGCATCAGCGGTAGTGATTGAAACTACGAAGGTGATAAACAAGTGTGGGAGTAATGAATGTGAAACTCAAACCGCATTATCCAATTAAATTGTAAATGACCAGGAAAGGGTTACAGATTCGACACAACGAATCCTAAACGCTGACTTTGCATTTTACCTTCTGATAAAATGCAATGTTTAACATTAATCATTTTAATTATCATGTTACTGGCATTAGATTTTTTTCCCCCCTCACATCCAACATCACCAGCAGTGGTCACTGAGGAGAGGTAAATCGTGATACACACCAAAGCACCATCCCCTCAAACAGCCTCATGTGTGCCTCTTTCTAAAAAAAATTCAGGAGTCAAAGAGAAATACGAGTTGTGTGAAAGAGGACCGAGTTCTGACCTTGTCAAAGTAGATCCGGATGGATCCGACGTTGGTGGCGCCAACTGCAGTCAGGGAAAAGAAGCCATGTCTCCACTCTCCGCTCAACACCACGCGTTCATTATGACAGAAGAGCTCTTTAATCCATCGCGCTATTCCCGGGTTCACTGACATCAGAGAGCCTGCAAAAAAAATAACACAAACAGCCGTTTATTCTCTTTAGTGAGACTGTACAGATGCATGAATGAGGTCTGGAGAGGAAGAAGACCCAAAAGGAGAAGAGACACAAAAGATAGAGGTTTTAACATTTACGATTACGCCATTTGGCTGATGCCTTTATCCAGATCGAAAATGATCTGATTCATACATCTGAGCGATTAAGGGTTAAGGGCCTTGCTCAAGGGCCCAGTAGTGGCAGCCGAGTGGTGGTGGGATTTAATCTTCTGACCTTCTGATTAGAGGTCAAACATCTTAACCAATTAGCTACCACTTCCCCCAAGACATGGAACAGTCTGACTCCGCAATCATCCCTTTTGCACTGGAATCATGGGAAGCATAAATCTGAGTCAAGCTTAGGTTAGTGGATTTTCTTCCACTATATCAATCCATATATTTGGCAGGATTATTTTTTTTTAATCTATCTTTATAATTATTTTTATACAACAGCACCACCTACAGGAAATCCAATTTTATCCTATATTGGCATTGTCGTTTGAGGCCTAACGACATTTTCTAGACCAGTCTGGATACTGTCTATTGTACCAGATGCTGTAGCAAAAAAAAAATCTGTATAAGAGATTTGCATAGCATTTTTACATATCAGGGTCTGGATGCAAACCCGCACGCCACAGAATCACGTCTTAACCCGTGAAAGGTACAAGATACAGTATGCAATTCGATTGAAATAATAATACATTGTCTATTTTAAAGTGTGTTAAATGCTCAGTCGCTTTCCGAAATCATGCGATTACACGGGAAGATTTGCGCCTCACCAGGAAAATGGCGTCTGTGTGAAACTCTCCAATCAGTGGGCGAGTGAAAGCAGTGATAATCTCCCGGTGCCAGATACACCACGCAGTGGAACAGATCGTTCCCTTTCTTTGTGACCAGCAGGTTCTGGAAGTTGTTGTGATCATCTTCATCTAAACACCCAAAAACACAGATATTAGAACGACATTAAACAGGTCTCTCGATCATTGAATCAACCATTAAAAAATTACATTAGTAACACAAACAGGAAGGTAAAATAGGACCCACGTCTGTTGATGTCCAAGCTCTCAGTCCATGTGTATGGACCAAGAAAGGTTTCCAGAGAGTAGGTGACCCCCTTCACCTGCTCTACCTCGCAGTTCTTTACCCGTCCAAAATGAAGGATCTTCCCATCAGCTGGACTGATCTAAGAATGAATAGAATAATGAGTACATTTTACATAATTTTTAACTTAAAAATATATATTCTCCAGCCTGTCAGTGTCAATCAGACCCCCTTAACAGAGACCTGAATGGTGTAATTAATTGATATGCTAACAAAGAAAAAAGTCTTATGATTGCAAAATTAGCAGTAAATAAACAAATGTTGGAATATGAATGCACTGGAGATGAATGCAAAAAGAAACGATAACCAAGTTTTCTAAGTGATACCTGGATAAATTAGCTTGGATTAGGTTTTACAAATAGTAGTATCAAAATGTCACACTATTACCTTCAAATAGTCCCCCTGCACAGCAATACAGTGCTCCCAGTGCTGCTGACATTTCTGGAATGTGTCCTGGAAGACTTATGCAGGGCGGTGCTCCCTGTGACTGTGTGAGCAGCCTTGTGCTGCCATCTGGTGGCACGTTACAAAACTTGACACCGGAAAATTTCCAATACCGCCTCATACATTTATGGCATTTGGCAAACGCCCTTATCCTTACAGTTATCTCAGTTATACAACTGGGCCTCACTCAAGGGCCCAGCAATTGCAGCTTAGTGGTGCAGGAATTTCAACTTGTGACCATCTGAACAGAAGTCCATCTTATCCACTGAGCTACCACTTCCCAGTTTACATTTACCACCAAGCTGTTCTAGCTGCTAAATGCACTGATATGGTTTGTTTGATACATAATCGATGCAGGCTTTAAAATCCTCTTAAAAACAACATTCTTACTGATTACATACACACGTCCACTTACCACGCAGTGCGAGCCGCACACTGGCCGAGCCTGTGGTTTGAGTTTGCGTCTGAAGAACTCGCCGAGGTTCTTGTAATGCTGCAGGTCCTCCACAGCGGCCTCCTTCATGTTCACCCCGAATGTCCATATGTACAGGCTGTAAATGGGCTTCCGTAACCACACAGGCAGGTCGACCTGATTAAGACGACCCCAGGCCCTGGAGAGCAGCCGTGTGGGGATGGTCTTGTATATATTAACCTATATAGTAAAATCAGGAAGCAGATTTAAGTATCCAGCTGTTTACTGAATATGCATTATGCAATTAATTACCAAAGTGATAAAAGCATATAACTCTAAAAGTAATCCGTTTGCATTTTAACTGAAGCAACAGTACTTAAAAAATTGCACAGAAAAAGAAGAAACCATGCTCAAAAAACATTGAGGTATTGATTAATGTAGACAATCCAGAAAACTTTTAAATCAATATCCCAAGATTGACTTTTTCAAACAGTTCAAGGCAACAACTCAATTCAAAAGCTAACCGGAATAAAGAAATCTTTTAATGATCAAGCTCATAAATTGCTCAACATAGTGAATAAGTATGCAATTTGAGACACAGGTACTGTCCTCTGTCATCAGATTGTATACACTCAGTGGATTCATACTTCAGCTCTAATAAAGTTTAGTTCTTTAGAGTGAATGTGAAAAAAGGTAGTTTGTTATAAAAGATTCAGATATTAGTATTTAAAAAAAAAAGCGTCTGTCTGTCAAACCAGTCTACCAGTCTGTCTTTATCACTGTGTGTCTATACATTATATCAAACTATCAATAAAGGAAAATAGAGAAAGACACAAAGAGACAGATAGACAGACAGACAGATGGTGTGATGAAAAAGAGATAGAGACAGACAGGCAGACAGAGACAGACACGCAGTAATAAATTGTGACAGACAGAGACAATGGCAGACAGGTAGACAGAGACAGACAGAATAATAAATGGTAACGGACAGAGACTGGGAAAGACACGTTGACAGCA
This sequence comes from Silurus meridionalis, assembly GCF_014805685.1. Lineage (NCBI taxonomy): Eukaryota > Metazoa > Chordata > Actinopteri > Siluriformes > Siluridae > Silurus > Silurus meridionalis. The sequence goes on from NC_060908.1 coordinate 3,842,464, forward strand.
ACAGACAGAGAGTGATAGATAGTGACAGACATGCAGACAAACAGAGATTGAGACAGGAAGGTAGACAGACAGTTGATCGATGCGAACAGACATGCCGACAGACGGAGATGGTGACACAGAGAAAATGATAGATGCAGACAGACATGCTGACAAAGAAGACAGAGAGACAGGAAGACAGAGACAGACAGAAAGAATAGCGACAGACATGCAGACAAACAGAAATAGAGACAAGACAGTTACAGAGAGTTATAGATGGTGACAGACATGAAAACATACAAAGATAAATATAGACAGATGTTAAATACTCATCTTAAATTTAGTTAAAAAAAAATCTGAGATGGTCAATGAAATGAATTCACAGCAACACAGCAACATGGAAAAATCATTCTAAGACTCTGATCCTCTATTGACAGTGTGTGCTTATAAAGAAATAGCATCCAGTTAAATCAACAGGCTGAAATGATCATTACAAATCAGTGAATGAATAACTGGAATTCTGAGACAGCGTATCAGAGGCTGGGCCTGACTGGGAATTCTTTAAGATCCTGAACAATGCTGTGAATGCTGCCATGGCACACAAGTGAGGAGTTGGACAAAGCTTTCCTCAGTTCAGTAAACCTCAGCAGGACAGAGCGCCTTTTCACTCCGGCCTGTGGAGACTGAATACGCAAGCAGCCATCTGCGCTACATGCTCTTGCCCTCAATGCACCCTTTGAATTGTATTAAAAGATTTCTTCTGGTCTGAGTTGGAATGGAAAAACGTTAAACTGATAAAAAGGCAATATAAAGGATAGTCTCTGGATACTGATTTCACACAGAGCTCACCAAACACACACACACAAACACACATACACACTTAGATGCGTGTAGTTTTGGCCATAATGCCCTTCCTCAAGACTTACTCTGCTAGTGGGTCTCCAGCCCACCTTAGCGAAGGGCTTGAGTACAGCAAATGGCAGTATGTAGTGGAGGAAGGAGAGTGGCCATGAGCGCAGTCGGGCAGTGGGCCGGGACATACAGCTCAGCTGTCCAAGGCGCCGCCGCAAAGCCAACTGCGGGAACTGCAACCTGTGCAACACGCATGACGAAGCCAGTGAGGCTCAGAGCTCAAAACAGTACATTACTACACTACTGGTGAGATTTGAACAAGCATGATGTAAATCAACAACATTAATTCATTCAAGCGTTATTCATGAAGCACCTGTATCATCAGTCAGTTATATAAAATTGCAGAAATACAATTCGCATTTTTAATAATAAAAATACACAAACATACTGTATTCTAGTCTTAACATTTCACATACAAATTAAATACTATTATCACCTAGAGTTAAACAGGTACATTGTGAATTAAATTGAGCTTACAATCTCATTCAATGTATAAAGCGAAAAAAAAAATCTAATAAAATAAATAAAATTTAACTGTAACCTTCAGCAGCTCCAAACTGCATTTTCTTAAACGCCGAGTTGACGGTGAACTCGCAAACCTAGTCACAAAATCTTTTACTAGCAACCAAGCAAAATCTATTTTTAATTTATTGTTCTTTTAATGACATGCATCAATGGCTATTTCCATGGCAGGATTGCGGTACATAAAGCGAGACATTTTAGAAATTTTTAGAGCATTACAACAATAGAATCTTGCAATATTTAAGTTAACAGAAGGCCGTTCTAGGAGGTCTTTCTTTTCAATACTAATAGAACTACTACTAATTTAATGAAATCTCTAGAGTTTCCTCTGTGAGACATTTTGGAAAAATCCTTAATACATACTTTCTGAGGAAAAACTTTGTCTATTGTTGTTCAGAGAATAAAAAAAATAGAGGCTATTACATATATAATTTTTTTTTTCGTTTGATTATTTTTTTTTTTGCATATCCCAACTTGTAAGAAAGCTGTGGATCGGGGATTCGGGTCAGCCATGATACAGCTGGATACCCCGGGAGCTGAAAGAGCTCGACAGTACTGGGTCTTGAAGCCTCGCCCTTCTGATCAGAAACCCAAGGCCTTAACCGTTGAGCCACTTCTCTAACAGCACATTCAAACGTTTGATAATTTTTCAAACAATAGCTAAACTTCTCTAATCTCTAATCTAATTGTCTAATCTCTAGTGTTACTATCCTCAAGGTCCTTCAGAACAAACACTGAATATAAACCATAATCTGAGGTAAATAACAGGTCAATGACATAAAGCAGCTGGAAAATTTTGCCTCCTCTAGAAAAGAAATAATTAAAGGCTTAATTTGTAGTGCATACATGTTGCTGAAGCAAAAAAGAAAACATTAAAAAAATGGTTATTCAAAGATAAATGTTTAATCTAGCTACATGCATCTTGCTAACTGGGGAAGGAATAAGAGAACACAAACAGAAATTAGCGCACACAAACAAAAAAATATAAAACCTTTTTACTTTCGATGGTATTGCAGTTTGCCATGCCCATATACACACACAGAGTAAAATATTTATTGATCATTTTTTTTTATGCAAAAGTGATTTGTTTCTGTCTGGTTAAATTCTACAAGAACTTGATTTTTGTGGACAATTTACACAATTTTAATAGCAATTTTAAAATCTATTAAATGTTTACGATGACTCCATTTAAATATCAGTAAGTACATTAAGTTAGATTAAATAGACAAAAATATTGGGATTTTCCGCCCATAGTTGGTACGTTCCCAAACTGTTACCACAATGTTGAAGGTGCACAATTGTATAGGATGTCTTAGGGTATGGTAGCATTACATTTCCTCTTCAGATAAACTAAAAATCCTGTGTTACAGCATGACAATAAACCTGTGGACAACTTCAGGTACCCTTAGCCCCCTCACCAAACATTAATACATGAATGAACTCCTTTGTGGACCAAAACTGCCCAGCCACACTCCAATATCTAGTGCAACATTGTCACAGAAGAGTGGAGATTATTATAATAGCAAATGGAGACTAAATGTAGAATGAGATGTTCAAAAAGCCTAATCTTATAGTCAGGTGTCCACAAATCTCTCTCCATTTAGGCGTATGCACCCTTATGGTTACAATTAAATTTTGATAAATGTGTTTTATTTCTGTCAGATGTTTACCGAACTGTTCTGAATATTTGATAAAAATAAAATCTACAGTCCAAGAGCCTTTGAAATGAACCAGCTTTGAAACCCTGTCGCAGCATGAACTTGTAAAAAGCTAGTGCAGCTGTATGTAGACTTATGTTCGGTAGTAGACCGTGGCAATATTTTAAATTTAGACAACTCTCAATCACACAAGTGTTTACACACCAGAAACCTGCTCTGCATATCTTTAGACAGGGATCAGTTGGGGAAAAGTGGTTTGTTCGCGAGCATGTGGAGATTGAGGGCATGTTAGCAGACTAGAACGAGATTACCTTCAGTCTGTCAGTGAGCTGGGGATTTTTGGAACTGAAAGTGATGAGTGAGCAGTATTGGGGTCAACTGGAAGTGAAGTAAGGAAGCTATCTATAGGTCCTAATACACTGTCTATTCTAATCAGGATGAGACCATGCATAATCAGTGGCCAGAGAGAGAGAAAGAGAGGTATAGAAATTCTTAACATTGAATTAACTTGGGCTAGTGATGAGACTGTTTGTTGGGGGAAAAAAAGAATAAAATAATAATATTTTACACGAGTCTCCATCAGAGAACAGTTGATAACCACAACAGTGTTTGACGATAATGAATGGAAGTTTGGTGTCACCCAGATGAAGATGGGTTCCCTTTGAGTCTGGTTCCTCTCAAGGTTTCTTCGTTATACCATGTCAGGGAGATTTTCTTCATCACTGTTACCAATGTCTCACTCATTAGGGATAAACCTCAAGACTTCATTTATATATTTATATTCATAATCTATCTTTCTGTAAAGCTGCTTTGGGAACATGTCCACTGTTAACAAGCAGATTTGGAGAAGTTATATACAATAAGATGAAATGACAGACCTATAGTGTTAAGTGAAGCCTATTAAATGAAGCTAAAAAAAAATAAAAATCAGTACTTCAGTTTCACCAGAATTTACCAAAATAAATTTACATTTCAATTGCATACAAGTATTCATTTTGCCTCATCACCATACAACTGGATGCCAATATTATATTTAATATAAATACCAAAAAAATATTATGACTTGCTCAAAGTTTTTGGGATGTCATGCAGTTGTACAGGTTTAAACTTTAAGGCTAAAAGTTAGAGGTTGTGGATCAGAAATCAGAAAACTCGCGTCAAAGAAAGGCTATGCTAATAAATTAACATGGGAGGGTGGTTTGATTGTGCGTTTACTAGATTCATTTAAGCATTTTCAATATCTGCTTTATAAGTACAGTAAGTGAAGACTCAATAATTTGTTATATTTTCCAAAATATATATACACAATATAGTTTAACCACTGTATAAATGCTGCCATTTTGAGGTCATAGAACTGACTGCATTAATGTTATTGTCAATTATATACACAAGATAATAATAATTAATAATTTGAGGCTCTCACCAGTACACAGCAAGGGGTTGTTTCAGGGTCAGCAAAGTACCGTGAGCTATATTGAGTCTTTCTGGGCAACATTCGGTTCTAGTTACAGTCTGGTTGTGCAAAGGAGCCAGAAATTCCAATCCACATCATCTTCCAAACCATGAAACTGTATGTTGAAAATGGTGTGGAGAAATCTTTGAACTGAACGAGGTTTTTACCACAGAGCAGTCACTAAAACTGGACTAAGCTTGATTGATTTCTCTACGCAGTGCTGACCTAATTGTCGCCAAGGGCTGCCCGATTCTTCATGAGGATATTGATCCAACTGGTTGTGTTGTGCCATCTATGTAACACGATCTAAGTAGATGCTGTTTGAGATCACAAAGAGATACAGATATTCTCCCAGGACAATAAAATCATGATCAATAATAAAAACTACAATTTGGTATCATCCAGTATCACAAACATGAATCTCCTCTCACACATAATACGAATTTTCTTAGTCTTTCAGACAGTGATGAATTATTTTCTGTGGAGAGTGTACTGTAGCTTTAAAACTGCACTGCAGAGGTTATCAGTAGCCATTTTTAAACCATACTGCTCTTGTTTATCCTATATTACATAACCTTACTCGCTTCTGAGGTGAATAATTGCAGTTGAGGCATTTCTATTTCCCTCATTCCTTCATGAACGTACGGTTATAAAAGGGTCAATTTGGTACGGTAAGTAAAGAAAAATAAACAAAAAAGGCTTTTGTGCACTACACCCCCCAGCCCCCCCTCCCCCAGCCCATCTAGCCTGTCTGGCACAGCTGAGCACACTGGTATGAAGAGCACTGCAGCTTACTTGCTATTCATGCCACAGAATGAAACACAGGGAGAATTTGCTGGCTCGGAGTTTAGGAGTCTGGCAAAGGGAACAAAGAAAATCAACGAGGGGGAAAACAAAGTACACGGTGCCTCCTCTCGAGAGGTTGTTTCTCCGTTTGTGTGTCTGCATGACTGAGCAGCTCGTTATAAGGACAAGTCATGGCTAAGGCTAAGAACGGCTGGGTTAGCTCCCATGCATTGTGGCTTCCTGGCAAGATCTTAATAGTATTACTGCACAATTAGACCAAATGCAAGAAGGAGAGCACGCACGCACACACACACACACACACACACACACACACAAAAGCATTCACCAGGGACATTATTAAATCCCCATAGATCTTCTCAGCTTTGTATTTTTTTCGTCTCTCATTATCCAGTATTCAACATATCTGCTTTTCTTTAAAACACAAAATTCATCAACACCAAAGCTGTATATTTTAGTTGCATGCACTCTCATACACACACACACAAACAGGCCCGTGCTCTACTCCATCACACTCTCTCCATCCATCCACGCTCCCGTGGTACCTGAAACGGCTCTGATGGCTGATCTGAACGACCCCCGGATCACCGGGGCTTTTGGCATCAGCGTTTCTATTGTCGACCCTCGCGGACCCCTCTGCCGCTCCTGCTAACGAGGAGGAGCCGAGCGGTCGGAGGCGCCGGGCATCAACCCTGACTCTGTGGAGATTGTAGCAAGAAGACGGCCTGTGCAAAGCTCTGCAACATCTCACCATTTCCCTACTGCGCTCCGCTGTTGCTGCTGCGTCAGGCTCGGCTGACACATGATCACGGTAGAGAGAGGTGCACCTTGCGATGCTTTCCTGGTCCTTCTGCTTGCTTCGCTTCTGCCGGTGCTTTTCTCGATCTCGAAAGCCAGCCCTTGGAGCCAATAACCGGTTTGCGCTGTGGGCTTGTGATTGGCCTGTTGAGCGCTAGAGCCGCCTCCTGTGGTGTTAAGCGGCTGAACTGGTACTGCTGAGAGAATGGTGGTTCGAAAACATGGGGGTGGGGTGAGCGTTGTTTTCTTTCTTTTTTTTTTTTCCCGCTAGACAATACAGTCAGGCATGTGCTTACTGGATCCTGAACCCTTTTACCCGCCTGGCTAAAAAGCAGAAGTCATGTTCTGTAACTGTGACATAAATACGACACAAACCTCTAAATCACGCGCAAAACTTTTATATTTATTTTTTTTTATATTTTGATATTTAATTTTTGTGGGAACACCAGAAAACTCTTTAGAAAAGAAGATCCAAATAGACCCAAAAACGCAATTTAAAATCAAGATTAAGAAAAAATTAAGAATCTTTTTAATAAAAACTTGCCGACTTCAAATGAATGGGTTTAGGAATGAAAACTTTCTGGTGCCATTAAAAACCTAAAATCTAATAATTATAATAATAATAAAGGAACATATATCAAAGATAAAACATACACTGCCTGTTTTTTGTTGTTGTTGTTCTTTTAATAAAGACTATTAAATTGTGTACCAACTTCTGCACTGCTCTCCTTACGTTTCAAAATACCGCAGTATAGTGTTGCTATATCATGAAAATGTCAGATTTTGTTCCCAAAATAGCACACCATTTTTATTGTTCCTTATCGGGTACAGTACTGTAATCTGTATTCATCTATCTAAACATTCATAATATAAAAAATAAATAAATTAACTATTAGAGATTATAAAAAGCTTCTATAACTGCTTTCGAATGACGTCGTGTCACACCTAATTATTCGTTTCCTTCAGTTTCCAAAATACTAGTTTCAGAGGCTTCAGCATACTCACACCCTGTCAAATATATAAAAATGTAGCACTTCAATTTAAAGCACATTATCCTCGTTTTCTAATCAGAATTTAACACCCCACACTAGTTTATCACATTTTAACATTCTAGCATTCAATATTTAAAAAAAAAAGTGTATATAAAATTGTTTAAAAATCTTTCCTTTTTTCCAATTCAAACAACCTCGAATAAATTTTCACCTACTTTTACCCGGTGATCCTCAGATACGAGGGAGAAAAGCGAGTTTTCGAGTAAGTTCTACCCTTTTCCTGTCGGCTCATAAGAGGAGGAAGCTAACCACGAGCCAATGTGAGTCATCTGAACTCTGAACAGCTGTGAAAGCCCTTTAACTGAATCTCACAGTGACATCACCAACACACATTATCGGACAGGCCAATTGGTGAAGGGTCTCACTTCCTGTTTGGCCGTGATCATGAAGAGAGTCTTGGGATTCGAAATCGACGTATTTTTTAGTATTATTATTTGATCAACAACAGGATGTACATATTTCTTGAAAAAAATAAAAAAAAAAGTGGAAAAAGGGAAAGTACAGCCTGTAACGGGAACAATCTGAAACAATAGCTGACAACTCATCCGTTCGGCCTCAACAGACCAATTCAATGCGACGTCATGACAACTTTTAAACAGATTTTACTCAGTGTTGGATGGTGGGAAGAAGAACACAATGGTTCCAGTCATTGTGGTATTAACCACCAAAATACACAGATATTGTGTACATCTAAATAACTACAGTTTGCAGTTGCACATTTTAGTGGGATTTTTGTTACATTTTTGATGAAAAAGAAAAAAAAAACAATATACGAACTGGTCTAATTTTTGGGAAAACATGGTAAGTCGGTTTTTTTGGCTACTTTCTATTTGTACTGAGTATCATAGATATAAGCAACTTTTACTCTCTACTAAGCTGCATTTATAATTCAATGTGTGTACATTAAACTTTGCACAGCAGCTTTATCTGCCGTGGCTTATTTATTCTGCTCAACACTCCCCTACCTGCATCAGCTGCATGTGCACAACTTTTTAGCACTCACATTTTTAGTCCAAAAAGAGTTCGAATACATTTTCACGATTTTTTGGGCTGTAGATTTTACGTACACGTTGCAAAGGCTTTTGATTTGACAAATTAAACATGCTGAAAAATTATTAATTTTTTTGACTGTAAACTACAATCAAAAATTCCAAATCTTGATCATTTAAAGCATACCCAGACCCAAAACTAAACGGTGATTGAACGTGTAGGACTGTACCAGTTTCTCAACTCAAACAGGAACATTTCATTGGTTTGTTGTCCTTATCTTATTTTATTATCTAACTGTCCACTGTGACTCGGGTCAACACCAGGTCAGCACAAGTGACAGTCAACAGAGCCGTGCTGGAGGTACGATGTCTAGGTGATGTAATTAATGTAAAACGATCCAGATCAGATATGACATGTCTTTCCTGAAATAAAAAACGGCCGATTGGTTCGGCACCATGTCACTCCACTCTCTGCTCATTCGTCGAACACTGGCTAAGCTCGTCAACAATGTGGAGATAAAAAAATCGATTCCAAAACCGTGCCAATGATTTACACATACATTTTCTTTATTTTATCAATTAAATATTAACTGACTGAGGCATCCAAGAATATTTCTTTTTAAGAATATAATATTAAATATGAACAGCATTTTTTCAGTGCATAACTGACCGTAGGATTCAGGTGTGTTTTTTCAAACATACCATTTCACATTTAGTCCCAATGTGCTGCTATAACAACCTCCACTCTTCTGGAAGATGTTCCACTAGATTTTGTGGAGGTGTGTGTTTATTCAGCCACAAGAGTGTTCGTAAAGGCAGGTACTGATTTAGGGTGAGGAGGCCTGGGGTTCAGTCAGCGTTCAAATCCATCCCAAAGGTGTTCAAAAGGGTTAAGGTCAAAACTCTATAGCAGGCTACTCAAGATCTTCCTCTTCAACCCATGTAAAGTATATCTTCTTGGAGGTGGCTTTGTGTACAAAGTGGGCCAAAGGTGAACATGTTGAACATCCAGCAACAAGAACACTACAATCAATGAGAACATGGGTCGATTTTCACTACAGTAAATCAACACGACAAGAACAACACAGTGATGTAATTAAAAATTGAATAATATCCTAAACTTATATGTAATTTCAACATCACTGAGAAATGATACGTCTCTCATTACAAACTGTTATGAAACAATATTCGAGGCTGATGTTGAAGCACCTGCTGACAGTAAAAAAGCAGAAATTATGACTTTCTCAGACAAATAGTGTGAATGTTATTCAGAAGTAACATAATAGTGGGTGAAATCAGAAACTGCAGCATTAGGAACACGAGGCTTCGATGACCTTCTTACAAGGTCGATAAGCCCCAAATAACTTTATTTACAGTGTGCCCTAGACAACATTATAACAGACTGAACAGACAGGGACAAGTGGTTGCATCAGCAATGGATTTAATGAACAATCCTATCTTCAACTTAAGTCTGTAGCGGAATTACTTTTTTAATCGGAAATAGGAATCATTAGTATCATATATACGATACACAGGTACATCTCAATCAATTACAATGTTGTGGAAAAGTTTATTTATTTCAGTAATTCAACTCAAATTGTGAAACTTGTGTATTAAATAAATTCAGTGCACACAGATTGAACTAGTTTAAGTCTTTGGTTCTTTTAATTGTGATAATCTGGGCTCACAACCCACTCACCAAATCTCAACAAATTTGAATACTTTATAAGACCAATAAAAAAAATTTTTTTAGTGAATTGTTGGCCTTCTGGAAAGTATGTTCATTTACTGTATATGTACTCAATACTTGGTAGAGGCTCCTTTTGCTTCAATTACTGTCTCATTTCGTTGAGGCATGGAGGTGATCAGTCTGTGGCACTGCTGAGGTGGTATGGAAGGATTCTTTGACAGTTGCCTTCAGCTCATTTGAATTTTTTGGTCTCTTTTTTTTCCTTATTTTCCTCTTAACAATAATCACATAGATTCTCTATGGGGTTCAGGTCTGGTGAGTTTGCTGGCCAGTCAAGCACACCAACACCATGGTGCTTTTGGCAGTGTGTGCAGATACCAAATCCTGCTGGAATATTAAATCAGCATCTTCATTAAGCTGGTCAGCAGAAAGAAGTGCTCAAAAGGTTCCTGGCAAATGGGAGCAGTGACTTTGGTTTTCAAAAAACACAGTGGACCAACACCAGCAGATGACACTGCACCCCAAATCATCACAGACTGTGGAAGCCTAACACTGGTCTTCAAGCAACTTGGGCTATGAGCTTCTCCACCCTTCATCCAGACTCTATCAACTCGGTTTCCAAATTAAATTTGGAAAAATTGCTCTCATCTAAAAAGAGGACTTTGGACCACTGGGCACCAGTCCAGTTCTTCTTCTCTTTAGATACCTCTGACGTCTGTGGAGTTGCTTGACAAGAGCAATACGACAACTGAAGCCCAATTCCTTGACATGTCTAAGTGTGGTGGGCTCTTGATGCCCTGACCCCATCCTCAGTCCATTCCTTGTGAAGTTCACCCAAATTCTTGAATTGGTTTTGCTCGATGAGCCTCTCAAGGCTGCGGTTCTCTCGGTTGGTTGTGCATCTTTTTCTTCCACACTCTTTCCTTCCACTCAACTTTCTGTTAACATGCTTGGATACTGCACTCTGTGAACAGCAGCTTCTTCTGAATGAATGTGGCTTATCCTACTTGTGAAGGGTGTCAATGATCGTCTTCCGGACAACTGTCAGATCAGCAGTCTTCCCCATGATTGTGTAGCCTCGTGAACCAAACTGAGAGACCATTTTGAAGCCTTAGGAAACCTTTGCAGGTGTTTTGAGTTGAGTAGCTGATTGGCATGTCACCATATTCTAATTTTGAAATAGTGAATTGGTGGGTTTTTGTTAAATGTGAGTCAAAATCATCACAATAAAAAGAACCAAAGACTCAAACTACTTCAGTCAGTGTGCACTGAATTTGTTTAATACATGAGTTTCACAATTTGAGTTGAATAACTGAACTTTTAGTTAGATCAGGCATCTGTTCTGCATAAAACCATCAGCCACTAAACTGAAACCAATTCTATTAAATTCTAACCAAAATCAATTTTTGTGCCAACTCTTTAAAACTGCAACACTTTTGCTTATGAAATGTTTTAAATCTAGAGATTGTTCCCTGTACAGTTTTAGAAACATATCTGCAAACTCTGTAATTACAAATTGAATCTATTTTTATTAAATCGGCTCGAGAATCCAATTAAATCTTGTGGTAATCCAATCTGGGCATCTGCGACACCAAGCCCTTGGAATTCCTTGGAAAATACACCACAGCAGTCTATTCTAAAATCTGATTGGTCAAACAGGGGTTAAATAGTTTTGCCAAAATATCTCCTCGAACAGAGGTTCAGGCTCAAAGGCAAATCACCTGGTTATATGGTTTACATGTGCTTGCTGTAATGCACCATTGTGTCTACAGTAACAGCTTAACATTATATTTTACTATAAACTGACGGCACATGTCATTCTTTGATTCGCAAACTGCTGTGGTACAAGAGGAACGAAACACTTTATGCCAAACTGGAAAAAAAATAAATAAATAAATAAGTGAAACAGTGAGTTACCTAACATAATGGACTTAATAGTCCTTAGTGTAGATCCTTATGTAATGTACATTTATATTCCAAACACGTCCTCGCTACATACAGTGTCACAAAATGTTTGCAATATCGCCCACTCCACTTTGGTGTTTGTGCCCAATGTAAACAAACAGGCCAAGAAGAAAACCCAGTAGATGCCCAGGCCAAGACAACGTCCCACTCAGAAACAAATATATAGTGAAATCGTAAAAATATAGTACAGTGATTCCTCACACACACATACGTGCACGCACAGGGCATGGTATCCAGAGACACTGGTGATAAATTTATGCAAAATGATCAGGATGCTTCTCTATTGCTACTCAACAATACTGCACGCACACACACACACTGTCAGTAGAGAAAGCAGACTGCCTCAGAATGGATAAAACGATCTGCATAAGAGCACTGAGAGCAAGCCATGTTCCTGGGTTGTTGGTTTACACACATGAATAAAAACCAGAGCTGAAAAATAGATAAGAGCCTTACCTGTAGCTCATTAGCGAGACGCGGAGGAACCTCGATTCCAAGCTTCTCCAGATTCCGGTCTTTATAACGTTCGTATTGATTGTAGCCGAGGTAGCCACTTCCAGTAGCAATTAAGAGAGGAAGCGGGCGTACACGAGCTTGAAGACCTTGAGAGCCTGGATCAAAGAGGGTGTGTGTGTGATTTCAGAGATCTTGTATTAGACAATGGCTTGACACACTGTATAAGACGATGGCAATAAAAATAGAATCCTAAAACGTTTCAGATTTTACAGTACTGGTCCACAAAAAGCCCAGGAATAAAGAAAATGACCTTGTTCCCTCTTACTCAGCAAGATCTCAATCATATTGAGTTAGACATAAAAAGGATTTATCCTTTCATTGAAAAGTTTTGATTATGTTTTATCAATAATATTTTTGGTAGTTGCCTACATTTTGTCATCAGGTAGCAATAGCGAGGAGACTGAATCCATCGCCAGTGATTTTGGACCGCGACAGGAAAATCAGGCTGAAGAGTTTACAGTGTAAATCTGCTCAAACATGCAGAAAGTGTGCAGTTTCACTTTGGAAAAAGGTTTGTTTTTCTCCCCGTTTAATACCATAGTCTATGAATTTATTTTGAAAAATCTATGCTAACAATGTGTGTAAAAAAATTAAAAGAAATTAAAAATAAATAAAAGAAAATATGTGGTGATTAGGAAAATAGTTTGATATTTGTCCGAGCCAAAAGCACACTTTTTGGTATGAACCTTCTAAACATTTATCCCAACTCTATAAAAAAAAAAGTCAGAAGAAAAACAAATAACTGCTGAAGTAGCAATAGATTTTAATCCTGTGTCAACATCTTTGTGGTAAAAAAAAATTAATTACAAAAGTTTAAGAGTCGCATAAATTACAATAAAATTAAAAACGATTAAGGATACAGCAAAGAAAGAGGGGTCTTTGCCTTTAAGTGGAAATGTACGAGTCAATCCTGAATAGCCTATACGACTCCAGTGTACACCACAGTGTAGGCTTGTTTTAAAAGACGTCAGATATCAAAAACAGCAACAAAAAAAAATCATTACAAACTATTAGAGACAACCGAAATGACTTCTACTGCTACTTTTTGGTGGTGTGTAATAAATCCCAAGGTTCCTATCAACGTTTATTCTCAAAAAAGGCTAATTAATAACTATAAATCCAATAGTTATATATTAATGATTACTGATTAACTAGCTAGTTTTACTGTGGTAAAGATTTCCTAACTAGCTTTCCTACAGGCAGTTATAACAAACAGCTAGCAAACGTTTACAGCTAAAAGGCTAGGGAATAGGACTGCGGCATGTTTCTCCAAATATTTTAAGATCGGTCTTAGGGTTTTAAATGATCTAAAGCAGCAGGTTGTCAAACATCAACACTGTTTAAAATATCCTCTCAGAAGCGTTAGCGGCTATGAGCAAAGGTCAACAGTGCAGCGTTGCAGGTAGCATAAGGAATTATTCAAATGAGTAATAATCAGAAGTTTTTAAAATATTGTTCAAATGCTAGTCATTTGTTAGAATTCCTATTTTAATATTTTGGCCAAGCTCACGACATTATGTGTACTCTAGTCAGGCAAAGGCCCAATGATAACTATTATCCGTGCAAACTCGTCCTGTTTGTAAAAGTTTTTATGGAATGGTTAAACACCTTGAAAGTGACCGTTTGTGCCTTGGGGAAGTCTGTGGAGATTCAAAATGCATTTTAAAACTGAAATATGGTTCATTTTACTTTAGAAAGTTGTTCAAATTTATTAAGACAAAAATATTTTACGAATATAACTAGGGTATGTACATGAACTTGTAGCACAGGACTACTCTGGAGACAAGGAATACACATTCCGATTATACTGCCATCATCTGTCTTTAGAAAGAAGACATCATTTCCCAGCATTCATTAAGAGTAAAAAGCCCAGAGTGAGTGAGCCAAAAAACCTTCTTGAAGTCATTGAATCTTCTAGAAAACAATAATGCTTACCTTTTGAAAATCCACGTAGATGTGCGTGTCGACTCCATCGGATTTGGTAAGCAGTTGAGAGTAGAGGAGAACTGCATATAAGACACAAATACTTTCTATTTTTACACAGCACACAATAACACCTGTATTACAAGTTTTACAAATTAATCCCGACATCCAATTTTTAATACTTTAATCATTAAATAATATAAAGTATTACATTGGTTTAGTATTTATTTAACAATTAATAAATATGTTAGCCAAGACCGCCATCAGTTTGTACCACAAGCAGTAAGACTGCAGTATTTACATGGCTGTTTTTTTTTCTTCGATTGATGTTTATATTTTATGAATTTATCATCCTCGGTATTGGTGCCTTCATTCAAACTAAAAGTAATCTTAACCCAAGGGAGATCTCCAGATCCGAGAACTTTTACATTTCTCATCATGACTATCTGCCTTTTTTTTCCTTCATAAACTTACACTGACCAGGCATAACATTGTGGCATTATAACATTATGAGCGGTGAAGCAAACTGATCACCATGTCTTCATTGAGCCCATTTAATGCACAGAGGCATTTTAGTTCCAGTGAAGGAAAATTTCCAATTTTCTAATTAGATAGATAGAACTTTATTTTCAATGCATAGTACCCGTACACAGCAACAAAATGCAGTTTAGCACCTACAAGAAGTGCAAATAGGAGCAATATTGCAAATTCACAAGTGCAGATCAATGTAAACATATGTACAATAAATAAATATAAAGGCTATTGCAGTGAAACGATTTGTGGACACTGTTGAAAGTAAATAGTAGTAAATATAAAAAAAAAACAAGTAAATATAAGGCTATGGCACTGAATAAAAGGTGTAAAAGCTAAATAAAACAAATACACGAAATTATATAGAGTACAGACCAAAAGTTTGGACACACCTTCTCATTCAAAGAGTTTTCTTTATTTTCATGACTATGAAAATTCACACTGAAGGCATCAAAATTATGAATTAGCACATGTGGAATTATATATGGAATTATATACATAACAAAAAAGTGTGAAACAACTGAAAAATGTCATATTTTATGTTCTTCAAAGTAGCCACCTTTTGCTTTGATTACTGCTTTGCACACTCTTGGCATTCTCTTGATGAGCTTCAAGAGGTAGTCACCTGAAATGGTCTTCCAACAGTCTTGAAGGAGTTCCCTGAGAGATGCTTGGCACTTGTTGGCCCTTTTGCCTTCACTCTGCGGTCCAGCTCACTCCTAAACCATCTCGATTGGGTTCAGATCCGGTGACTGTGGAGGCCAGGTCATCTGGCGCAGCACCCCATCACTCTCCTTCTTGGTCAAATAGCCCTTGATGCCTTCAGTGTGACTCTACAATTTTCATAGTCATGAAAATAAAGAAAACTCTTTGAATGAGAAGGTGTGTCCAAACTTTTGGTCTGTACTGTATATTTCGTGTACTTGTTTATTTATATGTGTGTGTGTGTGTGTGAGAATGTGAAATATTAGGCAGGATGTACACTAAATATATAGATACACAAAATAGTATTGCAGATGTATGTAAGGACAAAATATGTGTAGAGAATGAGGGGTATAAAAATAATACAATATGTAGCATGTACATTGTATGTACAACTGTACAGAAGTTGTATATAGTGTTTATACACTGATCTAACGGTGTAGTGTAGAGTTCAGTAGGGTGATGGTGGATTAAAAAAAAGCTGTCCCTAAACCTGCTGGTTCTAGTGCGTATGTTCCTGTATCTCCTTCCTGATAGAAGGAGGTTAAACAGTTTGTGACTAAAATGTCAAGAGTCCTTGATGATGCTGTGAGCTCTGCACAGACTGCTGCTGTGGTAAAGTTGCCCAATGGCAGGTAGTTGGCAGGTTACAGGGCTTTGTTATCACACACAGTGGAGCCTCAATACCATACAGTGATGGAGTTGGTCAGGATGCTCTTGATGATGCAGCGGTAAAAATTCGTTAGAATTCCTGTGGACAGATGAACTTTTCTCAAGAAGTACAGGTGATGTGCATTCCTAACCAGAGCTGAAGTGTTCTGGTTTCAGGACAGATCCTCAGAGATGTGAACTCCCAATAACTTAAAGCTGGAACCTTCTCTACCTCAGTTCTGTTGATGTAGACTGGGAAGTGTCTCCTGCTGTTAGATTTCTGAAAGTCCACAATGAGCTCTTTAGTCTTCATGGCGTTGAGGGTGAGGTTGCTGGTGGCACACCACGCTGTCAGTTGTTGCTGATATAGCCGACCATGGTGGTGTCATCTGCACACTTTATAAAGATGTTGGAGTTTTGCAGGGAGCACAGTCATTGGTGAACAGGAGTAGAGCAGTGGGCTCAGAACACAGCACTGTGGGATGCCAGTGTTCAGAATAAGAGCTGAGGATACCTGTTTGCCCAACCTAACAGACTGAGGTCTGTTGGTGAGAAAATCCAGAATCTGGAGGTGCAGATACCCACCATAATACAACATACACTGACATTTTAACATTATGAACAATTAACTGAATTACACTGATTATATTTTTATCATGACACCTGTTAGTGAGTGGAATATTTTGTCCTCAAAGTTGAGGTGTTATAAGCAGGAAACATGGGCTTATGTGGACTGTTTTCCGGTCTGCAGTGGTCAGTATCTATCAAAGTGGTCCAAGAAAGGCCAGTGTGGTCCGATCCAACAGACGAGCTTCTGTAGATTAAATTGCTTAAGAAGTTAATGCTTTTAATGCTTGAAGGGTCAGGACTGTTTTGTCAATAATATTAGGCAGGTGGTCATAATGTTATGCCTGATAGGTGTATATTGTATTGTCTAGAAAAAATACACTAGTGTGATTATCTTTTAGACCTTCAGTCAAAGAATGCTTTTATTTATTCATTTAATTAATAAATATATATTTTTTTAAGATTTCACAGCTATTCTGTGTGATAAATCCCAAACCATTACATAGGATATATTTTTTTATCTTGTGCAGGAATGTTTTGTACATAAGACTTTGTATTAATTTTCCCTTTTATTTTAAAAATAAAGTGTTTTCCTTTTATAACTGATGGCTTAATAAACTCTTAATAAAAATCTATAACTCCTCCCCTTTCAGTAGGGAGAAGAGCTGACACAATGAACACTGACAATATCACTGTGTCTTTATATACATCATTCACATTTTAGAAAAATTAATGTACGATGTATAATTTATAATTATATATTTAATTATTAAAAACATTTTTATTTTACTTTGAAGCAGTCTCTCACAAAAGAATTTCCTTCCGGATTAATAAAGTTTTAACTTATCTCAAGGATTCAAAGGGTTACATTTCGAGAAACATTGTATAACAACATCACTAGGTTCCCTGAGGGAACGAGAGCTGTGTCGGAAACGCTTTGGGAACGCCTCGTGTTGTTCCCGTGTTGTTGAATCTGTGTAAAATCTGGAGTTTCCCCTGGGACCATAGGAGGATCTGCCGCGCCAACCTGTATAGGGGCGAGACCGGAGACCCCCCTGGTGGTTGATTTACGAGACCACCGATGTGTTGTCAGTACGGACCAACACGTGGCGACCTCTTAGGTCACAAAGGAAGTGTTTCAGTGCCAAGAACACGGCCATCATCTCCAGGCAGTTTATGTGACCACTCCCCACCCCGTGAGGGATGCGTCCATCGTTAGCGTTACGCGATGACAAGGAGCTCCCAGGACGGGGCCTTGAGACAGAAAAGTAGGTTCTTTTCATACTTCTCAGGCTCGAAGGGCTTGCCGCGAGACCTTGATAGTACGGAACAGATTGGCCTTTCAGGACAACCCTCTGTCTCTGAGCCACCACTGGAGAGGTTTTAAATGGAGGAGGCCAAGTGGGATCACGCTGGGCGCTGCCACCATGAGACCGAACAGCCACTGGAACTGCTTCACAGTAAGGGACTGGCCTGCTTTTACGCTCTTGACTGCAGTGAGGATGACTTCGATCCGGGCAGGAGACAAGTGTGCCTGGACACGGTCGAGTCCCACACTAGGCCCAAGAAGGTGGTTCTCTGTACTGAGAAAAGCACACTCTTCTCTGCATTAAGTCTTAATCCTAATTGCCCCCTACCCCCGAATAAAGCAGGGCAAGAAGAACCATGCAGTCGGAATTCTGCTTGCATTTGAAGCTCATGGCTGCACAGATTCACACACAAAGCGCTTACCTGAACAAAAAGAAGCTAATGTCGCTACCATCGCTTACCCATTTTGTAGCTTCCTGGTTTACGTGACGTCACGACTTGCCTATTGGCCGGATTTTACACGTGAACAACTCAAGGCGTTCCCAAAGCGTTTTCGACGCAGCTCGAGTTCCTGAAAAGGAACTTCGTTTTGGGGAATTTTAGTAATATTCCAAGGTGGAAACTTACCAGGAATTTATATGAATTTATGGGAATTAATTAGAATTTCTTTTGCGAATTTGTATATAAACTGTATTATTTACAAACAAACATTTTGTTTGGTCATAAGCTGACATGCATGCAAACTAATACAGATTTCAAAATGATAGTTTTGACTTTGACGTAATTGTTAATGTAATTTTGTTGCAAAAGAGCTTACACACAACACGAGGTTTTAAACACAAATGGACTGTGATATGTATGCAGTTTTCTTCAATACTCGCCAAAATGGACATTCTTTGACATTATTTTGATTCAGGAAATGATGTGTGTTATGTGATGGAGGAATGCACAGTGCATGTAGGGGGCGTGGCCTCAAAAGTCCTGCAGTAAGTGTGCTGTGTGCACGTGATTGATGAACGTGCAGGGACTGGAATTGCATTAAATCTGGTTGTTTTAACCAAAATTATTCTATTATTACTACTTTTAAGCTGCCTGTTACAGGCTAACCTGCAATTTTGTAACTTTCCAGTTTATTACACTTATTTCCAATGGAAATTTTCCAGCCTTGAAGATTCCCAGAATTTTGCAACCCTAATCTTATCTTGATTTTTTTTTTTTATCATATCTTGAAAATATAAAACAGTCCTAATTGTATATTTTCTTATAGCTACAGGTGATCCAAGGGACCTTTGCCCTGATCGTCCTCGTCATCACCACCACCATCTCCATCATAGTAATCATTATCATAATCCTTAAATAAAAGCCTATTTCAATTCCCCTTCTCAAAATGACATGATTCAATCCTTCACATACATTCAATTCCTTACATTTCATTTTAAACAACTCCATGACGTCACATGTGACCAATTGCTCCTGATCAGCTTTACTGCATGTCATATTATATATTTCGAAACTAAATCGAAATATACCTTAATGTAACAAACAGTCATACACTGCATTTAACTCGCCCGAACATTAATAACTCACCCGGTTCCTCTCAAAGCGCTCGGCACGCCTGAAAAACACACCTTAAACAAGGACGCGGCCATGTTTTCTCGTCTCCACGACGATCTCTATTACGTCTGCGACCTTTCCCAAATCTTTACTACATACCTTCCAGGAAGTGTTGTGACGTTATGAGCTCTAAATCAGTTCGCTTGCATCTGCGCGGTCCTAAAGCGACGCTACTTCGGTTCACTAAAGCACTAGCGCCACCTACTGTCTGGATGTATAGGCATTTTCTCGTTTACCAATATAAAGGAAAGAAATCATTCAAATTCATTCAAAGAAAACGCTTAAAATTTCGTTAGGATCAATATTTCTAGATTTATTCGGATAGTAGCAGCCTACACTTTATTTTTCACACCACAAATGAGGTCCGGCGTTAAGCAAATAAAAAAACGAGTCATTCAAAGCACAACAAAACTATTTACTTTTGCATAAAACACAGATCGAAGGCAGCGTAACAATTACTAAAGCTGAGATTTGCTGTTGATTTTACTTTTACCTGTTACACATGTTTCCTCAAGGGTTCTTTGTATTTAAAGGTTTCTTACCTCCTTCTAGTTCTCAGTTTAAAAGAAAAACCTTATATACCCTTTCCATTGGTATAAAGCTTTTACCTTAAACTATTAAACCTCCACCAAAGAAGCCTTGGGGATTTCAGCTGAATAGGATGAGTGAAGAAAAAAGTGTTGAGAATAACATTAAACTCGACTAGTCCTCCAGTCCTTGGCGAGAGAAGTAGTCCTCCAGTTCGCTGAGTCTCTGGATTAGCATGAAGTTCAGGTCTGCGTCTTTATTTTTGGCTCTGCGGGACCCCTTTGTTCGGAGAGAACCCAGGTTGGCCTTAGCTTTGCGTTTGCGTGGTAAAGTAAAATCTGGGAAATCTAACACTCGCTTTCGTTTCTGATTGCCAATGCAGACTAGTGTACCGTTCTTCTCCTTTGGCTCCTCGAAGATTGTCTCCAAGCTTCTGGGAGAATCGGGGAAGACATGAGACATTAAATTTCGAACATGAAATCAATATGGGTGTAACGGTACATACATTTTGGTGCAGGGCTTTCGGTTCGGTACATGTGTACGTGCGGAGTTACAATCTGAGTGACAGACCGCACTTTGAGCACGTCAGTTTATTTGTTTATTAAAAAAAAATTTTTTTTTTTACTTCCGGGGTAATTAAAAAAATATATATATTTTTGCACAGTTTCACTGGATTTTATTTTTCATTAATTTTTTACTTTAGGGGTATTAAAAAAAAACTAGAGTTAGCGCAGTGTCACTGTTTATTATTTTTTTATTATTTATAAATTTTTTTTTAATGTATTTAATTTTATTTGTGCCAATTTAATAGAATACTCAATATAAACAATATAATAAGGTGTACTAAATTAATTTGATTTATTAAATTTTATTTTTAGATATATTATTTTCATAAAATATTATAAAATATTAATTAATATATTAGTTAAACAAGCAGGCATTTTATTTCAATTTGTTTTCAAATTGTAAACTGTTGCTGTTCACAAATATTAATTATAATAAACCGTTAATAAAAAAAAAACGACAAGCAACTACTTAAAAACTGAGGCATATACGGAACCGTGAATTTTGTGCACCGTTACACCCCTAAATCAAATTGAATTGAATATTTGAATAAATTGAATAAATATTGAATTAAAATGAGCAAACAAGCGCCATTGACACCAGACCTGTTTGGAGTCGGCGATTTGTAATTCTTGTTGGTGTAAATCTCCTCCAGACTGAACTCCTTCTTCTTTAATCTGATCAGGGGACAGATTTCAGACAAAATGCAACCAAATGTAAACAGGAACCCAGGAAAAATAGACCCTGAATGACATGAATCATTTTCATTGTTGACTTGGTTTATCTTCACTTTAACTATTTACACATTATTTACTATTTGGCAATTTATAAATCTTAAAGGAGACCTGAATGCCATTCAGGATGGAGTTTTCCTTTATATGAAGTCTAAAGAAACAACCCAGATACCAGCTCACCTCTTTGGTTTGGGCAGCCCCATGGGGGTGAGGTTTTTGTCAGGTTTGGGCACCGTCTTGCGGATACGAATCTGAGAAACTTTTTTAGACCTTTGGACTTGTTTCGACGCAGAGCTGGATTCATGAAGCCTCACCTAAATGACATTTATACCACAAAGATAGATAGATATTATATAATATATATATCACACCTGTAATATAGTTAAAAAAAAATTTAAATAAAAATTGAGAAATGTGTATTATATATATAAATAAAAGATATAAAAACTTCAACTAAAATGACCTCTATCAACTCAAATGCTGTTGTTAGTGATGCAGTAGTGATCCACACACCTGCTTCTCCTCTCCAGAGGGTTCCAGGTTGTACAGTTCAGGCTTTTTTACGTCTGTATCAGTAATGGAAAAAGTGGGCACAGTTTCCAAAGGAGACGCCTCCAACCTCACCACCTTGACATTAGGGCTATGTCGTGCAGTAATATCCGAGCTCCTCTCTGGGCTGAGGGGAATCTTTAGAAGTCGACGTGGGGATGGAAACGAGTATGATTTCCTGAATATAAAAAAATTGTTATATGCTTTCTGAACATCGCATTCCACATTTTATTCTATATTTGCTATTATAAGAACCTCCACTCTTCTGGAAAGAGGTTTCACTAGATTTTTGTGGGCATTTGTGCTCATTCAGCCACAAGGGTGTTCGTAAAGTCAGGCACTGAGGAGGCCTGGGGTGCAGTCAGCATTCACATTCATTCCAAAGGTGATTCCATTCAATAGGGTTGGAGCTCTACAGCAGGCCCCTGAAGATCTTCTAATGCTAGGTTTGGGTTTCCTAGTTCAAGTGAAGGGAAGATATAATGCTAGCGCCCTATACAGTCATGTGCCAAAGTAGCTTATATGTCAAGAAAAGTTAGGTGTCCCAATACTTTTTTCCACATAGTGTTTTTACACATCAGATTTCTTAAATGTAGGTCTTTAATTCCAGTTAAATATTTTCATAGTCAAATCAAAACCCTGCAAAAAAAAAGTCCTTCAAAAACATGGATTTCTATTGCATTAGTCCTCGTCATTGTGTCAAGTGCTATATAAACACAAAACACAGTCCCTTTACTAGATAAAAAAAAAAAAATACATCTATATATTAGCAAAAGCAGATATTTATTTGCATGAGACCCACCATACTGAACCAGTTTTCTTTCTGGGAGGAGAATCTTGGCCGGATCGTTGAACATAGCTACGAGCGCAAAAAGAGAAGGGAATCAGAACAGGTCAGATTTCTTGACAATGTCTGAGAAACAGTAATACATTACATTACAGGCATTGTTCAGACAATAATCCAGAGCAAAATGATCTCAAATGAGTCATGATTTGATCCAGTTGGTTCACAGAGCACAATCAGGGCTCAACTTTCAAAATACAACATTTCCTATGAATGGAATTAAAGTTTTCTTGCCTTCTTACTCATATCCTTTAGTTGCTTTGTTAAAAAAAATTAGATTGTGTTGAAAACGTGAAATTCTGTACGCATGCATGTTTTACCCAACAGCAGGTTTTAGATCCTTTTTTTTTTTTTCCCTTGATGCTATGAACTGGAATTGTCAACACTTGCATTTTTACACAGCTTATTCCTCAATCATTTCCTGCTTATACCACAGTGCTCTTAAATACTTCAATCTGATTGGACACAAAGCCTTGATTCATTTTCATGCATATATATATATATTTTTTTTTAAAGTCAAGCTATCAGTTATTATTAGTTAACAATCCCTCTGTGGGAAAGCTGAAGCATGGACACTGCATTAACAAGGTGTATTTCTGTAGAGTGGCAGAAATTAAACACTGATTATAGAAAAATATTTTACTTCAGGGTACTAATAAACGACACAGGAGATGTTCCTTGAGACTACACCCCTAAAGGATTTACTGAGGTAATTATTATTTTTTGCTTGGTGCTGAAAAGTTTAAATAACCAGTATTTACTAATTCACTCACCTGTGATCATTATCCAGACCCGGTGGGCCGGTGTAATCAGCCAATGGCCGAAGAGGAGAACTCTTGTTCTGAACAATAATCTGGTCCTTCACAGTATTGACCAAAGTGGATGACGGGGATATGAAAGAGAAAGGGGAATGGATGTGGCGTAACCGCGTTGGGAAAGACCTCGGAGAGGACACGGTCATCACTGTGCTCAGTCCTGCCCTTGAGAAACTCCCTTTTCTCACAGTATTCATGGGGAAATAAGCAGGAGGCTGCAAATGCTGTGCCATATTTGTGCCAACAAGTGGTGGGATATGGGGCTTCCTACCTCCACTATGATTTGAATGAAGTGGGTGTCTCACAACAGACTCCCAAGGGTCCATTTTTAGTTTTGGTAGGGGTAAACTGAAAACTTGACTGGTGTTCAGTGGAAGCCATTTGGAGTACAAATGGTCTTTATGATGGTGGTATTTGAGTTTAGATGCAATTCTGTGGTGTCTCATCAGAGGCAGGACATTCTTGATGAAGGACCTATTAGGAATCAAGCAGCAGGCGATGTCATCCAGGTAATTTAGAAGATTGCTCATACTGTGGTTAGATTGTGTTTGTGTATCAAGTAGATTTGACAGCCCATTCCCAGGACCTGAGTCGGTCCAGGGCAAAAGAAATCCCATAGCTGAAAGGCAAGCCTTGTAAGAGTCCAAAGGTACCACCACTGGGGTGACAAATGTGCGACGGGAATATGGGTACGTTTTTACCCTTAGACAGGCAAATGCTCCATTCCTCGAGGAACCTATAACCTTTAACTGTTTGCTCTTTCTCTTTCCAAATTCATGTGTTCTCTCATTATCTAAAAGTAAATCCTTGCTTGAACCTGGCATGATCTCTAAAAGGGTTGGGATTTTGAAAAAGGCAGGAACAGATACAACTTCAGAAAATGGCCACTCCTGTTTTTCAGCT
The DNA here is from genome assembly GCF_014805685.1 of Silurus meridionalis. Lineage (NCBI taxonomy): Eukaryota > Metazoa > Chordata > Actinopteri > Siluriformes > Siluridae > Silurus > Silurus meridionalis. The sequence continues at coordinate 3,867,032 of NC_060908.1, forward strand.
ATTTTAGGACTTTTTGTGGATAGAGTCATAATCAAGGTAGAAAGACAAGTTTCGGGTTTGTTAGTGGTCCTACACTGGCTGATTGAGGGTGACACGCTTGCTGTCAAGTCTGACAGAGGTGGTCTTGACAGGACAGACTTTCCCTCTGACTTAGAATTTGGAATATCTGAACTTACGCTACTGGGACCATAATTGTTATACAGGCTTCCCTCCAAAGAACCGCTAAAAACTTCACTACTCAAAGAAGGCACCTCAAGTTGTGCTGATTCATGTGAACACTGATCAGTAGAGTGACACTTAATGCTCGCCTCCAAGCTTTCAGAAGACTGGGGCTTCGGATAACAAGATGGCGCGTTTTGACTGTCTTTTTCGTCCGCATTACAGAGCACAACATCCTGTTCCATGTTCTCAAAGTCTTCAATATCCAAAGCCCGAAAGTAGTTACCAGCTCCAAAAGCTGCCTTCACTTGTCCGGATGAGCCTCCATTGAGTGGCAGAGGGTCCGGCACCTCAATGTTATGATTACAATCAGAGATAAGTGCAGAGAAATCAATCGCGGTCCCTGAATCAACGTCCCCACTTCCATGACTAACCGATCCCTGAGAGGATATCTTGGACATAGCGCCATCTTTCTTTTCCTCGGCTGAGTGTTTTTCTGTAGGAATACAACAAGAAAATATAACTTAACTGGTAATAACTAGTGCACACCATAATATTTCAATCTTTTTTTAAATATCATTTGAGGTTTTACAAAATATCAGTCAAATGAAAGATTTCTCAGGAAAACAGGATATTTTTCATAAAGCAATAGACATAAATTTTTTTCAAGACAAATATTTAGTTGGCAACTGGCCTCAATCGAGCCCTTAATTCATTGTTTTCAAGTCATTAATCCCTAAAATTGCACTTCCTCGTGGCTGAAAAATCCAATCCATTTTACGTCTGTGATACAAACCGAGAGAGATTCGCGCCAATAACAAAAAGCTGACTGGCTGTTGCATGTCGAGCTCATTTGTAGTCGTAATACAATGAATTATATTTGGACCAGCGAAAGAAAGATCTACAACACTACGAAAACCAACAAAGAAGTGCAGCAGGAGCATTTCAATTAGCGTTATAGCTAGCATTACACAGACATCGAAAAAATTTAAACTTTTTAAAATTGATTTAAGATATTTTATTTTTTGTTTTGGCTACTTACTACACGCATGTACTATAGACATCTTTGATGGTATTAATGAGAAACTACACACGTTTTTGTTTTCAGAGCCATATAAATCACTGAACTACCATGTCCCCACCCGCATTTCAAAACATTTTTATCTTTGCGTATTTATATTTATTCCTAAAACATCTAAATGCATCTTAGTGCAAAAAACTAGTGACTATTTCCACCTTTCTGAAATCATCTCTTTACAAATATATTTATACCATAAGTGCTGGAGGGCGCGATACTCGGAGCAGTCGGTGTGTTTGAACAGCCAGCAGTGACGTTTCTTCCCAGAAGACTAACTTCACTGTGAAGCAGAGCTAGACTTGTTCCATGTGCAGTGCCTTGGACATGCAGCTGCTCGATCTGCCGCTCAACTGCCTCCAACCTCTGGCTCAATGTCCCGAAAGTATCTGTCAGCAAGCGTTTCATTTCGTTTTGATGGGCCACAAGAACGCGCTCGAGAGAACCAATTTGTTCGGGAGGTTCGGGAGGCAAGGTCAGCGGCGGTGTCCATTCTGTGGATCTGAACCTGTCCGCTGAAACAATAAATGAAAAAAGAGAAGGAAATGTATATTAAATTATGACTGCTTGTTTTTTTTTTCTCATCAAGGCTTTCAGACACCAGAAGACTGCACCATGGTAACCATAGTAACAGCAATGCTAAGCACAGGTAGTAGTTATCTAATGTCAACTGCATGGTTATTTTAAACTCCTCAGCCAAGCATTAATTAGAGAAGATAGCGAAAATGCTCAGTCTGAAGTATATTATTTATCTTATATTGCAGTAATGCCTTGATACTAACAATATAAGAAAATTCAACCTTTTACACACACTTACACACACACACACACACACACACACACACACACACTTTTAATGTAAAGTAGTTCTCAATAAACGTATCACTAAAATTATTACAGCAACAAATAACGTTCCCTGACAAACCATTGAAATAAATAAAGCAAAAAAAAAAAAAAATCCTTCACTCATTCAACCCCTCAATAACTGCTCTACCATGTCTCCTCCCAAGAGAGTCAGAGTGTCATTTAATTGCTGTTATTCTACAATTACGAACAAGCCATCGTGGTAAGAGTACAAAGGCGCTACCCACACATCAAACGGTTGTCCACTTTATGTCAAATTAGAACCAATCACAAACAGGGAGACGTCTTAAAGTCTTCTTCTTTCGGCTTCTCCCATCTCACATCTGCCTCTTTCAAACCAACTACCTTCATGTCTTCCCTCAACACATCCATAAACCTCCTCCTTGGTCTCCCTCTTTTCCTCCTTCCTGTTGGCTCCATCCTCAGCATTCTCCTACTGATATACCCCATGTCCCTCCTCTGCACATGTCCAAACCATCTCAATCTCACCTTATCACCAAAACGTCCTACACGTGCTGTCCCTCTAATAAACTCATTTCTAATCCTGTCCATCGTCGTCACTCCCAACGAAAACCTCAACATCTTCAGCTTTGCTACCTTCAGCTCCACCTCCTGTCTTTTACTCAATACCACTGTCTCTAAACCATACAACATCTCAGGTCTCAGTAAAGATACAAATTACAGAAAAACTAAATAATTTGAATCTTGGCATTTTATAAAATGACCATAAAAGCAAGTTAAATGTGCAAAAATTAGTGCACAAAATGCTTCAAATTCCCAGTTTGTAACTAGTGATCTATCTGAAACAACCGCTTTTTATTATATTTATATCTTAAGTGCTGGAAGAGGCGATACATCAAAATGACTTGTTGGACTGTACCTAACTTACAAGCCATAAAGACAATGTGTTTGGTTTGTTTCTCGTGATTAGGTTTGATTGATTTGCTTGCCCCCTTTCCTTGCAATACGAACGAGCTACGTTTTCAACCTTGGTAATAACATTCAGACATGCATAAAAAAGGTAAACTGCAGAAAAGTTGAAAGCTGCACTATTAGCCCAGAGGAAAAACCAATGCTTTTGCAACTCATCATCTTACCTTCATCTGTGCCAGCTTTGAAACTAGTGTTACCTCCCAAGTGACCATTAATCTCTGAAGATGTCGGGTTCTGCTGTGTATCAGTGTCCAGTATTAATGACGTTTGAGGTTCCTGTACAGAGCACATCCTTGTATCTTCCTTCCCAATCTCTGCTTTCACAGTTCCTCTGTAGGCCATCGCCAACAGGTCTTCATAAAGTGCAGATTGGGGGCAGGGACCAGTTGAAGCAACCGGCCTTGTTTCGTTGGGATCAGCCAGGGGGTTGGACAACATCTTTAAGAACTAGAGCAGGAACACTGGGGGTGAGAAAAATATTATATATTCACTGTGTACCATTGCATAAATGATGCATTTATCCAAAGCGAGTCAACTCAATTAAACTGGTGATTGCTGAGAACATAAGCAACAGCAACCATTGGTGATTAAATATGGGTGTGTCCAACGACATCACAAAGTCTTTGTAAATGTGGGGCAACTTAAAGCAGCCGCTACTATTAGGATTGAAGGTGAGCGATGAGCCGTCTTCTGATTTGCGAGATGCTAGCTGCATCACCCACTAACAACAAATAGGAAAGCCTCTTGAAAACTTCATAGTGTATGGTATAGTGACTGGAGATTTGTAGCGATAAATGTGGGAAAAAACAAACTTGGCCGGTTTGGTGTAGGGATTAGAATTCATAAACTTCTGGTCAATAGTGGAAGGTCTTAGCCATTAAGCCAATACAATACCATACCAACCTGCACCAGTCCAACTTTCTCGATTTATAGCACCGATCCAATGCAGACATCCTCGTCTGCTATCTATATACATGTCATGCCAAGTAATGCAAATGCCTGAGACATGATCGTGGTATTTTTTAAACAAAATGTGTCTTGCTTGTTCTCAACCATAATAAGTGTCATGGCAGACATTACAAGCATTTTATGACCATCAATACATGAGAACTTAAAATGTGAACCAATTGTTTTATCTCTACAGTATATTTGGAGGATTATTAAAAAATTCAAGTATCAGAATCTGTTATTTGAATGCCAGGGAGGCATAATGAGTTTCGGTGCAACCTCACAGCTTGGGGTTCAATCCTGATTGCAAGATATTATCTATCAGTTTCCCAATACCCATATGGGTTTCCTCCGGTTCAACCGGTTTTCTCCCAACGCCCCAAAACATGCCTGTATGTGGATTGAGTGTGTGTCATTTCCCAGTGTGTTCAATATCACAGACCGGCTTCTTATCCATTTCCATTCTCCACACCCAGTGCTCCCTTGTGACCCTACCCAGGAAAAGACGCTTTCTGAAGATGAATCAAGAAATGATAAAAGAAGCCTTTACTGTCTATATACACACATGATAAATAAACCCCACCAGAATTGTAGTTCTTTAGTGCAAATAAACCATTAGAACATGCAATTCTCTTGCCTAAGAAATACACACTTGAATGAAATCTGTAGTATGTAAATATCAGCATTAGATGCAAATCAGTGGTTTAAGATCTTACTTTCACTCAAAAAGAAAAGGATGGAAAAAGAAGATCTCAGGACTTGCCTGGGAGATGAGCCCAGGATGACTTGGCTTCACAAATAGAAGTGATGAATAGAATCAAGAACAGATGTTTTATTGAAATATTTAGGTTCTATTGACAAAATAACTGGTGCATACCTTCATTAACAGCCAATCAAAAAGCCTCGGTGTTTCAGGACAAACTCTAGTAAGATGTTTTCATGAAACTCGATCATTACTTCTGGCTCCATTTCTGCGTCCCTGCTGCATGTAAATCGCAACAACTGTTTCCGGCGGCGTCGCAGCACCGGGGCGTTTGATGTGAAATAAAATGGCGATTTTTTTTTTGTTTTTGTTTTTACAATCTTTTTTTCTTCATCATAACTATTATGAATTCGGGCCTTGTTTGGCAAACGGATTTTCAAAGCACGTAAAAAAACAACGCTATCAAACAATTGCACGAAGAAGAAACCGAATTGTGAACGTTACTTCCGGCGCTCTTGTAGCTCGCGTCCTATTGGTTGGTTTTCGGCAGGCGTCGCATCTGATTGGCTGTTCAATGTTTTCAGCATTTTAATGTTTAACGTCTGATAGAATGACTGTGTTATAAATTTTGTTGTTTAGAAATAGACTTTATTCTGAATCTCTTAGGACTTCTTTTGATTAAATGTAACGGGCTCTGTTACATTTAAAATAGGCTACTAAAAACAATTAATATTACAATATTAAAATCCTGTCAAAGGATATGTTTTTAAGGCACATGCATGTTTCTGTAGTTTTTATGTAACAATCTAAATAAAAGGCAAAAACACACAAACAAATGCACAATAAATGAGAAAAGAAAGTGGACAGATGAATCCAAATTGGACAGAAGAAGATAGCAGACTGCCTCACCCCCACAGTCAAACATGGAGGTGAAAGTTTAAGGATTTAGGGTTGTTTAGGAGCAGGTGAAGGCTGTAGACTTATTCTGGGTGAAAGGAAAACTTAACCAACATTGCTACTATTTCATACTTCAACACAGTGGTGCACAGTAACAAAGGAAATGAAATGTAAAGCTTTTTCATTTTTCAAAGTATTTTCATTTGGGGAGACTTTTACGTTTACTTCACTACATTTCAAAGTCAAATATTTTACTTTTTTACTCAACTACATTAAATAAAATAAACCGAATACTTGCCAAAAGTGTTCTTTAATAGTTGGAGATGTCATTCTAGCCTTGTGATCCAGTTCATCCCAGAGCAGTTTAATAGGATTTAGGTGTGGTGACTGGGCAGGACGTTTTATTATACATAACATTCCCATTCCAGACGACTAGACATATACTTTAGGTCATTGTCTTGTTGTATAATGAAGTCAGTTCCAATTAGCCTCAGTCCAGATGGAATTGCATGGTGTTAAATCAGTGGTGGACGAAGTACACAAACATTGTACTTGAGTCAATGTAGAGATACACTACGTAAAATATTACTCCAGTAAAAGTGTTCACTTGAGTAAAAGCACTATGATTTATGATGGCTATAATGTTCCTATCATTTTTGTCACAAGACTCTGACTTGACTTTAAAATGTAATCAAGTTAAAGTAAAACTCTCCCCAAATGGAAACACTTCAGGAAAGTAAACATACATGAAAAAGCTACTTAATTACAGAAACAAAACACATTTACTTCCACCTGCCAGCTTGTATTAGGGGTGTTTATAAAACTAATTTTAAAGGCACCAATTTTTATTAACGTGCGATTAATGCATTTGTGTTTTTTTATTAAATATATAAATAAAAATAAAATCTATCTATCTATCTATCTATCTATCTATCTATCTATCTATCTATCTATCTATCTATCTATCTATCATATTCTGTTTATCACAGAATGGTGCATTTTATAAATGAAATGAATGTCCCTGTCCTACTGTCCCACATAGTTGCTGTGTAAGAGCAGGAGTGTTTGGAGTGTAAACGTGTGGTTCTCCTCCATCCCCCTCTGGTGGACAAACATCAACAAGGAAGCGCAAATCAGAGCACAGAAAAGTAGCTCAGGAAACGGACTTGCCTTTTCTTGCATTTCACCTTCTACTTCTAAATCACTCAGATTTCTTCACCCAAGCTGATCATCCAGAAATCTGCAGGATGGTAAGTATATTTCGGCCACATGCGCCATCAGGTGGCTTTCGCCCACCTTCTTCTCCAATTCTATACTTTTAACCTGAATGTAGACTTAGAGGACGGTGTCACCAGGTACATAGTAGTAGGACATAGATCCTGCGGTAAGGTCACGTGACCTGTCAGGATTACCCTGTGTACTAAAGATGATCGGGACACCCTGAAAAATTGTAGTGGTGTAAAACGCACTTGGCTTACCGATTTTACTTCCTAAAAAAAAAGAAGAAGAAGAAGAGAATGAGGAGGAAGAAGAAGAAGAAAACTCACCCGTATTAACCAGATGTTAATTCCTTCGAGGTTTAATACAACCAGGTTACGTCTCGCGCATTATATGTTACTACTTTGCTGCACAGTTTTGACGTTTTGGGTCGTTGTGATGTCACGTGTGCCGACGCCAAATAAATAAACAAATCTGTCAAACCTTTTGTTTCTTTCACTTTAAAATGTGGTTTGCTTTATGTTTAATATTCAATGTTGATATGTGTTTATTTATTTATTACATTTCTATAAGAAAGCGCATTAGTTGTTTTTTTTTTTTTTTTTTTGCTGAAATATTGACTTATTTATTTATTTGTTTGTTTGTTTGTTCGTTTGTTTGTTTTAGTTTTAGTCAGTTGATTTTTTTCCCCGTTCTTTGTCATTATGTGCATCATTAATTTTTAATTTAGAATCTTTTATGTCAATCATTTCGAGGTTTTTGACTCTAAACAAAAAGTTTACATGTATAAGATTATTGTTTTTATTGATCTGTATAAATAATAATAATAATAATAATAATATGGACACAAAGTAACAATAACATTATTATTATTATTGTTGTTCTTCTTCTTCTTCCTCTTCTTTTTATCATTCTAACTTATTATTATTATTATTATTATTATTATTATTATTATTATAGTGTACCTTTAAAAAGAAATCCAAGAAACACAATTTGACTTCCTTCTTTTATTCTTTGCATCATTTATTTTAGAAAACTGTTGTAATTTTGAATTTTATGTAAATCATTTTGAATTTGACACTCAACAAAAAGTGTAGGTGTATAAGATTATTGTTATTGTTGATCTGTATAAATAATAATAATAATAATAATAATAGTAATAATAAAATAAACAAATAATATTCCTTAGGACACAAAGTAACAATAATACACAATTGAACTGCCTTCAATGCACCTGCCTTTAATTGCACCTACCTGATAAAAGTCTAAAGGGGTTAAAAGTATAGACCCTTGAGAGTGACCCCCCAAGACCCCCCCCCCGCCGCCGCCCCCTCGCATCAGTGTGAGTGATCTGATTGCGAAATGTGACAGCACAGATATTAAAGTTGTGTTTGCACTTGTCATGTGTAGAGTAAATTGGAAGAGACCCAGAAAGCTGCGGAGGAGGTGAAAGACATCATGCTGGAGAACCTGAATAAAGCAGAGGAAAGAAAAGAAAAACTGGAGGATCTGGACCAGCGGGCTGCTGTGTTACTGAATAAAGTGAGCATGCTGTCTTTTTTATGTTCAGTCACTTCAAATTGAGTAAATTTGAAATATTTGATGGTACAAGAAAAAAAATCGTAGTAGAAAAAAAGGTCATAATAGTTGATAATGTGAGGAAAAAGTCATTATATATTGTGCAAGAGTTATACTATGAGATAAAAAGCTGTAATATTTTGTGAAAAAGTAATAATATAAAGAGGAAAAAAGTCAGAAGATTAAAAAAGAAATGTATATATTGGGAAGAAAATACATTCATTTTAGTAGTTATTTGTAACATACACTAAATGGATGAACGTACAAGACCACCTGACTTTTCCAGCCATATACAGTATGTGGTTCTTCCCCAAACTATTACGACAAAGTCGGAGGCACCCAATTGTATAGCGTAAAATTTACCCTTCAATTAGACCAAAACCTGTTCCAGCATGACAAGGCCCCTGTGCACAAAGCCAGCTCCATGAACATATATGCTTTACATGGCTTGGAGTGGAAGATCTTGTATGGTTTAGAGACAGTGGCATTGAGTAAAAGACAGGAGGTGGAGCTGGAGGTAGCAGAGCTGAAGATGTTGAGGTTTTCGTTGGGAGTGACGACGATGGAAAGGATTAGAAATGAGTTTATTAGAGGGACAGCGCAGGACGTTTTGGTGACAAGGTGAGGGAGGCGAGATTGAGATGGTTTGGACATGTGCAGAGGAGGGACATGAGTTATATAGGTGGGAGGATGCTGAGGATGGAGCCACTAGGAAGGAGGAAAAGAGGAAGGCCAAGGAGGAGGTTTATGGATGTGGTGAGGGAAGACATGCAGGTAGTTGGTGTGAAAGAGGCAGATGAAGAGGACTGGGTTGTATGGAGACGGATAATCCGCTGTGGCGACCCCCTATTGGGAGCAGCCGAAAGAAGATCTTGAGTGGCCTCCTATAAAGCCCTGACTTCCACCCTATTAAACACCAATGGGATGAATTGGAATGCTGACCCAGCCCAGGCCTCCTCACCTCACCTCCATTAGTTGACTGACTTTACTAACACCCTTGTGGCTGAATGATCACAAATCTCCACAACACACCCCAAAATCTAGTCGAACATCTCCTCAGAAGAGTCGAGGTTATAAAAGCAAACGGGGAATAAATGTAGAATGGGATGTTTAAATAGCACATACTCCAATTTTATATACTGTATATTATATATGCTATAGCAGCATGAACAAATCCTCATATACAGTAAAGCATATTTAGGGTTAAAGTCATTTTTATTATTAATAAAATTTAAATCTTCTGATCATTTTATTTTTTTCCAAAGCACTGATACTGGAGACTCCTTCCATAAATACATATGTGTGAATAAGTAGTTACTATAGAACAATAACATTATTGAACAAACACATTGATATAAACCTGATTTATACTAAAATTCTTTGGATTCAGGCTGACACTGTAGAACCGACTTAATTAAAAGTAATGGCACCTTTAAAAAATAAAAAATAAATCAAACATACAGCATGTGTCTATTTTGATTTTAGTCGCAGTCCTTCAAGAAGAAGTCGAAGCAGGTGAAGCAGAAGAAAAGGAGGGAGTATCTGAAGAGTAAAGCAGGACTGATCGCAATCGTGGTAGTTTTGGCGCTGGTGATCATCATCATCATCGCCATCATGTTCAGCAACACTCGTTCCGGGAGTGACCCAAGTGTGCAGCGAGCTGCTGTTACGCCTAAACCGAACATAACAGAACAGCTTTAGGACTCTGCCGAGGAAACACGAAGAGGACAGAAAATAACTGCTGCCCTTAAAAAAAAGAACAATTTTTATATAAGGGGACATTGTTTAAAATGCCTTTACATATTAGGGCTTCATGAAATGTTCAAACGAATGTAGAAATTTTAAATAGACCATAAATATAAAAATGCCAAACTTCTTCAAGGCCATTTTGATTGCCTGGGGAACATTTCCACTCCTGGCTCATTTGTTGCCACAATAAACACACCAGGCATTTTCCACTACAAACTTCTTTCCATACAAAGGCAACATATTATGCCGTAGATCATTTTTCACACAAACAGAAACAGGAGTCGAAAAGATATTTTAGGAAAACAAAATTTGTTTCTAGATTTTTGGTGCCACCACAGGACACATGCTCTTTAAGGTACTTATTTAAATTCTAATCACTAGTCACCTTGTTGTACATTTAACTGTTTGTATATTTCAGTGTTCTCTGGTTTCTCAAAGTTCTTGTATCTGAAGCTCACCCTGGGCAGAATGGTGGTGATTGATTGATACCTCACAGCTCCAGGGTTTGGAAATGAGCTTAGGTTACTGGCTCATGTTCTTCCAGGTACTGAGTGGGTTTTCACTGGGTTCCAAGGTTTCTTTCTACTGCCCAGGATCATGTGAGTGAATTGGTGCCTCTAGGTATGATTGAGTGCAAGAGTGTGTGTGTGTGTGTGTGTATATACGCTCCCGATCCATTATGACTCTGATCTAGATAAAGGTTTGACTGAAGATAAATGTACTTAATTAACAGCAAACGTGTTGTATATTTAATCATATTTCAGGTAATTATACATTTCTTTTTGCCAGTTTTGTGAAAATGATTTCTATAAAGTTTTATAAAGTGTTATCTACTGTTAAAACACTATACAAATAAAATGAAATTAAAGTGGGACTTTTTTTTTGCTGTTTTTGACCAAATGTATGGATGAAATATATCATTTCCAGACCCTTGAAGGCATTTCTATGAAACACAGTATGCATCATGGACTTTAAAAGTACTTTAAACTCGAAAGTGTTTTATCATTATTATAATCATAATCATTTTAATAACCTTTTATTTTAATAACCTCTAATAAACCTCTATGTGGTCTTCTGCTGGTGAAACCCATCAGCCTCAAAGTTGATGTTTTGTGAATGCTGAGATAAATTTCAGCTCACCGTGGTTGTAAATTGTGATTATACAATTTACTATTCATCTCTTCCTGGCATCTTAAACCCAAACTGGCCATTTTTCTTCAACCCTCTGTTACCAGCAAGGCTTCCACAGCATAACTGTTGCTCACTTAAAACGATTGTTTTTTGTTTTTCTCACCATTCTGTGAAAATGCCAGGAGATCAGCAGTTTCTGAAAAATACCCAAACCAGCCTTTTTGGTACCAACAACCATGACACACAGTGTGAGAATAGAAGTTTCCCTATTCCGATCGTTGATGTGAACATTAAATGAACCTCCTGACCCGTGTCTGCCTGATTTAATCAATTGTGCCGCTGCTACATGAGTGAATAAATGGATAACTCTACATAGCCACCTAATATATATATCAGCATCTTTCATGAGTGATGAAAATGTTTTGTGTCATTCAGGAAAAACTCCACACTTACTTCGGTGATCCATTTCATCATCATTCATTTAGCCTTCATGCTTCCATACAGCCGAAAGTAAACTGTCATTTCACAGGACAGAAATTTGTATTCCAAGAGCTTTACTTAGATTAGACATCATAAAAACATTACTGATCAAAATCTGAATTGAATCAAACATTACAGGATTAGCAACTCAAGATTAGTACCAGCCTTTCCCTTCGCATCACTGTACCGAAGCACAAACCCAGAGTGTTAATACGCATAGTTTCTTACAACATCGTTACTGTCACGAGCATAGATTTTATTCCAGGCTTTTGAATTTGGCCCATTGTAGAAAAGGATTATCGACTTTCATTAGTTTGAAAGAAGATTCATACAGAGGTACAATATGTTGGAACTAGGGGTGGGCGATATAGCAAATATATCATATACATATAGATATACCTCACATTAATACCACAGAACTGCTGAATTTCTGAAATCTGATTATTTAGAAGGTGTTGATTCATTTTCTATAACAGCTGCTTGGACAATCGTTTCAATCATTTCCAATACAGTATATAGTATAAATTACATAATTTAATCCTAATAATAAAACACATTTCAGAAGTCGTTATTTAACCAAAAGATATAAATGATTATAGTGGTTTATGGACATTTATGGAAAGAGTTTTCTCATCAAAAAAATGCTTCTCAAGGATGTTCTGAAGGACTGTTATAGTGTAAATGTTAACAGGAACCAAATTGGTTAACTGATATTGCCTGTACGATGTAATTAAATAGATTAAAATTAATTAAATTTAATCAAGACAAGCCTGTTATAGAAAAATAATCACAAGTTCGCTGTAATGTGGGGTTAATAATAAACATCAAAGTGTATATACTATATTTATGCGCATTATACTAGTGCACGTCTTTGTGATACACTATAGATTTTGTGGAATGTATGTTTTCATTTTCATCCAAAAATGAACACAAAAAAATGTTAAATCAGAAAACAAACCTAATGATAAATTAGATATGATATGAGTCATATCGCCCAGCCCTAGTTTGGCACAGTTCAATATAGAATTATTGCAGTGTCAGCAATGGCAAACAAATGAGTAACACATACATCATACTACAACATATTAGCATCAACATAATGATGTGAATCATCGCTTCCATCACTGACTAATTACTAAAATACTGTATAGACTCAGGACACTTTTCAGCTTCACATTTAGCAGGTCGGGAGGTTTTTTTCAAATCTAGAAAATACACAATATGGACAAAAGTATTGGGAAGCCTCACTTTTCCTGGTGTTTGTGGTTCCCAGAAAGAAAACACCCAATTGTATAGGACGACTTTTGTACGCAGTAACATTGAATTTTCAATTCACTTGTTCACCTGTTCCAACCTGACAAAACCTCTGTGAACAAAGCGAGCTCAATGAAGATATGCTTTACATTGGTTTAAATAGAAGGTCTTGAATGGCCTGCTATAAAACTCTGACCTCCACCCCAGTGAATACCAAGTGGAACGCTGACTGCACCCCAGGCCTTCTCAAATCCCCTACATCAGTACCTGACTTTACTAACATTCTTATTTATGAGCACAAATCTCCAGAATCTGGTGGAACATCTTCCCAGTAGAATGGACGTTATTACAGAAGCAAACAGGGACTAAATGTGGAAAAAAGCACGTACACATCTTATGATCAGGAGTCCACAAACTTTTGTCCATATAGTGGATTTCGAAGCATGTAGTGTCAAAACAATAATAATCAGTAATAAGTTGAAACAGCTGCAGTTTTGTGAGGTTTCATGAGGAAGAAATGAAAGAGAAAACAAAATCATGAAGAAAAATGCGTTGTTTTGTTTTTGTTTTTTTTGATGATGGACAAACCTATGATAACTACTGACGAGAAATTCCGAGTGGACCGTCTTAAACGACCGCCTCTACCTCGTCTTAGCACCACCAAGTAGTAAAATCTATTTATTGCTAACATATAGCAAAAAAGAAAAAGAAATATATCTCATGAGCAAAACATAAAAATAGTCAAAATTCCAGGAATTTTCAAAACTGGAAACTTTCCATGTGAATTAACAGGAATTACTGGGAATAAACTGGAAATTTACAAAAATTGCAATTGGGTAGCCCACAACAGGAACTTAAATGTAGTTGGGGAAAAAAATCTTGCAGGTTAATAATCTTGGTTAAAAAAAAAAAAAAAAAGTATTGCAATTTCAGTTGCTATAACCTACTACTTTCATCAATCACATGCACACTTACTGCAGGGCTTTTGAAGCCACGCCCCCTACATGCATTGTGCATTCAATAACACACATCATTTCTTGAATCTTGCACACAAAATAATGTCAAAAAACGTCCATCTTGGCAAGTATTCACCTAAATTACATAAATATTACATACATTTAACATTAAAACTTCCTTGTGCTGTGTGTAAGCCATTGTGCAACAAAATAATACAACATTTAAATCAAAGTAAAAGATGTCATTTATGAAAATTGTATTAGTTTGCATGCATGTCAGCTTATGAACAAATCAAATGTTTCTATTTATGTTTGTATATAACAAATTTTATATCAATTTCCTCAAATTTCTAATTCATTCCTAGAAATTCCTGGTAAGTTTCCAACTTTTTTCCCCCCAAAATTCCCTGATGAAGTACCCATAAAAAGTTCCTGGAAATGTTCTACCCCTTTTGCAACCTTTAGCAGCATGTAAACTTTACACGTGTATGTCCGGCTCAAACTTCATGACAACAAAAAAATAAAAGAAAAAATCACTAAAAAAAAAAAAAAAAAAAAGGAAATGATTATGTCCTCAGTAAAGACGTAGTTTGGAAAACTACCCCAGGTGGTGTTTAGAATGTACATAGCATTTCTTTGTGCTTCTTGGAGAGAAACGTCTGCTATATACAGCTTTATAAATGCTGGAAAATGCCCCCGAACGCATGCCGTACAATCAAGACTGAGACAATTGGAAAATTTTTACAGCTGTTTTTTGTATTTTTTTCGATAAATATACTGTGTTTTGTTAACAATAGAAAAAATAACCTATAGGCATGTTCTGTGTTGGAATAATGTACTGCATGTCTGGTATGTTGGTTCTTTCTAGTGCTTAGGGTTTATAGGCTAGTCTTAAGCTTTTATATTCCCAGAATAAAAACTTTCTGTTTTCTCACTGCCTAAGGAAAGACCTGAGACTGTGAAAGAACAGTGCTTGCATTTCATTGTAACACTCCTGCAACCCAGTGATAAAAACGTACTGCAACATGGAATGCAGTGTTTTAGTCTTAAAATAAAAATCAAAACTGATAAATAAAGCGATAAAAATACTAAAAGTTTTGCTTTTCTGTGAAACATATCCTCACGACGAGAGAAAATGTGTCCGGTTTGCCGTCTTTCCCGTACCGATTTCAATTCTGATTTCGAATACATACGAATAAATACGCAGAACAGTTTACCGTGCTTGCTTTGATCGGAAGTCAGGTTTGATCAGGAGAAATTTGGACAAAAAGTGGCACAGGATCTGTTTGTTTTGTATTCATTTCCGTATAATTGTTAATAGCGCCTTAATATTTCAATTAGTCGACAAGAGTTAATTAAGCCTGTTTTACACTGTGCTATTTCAGCTACCTACTTTACAACTCATCAAAATATTTAGTTAGTTAATTAGTTTATGTTTTATCATCACCACTGTCATATCTGTAGATGTCTTTTGAATATTGTCAATTGATAATGCCATTATCCTATTATTGGATTAAGGTTAGCAATAATTCATTTATATTAACTTTTCAAATTAAGAATTTCCAGACATGAACTTGCCTCTACATCAGCTTCTCAATGCACATACAAATGCCTTTTTGGGGAAAAAGAAAAAAAAATCGAAAGAAACAACTTAAGGAGTTGACTTACTAGGAACGATGCTTCAAATTATATATAATATATAGTGATATGTAGTGACAAGGTTTTGAGAACTGAAGTTCTGTAAAATTAGTGATTAGAAATGACAGAAATTAAGCAGTTACAGATCCAGTCAAATGTTTGGTTTGTATGGTTTTTGAGACGCATTTTTGTTCCTTTTTGTTTATATGTAACAAACTCAGTAAAAGACAAAAACACAAGAATTGGACAGTGAATAAGTGGAGAAAGTGCTGTGGACACATGCTATTGAGACAGATTTGACTGACAGAAGAACTTCTACAAGATGGAGAAAAGGAGAGAAGATGTTAGCAGACTGCCTCATACCCACAGTCAATTATGAAAGTGGAAGTTTAATGGTTTGGGGTTGTTTTGGAGCAGGGAAGGTTAAAGATTTATTCCGAGTGAAAGGAAAACTGAACCAACATGGCAACCATTCCATAGTTCAACACCATGCAATTCCGTCTGGACTGCGGCTCATTGGAACCGATTTCACCATACACCTAGACAATTAGTCGAAGCGTACGGCCAAGCTCTGTAGCAATATTTAGGCAGCAAACAGACGGCTGGAGTGTTATCTATCGTGGAACGGTCTGCCCAGTCTCCACACCTAAATCCTATTGAACTGCTCTGGGATGAACTGGATCACAAGGTCAGAAAGAAATCTACCGGTGCGTATGACCTTTGGCAAGTTTTACAAGAGGCACGGCAACAAATTTCAGCTGTATGGTTGAAGAAAACAACCTTTCAAATGCCAAGAGTGTTATTCACATGTTATTCACTCAAGGGAGGATTTTTCAATGAAATAAAAAAAGTCAATCCGTTTATTCCGTTAAAAGACCTAATTTGTTGCATAGGAACAAAAGAACATGCACGTGTCTCTCAAAAACCATGAAAACCTGGGTGTTTCCAAACTTCAGACAGATACTGTATAAATAGTTAAGCTAATAGCATATTATAACATTATAAATGTTACACAGATAATGTTGACTAACCTTAACTGTGATATTTTTTTAGTATTTTGGACATTTATTGCCAGCTTTAACACGTCTTTAAGGTTAGAAAGATGATTTTCGAGAAAGTATATTAATCGTCTTTTACATAACTTTATTTCATTCGGATGTACTTTACACCTAATCTATGGCTCTCTTACAGCACCTCACGGTTTAGTAAGATTGAAATCCGTGATTGACCTGAGCCCAAACCCACCCTCTCTGTGCATTATAAAATGGCCACACTCTCTGGGTTGCAGTTGAGGTGTGTGGAGGTGCTACTTCCTCCTGGTGACTTCATACTTCGAGCACCACAGCCCATGGGAATGCTTTTCCCCATGCCTCCAATGATGACTCCTGATCCCGAGGTGTCGTGCGGTCGGCCGTAGACCAGGGCGGCCATCATGGTGTCGCCGCTGACGCTGCCGAACTCGTACGTGAAGGTTCCGTAATAGACCAGGATAAGGACGGTGAAGATCCATTCGCAGATGGCGGCCGCGTGCTGCAACACGAAGCTCTCGTGGATGAAGAAGATGCCGCCTGGGTTATGACGTGAAGTTAAATAGGAACAACCAGAAAAGAATGATGTTTCTTTGTACTTTGGTAAGATTAAAATGTTTATACAGCTGAATTTTTATGAACTCATTGATTAAATAATTAACACAATTGTATTTTTAAATGCATTTCTGCAATTTGTACATTTCTTTCGCAATGTTTGAGATTTTTGCTATTTTTCCTTCATTTCTTTGTGTCCTTTCATATGTTTCTTTTATTTCTGATGGCGATTAGCTCTGCATAAAGTCACGTCTTTTTCTTTAAGAGCTTTAGCCGTTTCCTTGTATTCTCACTCGCTCTTATCTCATCTGTGTGAGCAAACATTTGATTCTATCTGACTTCCTGATATGTTGAATAAAATGCAGTAAACAAGTTATGTGCGTGATTAGACACAGCATCGAAGTGCATTCGAATAGATGAACAAGAGTATGACATGACATTGGGTATGGGTATGTTTTGAGCAGGGTGAAATAATTCTTAATACTAAACAAATTCAAAATTTCTGCTTTTTTTATCAAAATACCATGATGGCGAAATCAATTAACTGGGCCTAGTTCGTCATTCCTGTGCATACGAGGTATCAAAGAGTTTTGCGACTACCTCTGTTTTCAAGAAAGAACTTCATTTATCTACATTTACAAACAATCTTTTTCAAAATAGTTCCCTTGCACAGCAATACAGCACTCCCAGAATTCCTGCTACTTCTGGAATATGTCCTGGAAGACTTATTTTTAAAGCATGTCAAGCACCTTCTGCTAGTCTCTGCAATGGTGTCAAAACGGTGACCTTTGAGCCGGATCTTCATCTTAGAAAAGAGGGCGAAGTCACGTGCGTTCCCACGTCTGTCAGCACCCTGTCACCAAACTCACCTCACATGTCTTTTGGCACACTGACTTATGAAGGCCGGTGCTCCCTGTGACTGTGCGTGCAGCCTTGTGCTGCCATCTGTTGGCATGTTACCAAACTAGTTTTGAAACTTTCTGATACCACCTCGTACATGTCTGTTTATCACAGACCGAACTTTAACTGATTTCCTTTGTTCCCCTGTACATGCGTTGAGATGACTAATAGCTTTACCAACAAAATTCTAACAAATAGACCGAAAATCAAATCCTTATTGCGAAATCCATTAAATCTCTCAGTGATGGGGCTCAGCCACCGCACAGCATCAGCTATCATAGAAACTCTCTCTTCCTCCTGGTATTGGGTGCCATTACTTTTGTCCTAATTAAATGGTGAGTTTTATTAAAAGGCTTAAATTCCTGTGAATAATAAAAATGTAAATAAGATCTAAGATTTATAGTAAGATTCCAAGCTGATTAACCAGCTCATTTGCAGGAGCAATCAATAAAGGATTTTCCATTATCTTTTTATAAAAGAACAATGAATTCTAAGAAGAAATTGGTATCCAAGTGGATAAATGAGTAAGGATACTGAGGATGAGGGAGATCAGCGCTCCAGCTGACAGAGCCACACGCACGTGGGCCATGCAGAAGTCCAGCGCGGTCTCGGCAATGCGGTACGTGAGCACGCACTGCAGACACACGAACAGCAGACCTGCTGGAAACGCCACACCGGCTCCGACGTAATGCAGAGTCTTCGCATGGTCGACCTGAGAGAGAGAAGAATCATGAATTTGCTTCCAGTGTCACCCACTTTGGTTGGAGACTTGTTACTCATTTTCTTCCTCAGCTCACCTGGAAGTTGCCCACCATGACGAGTCCGAGAGCGTTAATGCAACCGGAGACCAGAGCGCTCGTGTTGACCCAGCAATGATGGCTGTGCTCGATCACATGAGCGTAACGCAACATGCAAATCATTACCACTGCAGAGAGACACAGTATCCATAAATGACTGGGATGAACTTATTCATTTATGTTTTTAAAATGTAGATTTTTTTTTATATGAAAAAAATTTACAAAGTGGTATCAAAATGTTTCGAGATTAAGCGCCACAGATCCGCTCGCTTTCGCCGAACGTCCTCCCTCAGATGTTTACAATGTGGCAGTAGACAGCTATTGACAGTTTGGCCCCTGGGGACCGATTCTCGACGAACAAAGGCGCAACTGTCGGAAATGATGAAGAGCATGCACTTGGTTGAGCTGCGGACCATGGAGATGATGGGCTCTTCCACTGTGAAGACTGTTGCCTCGTATTAGGGTCGTACCTGTACACAGATGTTTTATCACCGGTAATGATCCTCGACATGCTGACAGAGTTCATGGCAGATTTAAAGGAGTGATTCTTCTGCTCCTTGGTCAGCAGACTTGGGACAAACTTGACAGTGCATGTACAAATCACAAGTGAGGACCATCTGGACTGTTCCATATGACACACCAACAATGGCAGCAATGTTGCAAATTGCTCTCCGATGATCATCATGCACAAGTTGCCGAATTGTTTCGACATATTAGAGGGTTGAGCTCGTTAAAGGTCTTCCTGATCTTTTGTCATATTTCAGTGAGGTTCTTCCGCCCTTGAAGCGCACGTGACACTCAAAACACCTTATTGCAGCACCGCACCGTAATCTTGCAAAATCGTGTCCAACATCTCTGTGGTAGAATTGCTCAGTTTCACAGAGAATTTCATGCTCGCTCTTTAGTCCATGACAAAATCGCAGACATGATTACGCAGAATAGCGCCATTTGCAGCTCACAATGTACACAGGACGATGTCTTTTGATATACTGACTTATGAAGGTCGGCGCTCCCTGTGACTCTGCATGCAGCCTTGTGCTGCCATCTGGTGGCTTGTTACGAAACTAGTCTTGAAAGTTTTTGATACCGCCTCGTATTTATGTCAAATTTATTTCTACTGAAAATATTTTGCGCGTGCGATTCACTATAAACAAACCTATAAACACCATAAACAAAATACAATGGTCAAAGAAACTGGTGTAAACATTGGTGTGCCAGTAGTTCAGTTGGTGCTGCTACGACTTGATTCTCGTATTGCTACGTCTTTGTATTACTACGACTTTATTCTTTAAAGTCGTAGCACTATGAATTTATTCTCGTAGCACTAGGACTTTATTCTCGTTAATGATTTATTTATTTATTTATTTTTAAGTGCCACTAAAACCCAGTCATTCCTCCGGCTGTTCCTCAGCTAAAGGGTGTCTTTTGTTTGGTTTTTAATTGAAATATGTCTAATGTAACACCAAATCTAACCAAACAGCCGATGAACCAGCAATATCAAATTCACTTCAGGTAGAAAAGCATCCCCAGACCCAGAGTATTTACTCGTAGCACCCATTTAAATGTGTTGTCCGTTATCAGTGTATCCAGCCCGATAAATTCCCACATACTGTATAAAGTCGCAACAAACTAAGTGAGAGATGACTGTTTACCCATAAAGGCCCCGACGTTGCCTATGAGGCTGAAGAGACAGCTTTCGGGTGGGTAGCAGCCGCATTTACTGCAAAACGAAAATCACAAACAGCGTTATCAGAAATGGAAGATTCGATCAAGCGTCGCTCAGAAAAAAAAACATTTATCTGACCGCAAGCATCCGCCTGTAGGTAAAAGTAGTAGAAGAAACCTGATAAGAGGGATGTCCTGTAGAGTACAGCAGGTCTTGGGGAAGCCCCTCTTGGCTGGTTCATCATTACAGGTCACATTATATGTCCTGTAAATTGTGTAAGAGTGTGTTAGATAGACAGATAAAACAGAAGCTGGTGTTCCAGTAGCTGTGTGTGGGTTATGAGTTAGAAAACCCCATCAGATGTGACGGGCGGAATGCGGTTAAAGAGCCAACAAAGCCAACGACAAGGGAAAACATTGGGTTGTGCATGATCTGGCAACCCAAATGACTATTTCTTTCAGTGTCATACTGCATGTTGAATCATGGTGTTGAATAAGAAGGCAGATCAACATGAAAAACAATTGTTAGTGAAGTGTGACTTCCTCGCATATTAAACATCATGCTGTAATTTATTTGGATGAAAGTGCAGCAGCAAAACATTCCAAGTAAATTTCTAGTAACTTTCAATGGGAGTTTTTGGAAATGTGGAATTTATGGGAATTTATGGGAAACTGTACCATATACAAACATAAATATAAACATTTTGTTTGGTCGTAAGCTGACATGCATGCAAACTAATACCGGTTACAAATAATAACATGTTTGATTTAATTGTTAGCATAATTTTGTTGCCCAATAGCTTACACTCAACAAGTTCTTCATTATTTTGTGTGCAGGATTCAAGAAATGTGATTGAGGAACACACAGTGCATGTAGGGGGCGTGGCCTCAATTGCCCTGCAGTCAGTGTGCTTGAAATTTCATTAAATCTGGTTGTTTTAACCAGAATTATCCTGCAAAATTTGTTTTCAACTATATTTATGTTCTATATTATAAGCTAACGTGCGATTTTAAACAGCAAATTCCCAGGTATTCCCATTCATTTCTGTTAATTCCCATTGAAAGTTTCCAGTCTTGATTTTGCAATCCTGGCTACCGCATCCAAAGACGTCCTATACAATTGTGCGCCTTTTCCACTTTGTGGTAACAGTTTGTGTAAAAAAACACATACGGTGAAAAACATTCAAGTGTCCTAAGAGTGTTGTCCACATTGGAATGCTGGTGCACCTCAGGCCTCCGCACCTACATCAGCCCCTGACTTGAGGCTGAATGAGCACTAATCTGGGGTTATTATAACAGCAAATGGGGACTGAATGTGTAATTTGGTCTTCAGACACACAAACACACAAATCTTGCAAATCTATGAGTTAAAAGATATCGATAACCTGCACTATTTAAAATTTAATAGAAATTGCTGACTCACCAGTTTTCGACTGGACACACATGGTGGTTCATCACTGCCATGGCATACCTGGAGAACAAAACAATTCGATGTGGGACTGCATTGCGATACAGATCAAATAAATCTTTTAAAACGAAGCATAAATAAATACAGAAGTATGGAAACCTGTTTCCGCCACATAAGGCAAAAAAAAGTTTGCCTAATTCCGACTGGTTTTCTCGCAATTCCGACTTTTTTTTACTCACAATTAAAACTTTATTTCTCGCAATTTTTACATTTTTTTCCCTTCACAATTCCGACTTAATTTCTTACAAATTCCAACGTTTGCTTTATTAATTTACATTATTTTATGTAGACGCCAGTTATGGACAGTAATGAAGTAAATGGAATTTGTTACTGTACTTAAGTAGCTTTTTCCTACTCTCTGTACTTTACTGAATTATTTCCATTTGGGGAGAAATGAATAAATCACGCAAGTCGGGGTTGAACACGCGCTCTGTTTTAGTGTTTTGATTGGCGCTTGGTGTATCTACTGATCACCAACATACAGTTCAGCAGCAGTTCAACAGCAAGCTGAAGTGATATTTTACAGAGTGTATCTCAACTTTCTGTATTGTTGAAAGATTTATGATCACACTCTTGATGTCACCTAAATGAGGATGGGTTCCCCTTTTGAGTCTGGTTCCTCTCAAGGTTTCTTCCACATAACATCTAAGGGAGTTTTTCCTTGCCACAGTCGCCATGGCTGCTCATCAGGGATAAATACACACCATTCACCCTAACTGTTAAATTCTCTAAAGCTGCTTTGAGACAATGTCTGTTGTGAAAAGCGCAATAGAAATAAACTCGACTTGACTTGACTCAACTTGAACTCAAGTACATAGTTTGTTGACGCCTGTGATTTTCATCCTGTATAGAAATGCTGGTGTTATCATAAAATCAGACTATAAAACAGACTATAATGTACAAACTGGCCTTAATATTAAAGATCTACATCAGGATTTGGGCAAAGGTGTTACCAAACAATGCTTGTAAAGTGTTTTAATCGGTTTGTTATTTGTTTAACATTCCCAAACACTGTCAAAAAACTTTTACCTTCAACTGTACGCTATAACACACCAGAATTCTATTTTGCATTTCTCATATCCAAGCCTTGGACAACAGGCGTCAGTGTTTCGCAAGAACTTTACACACACTCACACTATCCATATCCCCGTGATGGAGAACGCCGACAGGCTGACTGGCAGAACGATCCAGGCAGTCATGAGGCAGTCCGGGAGCAGCCCTTATCCAAAGCATGAGGGGCTGCTGGATTGGGGCAACGGTGAGAGGGAGAAAGATGCGGTCAGGTGAAGCCATGCAGCGCAGGAAATACGAGAGGAGTGTTGTTGTGAGGGGAGAACACTGGTCAGGACCTTCAGCTACATCCGGAAAGCTGTTGAGTAAAAGAGAGACGGTCACTGTTTTGTGGATCCTCAGATTATTCTGGAAATGTGCTTTTTTTCCTCCACATATTTTGAAAGGCTGCCTAACTGCTGTTTTGATTTTAAAAAATAGACCTAGATAACATCTGTCCAGTGGTGGTCACTATGCACTGATGCATGGCCTAGAAGGTGTCCTGGTCAGTTATTATCAAATATTCAAATATTCGCTTATGGCCGCTTGATGAGCCGGGCACCACATCCAATCCTGCTATCTTTTCTTTTGACACATTTCATCATTTTCTTCTTTCAGCTGCTCCCATTACAGGTCGCTACAGTGGATCATCTGTCTCCATGCCTCCCTGTCCTCTACATCTACCTCTTCAAACCAACCATGTGCACCGCATCCATAAACCTCCTCCTCCATCTTCCTCTTTTCCTCCTGCCTGCCAGCTCCATTCTCAGCATTCTTCTACCGATATACCCCATGTTCCTCCTCTGCACATGTCCAAAGCATCTCAGTTACACCTCTCACAACATCCAAAATGTCCTACGGTCCCTCTAATAAACCAATCCTGTCCATCCTCATCTCCCGTGATGACAATCCCCGCATCTTCGGCTCCGCCACCTTCATCTTCATCTCCTGTCCTCCTGTCTTTTTCTCACTGACTAGAAACTATACAACAGAGCAGGTCTTAACACTGTCTTGGAAACTTTCCCTTTCACTCTTGCAGATATCCATCTATCCCACTCTTCTCCAACCTGTCTGCACTCGCTTCTTCACTTCTCTCTCTCTCTCTCTCTCTCTCTCACACAGTCGACCTCTGGACCTCGACTCCTTGCAACTGCACCACTCCACTGTCCTCACCCTCATTCATGCACATTATTACTCTTGACAAATCAGCCCTTGAGAACAAGATCGGTTGCTTCAAGTGTATCGGTTCTTTAAATTTAAATTATATATATATATATATATATATATATATATATATTGCACATAATAGAATATATAAACTATATGTTAAAAAGCATAAAGAACATGGTAATACACAATGTTAAAAAGGTGAGTAACACCGTAAAGGTTGATGCAACATCTGGATACTACAGATGTGCCCCAGGATGAAGAACTGTACACAAAGTGACCTAGATGGTAGTTTATTTTGTGCAACCGTCTAGTAGACAGATTTATAAGCAATGATTGAATATATATATATATATATATATATATATATATATATATATATATATATATAATTTCCAGTCATCTATATAGAGACACGGTCTGTATATTAGGCTTCTGCTAGCTATCTTAAACGACAATGTGCTCTCCATTCGAAACAATCAGCAAACCATCAACAGACAGAAAGAAACCGCTCCCGGTTTTGCGGCTCATTTCGATCTTTCGGTGTGAAAAACAAAACACTGATAAAAATCACGGAAACGCGTTTTGCTTACCGCAGCCTTTCCAACTAATCAATGAATAAATGTTGGTGAGAGGTAAGAGCTTCCCCGGTTGCCAGGTCTGGTTCAAAGAAACATCCGAATGAGTCACAGCTTTGCAACTGCAATGTAACTTGCTAATACATTCTCCTAAATATCTTATTTTTTTATCATCTAATTATAACATGTGGCGCAAACAAATAAGAAAAGGCCAAAAAATGAGCTCTCAGTATAGAGTATAAAACGACTACCTGGCAACACTAGTATTAGCGTTAGACCGCCATTAGAGGGCGGAGCTACGTGTACCGGACATTATGTATAACCAATTATACATGTAGTTCTGTGATATTTGTTTTCAGGAATTACATGCATATTAATGCATATAAAAATGTTTTGTTCAATTATATTATATATGGTATCGTATTAAATAATTTAATACGTCACAAATTATTTGTTATGAAAAAGCTTTATTTTTAATTTCTACGAATTCAAGGGGTTGCCAGGTGTATTCAGTATTCATCTTTTTTATTCTCTGAAATACAAAAAAAAATTTTAAACTGTTATATTTGAAATCAGATTTTACATTTTTTTTTTTTTTTATAAGTGCGGATTTGTACACTTCATGTAGGTTAGATCCAGTTTTAGTCTTAAGATGAACTGGTATTGTTTGATTATATTATATAATATATTTTTATTTAAAATGATTTCTGTACGCCACAGAAATCTGCAGTTTATAAACATTAAAACCATCATTTGCAGTTTTTTTATTGTACTACAAAAACAGGCATCAATAAAGGTGCTACAATAATTGCAAACAAAAAAGGAATTGTAAGAACAACCTTTAATAAATCAATCCAAAGTGGAGTTATGTTTGAGATTCTTCAGATATCTGTAAAACATCATATCCGCTACAGTTTACCCAGAATTATCCCTGCCGGTTGTATTGCATTGCTAGGGGTTACTTCAGTGTTTCATCTGGTTGCTAGAGGTTACCTACGGTATTGGTTGCTAGTGGATACAACAGTATTTCTTTTGGTTACTGGAGCGTTACTACAGTATTTCTTTTGGTTTTTGGTGTGTTGTTCAGGGTTACTACAATATTTCATCTGGTTGCTTACATATTAACTGGTTGTTATGTAACCCCAGTTGGTCACTAAGGTGTTGTCATATTGTTTTTAGTATTGCAGCCAAAAGTTATTTCTGTAGTGTTGGTAATGTTGGTAGTTGTAGTGTCTAATAGTTACTACAGCTTTTTAATGATTGCTAGGGGTTACTACAGTATTTCAATAGTTGCTATGGGGTAATACAGCATTTTGCATGTTAACTGGTTGTTATGTTATTCCACTTGATCACTGAAGTGTTTGGTATTGCAGCCAAAACTAATTTCTTTAGTGTTGGTAATGGTAGTTGTAGTGTCTAATGGTTGCTAGGGGTTACTACAGCATTAAATGGTTGCTTGTAGTTACTATAGCATTTTTAATGGTTGCTAGTGGTTTCTACTGCTTTTCAATTGTCGATAGGAATTGCTACAACATTTCTAACGGCTGCTGGCGGTTACTACATCATTTCTAATTGTTGCTAGGGCTTAATACAGCATTTGTAATGGTTGCTAGGGGATACCACAGTACTTTTATTGGTTGCTATAGGTTGCTACAGCATTTCTAATTGTTGCTAGAATGTATTACGGCATTTGAAATATTAATAGGAGTAACTACAGCATTTTTAATGGCGGCTATTTGATACTACAACATTTCTAATGGTTGCTAAAGCTTACTACAATATTTTAATGCTAGGGGTTACTACAGTATTTCATCTGGTTGCTTACATGTTAACTGGTTGTTATGTAACCTCAGTTGATCATTGAAGTGTTGTTTTATTGTTTTTGGTATTGCAGCCAAAACTAATTTCTTAAGTGTTGGTAATGTGGGTAGTTGTAGTGTCTAATGGGTGCTAGGGGTTACTACAGCTTTTAATGGTTGCCATTAGTTACTATAGTATTTTTAATATTTGCTAGTGGTTTTTACTGCTTTTCAATTGTTGATAGGACTTGCTACAACATTTCTAATGGCTGCTGGCGGTTACTACATCATTTCTAATGGTTGCTAAGGGTTACTACATCATTTCTAATGGTTGCTATGGGTTACTACATCATTTCTAATGGTTGATAAGGGTTAATACATCATTTGTAATAGTTGCTAGGGCTTACTACAGCATATGTAACGGTTGGTAGGAGTTACTGAAACGTTTTAATGGTTGCTAGGGGATACCACAGTACTTTTAATGGTTGCTATACGATTCTACAAGATTTCTAATGGTTGCTGAGGGTTACACAGTATTTAAAATGGTCGTAACCATGACTATGATTTAGATAATTAAATACATGCACAAAAAGCAACCACCAGCGGTAGAAAATCTACCGATCTGGCAACATTCATATGACGTATCCCGGAAAGCCGGGACGCACCCGGAAGTTGCACGCAAAGTCAAAGGTCGCAGTTCTGTTAGCTAGCAGGCTAATTCACGAGCTCCGGTTGTTTTGACGGAGCA
Source organism: Silurus meridionalis (assembly GCF_014805685.1). NCBI lineage: Eukaryota > Metazoa > Chordata > Actinopteri > Siluriformes > Siluridae > Silurus > Silurus meridionalis. Next base: position 3,894,370 of record NC_060908.1, read on the forward strand.
GCGCTACTGCACGGGGCGAGCGGGAAAAAAAGCGTCGCGGGTTCGAGATGTTCGTTCTGCTCGTCTGCTGAAAAGGACGCGCTCACTGTCTGTTAACGACACTGTTTTAACCAGTAAACATGGGTTCCAGACGCCCGGACAGCTTTGACGGCTTAGGCTACAGGGGCAGAGAGGAGCCGTCGTACGGCGGAGGCTATTCGGGAAGGTCGTTCAACAGTTCCTCCAGCATTGATCTGCAGCAATGGGTTACCACGCCTCCGGACATCCCCGGCAGCAGAAACCTGCACTATGGTGACAGCACGCCGCAGTTTGAAGGGGCTCCTGCAGCCCCCGGGGCCGCAGATGACGTCCAGGCAGCTTCTCCACCATCCGGTACGTCGGGATGTGTGTAATAAATTCTACAGATCCGCTCCCACATCGGAGTGTGGGCAAATGCAGAGAGGTTCCTCCTGCCAAAACGTTTCAGGGGGAAGAAACGAGCTACTGCCTCGCCGGATGACGTCACGAACTCATGTGCATATTTAATGAGACGTCAGAATCATTTGCATTGTGACGATTTCATGAAAACAGTAGAATAGAAACCAATAGTTCAGGATTGATTTCTGAAAGACAGAAATCCTCTCTCATGGCACCTCAAAGTCACTATGTATTTATTCAGAAAATACATCAATGATAATCTTTTCTAATCAACAATGTTTACTCGAAACAATTTTCAAAAGCATGTCGTGTATCAGTTGATCTTCTATAAGCGGTTTGTCCTGGTCCTGGTCCTGGTCGATCCCCAGTCATTTCCCATGAACACTGTTCTCACAGTGGGAGAATTGATCCTCGATCAGACTCCATTAAACCCAAGGCAACGTTCACATACACATTCATTCAAAGTATAGAGCACCAAAGCAGTTACATCGCTGACACGTCACTTTTATTACACAGTTTTAAGACAAGGATTAATGTGGTCGACTGGTGGGAGGATTAATGGTGATTGGTAATTGAGAACAGTGGTGATCACTGATTGGGTGATATAAAAATGAAGGTAGCAATGAGCAGTCACTGGTCACAGTAAATCAGTGGAAACAGCGATATAAAGATTAGTCATTGGGAACAATGGTTTCCGCTGACTGGTTGAGCAGTGGTTATCAGTGCTTACTCATTAGAAACAATGGTGATCAGTGATTGGCTGATGGAAAAAAATGATGTACTGATTACTCATTGGGAACAGTGGTGATTGGCTAATGAGAATAGTGGTTAAGAACAGTGGTGATCAGTGATTGGCTATCGAGAACAATGGTGATCAGTGATTGGCTAATAAGAAAATGATAATGAATGGTTATTGGGAACAATGGTGTTCACTGACTGGTTGATGGGATCAATGGTGGTCAGTAATTATTCATTAGGAACAATGATGTGCAGTAATGTAGTAAATAATTGGGAACAGTGGTTGAAAAATACTCAGATATTCACGTGAACCTTATACACCTTTATTAAAATATATACACACATATACATACATACAGGTGCATCGCAATAAATTAGAATATCATTAAAAAGTTGATTTATTTTAGTAATCCAATACAAAAAGTGAAACTTGTATATTATATATATTCACCACACACAGACTGATTTATTACAATTGTTTATTTTATTTTTTTTATTGTGATGATTTTGGCTCACATTTAACAAAAACCCACCAATTTAAAAAATGTGAATATTTCATAAGACCAATAAAAAAACATTTTTAGTGAAAGTATGGAAAGTATGTTAATTTACTGTATATGTACTCAATACTTGGTCGGGGCTCCTTTTGCTTTAATTACTGCCTTAATTCTGCGTGGCATGGAGGTGATCAGTCTGTGGCACTGCTGAGGTGGTTTGGAAGCCCAGGATTCTTTGACAGTTGCCTTCAGCTCATTTGCATTTTTTGGTCTCTTTTTTCTCATTTTCCTATTAACAATAATCACATAGATTCTCTATGGGGTTCAGGTCTGGTGAGTTTGCTGGCCAGTCAAGCACACCAACACCATGGTCATTTAAACCAACTTTTGGTGCTTTTGGCAGTGTGGGCAGATGCCAAATCCTGCTGGAAAATAAAATCAGCCTGGACGGCTATGCTGACCTTGGACTTGATAAAACACAGTGGACCAACACCAGCAGATGACACGACTCCCCGAACCACCACCACCACCACTGTCTGTGCAAACTTTACACTGGACCTCAAGCAACTTGGGTTCTGTGCCTCTCCTCTCTTCTTCCAGACTCTGGGACCTTGATTTTCAAATGAAATGCAATAGATGACTTTGGCCCACTGAGCAACAGTCCAGTCCTTCTTGTCCTTTGTCCAGGTAAGACACCTCTGAAATTGTCTCTGGTTCAGGAGCGGCTCGACACGAGGAATGTTTCAGTTGTAGCCCATGGATATGTCTGTGTGTGGAGGCTCTGGAAGCACTGACTCCAGCTGCAGTCCACTCTTTGTGAATCTCCCCAAATTATTAAATGTGCTTCGTTTCACCCTTTTCTACCACATTTCTTCCTTCCCTTCAACTTTCCATTAATGTGCTTGAATACAGCACTCTGTCAACAGCAGCTTCTTTAGCGATGACATGTCGTGTTTTAACCCTCCATGTGCATGGTGTCAATGATCGTCTTCTTGGACAGAATCACTTGAGGATTCTCGTGAGGAAATTTTCACAAGCACTTCGTCTGGTTTCATGTAATCTTCCCAGCTGCTCCATACACACATTTCTGAGTCCATCAAAATCTTACAGTGATGGGGAGTGAACGGTGTGCTGGAGAGTGAACGGTGTGCTGGGGAGTGAACGGTGTGCTGGGGAGTGAACGGTGTGCTGGAGAGTGAACGGTGTGCTGGAGAGTGAACGGTGTGCTGGGGAGTGAACGGTGTGCTGCGATTAATTATAGTTCCATGTCATTTTCCTTTGACTTGATGCAGTGACGGGGAGGTTTCATGTTCATCGCTGAGGCTCTCACAGTACACAGTGAAACAAAATGCTGGTGTCCTGAATGTGTGTTAGTGCGAAAAAAATAATTGGTATGTATAATTATAGTGTTGAAATGTAAACTTCTGCATTTTTTTTGTGCAAAAAGTTTCAATGAAGATTTGTGTGTGTGCATGCGTTAGTCCATTTTATTAGGAAGGCATCTGATGGCTTGTGAAAAGAAACTGTTGCACAGTTTAAAAAGTGTGTGTAAGGAGTGTTTGTGTGTGTTGTGTGTGTGTGTCAGCCACAATGCTGGTGGCTTTGCGGTGTAATTGTCCATAACGGGGATGGGGGGGGACTGATCAGTGACGGTTACACCACACGCTGCATCTGCAAAGCCACCAGCATTGTTGCTGACTACACACACACACACATCCCTGACACACACTCTTCCCCCTCCACCTTGCTGTTCAATCCAACCAACCATGTTGACTTAATTTTCTTCTTCTTCTCTGGTTTCAGATCAGTTGAACAGATTTGCTGGGTTTGGGATTGGTCTCGCAAGGTAGCGTATTTCTGATATAAGTTATTCATAAGTCATTCATTGTTTTCTCCATTTTTAAATGTATTTATTTTTTGCTTTTCGTTCAGTCTCTTTACAGAAAACGTTCTAGCGCACCCGTGTATCGTGTTTCGGAGGCAGTGCCAGGTAACCCCTCAAGCAATAACTGCACACAAATTACACAATGAAATCATTTCAGTAATTCAGCAACAGGTACTTGCTCTTGAGATCATCGCCCAGTTGAGTGCAATTTTTATTTAATTATTTTTTTGCACTGCTGCTTATCTACAAACCAGAATCGCGGTCCTTTGAGGACACAGCGAAGCAAAACAAGATCCAGGCCTTCGAGTCTTGTTTACGTTTTTTTACGTGAGTTTACTGTAAACCCAAGCGAGAATGTGAGCAGTCTGGGGAAGAGAAGAAAATTAACCTTTTACAGAGATATATATATAAAAAAAAATTAAAAAAGATATTAGTGTTTGAGGTGACAATTACCAACAGAGATGGAAAACTACCAGAACACCTACACAGAGACATGACATCAAGAAGGAAAGAAATTTGACTGATGGGGGAACCCTTAAAGGGATTCACAGATTCACTGATAAGGTTACGCCAATCCCAAAGACCTGATAAGAAACTTTAAAATGTCCAGAAATGTTCCATTATCTAAAGTAGGGTTTATTGTAATCGTATAATAGAAAGTAATTAATACATCGGACAATATTTCAAATAATTCCACTGGCCAAGTGAAGGAATGGTGTGCAAACTTTTGCTTTAAAGCGTCTCATTCATATATATATATATATATATTAGACTTATAGAAGATAAACATGGTTTGACTTCTATCACAAAAGAAAGACTGTCAGAGATACATGTACATTTAATGTTTGTGGAAAAGGAAAGAAAAACATTATATTACAGATGAACTAAATGCCATTGAATTCGTTCTCATCTTTTGCATTCTTGATGGTGTGTCTCAGGTGAATTACCACGCCAGATGCTACCACTTGTCCCCTTTTACAGCCCTAAACGTGATGTACAATGTCTCAAAATCTCAGGTAACAAAGGCTTCATGGCTCGTGAATATCCAGAATCCTTTATTGCCGATGGAGGTCTGGATCATGAGGCTCGCCGATATTTCCGTCTCAATCTCTGTGTGTGTGTGTGTGTGTGTGTGTGTGTGTGTGTGTGTTAAGGGTCCAAAAGCTTTATGGAAAGGAATGGGGAGCACGTTCGTGGTCCAGGGCGTGACCCTCGGGACAGAGGGCATCATCAGCGAGTGTACCCCGTTGCCAAGGCAAGCTGTTTTTTTCACCTTGTCATAGTGATCTGGTGATCTGTCAGGAATCCCCCCCTTTTTGTTTTTAAGGTAATGCTTATCTGATGCTGTGTTCAATAGAAGTGTGCAAGTCAGACAGAGAGTGCCATATAGGAGGCCTTGAGCTCTACAGCTTCCTGATTAGAGCCACTGGACCACAGCTTTTAAGTGAAATACTTTAAAGTGGTTGTATCTGGTTGCTTGGTAGAAGCACCAGATGAACACGCGCCTTTCTTCGTTTGAGTTTCGAAAAAATTTTGGACCGCGGATGTAACCGAATCTGTTCTCAACTAATATTTATTTATGAATATGTTCTTCTGATTGAAGAGATGATTGTTCTGAAGGGGGGTCAAGATCTAGTGAGAGTAAAACTACATGACTTTTGGTTTTAGTTCTTACATCATGTTCTACACGTTCATGTTCCCCTTTACGCTCTATACATTTTTCTCAGCCTTGGTTTACAGGGCATCTGGTCAAGTCTACAGGTGCAGATTCGGCTCACAAAAAAAAAACATTCATGATGCATATACAGCATCCTAAGTACCTGCCTGATCAGGGGCACATTGCTTTAAAATTGGCAAGTAGTTCATGCATATTTTGGAGAATAGAGCAAAACAAAAATGGTTAGAAATGATCTAAGACTATATTAATAGTGCTGGCATTTACATTTTGGTATTCAGTAGACGCCTTTATCCAGAGTGACTTGTACTTATCTCCACTTCTTCTTTTTACTTACCACTTTCATTTCGAACTCTGGATTTTTTTCCCCCCCTCACAGTGTCTCTAATGACAAAGTTGTACAAATTCATATTAAATTTGAAGAAAATGCATTTGTTTGTTTAGTAGCAGGGTTACCATTGTTATATTACACCACTTCAGTCCAGCGTCTTCTCAAACTCAAGATTTTCTATACTGTTTAGACTAAATACTTCTCAACCTTAACATTTCTAAATCATTTTTCAGACCCCACGGACTTCCCAAGACTATTAATCATTGTGTTTTTTTGGATGCTAAACAAATGCCCCATAACATTCCCTTTATGCTAGCACCTGCCAGAAGTTTAGCCACAATCACTGTTTAGCTAAAACTCTCTTTATGCAAATTTCTCTTCAGAATAATTCAGCATCTCTAGCAGAAGTTTATCCATACGGTGTATTAGCTTGTGCCGAGACTGACAATGTTTTTCCACTTGCAGAGACCTGCCTCACAGATGGAATCCCAAGCAAATTGCAGGTCACTTTATTTTGAAAGGGTAAGTCCGCATGATTGCAGATGCAAAATTCATCACTTGTACCAAAGTGATATCATCTAGAAAAATCTAGTAGGTTAAGATGGATTTTGTATGTAGGGGTTTTTTTTTCCCTAATTTTGCCACTGTTAATCATTGTCTATGATCAGATGGTTGCCTCACCAAAGACTTATTTCCAGTCTGTTATGTTCCCGGGTCGCCTGTCCGTCTGCGTGCGAGTCTGAGAATCTCTTTAGAATCACGCCGTCGAGCGACAGACGATCGCACGAGAGTTTGAAGGATCTACTGTACACCAAGTTATCAATGTGGTCAGGAACATGAAGCGGTTAGATTTAAGAAACTCGGGCTTCCTTCGTGGTTGTAGTGTATTTTAAGGGCATTATAATGCCAATCAGTGTTCATCATCAGCTCAGGCGCCCTGCGTAGACGGCGTTGGCGTGGGTTGTATCTATTTCCTTTTTTGCCCCGCAGTCACTTTTCATTGCATCCAGTCTCTCTGTCAGTTCCTAACAACATGATAAATAATGACAGTGTACAATAATATATACATTCTGACAAAAGCCCTATTTAGCCTGGATTAGTTTAACATGAGGAGGAGCAGTAATGTAATTGTTACTGGAGCATCTCTGGCATTTTTTTACCCTCTCCTGTTAGCAGTGTTTTACTTTCTAGAAAATGAGCACTAGGAAAAAATACACAGTGTAGCCAACCTGAACCGACAAGATGGGAGAAGTCGTTACGTGTTTTTTTTTTGTTTTGTTTTGTTTTGACATAAAATTTTCGATATCCGGGACGACTTACTTTTTTTCCCCCATTTATACAGTTAAGAATTCGATCGGTATGTGCCTTGCTTGTGGACCCATGAATGTGGGATTTTGATGGTGCTGGAATTTGAACTCACGACCTTCTGACCAGTAATCTCACATCTTAACCACGGGGATACCACTTCCCTTTGCTTTCTTCAAAATTCCAAACCAAATCTGAACCATTAATATCCTACAGTATTATGGTCATACAACTAACGACAAGCGTTTTAACAGATCAGGAAATAAATCAATAAAAGGAGCAGAAGATCAATAACGACTAGAATTTACAAAAGAATCGAAGCAAACAGAAAAGCAGTAGTATGTGGTTGCAAAAAATGAACACGATATAAAATCTACAATATACACAAATAATGCACTAGTCGGCTTTTTCTGGACGAAACCATTTAATAAATCGCAGCAAAAAAATTCGGAACGCCGTGACATTTGAGAATCTCAAGCGTTTACTTCTCCCAGCGTTCGTGTTCTTTTATCCTCCTGTGTTTTGCTTACACCGGATCTCTTTTTTTATCATTAAACCTCATATTTCTCTAATATAGCTATCTGTCATAAACTACTTGAAGATGAAATCAGCGACGTGACTAATACACACGCAGGGTTCCAGTTAGTGTGATGATGCAATCAAGCATAAATAAATAATAGCCTATTGGTTATATCACAGGCATATTATTAAAAACTCCCTGTGATAACAAATCTTGTATAGTAAGATTTTAGCCACTTCACACATATCTGTTGTGTGTGTATTTAACTTTTATATGGAGATTTTTATCTACAATGTTTTTTTTCTTTTTAATTTTTACTTCTTTATTTTTTTCTTTTTTCTTTTTATATATATAACTTATTCTTATCCACTTTTCTGACTTCAACGTCTGTAAAACTCCGAAGAAAACGCGATTACTCAGCTTTGTTTGGGATTTAGTCAAGCGTTGATTTTGTCGAGAGGGAATTTCTAGCATTTGTCCTCTTATCTCATGCTGTTTAATGCTGTTTTTTTTTCTTCTTTTTTTCTTCTTGTTCTTTCTCTTTTTTCAGTTTAACACACGTGGTCGCTTTGCCGTTTTACTCAGCAAGCCTCATTGAAACTGTCCAGGTTGGTGTCCTCGCGAAAACCCCGATTCATTATACAATATGCATGAACACACGTACGTGAGAAGCAATCATGATAAGTTGCATTGGAAAAGGACGAGTTAAATTTTCTTTTGTTTTCAGTTCTATTGAATAAAAACACAGGTTTTATAAACAGCAAAAAATGATCTGTATGATATTCTTCTTAGATTTTAGTAAAAAAGCCTCAACTCCTCATCACAATTGAAACATATACATCATGCATATATATCGTTTATTATTATTATTATTTTTTTTTTACAAAAGTATTGGGACACCTGACTTTTTTCAATTGTCAACAATAAAACAATTGGGTGCTCACACCAAATATTGATTTCATTTGACTTTCCATTTTGTTAATTGACCAAATATCAACTATTAACACTTTACTATCACACCAGATAAAACAAAATATACAGTAAGCAGCAGTTTTATCAAGAGAGATTTTTGGCAGAAGTTCCAGCGAGGTTGTTTTCAGCGTGACGAATGATTCGCATTTCCTGTAGACAGTCCGAGTGAGCGGCAGGTCAAACATCAGAGGAACATCATCCATATTTATGATGTGGTGCGGCCCGATTCAGCGGGAGCGCATCTGATTTAATATAAAGAGTTTCATTGGTTCACCTGAACCCGTTCGGCAATTTCATTGGGCTAATGTTATGGGGCTCAGTTTTTTGGCTTGAAGATTGTGAAACCGGGAAAAACCCAGGAAAAATCCATAAATTAGCCGCTTTATTGTTTAAACCACGGGGTTCAAAGAGTGGGAAAAAAGTAGCGGCTTATAGTCCGGAAAATACGGTATCTATTCTGATACTCATAACTATTTCCTATATGAACCTTATAAACCACATTGACTACATCGGAAACAGCGTTTCGGGAAACCTCTAAACCTCTAATTTCCTCTAATCAATTTAATTTTTCTGCAGTGAGAGCAAAAGTAAATAATTTCAGTTTCTATTTATATGATGTGCAGACATGCGATTTTTAATCATTTTTTCATTCCTACCTACATTTAAAAAGACTTTACAACGGATTTATTTGTGGAATTTTGTTGAATTCATGATTCATACAAATATGCAAATTTCCTTTTTTGTGAATAGCAGTAAAAGAAAATAAACTGTAAGATGTGAGAATAGTGAGGAAAGTGTTTATCAGCATTGTGCCATTTTTGTGTGATTTTAATCGAGTTTCTGTTGGTTTTTTTTATTTATTTTTTGTCCTCCCCCCTATAGAGTGAGATCATTCGGGACAACCCCGGCATCTTGGACTGTGTGAAAGAGGGCATGGGGCGTTTCTTAGGTTGGGGCGTGCCTCATAGTAAACGCCTCCTTCCCTTGTGGACGCTGGTTTTCCCGACGGTCCTCCACGGCGTCCTACATTACATCATAAGCTCCAGCGTGCAGAAGCTGGTGCTGTACGTTCTGCGTCGCCGTGGCAACGCTAACCCGCCACTCAAACACCCCAAACTGGGCATGGAGACGGTCCAGAACATGCTGGATGCCTATTTCCCAGAGCTGTTCGCCAGCTTCGTGGCCAACCTGTGCGCGGACGTGCTGCTGTTTCCTTTGGAGACGGTGCTGCACCGGCTGCACATCCAGGGAACTCGCACCATCATCGACAACACCGACCTGGGTTTCGAGGTGCTTCCCATTAACTCTCAGTACGAGGGGATGAGGGACTGCATCAACGCGATACGACGCGAAGAAGGTCCGCTGGGATTCTACAAGGGCTTCGGGACCATCGTGATTCAGTACTCGGTGCACGCAACGGTGCTGCAGATCACCAGGATGATTTACTCGACTCTGCTGCACAATGCCTGAAGGAAAGACGATCAGATTCCGCACTGATTTCAGGAAGCGTTTGCATGACACTGACGCATCATCGCTAGTAATATTAGGCTGCTTTCACACTTTGCATGTGTGAAAACGTAAATCGTAAACCTGACCTTAAAAAAAAACTCAATAAAAAAAGCTCAATAAAGTGAAACATGATTCCTCAGCCCCCCCGCCCCACCCCCCCTATTTACACTTGCTACGTGTTTATTCTTCACTAAAACATAGACATAGTTCGGTCTTATTCCATCATATTAGACCTTAAAAGGACGTTACGAGGGACAATAATGCTTGGAAGAGATCGTTGTCGCCTTCTTACGAGGGTTAGCATGTTTCGCTAATCTACAACGAGGGTAGTACTGAGTCCAATGCATGTAAATCGAATCATCATGTTTTAACCCAGGTTATTGCACTTCATTTGAAATGTGTGTAATAATAATAGTTACATTTCGAAACTCAGTAGCTGCTCAACAGAGCTTAGCAAGTGACGTAAGAGACTCGTCCACAAACCAAACATTTGACCACTATAACAGGGTGTTGAGGAAAAAAAAAAAAGGCGAAAAGAAAAAACTGAGGTGTCAGTGCTTTCACACAAAAATGATCGTACAGCAAACCTAGATAACTTAAGTGAACCACTTTTTCCCACCAGAAAAACCTGCTTGATGAAATTTGATTTATATCATAGTCGAAAATGTAATAGACAAGTTTCCAGGATGTTTCTGTCTCTGACAAAAGTACTACATCAGAGATTAGAGATTATGTTCAGTTTATTTTGCCCTGAGGGTGGATTGAATGGTAAATGTTGCACCTAAGGGAGAGCCCCAAGCATATGATCAGCCTGTTTCCATCAATACTGGTTGTTTCCATTATTCCAACATTGATTAATAAACCAAACACTGAATGGACAAAAGTTTCTGGGCACCTGACCCTTTTTTTTCATCCCATTCCATGTTTAGTCCCCATTCGCAGTAATAAGAACCTCCACTCTTCTGGGAAGATGTTCCACTAAATTTTGTGTCCTTATGGGGATTTGCGTTTATTTAGAAACAAGGGTGTTAATAAAGTCAGGCAGGTGAAGTGAGGAGGCCCTGGGGTGCAATCAGCGTTCACAATTCATCCCAAAATGGTTTATTAGGGTTAGAACTCTATAGCTGGAGATCTTCATCCAACCTATGTAAAGCATATATTCATGGAGCTGGCTTTGTGCACAGGGGTATTGTCATGCTGGAACAGGTTTGGGTCTCCTAGTTTAGGTGAAGGGAAATTTTCCAAGGACGTCTCAAACTCTGTGGTAACAGTTTGGGAAAGAACCACATATGGCTGGATAAGTCAGGTGTCCTAAAGCTTTCGGTCATATTGTGTTTCATTGATAGCAAAATAATAATCGTTTGAAAAAACAATACGGAAAATCTTAATTTTTTTATTTTTTTACAAAATGTAAATGCCCTCGCCAGATTTCGTATAAAACACCGGCTGAAACAAATCGACAGAAAAACACAGTGTGAAAGCAGCCTTACAGTTCAGCATTTAATTTATAAATGGCTCCAAGTCATTTGTCTCATTGGATCTCTCTGAATTATCCTTCGTAAACTTTGAAAGGATTTTCTCCTTCAGCGTTTTCTGGAGAAACCTGGACTCAGCCTTATGTCGATGTGCGTGCTGTTTTTTCTAACAATATAATTTTCTTTTTCCAATGTGTCCAATGTGCCACTCTTTAGGACCAGTGTCTAGCGCTGCCTGGCATGTGAACAATATCCAAATTGTAAAGTGTTATTTAGTCGTTTGCCTCTTGCCGATGACGTTTCCATCCGCTTTGCTGCCGCGATCGCACTGATCGTTTGCAGCAGCACTTTGTTTCGAAGTAATTGTAATGTCTTAGAAAAAAACTAATATATACAGTATTGGTACCGTGATTAAAAATAAATGTATGTAATCAGTTTTTGTGTGGCGTTTTTGTAAATATTGTATTTTCCACTCATGGAAATCTAATCAGCTGGAGGCATTGCGGTGGATAAAATCATACAGGTACAGGCTTTAGTTCACATCAATCATCCGAATGAGAGGAAAAGTGTGAACTGGGTGACTCAGCTGATGATAACCTGGGATTTTTACACCTCGGTGCACAAACACGTCTGTTCTGTGGCTCAAAACGCCCGTAGATAAGAAATTTCAGATTTCAACTGCCATGACTTGGAACTGCTCTTTGAAGCTACGATGAGCTGAAAAGCATCACAGAATGCAGAAGACAGGTGAAGGTGGCAGCTTGCAGATCAGACACTTCTGGAAGACTAAAATCGAGGCTACAATTCATCCAGTCAGAGATTAGATATAGTCCTAGATATCTTTTCCGTGAAGGGCTGGTGTGGGTGCAGGTTTTCATTCCAACCAAGCTGAACCAAGTTCCATGTTTAGATGTTTATTTTCAATGGACTGGTTGGACCTGCACCCACACCGGCCCTTGTGGAAAAGATTGGACACCCCTGGTATAGGCGAATCTTTTAACAGCCCAGTTACCATGTAGCCCAGGATTCCAGCTAAAACCAATCTGATTTCAGTTTCATGTCAACATCAAATGTAGCTCATTGGATTTTGCTCCCATATGATTGGCTGAGAGGACTGCAGCGCTTTCTTGTCAACTGTTCGTATCAGTATCATTTATTATTAATAACAATTAAACCTGTGCTATAGTTGGGTGGATATGAAGCCGTAATTGGTGAATAAATAGCAAGAATTTGATCAATGAAGCAAAATTACCAATGGTAATCATTTGATTGTGTTGTGTAGTTTCTATTTGCAGTATAAAACAAGCTCGGGTTCACATTTACACTTAAACTTGGAAAGAAAAAGGAAAGAAAAGTCAAAAGAAATACTTGCGTTGCTAATTTGTGTCTCTAAGCGAGTCTTTAAAAGCTCTGTGAGGAAAAGACTAACGTGGACTAACATTCTCAAACTGGGAATGAGGTCAAGGAAACATTGTTCATTCATTTCAATTTCAATATTATTTTATTTCTTTTTAATAACTCAATATATATTTGCTTATTTGACTGGTCCCTTTAATTCACTGAGTTTAAGTCAGTATCTATTAATATATAAAAGTATAAAACATCAACTTCATGTGTTTGGTCAGTGCAGAGGAATAAAACGTTGTCCATGGTGCTAATAACAAGACAGAATTTGATTGTAATATCAAAGGAATAAATCCCCTGAAGGGAGTTTTCTGTTTTAGAAAGCCTTGAGATCCCTTGAGCAACCAGGGACACGTGCACCAGGGAATCATCCAACACACACTGCACTTTAAGATGGATTTTTTGTTTCCAGGTTTATGTAATACCAATAAATTAGAGGAAGGTTAAATATAGCTATAAACACAGTCATGAAACTAATCAAACTCCTCAGTATGTCATATTAATGAATTTTGAGTTCGAGACATCTCCATTGTTTTCTCAAATGAGGGAAAAGAACAGGATCCAGCAGTTTTCTTCATTTCCCAACTCGTTTAAATAACAAGCGATCCCCCTGAGACATGCTGCTATGGGAACATTAACATCATGTTGATTTAATGCAGCCTGATGGGACAGTCCGAGCTTCCTAAAGTGTTATTCCTTTTATATTATAACAATTCCTCATTTTACCATTTTTCTTTTTAATAAACATTTCTCAGTTACATTAAATTAATTTATCATTATTCATAATCAGTCCTGTTATATAAATATTGCTTTACTCTCCAGTCTCTTTTTCATGGTGGAATACAATCCCCCCCAAAAACACAATGAAACTTGAAATGTTGGAATCAAACCACAATTTATATCACTGGAAGTGTTGGACAGTAAGGAAGTAAATGTTATCCGTTACTGTACTTAAGTAGCTTTTTTGCGTATCTGTACTTAACTTCAGTAAATTTTAAAGTGAAATATCATACTTTTTACTCAATTACATTCTGTGAAATCAGTCGTTTCTTTTTATTTGAGTGAATATAAACGTAACTGGTCAAACACGCAGCGATCCACCAATCAGGGTAGAGTTCGGTGTATCAATTTATTACCAACATACAGCGTCAGTTCAACAACAAATAGAACTTTTTGAGATGAATAAATGATGAAACTCATAAATTTTTTAGGCAGGTTTGGGGCTCATGATCATTTTAAAAAGATATCAGTGTTTGACTCATTAATATCATTCTATTAATAGATTGAAGTGAAAAAGTAACAGAGTCTTTTTTACATACACTGAGTTGATTAAGAGTCTTGTGACAATAAGAACATTTTAGCCATAATTAAATCATACTTTGGAGACTTAAGTACATTTGAAGACAAATACTTTTGTTCTTTTATTTAAGTGAAAGTTTAACTTTTACTGGAGTCATATTTTACCATGAGGATCTCTAACTCAAGTGCATGGTTCGTGAACTTCATCCATCACTAGACACTGGAGATTCCTTCCATATGTGTTACATAAGTGTATGTATTTAAAGAAGTCAATTAATATGTATTTTAATTAAGTTAATACATTTACATATATATATATATATATATATATATATATATATATATATATATATATATATATATATATTATTTTATATTATATATTTTTATATTTATATATTAAATCTCATTAAACACAGAGAGTGCATGTGTGTATATATATATATATATATATATATATATATATATATATATATATATATATATATGCCATTCCAAGTAACCACATATAACAGTAAATCCTTGAGGGTAAGTGAAAAAAAAAAAAGAATAGCTATGGTCATTTTTGTGAAAGAATTTGTTGAGGAGAGATGAGACCGAATCACTTTCATGTGGCGTAACCTCTAGAGATTAATCTGTTCTATCAATATTTATGAGTCACACCTGCTGTTCAAAACACCTACAATAAAAACTGAGTCCATCTCTATTCGAATAATTCTGTGAATCACTTATAGTAGAAAATTGCACAGAACATGTGGGGTTTTCAAGTTTTGACTCATCAAATATATTGAGTCTGTTATGTGTAAGCACTTCACTTGTGCCACAAAAAAGGAAAAAAAAACAAAGATAGGCCACCTTGATAATCTGAAGCACTTAATTCGAACTGAGTTCGGTATAAAAGAACCTTCAGCAGTCACCTCGAATCAACATGAAGAGATGCTCAAGATGCAGGACAGCAGGTTTACTGGTAAGTGCTGAGACTCTTGTTCAGAATTATAGCCCTGTGATTTGTGGTGCTATGGAGCTGAGCTGAATATGTTTGCTTCTGTTGACAGGGTTTTACCTGATTTGCCTACTACTGGCCATTTTGTCTACGAGCATGAGTGTGCCAATTCCAAGCTGTTTTGAAAAAGTTCAGAAAACAGCATCTTTCTTGGTCCAGCCTCATGTGAAAGTGAGTTCTTAACAATGCTTTTAAATTATTTCTATTCTGCAAAATGATGAATGAGATCATGTATACATACTAGCTATGTTAATTAGTTTAAGTCCAGTGTGATTAAATGCTATTTAAATGATTTCCTTCATAATCTGAGAGCTGATGATAAAACCCTTGAAATTAGTTTTTCTTTTTTCACTGTCCATAATGGACAAAATGTGCACATAGCAGTGTATGTACAACTATTGGTCTATATAAATACATGTTAATAAAATTAGAATAGTGTATAGAATTAGTGTATAGTGTATACAATTAGAATAGTGTACAAATAAATATATGTATATAATTTACTATAACTAATCATTTGAAATGATGTGAATTTTTTTTTTAGAAACTCCCGATTAATTGTAGTGACCTAGAAATGGTAAGTCTTTTTTTAAAGGTCTTTTTTTTAATGTTTCCATCGACGTCTATACTGTTGAATGTCTATAGGACTGTGCACTCAGTTTGCTATTCTGTTTGTTCTTTTTTTTTCACGCAGTTTTCGAATGATTCGACATGCATTTATAAATGGACAAACCTGACTTCTTCAAGTTCGGAGGGAAATGAGAACATTAAAACAATGAAAAATATATCCCAGTTCATACACGACAGTCTGGTAAGATTACACCAATTTGTTTTTTTGTGATTTAATGGATTTGGTGGTTCTATGACAAAACACTGAAATATTTGTTCTTTTTTTTCAGACTCTTCACAACTGTAATGTGAAGCATCAAACCAAATTTGCAGTCTGCAAACCAAAACACTGTCTGAAGAATTTCCTGAAGTGTTGGTGCCACTTTATAGAATCGGCATATGATCAGTGATTCGTATGATCGACCTGGTTTTTACTGCAAATTCTAAGGACCAGTGTTTTACTCATGCTGCTCGGCTTGTGACCTTGACTTTAAGACCTGATTCACCTCATGAAGTTCATGTGGTCATAAGCTGTTAGCTGAGTTCTTGTGTGTTAATGCAGTGAAAACACTAAACTTTGTATGCTAATGGAGTAAGAATTATTATAAAAACCTTTATTTATTTCTAATTTTATACTTTGTGCTATAAGCATGAATAACATATTTATATACACACACCCCCTGATTGATGTTTATTCTTTTTTTTACTACTGTACATTTTGTTTTTACAAACAAAACAATTCTGTCCTTTCGGTTTCTTTTATTTCGTGTTTATGATCACATCTAAAATGTGTAAATGTCATTCCAGACACCTTTTGCCCATTCAATACTTTGAATAAAAATCTTTAAAAAAATATATATTGTTTTAGCAATTCTTTTGTCCAATCATAAGAGTGATGCTAGTCACTAGGAACTGACTTGGTGGAACTGAAGCGCAACCCGGAATCTTTTTAGTGTAACACGTCACATGAACACGGGTAGTTCAGGTAAAGAGAGAGTAGTCGATCCGTATACGCGAAAAAAATGTTTTAATTGAATTTGTTGTAGATATAAAATTTTTAAGATAGATGTACAGAAAGAAAATGTCGGTTGGTGGGAAAAAGGGAAGCGCGATCTTCGCTGGATTTCGAGCACTCGGGCTGTACTCTAACCATCTTCCACACGTGGTCCGTTTCCACAAGAAACACCGGGAGTTTTATGTAGTGACAGCAGTGGGTCAGTGCTTCCACACGTACAATGTAAGTAAACGTTCAAAAAAGTTAAATATTGCTTGTATTTCTATAATAACCTTAAATATATAAACATCCAAACTCTAAGGATGCAACGGGACACCTGTCAGTCTTATCAGTTTAGTTAGTTTCAATTCTGAACCATTAATTAGAACTAGTTAGTAAATAATAATAACAATGTGGGTTGTTTTTCTTTATAATTTGTCCCAAAGTCCTATTTAAATCATCTGGTTTGAGTCTAAACTTGGTATTATGACTTTTATAAGTGGACACACGTCTCGTAACATACACTAGATTTTCAAAAGTATTGGGTTTTGTTTGGTATGTGATTTTTGAGCACATTTAGTCTCAATTTGCTCTTCTAATTCCCTCCACTCTTCTGGGAAGATGTTGCACTAGATTTTGTAGTGTGCTTATGGAGATTTGTGTTCATCAGCCACAAGGGTGTTACGAAAGGCAGGTACTGATGTAGGTGAGGAGACCTGGGGTGCAGTCAGCGTTCACATTCATCCCAAAGGTGTTCAGTATGGATGAGATCAGAGCTCTATACCAGCAAGATCTTCTTCAAAGCATGTAAACCAGATCTTCAAGGAGCTCACTTTGTGCACAGGGGCATCGCCATTTTATCACAGCGCATCTAAAGACGATTGAGTGCCTCCAGATTTGTGGTAACGGTTTTGAAAAGAACCACGTATAGCAGGAAAGATCAGGTGTCCTAATACTTTTGGCAGTGTAGTGTAATATAAATACGCAAACAAATAAAAAATGATGAACTGTACAGAGATGTAGATTGAACGTGATTGGTGGCTGTGTGTGTAAATATGTACAGTAGTCATAAGGAATTTAGAGACTCAAACTACAACATCTGGAGAAATGTAACACCTGGAACACCTGACTTTTACAGTCTTGGGTGGTTCTTTTCATCAAACCGTTCGAGGCCTACACAACTGTATTGGATGTCAGTGGATATAGTGGGATGAAATACCCAAACCTGTTCCAGCATCGCAATGCCCCAGTGCACAAAACCAGCTTAATGAATATATTCTTTACATGGGTTGGACTGGAAGAGCTTTCAGACCTCAACCTGATTAAACAAATTTGGAATGAACTTGAATGCTGACTGCACCCCAGACCTCCTTACCTGAACGCCCACAAATCTCCATGAACACACTCCAAAAATCTAGTACCATCTTCCCAGAAGAATGGAGGATTTTATAAGGTGTCTACAAACTTGTGTCTATATAACAAAGCTCTTAGTTATTGACTCATAACATTTATTAGTGTGTAGTGTTTTTTTTGTACCCTTTAATGGGTTTTCAACAAAGGGTCTGGGGGATTCCCATGGGGTCTATTAAGCCATGGTCAAGGGTTTTTTTGTTTTGTTTTTTGAGGTGGAATTTTTAATTCACCATAATCAAAGTTGCTCTATCTATTGAGGTTTTTTTTTTTTTTTTTTTTTGTTGTTTCAGTCATTAGCTGAATAACTTCGGCACAAAATCGAGTCATCGTGTATATGATAATGAAAGTGTAGAGTAATGTGTTGAAATCGATCGATTGATTTGATTGATGGCGTGATATTTTGGCCACGTTGTGCTGAAAAGAAGTCGAGCTTCGGCTTCACGACTTAATAGTTTCTTTGTTTGGAAATGATACTGAATGTTGAAGTCGGAGAGATTCCTGTTATTGTGCTGAACCGTTTTTCCAGAACAAGAGTCATTGTTAAGTGTATTAGCAAAAATATGATCATTTTATTACTAGGGGTTTAACGGTACACACATTCGAACCGAACCCTTTCGGTACAGGGCTTTCAGTTCGGACTGCAAGTTTGTTTCGTCATCGTGAACGTTTTTACGATGATCTAGCGATATGGATTCTTTTGCATTTGATTATCCGGCTTCAAGAACTTCTCTTAAATGTTGACAACTTTGATAGTTTCGCATATCAAGGGAGTGAATGAATGAAGGATGGATGAAATGGAGCCATTTGTTGAAGTATGCTGAAATAAGTAGAACAGTTAAGATCGTCATATCTTTAGAAAATAAGGTTAAGGTTTAAGTTTCATTTATTTCTTCTTCTTCTTCTTCTTCTTTTGGCTTCTCCCATTAGGGGGGTCACCACAGCAGATCATCCGTCTCCATACCCCCCTATCCTCTACATCTGTCGCTTTCAAACCAACTACCTCCATGTCTTCCCTCACCACATCCATAAACTTCCTCCTTGGCCGCCTTCTTTTCCTCCTTTCTGGTGGCTCCATCCTTAACATTCTCCTACTGATATACCCCATGTCCCTCCTCTAGACATGTCCAAGACATCTCAATCTCACCTCCCTCACCTTGTCTCCAAAACGTCCTACATGTGCTGTCCCTCTAATAAACTCGTTTCTAATCCTGTTCATCGTCGTCACTCCCAACGAAAACCTCAACATCTTCAGCTCTGCTACCTCCAGCTCCACCTCCTGTCTTTTACTCAATAGCACTGTCTCTAAACCATACAACATCGCAGGTCTCACCACAGTCCTATAAACTTTCCTTTAATTTTATTTTGTGCCAATTTAATTCATTACTAAATGTAATCAATGAAATACAGTGCAGCCTGAAAGTATTCACTTTTTCCACATTTTGTTACGCTTCCCATCCAACCTGAAATTGAGAGGTTCTGCAAAGATGAGTGGGAGAAACTGCACAAAAAAAGATGGGTCATGCTTGTAGCATTTTTCGGCTTCTCCCATTAGGGGTCGCCACAGCGGATCATCCGCATGTTTGATTTGGCACATGTTTTTACGCTGGATGCCCTTCCTAACGCAACCCTCCCCATTTATCCAGGCTTGGGACCGGCACTAAGGCTTGTGCAACCCTAATGGCTGGGGTTGGTTCCCTGACCGGGGATCGAACCCGTGCCCCAGCGGTGAGAGTGCCGCATCGTAACCACTAGACCACCAGGGAACTGGTCATGCTTGTAGCATCAAACTCCAATGTCTTGAGGCTGTGAATATTTATGTACATAGGATTGATTTATACAATTTTTTAATACATTTGCAAAGATTCCAAAATCCCTACTTTTACATTGTCATTATGGGGGGATTGTTTGTAGAATCTTTTGAGGAAAAGAATGAATTTAATTCATTTTGGAATAAAGCCGTAGCATAACAAAATGTGGAAAAAGTGAATACTGTCCGGATGCACTGTAATATTTCAGTTCCAGGTCATAAAATGATGAACATGATGAGTTCCAGGGGGCCAATACTTATGCAAGGGACTTTAGCTATGAATGTATATTGTTTAAAAAAAAAAAAAATAATTATATTCATGAAATAAAATTTTTTGTAAAGATTTTACAGATTTTACATGCAATAGCTGGTTCAGGTTTTTTTTTTTTTTTTTTTTTTTAACGTATTTTTTGAAGTAAACTTATTTGAATGCATGAACGAATCTGCTTATGTTTGGAATCTGAGATCCATCAGAATCTCATCCTGTTTTTAACTTTCTGCAGGTGAAGAAACTTGGAATTGTTGCTGTCAGTAAGTAGCACGCATGTTTTTATAGTTTTAGAATTACATCATATATATTTTATTATTCATCTATATTTTTTATAAAAAGTAAGAAAAAAAAAACATCTTTTGATTTGCTGTCCAGGTAACGCTCTTCCCGAAGACATCGCCTGTCTCGCCGCTGACCGAATGCTCGTGTATGCCGCACACGGCAAAGTCATTTCAGCTTTCGCAAAGAACACAGAGGTACGGTTCATCCCGCACCCTCGCCGCTCACTCGCCACTTTATTAGGAACGCATGCACCCAGACACGTGTCGCTAATTCACGAAGGCTAGAGGAACTCAAATAACCACTCTTTACATCCGTGGTGAGCAGAAAAGCATGTCTTTGAGGCAAATAGGCTGCATCATTGCAGGATCAGGTCACGTTCCATTCACGTTTCCGTCAGCCACGCACAAGAATCCGAAGCTAAACTGCACACAAGACTTAAAAACCGGACAATCTGACAATCGGTTTTCATTACATTTAATAAAGTTTTTAGATTTTCCTCGTCATCACAACGCCACAGTGCCAATCTACATTACTGTGTTACAGATTGTTCACACTTACGAAGGTCACCAAGCCGACATCCATCTCCTGCTTCCGTTTGGAGACCACTTGATATCCGTGGACAAGGAAAATGCTGTCATCATCTGGGACGTGGAGTCCGAAGGTCTTTATACCGTAGATTCCACCGAGCCACAGATTGTACAGTTGTGATTTGTACGATTTTTAACAAGAATGGTTTCTTTTTCATTTTCAGACGAATACTTGGAGATTTCATTCGAAAGATCCACCTTTGAAGTTCGGGCTGTTATGCACCCGAGCACCTACTTGAATAAAATCCTGTTTGGAAGCAGTCAGGGAAGCCTTCAGCTGTGGAACATCAAGTCCAAGTATGGATTATTATTTTTATGTTTATTATCATTTTTTGTAAATAAGTACAATAGCAACTCGTCACCGTAGCACTTTTTCGGAGACGAGGCGAGATTGAGATGGTTCGGTCATGTGCAGATGAGGGACATGGGGTATATCAGTAGAAGAATGCTGATGATGGAGATGCCAGGCAGAAGGAAAAGGTGAAGGCCAAGGAGAAGGTTTATGAATGTGGTGAGGGAAGACATGCAGGTGGTTTGTTTGAAAGAGACCGATGTAGAGGACAGGGGGGGACATGGAGACGGATGAAGGAAGAAGCAGAATAGCATCCAATCACCCCAATTAACTGTTTATATATGGTGTATAATAACTCCTTTATAAAAGTTCTTGATTGTAGGTTTTTAGTAAAAGGCTGTAGGAAAAATCATGCAAATGTTAAATATGTAATAGAGGAGACGTATGTAAGGGAATTCATAAAGTGAGGGACATTTGTTTTATACAGTTATAGATTAACAATCCAGATGTGAGAATTGTTTTTGAGCCCATATATTTATTCAGTAACTGCATGTTTTGTGTGAAAAGAAAACAATTTCAGACGATCGCAGGTCGTTTTGGGAGATTCGAATTATTCGCTACTGATAATTCTTGAGTGTCAACTGCATCTTTTTTTTCCCTCAGCAAACTACTGTTCATGTTTCCTGGTTGGGGATCGGCAGTGACTGTTCTACAGCAGGTCAGTATTCTTTATATCGTCTCAAATTTGTCTTAATAAATGTCTTAAAATGTCTAATCAGAAGGTTGTGAGTTCAAATCCCAGCACCACCCAAGCTGCCAATGTTGAGCTCTTAAGCACTCAGATAATGTACATGTAAATGATTGTTATTTAATGTTTTTTTCCCCCCTGATTGTTTTATTACTAGACTCCAGCAGTGGACGTGGTCGGCGTGGGTTTGGCTTCCGGACAAATCATCATCCACAACATCAAATTCAACGAAACTCTGATGAAGTTTCAGCAGGATTGGGGTCCAATCACCGCTTTATCCTTTAGAACAGGTCATTTTACCATTGTCTTATAATTAAGAAAAAAAACCAAAGGGGGGGCCCACATCATGTTTCCCTATTGGAAATTATATATACAGTATTTCAAAGAAATACCTCATTCCATCCATCCATCCATCCATCCATCCATCCATCCATCCATCCATCCATCCATCCATCCATCCATCCATCCATCCATCCATCCATCCATCCATCCATCCATCCATCCATCCATCCATCCATCCATCCATCCATCCATCTATCTTATCATACGTTCAATGTGCAGCTTGTATAACAGTACAGATTTACTGTCCTCTTAAAAATAGCGTAACACACAGCCATTACTGTCTAGACAACTGGTACCAAAAGTGAGTACACCCTTATTGAACATGTCAAAACTGTTTCCAAAGTGTCAATATTTTGTGTGACACCATTGCTGTCCAACACTGCCTCAATCCTCCTGGGCATGGAATTCACCAGAGCTGCACAGGTTGTTGCTGGGATCCTCTTCCACTCCTCCATTATGACATTACGGAGCTGCTGGATGTAAAATGTGTAAAAAATAAATAAATAACACCCTCAGCAAGGCAGTTGTCATCCTGCCGGTGTGTTTGGGGTCATCTTCATGTTGGAACTCTGCCATTTGGCCCAGTTTCTGAAAGGAGGGCGTCGTGATCTACTCCAGAATTTCACAGTACATGTTGGAATTCGTATTTCCCCTCAATGAACCGCAGCTCCCCAGTACAAGCAGTACTCGTGCAGCCGCAGAGTATGATGCTACCACCACCATGCTTGATGGTAGGCAAAACGCATTTTCTTTGTACTCCTCACCAGGGGGTCACCACACATTCTGGACATCATCTGAGTCAAACAAGTTTATCTTGGTCTCATCAGACCACAGAGCATGGTTCCAATAATTCATGCTTTTGGACCAGTCGTCTTCAGCACATTTCTTGTGAACCAGCTCTATTTTGGGACGGTGCTCATGCAAACTGACTTGTTGCCTAGTGGACCTTCTGCTTCTTCTTTGATGGACCCTTGCGAGGCCTGTTTCCTTCTATCTTGGAAAACCTCTGTATGATCCTGTACTGTACTGTGACTCAGTTTTAGGGTGTTACTGATTTTCTTATATCCTCGTCCATTTTTGTGGAGAGCAACAAGTCTTCATCAGAGTTCTGTACCATGAGGTGCCATGTTGAACATCCAGTGGTCAGTATGAGAGAATTGGACTCAATGCACCAAATTTCAACTGCTCTAATACAAGCTACACACATTTATATGGTCCTGTCAAGCAGACACAAACCTCATTAATATTGGACATGGCTTTGCAATAATAGCTGTAAACCGATTACAAACTCCATGTACAGGCACCTATAGTGCGTCTTCTATAGAATTCCATGTAAATTGGCTGTTGCTATGGAAACACCATGTCAGAACAACTGTTCAGGTGCACGTACACTTTATATGGTGTAGTAATAATATTTCACACGTATTTCATCCCTGTAGATGGGCATTCTGTGATGGCTGCCGGAAGCCCAGTTGGACACATCGGATTGTGGGATTTGGAGGAGAGGAAGCTGATCGGTCAGATGAGAGACACACACGCCACGGCGATCGCTGGCCTTACGTTCCTGCACGGTGAACCCCTGCTCCTCACTAACGGAGCGGATAACGCCATCCGGGTTTGTCCTCTTCCCTCGTTCCTCACTCTGCTCATTTCTAATGACCGAGAACATTTTCCTGTATCGTGGCTGCTAAAAGAAATCAGAGAAATTCATAATTATAATCTTATTAATGATGAGTAAAATACCACTTAATGAATTTGTATAACATTTGGCAGACGCCCTTATCCAGAGATTTAAAACTGAGCAGTTGAGGCTTAGGGGCCTAGCTCAAGGGCCCAGCAGTGGGTAGCTTGGTGGTGCTGGGATTTGAACTCATGACCTTTCAAGTTAAAGTCCAATGCCTTCACCACTGAGCTCCTACCTCCTAAAGAATACCATTTAATGACATGGTTGTTGATATTTCGACTGGTTTTCTAGGTTTGGATTTTTGACAGAGCGGGAGGCGAAGGACGTCTGCTCAGATTTCGAATGGGTCACAGTGCCCCTCCCACTAAGATCAAACACTACGACCAGAGCGGACAGCACATCCTCAGCGCCAGTATGACCGTTGTTAAGGTGTACAAATAAAGATCACGTTCGATTACAGATCAGAAATTAATCTGTCTGTATTTATTTTTTCAGGTCAAGACGGCTCACTGCAGTCCTTTTCTACAGTTCATGAAAGGTTCAACAAGAGTCTGGGACATGGTAAGACTTTTGATCGATCGGGCAGATTAAAGCGCTTCAAACCGCCCCAGCCGTGAGGGCGTTATTTCTTTTACATGTAAAAGACCTAATCTATATGTTAATCCGGTGGAGCTGTAAAAAGCTGCTTCTTTAGTAATTACTGTAAATATTTGTTG
Source organism: Silurus meridionalis (assembly GCF_014805685.1). NCBI lineage: Eukaryota > Metazoa > Chordata > Actinopteri > Siluriformes > Siluridae > Silurus > Silurus meridionalis. Next base: position 3,919,145 of record NC_060908.1, read on the forward strand.
TCACCTTGTATTGCTGCTCCAGATGATCGATGACCAACGTGAAACAATCGTTTTGAAAGCTTACAAATCTTCTGATTTTTATACAATCGAATAGGTGTCATCGTTGTACAGTCTACGTACACATCATGCTCAGGTTTGTTGGATCCATGTTGCATCGTAGGATTTTGAATGAACTTATATGGTTTCTGAAATCGCATAGTCTGTAGAAGGCATAAGTCAGATCCCACTTTTGGGAGTTAAAGGAAATTCTGGTGTAAAACAGGTCTTTATTTGTCATGGTATGCAGTATTTTGGGTTGCACCAATGATCAGTTACACCAGAGTCCATTATTATAAGTAGTTTTGCTATAATTAGATCCCTTACCAGCCTGTGTTTTTTTTTTTTTTTTCTTTCCTGTCACGTGAAGTTGCTAAACAGCTCATCTTTTCACAGACAATCCGAAACTTCCATCATATCAGTGATTGTGAGATGTTGTCACCATAGAAACAATTACGTATTGAAACGAGTGCATGAATACAAACCTGCGATTTGCCTTCTTAGATGGACAAATGTCGTCGCTATGTTTTAGGAAATGATTCAAATCTATGTGTCGGGCGGTAATTCGCAGTAAAATTGCGTAACACTAGCCGTGGATAATCCCTTACTCATCGAAACAAGTCACACTGAAAGAATGAATGATGCAGATTAACAAACAGCATTTAATCGAGGAACTAATAAAAGCATTCGACAAATAATCTCGTATGATGAAGCGAGTTTTGCGTTGAGTAAGCGGGGTTTCCTTTTCTTGCAATGAAACGAACAGAAATATTACTCCGCAGTAATACAGACGAGATGCACAGCGATCGTTTCGAGCAACAGAACGTATCATTAATGCTTTCTTCCCATCCAGGGTCCTTTACGAAGAAGAAGGTTAAAAAGAAGGGGGTGATGTATGACACGGCGAAACTTCCACCCATCGCCGCTTTCGCGTCAGGTATGCGTTCATTCTGTCATACCTACCATTTCCTCTGGTCGTGTTTCCGCATTTCGCATGGGTCATGATGTTATTGTGACTTGAATGAGAAGGAGTAGAGAGAGGAACTCTCGATTATCGCCGCGGTCGAGATTGGTGAAGATTACTGGCTTACTGTAAATGCTTGATTCTTATCATGCAAGTTATTATAAAACACATTCATAAGTTTTGCGGAGTTTCACCTGGTCTTTTGGGGAAGTGCGTTAATCAGAAGTTCTCTAGAAAAGACGATGGACTTCAGCGGGAGTGGACAGAGCAGAAAATGCTGGTTTAAGGGGTTTTTTAACTTTTTTTTTTTTTTTCTTTAGGAAATGAAGCACACGTGTAATTTTTTTGTGATAAAGTACAGTAAAAATATGCCTGAATAAGAATATATGAACAAAGTACAGGAAGTGAAGTATGCTGTGAAGCACTTGTACAAGATGATAATGACAATAATTATAGAACACCTAAAAAATAGATATATCTTTTTGAAGTTATATACAATAACGAGCCGAAACAACATATTGATAATGACAATTCGTCCAGCAACACACACAGAGACCTAACACTGATCTGAGGCCAGGAGTGGGTCATTTACCACTTTAACCTGTAGATAGAAAGGATTCTTCATGTGTTCATGTGTAAAGCTTTAAAAAGAAAAAAATCTAGGGTTAAATAGCTCACAATAATCAACCCACAGCAATACATTTTCTTTTATGTAAATAAAAGATGTAATATACAACAGTACAGTCAACCCCCGATGAGTTGCGCTTCGGAACTTGGAAATTCCCGGGTTCCCATTTGGAACCTAAATAACAGGATTTTCTTATATTTGGTGGGAATCTGCAGCGGGGCCGAATGTTCAGGAAAGTTAGGAATAACATTTTTAAAACACATTATTGTATTAAATATAAATATTTGTGTATATGTGTATATGTGTGTGTATTTATGTATGTATGTATGTGCATATATAATATATAAATAATACAAATCTGGCAACCAAACAGCTTATGTTGCATATCAGCTATTTTTATTAAAAATTTGGATTGAAATATTGTGTTTATTATTGAAATAATTGTACAAATTGCTTTGTGTGTACAGAAACAGCACGCCAAGGTGACTGGGACGGCATTCTAGCTTGCCACCAGGGTTTTATCCTGACCACAACTTGGAATTATCGGAAAGGCTCTATGGGGGCTCACAGACTGGAACCAAAGCGTTTCAATAAGAACCGCGCCCTCAGCGTTCATGCCACGGTGTGTGTGTGTGTGTGTGTGTGTGTGTGTGTGTGTGTGTGTGTGTGTGTGTGTGTGTGTGTGTGAGGTTCATTCTTCAATGCAAAATTCCTGACTTTGTTTCTTAGTTCTAACATCTCGCCTCTACAGGCTGTAGATATCACTTCTTGCGGAAACTTTGGCGTGATCGCTCTGTCTTCGGGACACGTCGACGTCTATAACATGCAGTCGGGGCTCCACAGAGGACACTATGGACAAGACAGAGGTGAGTTAACGGGGACGCCACTTCTTTCCACAGGGAATTATAATATTAATGTATAAATGTGATGTGTTTGCAGCTCATTCAGGGCCGGTCAGAGGGGTGTCGGTCGACGCGTTGAACCAGCTGATGGTCAGTGCCGGAGCCGATCGTCTGCTGAGGGTGTGGAAGTTTAAATCGAAAGAGCTGTTAAACACACACCAACTGCAAGCGGCACCCGCGTCCACGCTCCTACACAGAGACAGGTGAGGGCAGGCGGGAAAACGGTTGGAAAATAGCGTTCTAATTATAGCAGGGTTTCCAGAGTGGAAAAGTTTGAAAAAGTATAGAATTGAATGATTTCCAGGTGTGGATTAATGAGGACACTGAATATTGAAAAATATTTGTTTCCATACTACTGCTATTTGGATTACTAAAATATACTATACCAATAAATATGGTCGTAACAATCATAAGGGAGGTCTGTATGAAAAGTATGGAATTTTGAAATGAAAGATTGTGTAGGACCCCTGTTAGGAGCTGCTGATTCTGTATCACTCGTGTTTTAAAAAAAAAATACTTTCATCTCTCTCATGGTTCTCATTCCACAGTGGGATGCTGGCGGTTGCTCTCGATGACTTTACGATCAGTATCTTCGACATGGAGATGAAGCGGATTGTACGTCACTTCTCTGGCCAGCGTGGGCAGATTAATGATATGGTGAGGTTTTTTTCTTTTAAAAGGTCAGGGCATTTCTTAGTTTGCACATAGGTTTTTGTTCTAATCGTATATTCGTGTTTTCCTCGTTACCTGGACAGACCTTCAGCACAGATGGACGATGGTTGATAACAGCCTCCATGGATTGTACCATCAGGACATGGGACCTTCCGTCTGGCAGGTAGGCCTCTCAGAGCGCATGACTTCGTCTCTGGAATGGACTCTTCAGAAGGAGGGGAACACCAGGCTTTGACTTGGTTTCGCTTTCTGAATGATTTACTCTGCCTGATTTTGCACGATGACCTTTTTAGTCAAGTCATCCAGCTCGCTTCTTAATGAACACAACTCGGTGAAGTCGCCGCTAGAGATAACGTTTATCTCGTCTAGATGCTAAAAGCATGATGGGTAATCTCAGTGCTTGTGGCCTTGTGGTTTACACATTCTCCCCCCTCGCTTTCTCTTTCTCTCACTCTCATCTCACTCTCGCTCTCTAGTTTGGTCGACTGTTTCCTGGTAGACACGGCAGCGGTGAGCGTCAGCTTCTCTCCTACGGGGGATGTCCTCGCTTCCGCCCATGTGGACAGCCTGGGTATTTACCTGTGGTAAGCAATCGGAGTTTGAACCTTTTACTGTAACTGTGTTTCCTAAGGGTCAAATCATTGCTGCTTCCTCATCATCATCTGCTCCTTCTTCTATTGCTGTTTCTTCTTTATTTCTAATTTTTACTTTTTGATATGTTCTTTTTCTTCTTCTAACTATTACTACTTCCTTTATTACTTTTTTTTTACTTCTTGTTCTTTTCACACTTTTTCTTCCTTTTTTCTTCTTTTTTTCTTGTTCGTTCCTGTTCTTGTTTGGTATTTTATTATACCGCATCCAAAGACGTCTTATACAATTGTGTGCCTCCAGCTTGGAGGTAACAGTTTGGAGAAGAACCACATATGGCAGGAAAGGTTAGACAGGTTCCATGATGGAGAGATACTCAGCTCATAATGTTATGTTTTATCAGTGTATATATGATGCATCTCTATGACATGGAAAACTATTTAACTTCCCAGGTTATGGAAAATCCCCTTTCAAGCATTTAGTTCTATGATTATCTTTTCTTCTTCTTCTTCTTTTTTTCTCTAAACATTATCTGTACAACCCTGACAAAAAAATCCTAAATTCTGACACTGTGTAACAGCAACGGTGATTTAATCCGTGTGGGCTGTTTTTATTTGGTCTGACTCATGTCATAGTTTGTCTAATTATGACTAAATATATAAATCTGTGTACACAATCGATGCATTGAATCAGGCTTTTTAAAAATAGAACATTCTGTTGCCACTCATTGTGACGGCGTTCAGCAGAAAAGCATCTCGAAATGCACAACGGAATTTTGTCTATAATATGAGGAAGTATCGGATAACCTGTATCTTTATATCACTGAGGCAAATTCAGTCGCCATGATGCTCTCTAGAAAGCTTACTTGAGTATTGAGGCGTTTGTAGACAATTTATTTTCAACACTTCGTTATATTAACATCATTTATTTCTCTAAAAACCTAAACTTATACAAGTAAACTCTTCTGTGCCCAGCATAGACACTTGAGGATAACCCAAAAGCATAATTAATATCTTTGATAAATTTCCTAGTTGTAAAATTTTTATTCTCTCTTAATGAAAACTTTGTTTTCCAGGTCCAACACCACCTTGTGTACTTTGGTGTCATTGCGCCCTCTACCATCGGACTATGAACCTATGGTGGTCCTGCTTCCCGGCACCTGCCCAAGCAAAGGTGAGCGTTTTCTCCGCACCTGCACACATCAGAGAAAGTTCCATTACACACGCCGACATTAATCCCGTGTCTTTGCCCGAACAGATGACGACGTCGTCTTCGTGGAAGCAGAGAGCTCAGAAATGGATGAGTATGTGTCTCCTGCGCAGCTGGATGAACAGCTGGTTACTCTCTCTTTACTGCCAGATTCACGCTGGAAGAATCTTCTCAACCTGGACATTATTAAGGTGCGTGCAGCGTTCCATGTGTCTTTTAATTTTTTTTTTGCCACAATTAACATGCAATATTATTTTCACAGAAAAGAAACAAGCCAAAAGAACCCCCTAAGGTGCCTAAAGCAGCCCCTTTTTTCATCCCCACTGTTCCTGGACTCGTACCTCAGTTCGCGCTTCCTGATACGTCATCGGAGGAGCAGGTAACCACTCTGTGCTCTTACAATACTCAAATCAACTCTTTCCTTAATCAACATGTGCTTAATCTAAATTTTTTCCTCAGCACATTTGAATGATCCAGTTGTGTTATTTAGACTTTTATTACACTAGGGCTAAGAAACAGTTTTTTTCAAAGTGACTTGTACAGCAGACGTTTTACATAAACCAAGACCAACAATAAACGTCCTTCACATTCTGTCAGGAGACATTTAACATTCATGGAAGGAGACTCCAGTGTCAGCAACCTGTAGTTAGTAGAGGTTCGAACAATTGATCGATTTGAATTTATCGGCACAGATATTTGATTACGGAAACTGTCGGCCGTCAGCAAAAATACATCCCGATAGTTTTTCCGGGAGCAGCTGGGAAGGTCCGCTGACATTATGAGAGCGGCCTCTAGAGGCGAATCACTGACACTACGTTGTTTGTTTATTTCACGTGAGACTGCGCGCTGCCGGAGGGCGCACGTTGCATGAAAATCTATATAAAATGTATTCTATATAATTTATTCATTGTATAATTATGTTAATTAATTTATATATTCATATTTATTTCATTTAGCACATTTTTATGATTAAGCACTTTTTTTTCTCAGTTCAGTACTATTTTTAGCGGTGTTTGTTTTTTCTACACACTATTAATGTGTGTGCTATGTTTTATTTCCCACTCTGCCAACTAATCATCTTTTTTTCTTTTTCTCTATAGTCTAAGGTGTTCAATATTGGAGTTCTGGCCCAGAAGTCTAATTTCTACATCCAGCTGGAAGAAGCGTTAGACAGTAATCTCTGTAAGACCAATATCACTACCATTAAGGTTCTTTAACCTCATATATGCTTCCAGTATCTTTCTGTATTTTGCGAATGACAATATTTTGCTTCATTTGTTTCAGACGAACCAGCAGTAAGACACTTAAAAGAGTTGGGTCCTTCTGCGATTGACACGGAGCTGCGAAGCTTGGCACCCGATATGGGTGGAAACGTTAGTGTTATGCAGAGCTTCCTGAGGATGATCAGCAGCATGCTGAGACTGAAGCGAGACTTTGACCTGGCACAGGCCTATCTAGCGCTGTTCCTGAAGGTTTCTTTCTTTTTTCTTTTTATTTATACATATATGCTACTACATTGTGGATCAGAGAGCATGCAGGCCATCTGTTCTTCATTTTCTTTCTGTTTAAAATCATTGGCCTGGGTAATAAGACCTTCTACTAGTAATGTGGTGATTCTACATTTTCTATTACAATACAAGACCATAATGTCAGGCATAGATGTCATTTCAGACTTGGCCAGCAGGTGGCAGCAGTAATTAAGCATGATATTTATTTTATTTATTTATTAAATTGTATCTGGTATTATGTTACCACATTCTTCTATATATTATACATTTGTATTATTCTTAACTAAATATTAAATTTATCACCATATCACATAGCTTAGTAGTTGAGGGATTGGAGGGATTGGAAGGTCAAATTCCAGCCACACCAAGCTACCACTCTTGGGCCCCTGAACAAGGCCCTTAACCTTTTAGCTGCTCAATTGTTTGAATGAAATAAAATGTAAGTCATTCCGGATTAGGGCGTCTGCCAAATGCTATAAATGTAACATTTTTGGTACACTTTTCTGGCCACAAGCTTCCGAATCTATGTCGTTGCAATCTAATTGATTTGCTACGAGTCTCAGTAAATCTGAGGTTTCTGAAAAGAATGCAGACGTTCTCTCTGGAACATTTATTACCCAAAGTGCCTTAAGAATGATCTAATATAAACACAATCTTCTCTCCCTCTTTCCTTTTAGCTTCACCTGCGGTTAATTGCAGAGCAGCCTGTCCTCATGCAGGAAATGGAAAAAGTGCTCGAGCTGTTAGAGGGAACATGGATTTCCGTACAGACGCTCCTCAACCAGAACATGTGTCTCCTCTCGTACATCAAGAGCGCGCTGCTGTAAAGACCTGCTTCCTTCACTGCCTTCGAGTCAATTCTATTATTTTTTTTATTGATAAAAATATCGTTACTTGTTCAATTGTTGTATTACGTTCGCTAAAATACATTATATACAAAAGTGTGTGTTATGTTTTCTTTAGTAAAGAAAAGTGAGATGAAAAGAATTCATTCACACAAACTACAGCAGTGGCTAGTTTAGCTAACACTGCCTCTAGGAGCCTCACTAGCATGCTAGTTATTATTAAGATAATACATTACAAAGCATACTAGATTAAATTATTAACATTAGGCAAACTTTCAATGTATTCCAGCAACCAAGCTAGTTACGATACTATAAAGTAAAAAACAGTACACGGTTAGATTAGCAACCTCACTAGGTATTGTATTTTATACGTCCCTTGTCGCTTATGCTAACAGGCTAACTAACATTATGCCAGCAAATGCTTTTACTAAGCTAATTTTGATTGCGTGAACAAGCAGCAAATATTACTAGCAAGTGACCTTGTGTAGCCAGAATTGCTAACCATTTTGACAAGCGAGGTAATTATTTAAACGTGAACGCCAGCTGCTACGCTTCCTAGCAGGCTAGTTAAATTAAAATGGCTCTAATTTTGTGTAAAATAAAAAATTAGCCAAAGTTACCAGAACACAAGCTAATATTTAGCGAAATATGTTCTTGTATAACATGGTAAAACATGGTAGGTGTTCGATGCCACACAGCAAATATGTATAAAGCTCGAAAGGATTCAAAAATTGCTTTCTGTCTTCCTATTTTTACTTGACGCCATTTTTTTCCCTCAGCTTTGTTGAATGATTGGTTTATAAACAGATTTTTCCCAAGCAGCTGTTTAGCTAGGCCAATAAAATCCCATTTATAAAGCTGACCAGTATAGAAATAATTCACCATTTTGCCATCAAATATCTTCTCCATATCTGCAGGAAATGTGTGATTACTACAAACAAGTATTTCAACACATTGTAGTGAAAAATAAACACATTTTAGTGAGAAATAAACAGAACTGCAGCTACCAACACTGAAAAGGTGTTGATTAGAAAAGAAAAAAATCTTTATATTTTCCATACTTATTTATTTATATCTGTTTTCTTTCCGACTCACACATACTGTACATAGTGTTTCTGATTATTTACTCTTTATTTACGAAAGCCTCAGTGCATCAGTAACATGGTACATGAACAACCTTTATTGCTAAATAAATGGAGAGAATAAACTGGTTAATTGTGAACAAAGATCATTTTAACACCAATTATTAGATATAAGTTTGGGTCATTTCTCTGTATAAAAAGAAACATTGAAGAATCTTAAGCACACATTGGATGCAATGCATATCGATTGTACACTTTTCTCGCCACAAGCTTCAGGATCTTTGAAGGTTGAAAGCTGATCTTTGGCTTTTCTGTAAGCAAAGCAACAGGATTTTGCTTAAACAGCTTAAACATTATAGAAATCAAATGAACACTGTCTTCTCTATTAGACTTTCCTTCATTTCCTTTTATTAAAGTAGGAGGTTGAGGAATGTTTGACCTGTTAATGGGGACAAAATATGTCTTTTCTTGTACATCAAGATTGCAATTGTGCATAAGATACAAAGAGATTAGTTAAAAAAAAAAAAACAACAACAACAATTAAATATACCTTTAAGCAAGCTGAACCATTTCGTATATCCATATTCCAAAAAAAGCACTCATGTGGGTGTGTGGATGGATAAGCTTGGGGCAGGGTGTGTGTGTGTGTGTGTGTGTGTGTGTGTGTGTGTGTGTGTGTGTGTGTGTGTGTGTGTGTGAGGAAACATGCAGGTTGATATTTGGTAAGGATGCTGGTCTAGAACAGATGGGCTGCACTGTGCAGGGAAGCTCCAGAGCAGGCGTCCAAGCCAAGGCAGATTAGAGGCCAGAAGAGGAGGAAGCCTCGAGCCTGTTCTCAGTCCTGTTTACCCAAACTGCAAACTGAAGAGGATTCTTTATGTTAGTTTGTTTGATTCTGCAAAATCAACTCTAAAAACTTTCACATATGTGCATAAGATGAATGATCTTTATTTCTAAAAATAATGTCATAAAATGTTGGTTTTCTTTGTTCATTTTTATTTCAGTATTTTTGTCATATTCTTTTATTACATAATGTGAAAACTCATTTTTCCCCAAGTCTAATATTTACATGATTATAATGATTATCAATTATTGATGTTGTAATATATAGTGTATAAATCATATAATAATAATAATAAATGTCATTAAATAATGACATTTAATGTTTATAATATTATATATAAATACAAATAATTTCATAAAGAATATTATTAATAATATTTATCTGTGTATTATTATTATTATTATTATTATTAATATATGTTTTTATAAACTTTATATAATGACAATTAAGACAATTTAATTATGTGAAAAAATCTCCAGGTAAAATGCAAAAAAATGAACACAAAACATTTATTAATATTGAATTTATAAATATTTGAATGTAAAGCTGATAATGATAGTGATTATCATTAATAATAATTTTATTTATACAAATTATTGATGTAATATCTTTATATACTGTAAAAAAATATATAATAAAAATAATAAATGAATATGTGGAAAAAAATAATTCATTTTATAATTATATTAATGTGCCTAATATTCTTCTTATTGTTATTGTTATGATTTACAGTAACAACAGCAATAATAATAAAAAAATGATAATAAATCAATATATTTTATATTATATTGTATTTTTTAAATAAAAATCACTGAATATTTCATTAATAAATATTTGAATGTTATGATGATGATTATTATTATTATTGTTGTGATTGTTGTATGATCTCGACTTACTCTCGTGTGTGTGTGTGTGTGTGTGTGTGTTTGATCAGAGCGGAGGAGCTCAGTCCGGTGTGTTATATAACCCCGGTGTAGTGACGCGCTCTGAATCCCCGGTACATTAGCGACAGTAAGACCCAGTGGAAGCCCAGCGCCTGCGCCCCTCACGCCGTGGGAGAGACGCGCTGCCGCGGCTGCTGAGCTTTGCGGGGAAGGTCTGTGGATCCTCGCAGGAGCTCACAGAGACGCACATTTCTCTGCAGCCACTGCGTGCGCTTTTGCACCGAACCCCTTTTCAGGGCAGTTTTTTCCCGAGCCGCTGCGGGTGCTGTGTGTTCGGTGTGAACCGCAGCACCGGGGACGGGAAGCGACTCCGGCCGGTGCCAGCGACACTGAAGCGGGGGAGATCACACCGCACGTGAGGGACCGATCGCAGGCTCACTGCGTCTGAGATGCTCAAAGTGAGTATGATCAGCTCCAGGCCAGGCACAGCTCCGGAATACTGGATTGATGGCTCGAAGAAAGAGACGCTGGAGGACTTCTACGAGCTGGAGTCGGAACTGGGACGGTGAGTACCTCTCAGTACCCCTCTCAGTACCCCTCAGTACCGTTCAACGCCTCCTAATACCTCCCAATACACCTCTGAAACCTCCAGGACCTGTCACTACCTTTAATAACATCTCAATATCCGTGAGATACCCCTTAGTACCTTTTAAATACTTCTTGACACCTCTGAGTACCACTAAATACATTTCAACACCTCGTAGTATCACTTAGTACCCTTTTATACCCTTATAAACCTCTTAGCACACTGAAATACCTCTCCGTACCTCTTAGTACCATTAAATACTTCTCGATAGCTCTCAGTACCCCTAAATACACACCAATATCTATTAGTACCCTTAAATAGCTCTCAGTACCTTGTAGTACCCTTAAATACATCTCAATACCTCTTAATACTTCTTAGTACCTCTGAATTCCTCTCAATACCTCTTAGTACCCTTAAATACTTATTGATACCTTTTAGTACCACTTAGTACCCTTAAATACTTCTTAATACCTCTTGGTACCTTTCAGCACCCCTAAAATGCGTGTCAGTACCCTTCAGTAAGTTTAGTTTAGTCATTTCTTATACAAGGAGAATGTTTTCTGAAATATTTTAGTTGATATCAATATTTATATATTTTCAAATGTGAATTTTTTATGAAGTGATTGATTTTAGATTCGATTTTTTTCCTTTTTTTTTCTTTTCTAATTTAAAACTGCAGAATTAAATGTATATTTGTCTAAATTTAATTGTTTTTTTATGTTTCTTTATTTTTATATTACTTCATTTTTTAAATAAATATTATGGCTACCTGTGCCATATCTCATATAAAATTTAAATGTAATTTATATATGATTATTTTCAAATTTTATTTCTAACACAAAACTTATGACATTTTATTTTTCAAAATATCTTTCATTTGCAAAAATGGCCGGGTCACTGAGAGGACGTCTCACTATGATCTGATATCAGTACTGAAAAAAAAAATGGGGAGATTCCTTGCTGCTTGCCATTTCAGAACAGATGGTTAGGCAAGGTGAGATCTACACTATGAAAATTGAAAATCCAGTATGCGTTAAGCATAATAAAATGCTGGAATCCCATGGCAGTGAAGAAGGCGCTTTATCTTGGCGAGCGTTGCGTTGAATCCGTAGTTTGTCCGGGAACGCCAGGCGAGAGACGGCAATAGGTTCAGATGGCAGTCTTACACCACCACAACATACGCAAAAACACACACATTTACACACTGCTAAGAGTCACAGATTCACCTACTGAATGATTTTGCCAGGAAGAAGGAAACCAGAGAACCCTGAGGAAACCCTGAGAAAACCCACACTAATGTTAAAAACAGTTTAGAACTCTGAACACACAAACATTGTTAAGAGTCACAAATGTATCTCCTGAAAGATTTTGCTAAGGAGAAAACCAGAGAACCATGAGGAAACCCTGAGAAAATCCACATGAATGTAGGAAACAGTCTACAACTTTGTGCACACAGGAACACTGTTATGCTTCACACATTCACCTACTGAATGATTTAGCGAGGAAGGAAGAAACCAAAGAACCCTGAGGAATCCCTGAGAAAATCCACTTGAATGTAGGAAACAGTCTACAAATCCACACACAAACAATGTTGAGTAAAAAAATGTACCTACTGAATGATTTACAAAGAGGGAGGAAACCAGAGAACCCTGAGGAAACTCTGAGAAAACCCAGACTGATGTAGGAAACAGTCTACCAATCCACATACACACAAACACTGTTAAGATTCTAAAAATCTACCCACTGAATGATTTTGCGAGGAAGGAGGAAGCCAGAGAACCCTGAGTAAACCCTGAGAAAATCCACTTGAATGTAGGAAACAGTCTACAAATCCACACACAAACAATCAAAAGGTTTACCTACTGAATGATTTACTAAGAAGAAGGAAACCAGAGAACCCTGAGGAAACCCTGAGCAAACCCAGACTGATGTAGGAAACAGTCAACAAATCCACATACACACAAACACTGTAAAGATTTAAAAAATGTACCCACTGGGTGATTTTGCGAGGAAGGAAGAAACCAGAGAACCCTGAGGAAACCCTAAGAAAATCCACTTGAATGTAGGAAACAGTCAACAAATTCACACACACAAACACTGTTAGGAGTCATTAGTGTGGACAGTGTGTTGATTAGTTCAACACACTGTCAAATCAATTTCTAGGTGCAAAGCCAGTCTGTGCTTTGTCGAGGTTTTCCAGGTCTTATCACAGTAGCGTTCATAGTTAAATGAAGACTAAGTCTGGTGGATATGGTAAATGCGCTTTTTCTATTTGCGTTGCCTCAAGAGTGGCTTTGATGCATTTATTCCACTGAAGCTTTGTAGTAAACTGAAAAGGTTCGGCAGACTGGATTGTAATTATAATCAGAGCTGTTTCATCCGAGAAAGAAAGAGAGAAAACGGGTGCGTGCAGTAATCAGAAATTAAATCTAAATGCTCCCATATGGTTGCCAGAACGGCCGAGCGCAATCTGCAGCAAGTAGGCTTGCTGACTAAGCGATTCGGGGAACTTTGTTTTATTTAGGGAATTTTTTAATTTTACACATTGGTTAAACAAAAGGACATTTATTTAGCTCATTATACTATATCTATTTGTAAACTAAATAGATTTCATTGGTGACAACGTGCAACATTTGGCCTACAGCAGCGTTTTTATACATTCATGAAGCACATGGTGATGTATTTCTTTAAAAGCTTTATGGGAAAAGGAACCATGAGCCTTCATGAGCTGTGGCAAATGTAAAGCCCTCGGGTGCTAAATACAGCAAGGCAAGGTGAATCTGTAATGAAACTAGGGAGAGTATCTCTCTGTCTGTTTCCATCGTTCTTTTACTTCTTTATATAATACTGGGCATCAAGCAAAAAAACAGAAACGGAGCATAGAGCTCTCTCACACACACACACACACACACACACACACACACACACACACACACACACACACAGTCTAAACACACAGACACACACACTACCGCACTCCACTTTCCTCTTGTGCATTAAGTGCATAGAAACAATAGAGCTGGGAGATCCATTATCGCTAAGTGGCTAGTTTCGTAGACGTTTATCGAGTTAGCAACTCCGCGAAGCTTTTTGGGAGAATGTTTTATGATCATCAGAAGTTGTATCAGGGTTGTGGAATGATTGATGAAGAAAGAAGCACAAGAAGATGTTCAGATGATGAGCTCTTGGAGAATTTGCTAAGAAACGCCTTGAGGCGGCGGATCTCAACGTTGGGTTTCTTAAGCATTGCCAGGAGAGCCACAGATATATATATTGTTTTTTTTATCTTGTTGTAAGCTTGATGCAGTGCTGGAAATGATAACCCAACATTATCAGCATAGATGGTTTTATTTTTGTAGTTCTTTTAGTAATTAGGCTAACTATTTATATTATACATACTCTATATTGTAACCTTTATTGGATGTGTTGAATGCAAACAAAAAAAAAACCCTAGTAAACAAGTCCAAGAATTATGACAGCAATTAAAAAAAATTTAATGATATCAATTAATACGCAGAATGGTATTATGCTAAATGCAAACTCGACCAGATTAGACCTGAAGCTACAGAACAGAGCAAGTGTTTGAGCCGTTCATTTTTTTTATAAGGAAAAGCGAACATTCTGTGCAGCCAGAACAGCAAGAAGCAGGTGATTAGAGATGTACTACAGCAAACAGAACAAAGAAAAGGTGAAAAAAAAAGAAGAAGGAGGATTTAGCATCTTTATGCAAGTGAGAAGCAGATATTGCTGTACAGTGGCCAATCAGATTGCGGCCTGCTGTGCCATGAGACAAATCTAAAGCTACGCAAAATGAACAGGAAAAAAAGCTATTTCGGGTTAAATGACTTGAATCAAAGCAGGATATAAAGTGTGTAGATGTAGAAGATGGTGATGTAGAAGTTCATCTGGAATTTGATGTTTAATTATTTGTGTTTAATAAAAGTTAAAAAGTTTCAAATACGGTAAAAAGACGTATGTATGGCTAGCATAACTTCTCTTTCAGACAAATCCCACCCACTTTCTCTTTTATTTATTTTAATTTATATCCTTAGCATTTTAGCAGTTTTAAAAACCTTGTGGAAAGGATGGGTGTAATACAGCACTTCTTAGAATTCGCTTAAATTAAGTAGCTGTTGTATGACAAAGCGCTGGCTCTTTTTTTGGGAATCGGCATGCGAGCAAATCGTGGGCGAAAAATGAAGAGCAATCCAAAATCATTTGGGTGTGATTTTTAAATAGGTTCTCCATTTGCCTAGGGTTAGCATTACGTTTTATAAAACATAACCTGCAGTCGAATAGACAGCATTTCTTTTGTCTACTCAATGAAATGTATTTATAGAAGAGCTACTCCTGAAAAACAGATATCTGCTGATAGTATTCTCTATAGAATAATCTGTTTGGTTCACACTCAGATTATGGCTAGTTGGTTCCGCTAGTTGTTCATCTGACCAAGGATCATTACAGGACAGGAGTAAGTAGCTCTGTCGTTAAGTTGTTGGACTTCTGATTGAAAGGTTAAAAAGATAAAACCCTAGCTCTACCAGTGCTGGGCCCTTCAGTAAGGCCCTTAAACCTCATGTTGTATAAATGACATAATTGCAAGTCACTCTGAAATTCTAAGTCAATTTGGTAATAACGCAATAAATATAAATGTACTTGCTGTATTCATACTTGTGTTGTTATGTGATGCTAAAGATCAATAAAGCCGACGGTGGTCACATTTACTAATGGAGGTCATTAATGAGAAATGTTGACTATTATTGTTGATTTGTGTTTGTAGGATTCATGCCATTCGTGATTGTGTGTGTGTGTGTGTGTGTGTGTGAGACTTCATTTCCGTAATGTAATATTATTACTATAATGAATATTGATCGGATTTTAGGCATTACTGGTGATTAGTAGAGCCTTGTGGTCTGGCTTTTGGAAGACAAACCCATCTGCCTTCTCTTTATCTGATTAGATTTCTACTTCTTTTATTTATTTTTTGCCCACTTTATTCTCATTTGCACAGGAGCAAACATGCAGTTTCTATTCTAGAGGCTTTGGCCCTGTGTTCGTATTTTTCTTGGTTTGGAATCGGGGTTGAATCGCTCCATGTCTTGCTATGTAAGACGGTTACATAGCAAGACAAAAAAAAAAGAAAAGAAAAATGACCCAGAGTGCCTGAGAAGAATTTAAACAATGTACCAAATTGTTACGAGGTAAATAAAGCTAAAACAATGCTAAACAGTTTGTGTGTAGGGGGAAGGAATGGAAAATCCATCTCTAGTTTAATCAAGATGTAGCGATAGGTCATTAACTACATGGGTGTTAGGGCTGAAATAGAATGGAATGGAATACCTGGGTCTGTGCTCTGATTGACACCAAAAGTGGGCGTGTCCTAAACAGGAAGTGGTTTGAGTTGGGCTAGAGATCTGTGCTTGTAATGGGAAGATCGGATTATTTTAGTGACTTGGTTCTTTGAATCTCGATCATCAGAATGAACAAATCTTTTTTCGAGTCATTAAGTTTATTTCGTTTGCTTGATAAAAAAAAAAAATTAATTAGCAGATCCACCAACATGTCCACATACACAAACTATGACTATAGTTCCAATCATTTATATATGGGATATACAGGAGTATGTAGGAGTCACGTGGTATCAGAACGAAAGATTAGAAGAGTTAAAAGATAAACGACTCAGTACTGTTTCACATTAAAGACTCATTCTCAATGAACAAATGGTTCATGAACGACCCGTCACTAATCTGTGCTTGGATTTGTTCAGAATGGGTTTAGATTATGTGCCAAATATGTGTAGTCTGAGAATAAATGTACAGATGTTATTTACAGGTGTTCAGTTTACAAATGGACCATTTGGATTCTATGTACAAATGGGACAGTTATGATGGACAATGTGTAGTTATGAATATTTTATTGTTCATGCTGAGTATAGCCTGTGGGGAAAAAACTGGTTTTGTGCCTGGCTGTTCTTTATTACAATTAATGGTTTAATGAAAACTGGGCATTCTAGCTGCATTCACAATCACATTAAACATATAGAAATATAGTCAATATAGTCATTAAAAAATAATAAGTTTTTTTCCCCCCTGTAATGGCTTTCCGTGTACTGTAAGTGTTCGGTGAAATGCTCTTGTTAGAGACGAGAGGAAGGAACTTGTATTACTATATATTACTATTATTGGGATATGCTAATAACGAGGAGCAGATTGTTGAACTGGAACTCATGCTCGCCTGCTGTGTGCTCACATTTACTTTGTGTTTGTGTGTGTGTGTGTGGATAGCAGAATGTAGTGTATGGCCAAAACAACTACATTTCTTCCGAACCCAAGAAAAAATAATTCAATCCAGATGGTTCTTCTAGAGCAGTCAGGTAGCTGTTCGGCTTTTATTGCATTACCTACATTTCATTTATTTACACGTTGCACAATCTCCTGCTGAGACGCTCTGATTGAGGCATGTTCCGGCATATTCAGCTGGCCTGAAGCCTGGTTTGATTGCCGGCTTAAGCTGATTATGTGCTGAACTGAAGGACCAAAAACGCTGATGCTACATAAGATGCTGACAGGTTGCAAATAAGTTGAGCCTCTACAACACCTAAATGTGGCTCTGGACACTCCAGCTGTGTGTTAGCATTAGGGCCAATTCACTTAGTGTTTTTATGTAAATTAGGAAGTAATCTGCTGAACCTGGACAAAATATAGACCAGGTATGGACATGTCAGGGATGGGGTTTGTATTTGACCACTTGGAGTTGATTATTTTGCAATCAATTAATTTAATGTAATTTTCTTCTCCACATCTATAACTACAAATACTTTCTTAAATATCACTTTTTACTATCTCCACTTTTTATCCATCAATAGTTACATTCGAAGTGACATTTACATTACATTATGTGTAATATGCATAACACCTGAGCGATTTTTCTTCTGCTTCAGGAGCCACGTCGGTGGTGTTTCGATGTCGGCAAAAAGGCACCCAGAAACCATACGCCGTGAAGAAGCTGAAGAAAACAGTGAGTATGCTGATCGATATCTTGAAGGCTTTCTCCTGTTTGGGTTTGTTTTTTCATCCTGGATTTGGACTTCTGAGTTTATCAGGTTTCATCAGTCTTCGTTGAGAACTTCAGGAGTTTTTTCACTTTCCTTTCTGACATGGCAGGTGGTCACTGTTCTTCGATACAGATCAAATGAAACAAAAACCCAACTACAATTGTGTCGGTAGGGTGTTGCTAACACTGCTCCTAGAATCTCTAATATTCAGAGGTGGAAAGAGTAAAAAAAATATTCTACTCAACTAAAAGTACTGTCACTTCAATGAAATTTTACTTATGTACAAGTAAAGTTACAGATCTAAAAATCTACTCAAGTTAAAGTAAAAAGTTGCCTAATTAAAATTTATTCAGTAAAATCGAGTTTTTAACAGCAGTGTTGGGTGGGATTCTAGTGTAGTTCAAAAAGGACAAGGGGATATAAAGATCCAACTAGTTGTTTTTTTTAATTAAACCTTTTTCAAAATAAAGTGCAGTAAAAAAAGAAAAAAAATCCCTTGTTATAATGTCATTTATAATAATGAGAGAAATTGCAAATGCAGATTCAAAACTCCGATAGTGAGCGCACGCATCGAACAACTCCGACGTTTTCCTCAAAGAGGAATCAAAATGCTTTGGACTCTCCATTCTCGAACAACGGTGTGTGATTGGATATATAGTAATGCTTAAATCTAATGCAACATCAGCAGATCTAACACTTATTAATTTCATATGAATCGTGACACTGGTAATAGTGCTAGCTTCATTGTGCTGTGACAATTTTGCCCCAAGGGTGTGATGCATTTATTTTACACATTTCCTTTTTTTAACGGATATGATTAAAAGTGGTCAGAATAGCACCGGTTGCACAGCTCCCGATGTACACAGGACTTTTGGCACACTGACAAAGTCGGTGCTCCCTGTGACTGTGCGTGCAGCCTTGTGCTGCCATCTGTTGGCGTGTTGCGAAACTAGTCAAAACATTTTGATGCCACTTTTGATGTAATCTTATCACACTATTTCATTTGTGTGCATGATTTAGAGAAGAATTCTAGATCTAATGTCCCCTATATTAAATAACTAACTCAAATAAATAACTAAAAGTTACTTTCTAAAGTCAACCACACTGGAACGAGGTGATTAACCACCTCTCTACATCAACATTCAATTCGTGTTATGCACACCTGACCGTGAATCTTTCAGACTGCCTTCATATTTTTAGATTTACAGCTAATACAGAAAAGCTACACTTACAAAGGTTTGTACTGAATGTCTACGCACGAGCCACATCCACATCCACATCCACATCCACATCCTCTGGCTCATCTTGAACAATAACTCCTGCTCTTTATCCACCAGGTTGACAAGAAGATTGTACGAACAGAGATCGGAGTCCTGCTGCGTCTCTCTCATCCAAACATAGTAAGTCTGGATAGAAAAAAAAAAGCTCTGTAGCTTCAAAATAATCCGCATTGTGAAAAATCCAAAAGATGAGAATCCTTAAAACATCAGACTCGAAGGTTACACAGAGCGTGTAAATCCACACTTTTTTGGATTGGTCATCAATTTATTTGTTTTAATTGAAACTTTTAATCTCGTTAAAGCAAAGAAATAATGCCGCCTTAAATCTTTGTGCACTTTTCATAACGCTAATGGAAAGGTTTTGGATCGGTATTTTGGATCTAAACTTCAGCTCAGGGTGAATGTGAATGGTTTTTATGGCTGGAAAGTTTGGGAATTTAAACGTTTTTGCAGGTCTAAAATAAACCAGGTGCAATCTATTGATCTGACATGTTTATAGTCTAAATCAGGGGTCCCCCAAATCTTTTTCTGTGAGGGCCAAATTATTTTTCCTTTCTTTAATGTTGTCTGTAACAGGAAATTACATGGGCTGGAGAGGTAATATTGGCCTTGCAAGCTTGCATTCTAAAGTACACACATTCTTCACTCAAGTAAAAGTACAGATACTTGTGTTTTAAAATACTGTGGTAAAAGTACTGACTATTCTTTTTTACTCAAGTTAAAGTAAAGAAATTTGGGCATTGACATGTATTGAAGTAGAAAGTAGCCATTACTTCTACCTGTTTTGGTGTCACGCTGGTAACTGGACCTCACGTCGTATTAATATATTAATACAAAAGAATTTTGTTACCTAATGAATGTATTCAGGCTGAAATTCCACCATGTAGAACACAAGCAGAGAAAAGATGATGATCAGGTGATCTCTGTTCTCAGTCATGTTCACATCGCTGACACCCTCTGTCTCATCCACGTTAACCCCAGACTTCTTGTTGCATTCTGCTTTGCTTGTTGTTAGCTTCGGAATCGAGGAATTCGTTTGCATCGAACAAAAAAACAATCGTTTGTCCACTTTTGGTTAAAAACCCTGTATTTAATCAATTTTTCTCTTTCTCAACGGTTTGGACATTTTGTTGTGTCTTTGAATTTTCTCGCTAGCTCGTGTTCTCGATCACGATGGAACGTCATGTTGAATGTAGCATGGTTATTACTAATGGGAAATTTTTGTTTGCAATCAAACTTTTATGATCAAATACAGATATGAGTAAAACAAATGTTTTAAATGAAATTTGGCATTTGGACCCTTAAAGACCTTATCACTCCACGCACTGCAGCTCGCTGAAGAGATCATCTAGCACTGCTAAACTGGTCCCACCTTCTCTCAGGGTCAGAGGTAAGTATACATTAAGGTTTTTCTAGACGTTCCCTAGACGTCTGAACAGCCGAGTCATTGGATCAAGGGATGGGTGAAGACCCACCTCTTTCTGAAACACCTAAACTGGCACTTTTCCCGGATTGTTTTGCTTATATTTATATATATATATTAAATAAGGTGTGCTATAATTTCTTTTAACAGAGTTTTAGGCTGATGGTATCTTAAGTATGTAATTTGGTGAACCAGACTCGAAGCACTTTTGTACGTTGCTGTAGATAAGGGCGTCTGCTAAATGCCGTAAATGTAGGTTGGGGAATAATACATAATCTAAATACATTGAACATTGTTTATAAAAACAGTCTGTATTATAGTTATATAATAAGTGGTTTTCTGATCCGAAGACGCTGCCGGGCCCTTGAGCAAGGCCCTTATTTCTCAACTGCTCATTTCCATGATTGAGATGTCACTCTAGGTAAGGGTCTCTGTCAAATGTTATAAATGTAGATGTAAACATTGTGGTTTCTATAGAATCTGCGTGAAATAAAAAAAAAAGAAGCAATCAATGAAATGTTTTTTATTTTACGAGTGAGTTAAAAGTCTCAGTGTAAATGGCTTTAGAACTTGGCCTAAAAGTGCTGCTTGGGTAAAGGTCCTCCAGCAGTCCTTATTTATTGCAGTGTTTTAATTATGCCATCGCTGAACTGCATCTCTCTCTCTCTCTCTCTCTCTCTCTCTCTCTCTCTCTCTCTCTCTCTCTCTCTCTCTCTCTGTCTCTCATACACATATTTCATGACAGATCAAGCTGAAGGAGATCTTTGAGACGCCATCAGAGATCAGTCTCGTCCTGGAGCTTGTCACCGGAGGAGAGTTATTCGACAGGTCAAGAAATGTTTACGGCTTTAATATTTACAATCTGAGCATCAGACACTGACAGTAGAAATGACAAATCTCTTACATAATGCAAATTCAGGTTCATTAATTGTATTCTGATTTCTACAGTACAGCATGTTTAGTTATGAATGATCTCACAGCAACACTGCGAGTTATCTCTAGGTTAGGATTTTAATAATCTAAAACATACAGTAGTCTGTCTGGGTCGAATTATAAAATTATTAATAAAAAAAACTGAAACTTTGTTATTGAACAAAGGTAACATATCAACATTGGGAGGAGGATTTCTGGAAGGAGATGACATGTATGTAATATTTATAGAAGGAGTTTCCCGTTTCAGCGCTATGTAAGGATCAGTAAAGTTCTTTGCCTTGGGACAAAAGGACTACTTTCTTTGGTAACCCAGACATGTTTATTAGCTTCTTGAGACTAAGGCTACGTCTACACTAATCTGGATAAATGTAAAAATGTCACCGTTGTCTAAAAACCCTCCCCCTCCACACTTTGGTTTTCAGTCGTTTCCCAAAAAATTGCTCAGCCACATTGAAACGTCTGAAAACGTTCACGTCCCTGTACTGCGCATGAGCAAAACATAAGACCCGCCTCATTTCTGCCTGGTGCTTATTTACTTTTAGGCTCAATGATTAAAACGTGTCGTTGTTTTTCGAAGCCTCCGTTTTCACGCGCTTCTCTGCGATGCTAAAAGAATGCGTTTTCAAATGTCTCCACTTTGGAGAGAGTTTTCACAAAGCGACGTTTTGTCGTTGAACGAAAAAAACCTCAGTGTGAGTTGAAGGTGAAAAATGCGTTCCCAAATGCAAACAAATGTGGACATGGGATTTAAAAAGTTTCCAATTGGTCAAAATTCATCTTGTGATTTGGTACATTTATTAAAATCTGCACATTTACCTAATAAATTAAGCACCACACAACAATGCTCCATGTAGCTAAGTAGGGAAGGTGGTATCTAAGTGATTGAGGCTGTGGGTCATTGCTGGGAAGGTCGGTGATTCAAGCCCAGTATTGCCAAGCTGCCACTCTTGGGCCCTTGAACAAGACCCTTAACCCTCTGTGCTGTACCTTGCTCCAACCCCAGCTTTCTAACATCACTGGGATAAGAAAAGAAAGATTTTCACTGTGCTGTATTGTACATCTGAGTACAATAAAAGCCCCTTTAGTAAGGTACTTAGGAACTGTTTGGAATAGCTGCCCCAATATAGAGGCAAAATTTGACTATGTTACTCTGGTTGTTATTTCGGAAACGATCATCTTTGGCATATTTCCGTGCCCTTACAAAAACTTGCAGGGTCTGTCGTTGATTAGTGAACAATATCGCCCCTCCCTTAAGTGCTGTATCGCCTTCAAATGATAAATGATAATGAACCTGGTTCTCCACAGCGTTCTTCCCGCAGCTCAGAGCAGAAATACGACATCTGTTTTATTCCAAAAGGCTTTTCCCCATGAGCAATGACTAATCAGAGGAAGTGTCTCTTTTCACCTCTTTTTGTGCGCCAAGTCGCGCTTGAGTCACCAGATTATGCTAAAGCTGCAAAATCATTAACTGAAAATTCAGAAGTGACTTTGCACATTTTTGCCATTGTTTAGACGTAACAGACGTCTGTTGTTTTTTCCTCCTGCAGAGTGGTGGAGAAAGGCTACTACAGCGAGCGAGATGCAGCAGACGCCATCAAACAGGTGCTGGAGGCCGTCGCGGTGAGTGTTCATTCGCTCACGTTCGAGTTATCGGCTTGTTTTTCTGCACGTGATACTTTGGTATCCATCATACTAGTGTCAAGACTGGACTGGAGTCAAAAATGATGGTCAGGAATCTTCTCATTTGTCATGCTGACATTCCAAGCTGTTTCAATTCATGCCTTTATGAGATATAGCTGATACAGCATTAATATTAGTGCTGTTGCTGTAGGCATATCAGGATTTTTAATATATCAAACCATCAAATTTTGGATCAGTGTACATCATCCACACGCCTGCAGTGAAGTTGGTTAATGTTGAAATTCTGGGGTTGCCAAATTTAATTAACTATCTAAAAAACCTTCCTATAAACTCTAAATGATCTCATTTTGCAAACATGGAACATCTCAAAAAGGTGACTAAAGTAGGCATTTTGTTAGAGATCCTTGTAGATCTGGAAACCCTCAGAAAGAATGGCGATCAGTATGGGGTATTATACTGTAATGTGTTATTAATATAACCAATTAAAACAAAGCAATTTACACCACTGTAATGTATAAACCTTACAGTATAAAATCCTCAAAAATGGACTATAAGGCGCTACTTTTTGCCCACGTTTTGAACCCCGTGGCTTAAACAACAAAGTGGCTAATTTATGGATTTTTCCTGGGTTTTTACTGGTTTCACAAACTTCAAACCAAAAAATAACATTAGACCAATAAAATTTCTGAAAAAACGCACCTCACCTGTGTTCTGAGCTGCATGGCAGAGAAAAAACTTCCATCGGGTGATTTTTAAACATACGACGATGCCAAAAGATAAACTCTTGAGAGAAATAGTTGTGAAAGGAAGGAGAAAGACAGTGAACAATGACTTACTTGGTCGGCTACTGTTTAGATACAAGCCGTTGTAGCGCGTTGAGTCTGGGTGAAGGGAGAGCTCGCTAACTCCAGTTGCAACAGAAATCATGTAAGCACAGGCAGGTTTCCAAAACTTGTGCTTTTTTATTTTTCTTGGCAACAGCGTTACGGTTTAGTCAAAGAAACCTAGAAATGAGCATCATAAAATAATAAGGATATATTCCTCGGTCTTACACACATGCAGTAATACCGGAAAAATGCGGCTACAGGCTATTCCCAAAATGCCGCTCTGCTCTTAAAGGAGCCACAGCATATTTCACCCGTTACACCGTGTAACCGACACTGTCTTTCGTTAAAGCCTGTGTAAAGTTCATTAGTTTCAGTGTACAGTATACACAGGTGCGGCTTATTTATGTTTAAAATAAAAATCTTTGTCAAATTCATTGGGTGCAGCTTATAAATGGGTGCGCTTTATAGTCCGGAAATTACGGTATATAATTGGAACGTTGTGTAAGAAGATGGTTATATGTAATATTTGGAAGGAGTCTCCAGTGTTGGTGCTACAATGTGATACCAAATTTGTACTAATATACTAATTACTCCTACAAGTTCAAAAAGGGGAAAACCCACCTGGTCAGTGATTCCTGTTTAATTTTCCACCCCGTGCGTTTGACACAAATCCACTTTCATAGCCACCGTTCTTATTCAGGGCTGCAGGCATAAAGGGGCTTTGGTGTACTTTTGGATCATGTTCCAGCGAGATTTGAAATGAGATTTAGTGCTTTCGTTGTTCTACTTTAAAGCCAGCAGGAGAACTGAGACCCACAGAGAGGTCACAGATGGCTATTCTTGATTCTCTCTTTCCCACTGTCTTTTCCTCGCTCTCTTTCTGTCTTCTTCTCTCTCTCTCCTCCCCACGTGTTTACTATCAAAGCTGTTTCCTCACCTACTTCATCTTTTTCAGTCACCGCAACATGAAATCTGGCAACCACTCCATCCATCGCACCGGTTAAGCAACTAAGACAGATGCCACGCTGCAGAAACAGGGTCTGTCCTTATGGGCTTACAGTAGCTTATGTAGGTTTAGATGTTTTATTTAAAGTGTGTTCTCGCCTCTTGGCCCTTTATTTCGCAAAAGGATTGCTGTTGCTAAGGAGATGAGATAGCAGGACGGTGGGCACATTTCTCATGTATGGCCTTCAGCTCAGAGAGCTGGCAGGCTGCAATAAGTAAACACAGACTCTCCACATCTCACCGGGTGGAAGAACAGTGGGCTTAATGCTGCCACCCCCTTTACAAGTGTCACTTTTTTTTTTTTAACGTCACACCACACAATTTTGTGTACTGTGTACTTCATCTGGGAGTTTCCACACATGCGGTTTGTGTATGTATTTGTGTTTGTGTGTGTGTATGTGTGCATGTGTTTCTTTCCAGTGAAACACCTCGGCGTTGATCAGACTAGATGCCAAAGGATGCCCACGATGCATCACTGCAGTTTTTTATTCTTCTGCCTGCTTTGGAAGAAGTTTTGACCAGTTCCGCCTGCTCCCAGAGTATACTAACCAATCCTGGCAACTTCTGAACGAATTTTGACAAATCCAACCTACTTCCAGATCAAATTTGACCAATCCCACCTACTCCCAGAGAAAATCTGACAAATACACACACTCCCAGAGAAAATCTTACAAATCCACAAACTCCAAGAGAAAATCTGACCAATCCCACTCACTCTCAGAGAAATTCTGACCAATCTATCAACTCCTATAGAAAATCTGTCCAATCCCACCAACTCCCAGAGAAAATCTGTACAATTGCAACAGCTACTAGAGGTGTTTGACCATTCCAGCTCACTCCCGGAGAGTGTTTGGCCAATTCAGGCGACTTCTGAGGAAATTGTGCCAAATCTCACCAATCCCACTCACTCCCAGAAAAAAATATGACCAATCAATCAACTCCTAAAAGAAAATCTCATCAATCCCACCTACTCTCAAAGAAACTCTGAACAATACCTCATCTCTTAGAGAAAATCTGACCAATTACACCCACTTTCAGAGAAAATCTGACCAATCTCATACAGTCCCAAAGAAAAACTGACCAATCTCATACAGTCCCAGAGAAAGTCTGACCAATCCCAACCACTCCTGGAGAAAACCTGACCAATCCCAAAAGTTCACTCCCAGAGATGGTTTAAACATTTCTTTCCAAGAGAAAGGATCTTCAAATTATGGAAGAACTTCTGAGCAGTCATTCCGTGCTCCTGCAGAAAGTCATCCTGAGAAAGTTTGCCCAATCACTACTTGTTTGGAATCCCCAGTGTATCTTGTATCTTATTTCTTCTTCCAGAGAAAGCTTTTGGCTAAACCCACCAATTCCCAGAGAACAACTGATTGATCCTGTTCACTCCTAGAGTAAGTTTTAGCAATTCTGGCTAGTTGAGAAGGAATTCTGATCAATCCCACCCACTCTTGTAGTCATTATTTATGGTTGTGTTGTTTTTACAGTTTCAGTGTAGACCAGCATTTCTCCATAGATCTTTACTGGCATTTAAATTAAATCTGGATGGGTTAATGTATTGCATTATTTAGCAACAGAAGCTTCTATGGCATTTACTGTTTTCTTGTATTTGTGGCAGAGTTTATAAGGGTTCAGCAGCATGCAGCTTCTGTACTGCACTGGTCCATTAACCAAGATAAATAGACCTTAGACTAGAGGATAGATAGAGAGAGAGAGAGAGAGAGAGAGAGAGAGAGAGAGAATATGAGATACAGTATGTATGTCAGCTCCGCTGTGCATTGCACAGGAAGAATTCCCCTCGGACGGCACACAAAGAGAACACTCCCACATGTCAGCCTAATTGGTGAGGATAGAGAAAAACACTGCACTCTTTTATATCAGATAAAACCTGGCATAAGACTTTGTGTTTCCAGGTATTACACATACACCATTCGGGCTGAAAGGCTATGCTTGTATCTGAAAAGTAAAAAGTGAAAACCCGTGTGAAGTACAGACTTTTCATAATTAAAAGCTAATTAACATATCATTAACATCTCATTTGCATTATGTGCTCACTTTGCATTTTTCTTCTGATGTTCGAACCAGGATGAAGAAGCCAGTTCCGGCTTAGAGCCCCTGTGTGTGTGTGTGTGTGTGTGTGTGTGTGTGTGTGTGTGTGTGTGTGTGTGGGCAGCCGCATGTGGCTCTACTGTAACCAGGCAGACTTCCGCTGGTCCACGCTGCTGTGTTTAATGAGTTTCCGTGGTAACCTTCTTACCCGAGGCGTTGCTTATAAAACAGTATCTTTGTCACAATCCTATAGAAATACATAGAGATCTTCCCCCTTTTTGTTCTCTTATACAATATAATATATATAGATTTCTCATTTTAATTAATAATAATAACAATTATAACTATAGCGACAAGCAGCGATTAGCAGGGTTCAAGCAACTGAGGTACTAGAGGTCATAAGGAAAAAGACATTAGGAACATGCCCACCGAGTTTCGTTGTAATACACCGCTGGTAACGTTGTCTAACAGGTGCTCACATGTAATTGGCAGATGGTGGCCATGTTTTTTCAGATACACAAATGTCCTCATAAACCCATATGGACTGATTGGACAGAGACTCTACATGCCAAGATTTATTTCAATTGGATGAACGATTGCGTAGTTATATCAGTTTTTATGCTTTTCCTTGTTTATCGCCACCAAATGGCAAAGCTATGCAAGTTTTTTCTTTGATCAAAGATTGAGCACATAGACACATATATTAAGGTTTGTGAAGATATTTTATTCCGTTTGTGAGTTATTGCCATTTTTGTCTAAGTAGCCACGCCTACTTTCAACGTTTTGTCGAGCCTTAGCGACGTTGAGTTGAAAGTTCAACATTTTTTGGATAATTATTAACAATCCCTACTGAACATTGATACACTGGTTTCGTTCCGATGTCGTGAAAAACCTAGAACTACTTCGCAGAAGTAGGTTTTTAACATAACTTACATTGATTCCAAGCATCTGAAGTTTTGAGTCTACCATAAACCTTGTACGAGCTTGTACGAGCTTGTACCTTGTAAGGCCAAAAATGTGTGAAATTAAGTGTTTTGGACTATAGCGCCCCCCTTTGGCCAAATGAGTTAATACTTTTTTAACCTCTCCCCAAATTGAGCTCTACCATATCGCCAAGTTTTAACTTTCTAGGCCTTACGGTTTAGTTTGCATGATCAGTTTAGGGCATAATAATAATAATAATAATAATAATAATAATAATAATAATAATAATAAAATTCTCTACAATAACAATAAGGTTTCTGCATTTCATGATTGAACCGCTAATAATAATAATAATAATAATAATTAGTAGCAGTAGTGGTACTGAAGGTGAACAATTATTATTTATTTATTAAAAAACAATTCGATTTTTTTCCAAAATAATAAGTATATAAATTATATACATTTATTACATAAATTAATATATTTAAAAATATAATATATTATATAAAAATATATATATACAGTATAAAACAATGTTATAAAACAGAATAAAATATAGGAAAAAATATAATATATATATATATATATATATATATATATATATATATATATATATATATATATATATATATATAACATAGATCTTTGGTGATTAATATAAAATAACTGTTTCACCACTGGTTTTGTTTCGTATGTGAAATGTAGAGACGGGTCGAGTTTCCTGTTCTAATATATTTTCTGTTGATTAAGTACACTGCCAGTAAGGTTTAAGTGCTAAAGGAAACCAATACAAGTAAATCTGAAACCTGTGTAAGGTGATATGTTATTGTCCTCGCTACGTCTTGCCTGTTTGTTGTGGTTTTCAGTATTAGTAGTCCGGCTAAAGAAAAAACTAAACACTGGATCAAATTCCTTACATTTTGCGGTCTGTGGTTGGATATAAACCCATTTTTATTTACAGTGAAAGAGTAAGTATTACTCACCTAAAATTCTGTTCATTAAAAACCAATAATAATTGTTTAAAGAGCGTAAGTTTCAGACAGGTTTAGTAAATCAGCCTGTAAATTCTATCAAACTGTATATATTAATTATGCTCATCATGTAAATTGGAGAGCACATACTATTTTTTTTACCTGAATTAGAAGAAAGCCAATTGTCTGTAAATCAGACGTTGTCACAAGCAGATTTTCAGAACTAAATAGATTCAGGACCTATAATATGCAATTAATATATTTAGCCCTATATACGTATATGCACGTCGGTGCATCGGCATAAAAGTGAAGCGATGCATCGATTTAAAGTGTGGATCTGGTAGAAGTTGTATCATGATGCATATTTTTTAACATATTTGCATCAGTAAAAATTTTATTTATATTTATATATAATTATTAGTAGATGCGCTATACTTTTATTATTTAGTAAGCGAACAATATTTCATTTGTAGATCGATTTCTCCTCGCTAAACTGTTTATCAAGTCCGTTCTCTCAACGCATCACAACACTACCTAGACCGAGGCGTGTCCTAAGAGAGTCACATAGAATACAGATTACAGGCAGAGGTAGAGCTGCATCTTCAGGAAAAGAACAGGAAAGCCAGGAAAATAACATCTGGCCTTATTTCAACTTTCTTCTTCCTTTTTTTTTTTTGCACTACAAAACGCCTGTTTGTGAATGTATAATTTGCAGTTTGCAAAAAGAAATATAAGTGAGTTATCCGTACCGTACTGAATTGCATAACATCATATTCTTTTCATTGCATCGTATTGCATTAAATCGCATCGTGTTAAATCGAATCGAAATCAGATTGTAATAGGGGGGAATCGGATCACAGCTGCTTCATATATATTTTTTATGTATTGTATTTTTGGCTATGCATTAAGATGTGAATCACACCAGCCTCTGTTATGGAGATGCACATCTTTAGTATATATATTATGTCTTATTGTGTCTAATGAGCAAGGAAAGGTGAGGGTGGTGAGGAAAAAACTCCTGAGACATCATGAGGAAGAAACCCAAAAAGGATCCTGCCTCAAAAGGGAACCACATCCTGCTTTGTGTGGCATTAGATAATAAGCAATTCAGTAAATACTACAAATCATTTTAGAATATTAGCTTGTATGTTTTTGCATGTGTCTTTGTGTAAACTAGATCAAGATCATCCCAGCTGGTGGAGACTGGTAGCACTGGTGATGCATTTGCGAATCTCAGGCCCAATTCATGATAGTCTTATTTCCTATTATATTCTTATATACTTCTTATATTCTTATATTATTTTCTTATCTTATTATCTATTTACTCTTCCTGTAAATAATCAACACAGTGCACGCACATTTCTTTCATTTGTCATCAATTCTCTGGTGCTCACTTCATCACTACCGTCCGGAAACCCAACAATTGAAATGAGTCCTATGTGCCCACTTGAAACTGCGACTTAAAAGGACGTTCATGTGCAACGTTTAATTACGAAAGAAGAATTAATGATCATTCGGAAAGGATATAAAGCAGCAAAAAAGCCAGGAAGCGGGCCAGTCGTTATGTGTGAGCAGGAAATGAAGCTGTGACGAGGTTAAAGTGGCTGCCAGAAAAGAGTTTTAAATGGATCAACAGATGGACGAGTGGAGGGCAGAGGGAAAAAGGGCTAAAAGGAGCAGATACGTGGCTGGTTGGGGAAGTTTGATGTGTTGAGGGCGAATATTTACAATTAGATTTCAGACATATTTTCAGTTGCAAAATATTTTTTCATCAACTTCTTTTAACGATCTTAAGCAAGTCAAGTTTATTTCTAAAACGCTTTTCACAACAGACATTGTCTCAAAGCCGCTGAGTTACAGTGAACGATGTGTGTTTATCCCTGATGAGCAGCACACAAGACCATGGCGACTGTGGCCAGGAAAAACTCCCTTAGACTCCCTTTTTTATTTATTTTTTAACCAAGGGTGCCAATAATTCTGCAGCTGACTTAAGTAATAAGTGTTGCCACCTATTTGTGTCTGAACAATTGCTGTTTGTTGAGACTTTAAACCTGATGATTCTTTGTGTAGTTGCAAAGTCTTTTTATGCATTTCGCTTTATGTTCTGACTCATGTGTCTGAGTTTCAAGGTGATACTTCCTGATTTCTTCAAGTGTACGTTACAGGCATTCTTTGGGTGGTAATGATTTCAAAACGTTATAGTTACAGTAGAACCTTTTCTAAAAAGGTTCTACTGTAACTATAACGTTTTTAAATCATAAACATATATATATATATAAAGGTCCCTCTCCCAGAGTTCACTCTCCTGACTGATACTGTGACCTGCCAACCACCCTGTTTATAAATTTTAATCATTTCCTTCAGGTTAAAAAGGACATTCTAGATTGTAACTAGGAATCACAGAGGCAGCTGTCGAATCATCTGAGCGTGATAAATATTTACGGCCGTCTGTCTCACTTCGCAGTACCTGCATGAAAACGGTGTCGTGCACCGCGACCTGAAACCCGAGAACCTTCTGTACGCCACTTCAGCACCAGATGCTCCACTCAAAATAGGTATGGATATCGATCTCTCTTTCCTGTCTAGGATCTGCATCTTGATGTGATATTTCTAGGTAGGAAATGTTTATGGATTTTTTTTTTTTTTTGCTTGTTTGTGTACCAGTTGAAGTGTTTGTGTTGTGGACACCTGTCAGACTTTTGAGGTTTATTTAATATATATTATTATTTTTTATTTTTTTTCGTAGCTGATTTCGGGCTGTCGAAAATCATCGATGACCAGGTGACAATGAAGACAGTGTGCGGAACTCCGGGATATTGTGGTGAGCTTGTTAGTATTGTCTGCATGTTCACAGGAGAACATCTAACACCCCGGATACGCCATCAGACATGTAGATAGGAAGATACTATCAATCATTCATATCCGAAAACCAGGACATTTGAACTCTAATTGTTTTTGTTTAATGAAAGGGAACAAATGAATAAAAAGTACTTGACATGACAAACCTTGAGGCTGTAATTAAGAATGAAACAATGTAATTGGTCATTGTGTCATGTAATGTACAGACAATACATACAAGTTAAGTCGAAGATAAAAACACCATAAACAAAACTAGAAGCGTATACCAAGAACAGAAACCAGAGAATGAACCAAGAAGAATCCTGGAAAGACAAAGAGGAGACAAAGAGTACTGTGAAAGGGGAGATTTTTGTATACAAGTGCTAATTACAGACAATGTGATTCAGGTGTGAGGGATTAGAAACATGCGAACGAGTAATCTGAGGGTGCAGCAGGTGCTGGGAAATGTTCTGTCTGTCCATAATCCTGAAACATTGAAGTGCCAACAAAATTCAATTTCGATTAATTTTTTATTTTATTTTAATGGACATTGTCTTAAAGCAGCTTTACAGGAATAAAGCAGTTATAAATTAGTGTATACGTTTTGTGCCTATAAATTTGTTCCTTATAATTGTCAGTTTATCCCTAATGAGAGAGCGATTGTGGCAGGGAAAAACTCCCAGAGATGATATGAGGAAGAAACCTTGAGAGGAACCAGATTCAAAAAGAAAACCCATCCTCATATGGGTGGCACCGAACGTCCATTCATTACAGTTCCATCATCATTGAGATGTAGTTCTGTTCTGTAGTCCTGAATCATTGTAGTAGATTGTTGAGATTTACAGTTCTTGAGTTGCTCAGTCATTTTGTGGACCTTTAGGTTGTTGATGTGGCAACATTGTTTCCACAGTGCACATTTTTTCCAGAGGAAAGTGCGTAAACATTTTAGTAATGTTTTGCCTTTTTTTTCCCAAGAAAATAGCTTAAACTTAAACATTTTCACAAAAGGCCCAAATTCCCGACTCAAAAGTGTCACTTCCTCTATGCCTGCCTTCTGAAACAGTTCATTTCATGTCGAAAGTACAATTCTGCAAAGAAATGAAACTGAATCTGAGAAGTCGAAGGATTTTCTGACAGTGTGAAAAATAAACACTAAATACTACTTTAATATTAGTAATTTTAATATTAATAAATAATGTTAAATAATAAGTAATAGTAATAAATGCTGTGTTGCGGTTTAAAGGCTCTGGCATTGAGAAATTGGTGTTGGATCTATGATGATATCAGATGTTGAGTTATTTTCTGAGTTGCTCAGTAGCTCCTGGTTCCACAATGTCTCTCAATAAGACTGTAGAAAGGACATGACTCATAATTGCACACTTTTGTATTGTTTAAAGATTTATAATCACACTTAATATCACCCAGATAATGATGGGTTCCATTTTGAGTCACGTTCTTCTTGAGGATTCTTCCTCATACCATCTGAAGGAGATTTTCCTTGCCACAGTTGCCCCAGGCTGCTCATCAGGGATAAACACACATAATTCTTACGGTCTGTAAAGCTGCTTTGAGACAATATCTATTGTGAAAAGCAAATCTTGAACTTGAACTATGCGTCGTACGTGAAGAACGCTATTATCCTTTCATTTATTTTGTTTCCAGCTACACCAGGGGGCGTGGCACAACGGAGCAGGGGTCGTTTTTATTCGAACGAACTAAAACAAAACAATACATTCTTTCTAATGAAAACTGATAAAATTGAATAAATAATAAAATAAACAAAGACAATATTAAACAGCTAATTGGGAGGCAGAGCTCATATGACTGATATCAACAACAAAAAATGCCATACGTCGTCACGTAACTCGCTCCGCTTTGCCAAAGGGTTGAAATTAAACAAAACCAAAACGCCATCAAACAGAAAACTCATTTTTGTCTTTGTTTTTATTTATTTGAGCAATTTTACCCTTCTGTGTAAAATGCTTAGAACAAACAAGTGACAATTTTCCTGTAATTTACAAGGACAAAAAAACACTTGTTCCACATTGTCCAGGTCTTTTCCCTCATCCTCACTGCTGCTTCTGTCTGTTTTCAGCTCCAGAGATTCTCCGAGGTTGTGCTTACGGGTCTGAAGTTGACATGTGGTCAGTAGGAGTTATCACATACATCCTGTAAGTGGCACACCTTCATTTATTCTCCTCTAATCAGCGTGAATTTTAAAAAATGCCGTAAGTGAAATGCAGATTCAAGGAAATGATATTAGGATATGAAGCTTCACACTTCTCATTTCCATTCAGTTTACATTCAGACTGATATCTTCATTATTTTAATGTGTTCTCCATATTAATGGGGATGAGTCACAGCTGGTGGCCACCTGAATGGAAGTTGCTCCTCATGTACAAAAATAGATAAGCATATTAATAAGCATATATTATTGGTGTGACGGTACACGTGTGCGTACTGAAATTTTTCGGTTCAGGGCTTTCGGTTTGGGAAACGTGTTAAGTGGCGGACCGCAAGTGTGTTTAGTTTACGCCTTTTTTATTATTATTATTATTATTATTAAACTTGAAAACATACATGACAATTCCAGGGTTATAAAAAAGAAACTAGAGTTAGCGCAGTGTCACTGTGGCTGCTCACTCAGGCTGAAAAAAGAGTGGTCATAATGTTATGCCTGGTCAGTGTAAATGATGATATATATATAATTTGTCTCTCTCATTACAGACTGTGTGGTTTTGAGCCTTTTTTTGATGACAGAGGCGATCAATACATGTTCAAGCGCATCCTGAACTGTGAATATGAGTTTGTCTCCCCCTGGTGGGACAACGTGTCTCTGAACGCTAAAGACCTTGTAAGTGAACATATTTTAATAAATCTTCTGCCGAAAGCTGCTTACTTCATCAATTTCTCATGTTAAAAATATTTTAAAACTTTGATCTCCATCTGCTTTGTCCTGTTTCCAGGTAAAGAAGTTGATCGTGAAGGACTCAAGAAGCGTCTGACGACACAGCAGGCCCTGCAGCACCCGTGGGTGACCGGGAAAGCAGCTAACTTCACCCACATGGACACGGCTCAGAAAAAGCTCCAGGAGTTCAACGCCAGAAGAAAGCTCAAGGTTTGGATATTAGCTCTCAGAAGGAAGCGTATAGTAAACACAATGGCTTTCTGTTTGTCAGTAGTGATGCTGTGGTCTCTGCAGGCTGCCGTTAAAGCGGTGGTGGCATCGACGCGCCTGGGAAGCGCCAGCAGCCACAGCAACTCTGACACGAGCAAGGCGAACTCTCATCCCGCTGAGCAGAAGGACGTGGACGACGAGCAGCCGGCAAAAGACGTCCAAAAACTAGAAGACTCGTAGGGCTGCTAGGATTCGCCGGGGAACGTGTTCATAAAATAAAATACTTTTTTTCCTCACAGGTTTGACCTGAGAGCGAGGGGTCCTGACAGGGTCATGACAGGATTGAGAGAGATTTGGGTGTGGGTGACATGCATGTGATTGATTTAGGCTATGATAGCAAAACACACACACACACACACACACACACACACACACACATCATGCCATTTAAATACAAGGCATCTTGATATCTGTATTATGTATTTGAAACCTGTATATAAACCAAGTGCAGGTGAACTGAACATGTTCCCATTAACAGATATTGGCTGATCAGTTTGTCTCATATACAGGAAATGACCAACTGAACCATCAAATTCAAGACTTTTTTGATGAGTATGACATGAAAAGCCACAGGGAGTAGCTTAATTACAAATATTCAGATTAGACAGATTTCTTTAAAAGCATACAATTTACACTCAATAACTAATACCACATAAATCCCCGAGCTGCGGATGTCACATTATCAACTTTTTTTTTTTTTTTCCTAAACAGTGTTGCTTTACATCCGAACAGTTTTACCGATATTAAAAGGGCTCAGAATTTCGTTCGTGTTGTCGGAGGACGGAAAATTGACGGGCTTGTTTTCTACTTTTTTAAAAATCAAGACCAAGTGAATGATGCATGGTTTCAAAAATATAAAAATCTGTAAAAAAAAAAAAAAACAAGAACAGAAGATGTGCACAAATTCAAGCACATAAGCAATGCCAAAAGCTTCTGCACCCTCAGAAAATCCCACTGTCTGCTCCAAAATTATTGGCACCAATGGCTAAAAGAAAAGGGAGGCGGTTATTAAAAGTCTTTGGGGTTAATTAACTTCAGCTTACAGAGAAAAATGAGCAAAATCTCACCTTTAATTGGAATAAATTGAATACATTAATATACTGAATACATTAAAACAAACACACACACACACACACACACACACACACACACACACACACACACATATATATATATATATATATATATATATATATATATATATATATATATATATATATATAATCATAAATTTTGGCACCCTTTACCAGCATTATATAGTCTCAATATAATATATAATAATTGTATAATATTTTGGGATTCTGTTCTTTTCTGTATTATTGCCCATGTTTTTTTTTTTCACAACAAACCCACTTTGAGTGTTGCCACTTAAAATCCCTCAATCACTCAAAATCCCTAAAAAGCATCCAGAGAACGCTCTAGAAATATCTAGTCATCCCTTATATATCTGTGGTTAGATAAAAGAGAAGGCTTTTTTCTGGGATGTATCCAAAATAGTTTATCGCTGTGTAATTGTAGATTTGGAGGCTGCCACCATGCTGAGCAAATCTCAAAGTCATCTTCAGAGAAATGCTCGGCTCTCTGAACATCCTCCTCACTGTGCATTATAATGAAATGAGGTTTTTTATATATATTTGATCTTGATTTTTGTCCCAACAACACATTTTGAGCATGTAGTTGATTTTAAAGTTATACTTTAAAAACAGTCTTATACTGATAAATGACGTCCTATTCACGTCCTAGTAAAAATAAATAAATAAAAATGATGAATGTGTAAAAAACATAAACAAAATGTAAATTGCCATTGGAACATGCTTATATTTTGCTCATAAGAATTTCCAGGGGTGCCAATGTTGATGATGACACTCTTAATTTTTCCCCCCAGTATAAATTAATTTTTTTTCCATATCGTAGATTCGTTGTGAATTTACACAATTTTAACCACATATTTCCCCATATCTTTTTTTTTAATCCCATTTTTACCAAGGGTGCCAATAATTGTGGGCCTGGTTGTATATTCAGGTTTTAAGGCTTTAAGGATTCATTTTTTTTTGCTTTATATTTAAAAGCTATCAAAGCAGTTCTTCACACTCTGGACTGATTAACCTTTAGAACGAGGGCGTTTTAAAGGTGTATGGATTGAATGTTACTCACGTTATTAGCATGCTTTTACATACAAATATCAGCAAATGCTGTTGCGGAATGATTTGCTAGAGACGTATGGAAAGGAATGTAGCATGGGTATATTCTATAAAGGTCGCATTGCATGTAGGAATGTCCTAAAGCTCCAAATGTCTTCTTTGAGTGCTGATATTTTACTAATATGATTTACAGTGCGTGTTATACAGTATGATATTTCAGGCTGTTTAAGGGCCACATTGTACGAGACTCAGAGTTCAAATTTGTATATCTGCCTGTTTCTATCTTTTCAATTTTAAAACAATGGAAATTATACTGTGTATTAATTGCAGAAATAAAATCTATCAAACGCATTAATGGAGAAGTGTTGTGACTGCTCGGGAACTCTGGGGGAAAAGTGTTTACATGATACAGTTTCATTAAATGTGGGGCTACTGAGCAAATCATAAAATAGCTCAACATTTGCAATCATCACAGATCCAACACCAGCTCCTCCATGCCTTTAAACACTCAAAGAGGTCCAATGTCCGCTGTGAATACTTTCCAGATGCAGTGTACATATAGTAAACTACACACTATATCAATTTAGCCTGTATAATGGTTAATACATTAGACTAAATGTAAATGTCTTCAGATTGGACGGTTATGATTTCAAAACCCAGCACCACCTACGAGCTTTGACTAGCTTTTAAAGTAGAGGTTCACTCGGTAAAATATGTCTCCAGTAAAAGTGCTCCCTTTAAACTTTCACTTGAGTAGAAGTACAAAGGTATTTGCCTTTAAATGTACTTTAATATCCAAAGTACTATTAGTTATTATGCCTATATTATAATTTTTGTCACAAGGCACTTGCTTAATTAAACTTTCTTTCGGCTTCTCCCATTAGGGGTCGCCACAGCGGATCATCCGTATTTATGATCCGCATGTTTGATTTGGCACATGTTTTACGCTGGATGCCCTTCCTAACGCAACCCTCCCCATTTATCCAGGCTTGGGACCGGCACTAAGAGTGGCTGGGGTTGGTTCCCTGACCGGGGATCGAACCCGGGTCAAAAGGAATTAATATTATATTAGCATGGCCTGTGTACTGCAACAGTATAGTATAGTATCTACTAAATCACTAATAACTATCTACTCTACTAAACGTATACTTCAGCAGTGTACTTCATATGTTATTAATATACTACACATTATATTAGTATATATTTTATACTGCAGCAGTATACTGTACACTGCAAAACTAAAATACTACATATTATATTAATATAGAGTGATGAGGATGGACAGGATTAGAAACTAGTTTATTAGAGGGACCGCACATGGACATTTTGGGGACAAGGTGAGGAAAGACAGATTGAGATGTGCAGAGGAGGGACATGGGGTATATCGGTAAGAGAATGCTGAGGAAGGAGAAAAAAAACAAGACCAAGAAGGAGGTTTATGGATGTGGTGAGGAAAGACATGAGGGTAGTTGTTTTAAAAGAGGCAGATGTAGAGGACAGGGGGGTTTGGAGACGGATGATCCGATGTGGCGACCCCTAATGGTAGCAGTCAGAATAAGAAGAAGATATTATTATAGATAGTGTATTGCAGCTGTATACACTACTACACACTCGATAACTCGATATATTCTTTCTACTGCAGTAGTATACTACATTGTGTAATACTCTATCCTGTGCAGTGTAGTAGGACACCGCCTACTGTATCAGTAGAGCAATTATACTCTGGCAGTACTATATACTGTATATGTATATAAATAAACCCTCAAATCAAATTAAATTGTCATTATATTTTGGCTTTTTATAGTACTGTGTACAAAGCAAGAAGTGCCAACTTTTGCCAAAATTGGAATGGAGGAAGCTGAGTGTCCTGCACAAAACCTTGACCTCAATCCGTTTTAACAGGCCTTCCAGACCTCCTCACCAAAGCCTGATCCGACAGCCCACTTGCTTTATTTTACTCTTGTTCTTCTTTCGGCTTCTCCCATTAGGGGTCACCACAGTGGATCATCCGTCTCCATACCCCCCTGTCCTCTACATCTGCCTCTTTCAACCCAACTACCTGCATGTCTTTCCTCACCACATCCATAAACCTCCTCCTTGGTCTTCCTCTTTTCCTCCTTCCTGGTGGCTTCATCCTCAGCATTCTCCTACCGATATATTCCATGTCCCCATTGCTTTATTTTACTATTAGTTTAATATACTATATATGCATGTTGCAACATGCGTGAAAGACAAGAGAGAAGACAAGAGCTAAAATTGCACTTTGAAACACAAAGAAACACAGGAAAAACTGCTGGCGAGAGTCAAGGCAACTGGCAGCGCCACAATATTACATATGAAAATTCAAATTCGGTGTAGAAATTTAAATATCTTTACACATTTTTTGTATCGCTATAACAAGACCGTAAAATCGAAATATCGAAAAAATCGAAGACTACCAGTAATGCATTTGAACTTTGCCGCCGTTTAATCACTGCTCGAGAAGAAGAAAGTTTTTTCCTCTCGGTTGCCTTTGTCGCCCCCTACAGGCCTTCGTGTGAATGAGCAGCCCGTCAGCAGCGGCTCATGACAGGCGGGGAGGGGGAAGGAAGAAGTGGAAGCCGCGGATCCATCTTTCAAGCGAAAATAGGAAAGAAGCCCCGCGTTTCCAGCGGTTTTACTTCTTCGGCGGTATCTCTCCTTGTAAATAGGTGTCAGGGAGCCCGAGGTGGGGGCTGCATCACTGTCTGTAGGATGTCCCGACATGAAGGTAGGTCGCGAAATAGGGGAAAAGGAAAGAACATTACAGCCGGATTGCTGCGTGAAGAGAATGTGTGTGTAGCTGCCGCGGGTTGCCATGTTTTTGTGTTGAAATGTATTAGGGGGGGGGAGAGAAAAAGGGCTCATGATGGCCGCCGCCGTGAATTTTACAATATCGTTTTCCCACACACACCTAAACATTTCCTTTCGGATAACAAACCCTGTGGGGTAAAAAGATTTCAAGATTGAGAGTCGTCGCTACGCCTTGTTGCCGTGTGATAGCAAGGACCTTACTTAGCATGCTAGCGGCTGTAGCCTAGCGAGCGCCCCAGGCTCCGGCCTGGTGTAGAGG
This sequence comes from Silurus meridionalis, assembly GCF_014805685.1. NCBI lineage: Eukaryota > Metazoa > Chordata > Actinopteri > Siluriformes > Siluridae > Silurus > Silurus meridionalis. The sequence goes on from NC_060908.1 coordinate 3,959,248, forward strand.
GCGAAGCGGGGGAGAAGTGTTTCAGCTCGTCCCAGACTCCTGAGGTGACTGCAGTGTCACCGAGGGCCTGCTTGGTAAAATAAACCGCGAACATGTCGCGCCGTTTTAGTGAAGGAAACCCCCCTATATAGCAGGATGATCCAGCAAATCTTAGCCGCTTAGCGCTAGCCGGGCTAGTCACCGGTCTGTGGCGGTCAGTCGGATGAACCCGGGCCGCCCTTGCTGCTCGTTCGGCTTCTCTTTGCTAGCTTTAGCCTTGAGTCACGCTAGCTGGAAGAGAGTGCTTGTACGAGTGAATGACTTGCACGTCTGGAACTAGCCTAAAGCTCCACCTGGCCTATTAGCATCGAGAAATTGGCACTTACTAGAAGTAAAATCCTCCTAAAACGCCACACATTCCTCCCCTAAGACTCAACCAATCTCTATTTTAACCTAAAGTCTCAGTTACAGCCACTTTCCCTACCCGTCAAGGTGTATTTCTAATCCTGAAAGCATGCTAGCTAACTTTACCTGCCTGACTAGCTTACCTCACCTATCGTGGGCTTTCAACCTTTCAGACAGCTCGTAATACATATACAACTAGAAGTGCTGTCATTTTGCTCAAGTTTCCTCAAATCACAATGTCCAATACTCGATTACATTCAAACATTTGCACACCACTTTCCACTTTGGCTTTTATGTACTAATTTTGCTCCAAATCCCCTTGAACCGCGTTCACACGCACACCAATAATCCGATTCGCATCATTCGGATTATTCGAAGTCTATATAAACTATGTGGAGCAATAACGTAAATCAGATTAGGGTCTTATTCAGATATCGTTTCTAGAAATCCGATAAAGAGAGGGAGAGAGAGATACCTGTGTATACTCTGACTAATCTGGCATGGATAATTTGGATTATTCCGCTCGTGTAAACGCATTGTGACCGATTTAATTCTGAATCCCATAAAGGGTTCAAGGAATGTGATAGATACATGTTTTGCAAATTACTCAACTGGATGGAAGTTTTCTTTTGAATTAGTTTAGAACCACACCAATAATCCGATTCGCATCATTCGGTATTATATGTGGAGCGATAACGGAAATCCGACTAAGGTTGTAATCAGATCTAATTTCTAGAAACCCGATAAAGAGACTCCTCTGTATACCCGGACTGGACTGATTCGGATTGTTTAGGTGATGTGTAAAGTTTTTAAGGAATTCGATAGACATAATTTAAGCAAATTACGTTCGCAAAATATTGAACTCAACTGGATGGAAGTTTTCTTCTAAAATAGTTTATAACCGCACCAATAATTTGATTCAGATTATTTGAAGTCTGTATAAACTGTGGCGCAATATCGTAAATCCGACTAAGGTTGTAATAAGATCTCGTTTCTAGAAATCCAGTTGAGAGAGACACCTGTTTGGATGTCTGTGTTTACGCAGACTAACCTGAGAATGAGATTATTCGTTACTTAACTGAAGGGACGTTTCCTTCGCCTGAGAAAATTAAGAGCCACACTAACAATCCGATTCATATAATTCGGATTATTCAAGCTCTATATAAACTATTTGGAGCGATTACTTAAATCCGTCTAAGTCCCTAATCAGATCTTCGTTATAGAAATCCGATAGAGAGACACCTGTGTAAACTTGGACTAATCTGATTTGGATTTTTCTGGCCGTGTAAACATATTGTGACTAAGTTTTGGATTAGATTAAGGATTTATAAACAATGTGGAGCAATAATGAAAATCGGGTCTGTTGTAATCAGGCGAGAGATCGTCCTGTAATCATTTAAAAAAAAAAATCCAATAGAGAGAGACCTTTTTGTACGTGTATAAACTGACCAATCTGATTCAGACAATTTAGATTGTTCAGGTGTGATTGATTTAGTTTTAGATCAGATTCAAGGAATCTGATGTGCCTGTGTTAAACCTGTGTAGTTCAACGTGTGAAAAAATGATCACGTGTGCAAATTACTCAATTGGATGGATGTTTTCCTCTGAGATTAGAAGTTTAGAACTACACGAATTATCTGATTATATGATTGATTATGCCGTGTGATCAACACGTGGGTCATTTGAAGAAATCTTGTGGACTGACCTGTCCACATTTAAAGAACTATTTAAGGGAACTATTTAAATAAAATAAATCTTTTATATATGGTGGGACACCTTGAGACAATAGAGGTTAAAGTTTCTCATCTTCAGGATCGTTTTTCAGAAGGATGAGTTTTTCTTGGTTGTGTTGAACTAGTTCCAATGCCGAGTACTGATAATCTGAACGATCGAAGATGCAAAAGCATCTCTCTCTGTGTACTGGTTTGAAAACTCAGTTATTATATAGTCTGGAATTGGACATCATGCAGCATCTGAGATGTTCATGTGACAGAAAGTGTTTGTTATAAACAGCTGAACAAACACGCTGGATGGAAATTCTGCGATGTATTGTAGGCAGCACCGTGTGCTTATATGAATATCTTACACACTCTTCTTCTTACCAAAATGTTATTATGATCACGATCTAGTTAGGAAGTATAGTTGCTTATGTGTTCTTGCACCTGTTTTCAAGATATAAAGTGGTTTTGGCATCATAATTCTCTGTTTCCGTGAGTTTTGAGGGTCAGTGATGTATTTAAATGTCTTCTCAACATTGACCATATAGAGACAGGTGACAAATGAAAGGAAAAGCCCACATAACTCGTTTTAGACCAGAAGGATTTATCAGAACAGCTTCTCTACTCTTTTGGCATAGGTTTTAGACGTCTATGGAACTGTGATGGAGTCGTGAACACGGTTCTTAAACAGAGATCCCCTCAACAGATCGAACATATGATGGCCAAATTTACTATTGGGTCGAGAACTGGTGACTGTTAGGACCATAGACTACAGTTTAATTCATTTTCTTCTTCGGTAAACTTTATAGAGAGATTGGGAATGGGGGCGGAGTCTCTCAGGATAGAAATGTTTTGTCATGGCAGGACGTAAGGAGTCAGAAGGTGATTTGCAGCAAGGTGAATATCTGCAAAAGAATGACCTGGCAGTCGAGATGGAGGTCCTTCTCCAATTGCCTCTATAAGCTTAAAACATAACCCTTAACACTTAACACTAATCCACTTTGAAACACCCGGAGTTGTTTAGGCTATTGCACTTTTGGTTGTACTTTATTTAGGTAGGATGGGCTTGAGGACGGCAAACACACACTCCCCTATTTGTCATGCTGAGAGACTTGTACAACCTGATCACTTTTATTTCCCCCTGCATCTCTGTAGACCAAAGCTTGTGGTTTCAACTCTATTGACCTCCTTGAGGTGTCCATACATTGCAACTTTATCATCTTCCTCATGTGGTACTTTTGCTAACATTCTTACACGCTAACGTCCTACATCGAAGTTCTTGTGCACCAGACGTTTTTTCTTCTCCTTCTGATTTTCCTTCCATGTTAAACTAATGCACAAAGCATCAGTGTATTGGAATGTCCGCAACACTATCCAGCTTTGCGTCGCTTTTCATTTCTGTTTATACGCAATGTTCACAATTGCAAATCATGACAACTTGGTGTGATAACGATGGGTTATATTTTAAGATTAGGACTGATTTTCATGTTAGAAAGTAAATATATTAAGGTGTTTTCCTCTTAATTTTAAGTGTAATCTAGTTGCAAAACGTCTCAAATGTCGGCCCGGTCCAATTCCGACCCATAAGGATTGAGTGAAATTCATCTTTTTGACCAGAACAATTGATGGACTAAAGTTTTCGGCTGGCAAAGAAACTCATTTGTGGACACGGGGTAAAAATGGGTCGTAGATTTAACATGGAGCCTTGAAACAGTTCAGAAATCATAAACAAGTCGTTAACAAGGATTTTTTCAGGGTTTCCGCGGTGTCCTAAAAAAACAAAAAAGAAAAATACATTTCAGTCCATAAAAAGTTTTAAATTCGCTGTTCGAGGTCTTAAATGATTTTAAACAGGTCTTAATTTTCTGATGTTTCTACAACTGCATTTGATGTTCATTGAAATTCTCCTGCAGCACTTTAGAATGTTTTTGTTTGTTAGTTTTCATGGTGTTGATCTTTCTTTTGTTAGTCCAAAAATAATTCGCTGTATTAGGAATACAAATGAGACCAACATGCAGCAGCCAATCAGCTTTCTGTTATTGCCACTAATCTCTTTTGGCTTGTTTAGGCTTTGGTTCAGACCAGTTGCTAACATTTGTGTGTGTGTGTGTGTGTGTGTGTGTGTGTGTGTGTGTGTGTGTGTGTGTGTGTGTGTGTTGGATGTTTCGATTTAGACCTTTAAGAATTTCATTTTCAATGGTATTATAGGGGTCTCAAATTTGACTTTGTGAAACCTGCAGAAACCCTGTTTTTTTTGTACACTTAGCTGGTCAAAGGGTTGCGATCTGATTGGCTGTGCAGCAGTTTTGTACTTTTGGATGCTGTGAGCTGACAAGCTTTTCCGAGGAAGATGAAGAGTTCATGCTTTCTTAGGTTTAAAAGGTTCATGCGTTCTCAGGTCTCTGGTAAAAACTGGAGATTCTGATGAATTCGGGGAAAGTCTGTGGGTTGGTCTTGATATTGTCAGACTGCTCTTCTCTCAGCCAAGCAATGAAAAGTACCACACTCTGTAGAAGAAGTGATAGACTTCGGACAAAAAGAGTCCAATAATCTCCAGTAGAGTTTGTGTGTATTGGTTACTGCAGTATTACTTTTATATTACCAATATGAGTCAGGATTGATGTGTAAAAATTGTAAAGGCAGATCACCGCATAATTATTGTTGCGCATTGAACATCCCTTTGTTCGCAAACCAGTTTTACTTTGTGTGTGTGTGTGGGTGTGTGTTTTGCCTAAATGTGAGAATTAGCCCTTTACTTGTCTCTGCATGTGGATTATGGTTGGTGTGGTTCTGATATCTTTTGTACACTTTACTGGCTACGAGTTTCAGAATCATAAACACCTCGTTATTAATTCCTTAATGTTTTTGCTTTTACACAGAAACGTCACAGAATCTTGCTTTCAGTCATTAGTTGTTCCAGCTGTCAGTGTTGAGTAAAGGAGAAAATCTCGTGTGTTTGCCGAAAAGGTGTATGGATCCGTTATGCCAATCAAATGGACAAGCGAAAGTAGGCGGGTCTCGGACGTGTTTGTTGACTGCCCACAATTTCTCATGTGAATGCATGAAGGCTTGTGAGAGTTTCCAGCCTGTGTTAAGTTTTCTGCTGTGGTTAATGACTCTGTGTAATGCAGGGGTGATCGCATAATCGTTTGAACAGTAAATACACCTAAAAAAGTGGTTTGGCACAAAGATTGAATTGAAAGATTTGCTGCTTTCAGGTCACAGAAAAGCTTAAAGTCTTCTAGTTTAACTGTTCATGCTAGTACTTGTAGTAGGTCTGTGAGCGCTCATGTTTAAAGGTGTACAGGTTGCTTTGTTCACTAGTCACACTTCTTTTTGCCAGGACATAGTGTCATTTGGAGAGGTGGTAGGACATGTGGATTAAAGTTCGAAGACTGACAGAGACGAGGATTCGGTTCTTGAGCCAAATGATATCATTAAGTGTGTGTTTCCAGCCTGCTGTCTCTGGTATTGAACTTGTCTAGTGCTGGGCGAATCTTCCGAACTTTGTGACTACGGGATTCTGTCAGCTAGTGTTGCACGATATAGCGCTATTAGAAAGGTATCGCAATACCCTGCTTTTAAAAACAATACAATTCCTCATTTTATTAGTATCAGTACTTTGAGTGGCCGATGTGGTTCCGAATGTGTTAGACAATAGGGAGCGTGTGTGTGTGTGTGTGTGTGTGTGTGTGTGTGTGTGTGTGTGTGTGCGCCGCCCAGTGTTCTCTACCCCACATTGATTGCGTGCCGAATTGTTTTTTCCTCTCAGATGCACACCGACTTTCAGGATGAAATGTAAATAATTAAAAATGCTAATTTATTTTTTTATTTATGTTTGTTTTGTTTTTTTTTGTTTTTTTTTTTAAACAGTTCGACTCTGTTTCAGCAGACAGCAAACGTTGGCTGTTTATTAATAAATAAAAACAAAGTTTCATTATCCAATTACTTTTCCTGGTTGTTTTTTTTTTTTTTGTTTTTTAAATCCATAGTCTTTAATCGGTATTGGAATCATGATTTTTAATTTACGTATCGCGCAATAGTCAAGATTTTCAGCACTGTAGGCACGAGACAGAGTTCATAGACAATGGACAGACGACGTCTGAAATTGCTGTGCTGTTGAACTCGAGCTACTGGCTTGCCTTCCCCGCAAAGCTCGACCCCGCAGCACATGTTTTGTGCAGGTTATATATAGGACATGGAACACATGCCAGAGCCGAAGAACACAGCAGAGACAGAGACAGGTGTCTCTCACCTCCTCCTTGCACTTCATCATCTGTCATCCCATGTTTTCTTTATTGTGACTATTGGGATAAATATATATATTTTTGGTCAAAACAAATATTACGATTTTACAACCCGTGATCATGTGACCAAAGCCTCACAAGTGAATTAAATTTGGCCAGCGCAGGTTCGGAGGTTTGGCAGGAAGAGGACGTTGCTGGTGTTTGAATACCTGTTCATGTGCAAATATTCCAATTCAAAAGTTACTGCTCGGAGTTTCTTGTATAAACGTAATAAAAAGGAAAATCATATTTGGCTGTAATTTGATGCAGAGGTTCGATAGGAAGCTTGTAGGATAAAAGGGGGAGGATAGAGTTCCAGTAACAGTGAACACACTTCATTCATACAAGAACAGGTGCAAATCAGGTAGCTCGGGTTTGCAGACTAAAACTAGCAACACTTCATTTTATAGTGAGCTTTTATTTGTATTTTAAATTGCTGTTTTTTGTGAATGGTTTAGATTAGAGACTGCACAGGTCTAATACCCAGGATCACTACTGAACTTGTGCATGCAGAGGGAGAGAGAGAAAGAGAGAGAGGGTCCTTGAGCTGAAAAGACCTCACATTTTTTAATTGTATCTTGCTGTTCCTTCGTTTAAGTTGTTTGATACCCAAGTTGCCCCCTTTTTTTTTAATAACCACTCTTTTTTTTTTTTTTTTTTTTTCTGTAAGCTCCCTGCATCTTTTGCATGAGACCCGGGTTCACCTTTTTTTTTTTTTTTTTTTTTTTGTGTGCAAAGAAGAACAAGCAAAAAAAATCTTTCAGTACTGCCGAACAGGTTCTCGGCGGAGACGGCGCTGCCTGAAATAGTTATTAGATGACGTAAACCGAACGGATCCGGTCACAATTCGCTGTGATTTATTTATTTATTTATTTATTTATTTATTTATTTATCCTCTTTTCTCCAGAACGAGAGCAGCATGCCAAACGTTTTTTTTTTTTGCATTTCATCTCGGTAGTGCAAGAATTTAGAGCTTTAACCACCTCTGTTATTTAATATTGATGTTATAATGAAAAAGAATATTATGCAAGAATGTACTATAGGATTGTTAGTTTTATTTTTTCTCCCCTTTTTAAGTTTGATGGGGAAAGGGGCGGGGCTTCAAGGTGGCGCAAGGGTGTAATTTAATGTAATAATGGTGTAATTGTAATTTCAAATGATTTCAAATTCATGTGACTAATCCCTAATTTTATTTTTTAAAATTACATGGAAGAGAAAAAGAGCTGAAACTTCTTGCTTTTAATATAAAAAGATTTTAAGCTACTAATAAATTGTTTCAAATAATATAATCATAAATTATTCTTTAATAAGCTCTGAGCTATACGTGAATGAATATGCAAATTATATGCAAATATTTGCATATATACAGTTCCAGACCTACCTTATTACACATCAATTGTTAAAAAAAACTATTATTTATTTTTATTTGGTTTGCAGGTTTTATCTCTTAATTATTGAACATTTAAAGGTGAAGATCAATGTGGTGATCTCACCCTCCGCCTGACCTCACAGACAAAGCTCAGACAAAACCCCGCCCCCTTTTTTGGGGGCGGGGTGAGATTCAGGAAGGGTTTGTATAATCACATGCATGTAAAATACTGTTCTGATTGGAAAGGAAGTAACCTTGCTGTAGTGTTGCTGCTGAGCTCTGACCTGCTCTGCTGAGCAACTTTTTAGTGTAAATAGAAAGAAATGTGAAATCGCCATTGATTATTTTGTACTTCGTCTTCCAGGCAGCTAAAGCTTGCAAACTGCACTTTTAGAATCTCGTGGCTTATTTTAACATCTCTATGAAAGAAGTGAAACAGTTATTGCTGAACTACAGGATTATTCCCAGGTTCCCGTGACTACATAGACGATATGATTTGAATTATGGCAAAAATATCTTCTGGTGCCTGGCTGTATATCACCTGCATATTGTTGTAGCACTTTGAAGGTGTATTTAATAATAATAGTAATAATAATGCTGTTATTTTCTCTTGTAACATCTGCTTGTGCAGCACAAAGGAGGTTGATTTGAAGCGTGTGTTCTCGTCCTGCAGGTGTGAGCTGTGACGCATGTTTAAAAGGGAACTTCAGGGGGCGCCGGTACAAGTGTTTAATTTGCTACGACTACGACCTGTGCGCGTCGTGTTACGAAAGTGGAGCCACCACGACCCGACACACCACGGAACACCCCATGCAGTGCATACTAACCAGGGTAGACTTTGGTAAGAGCCTCCCTCAGGCCACTCGATAAGAAAACAGGTTCTCAGCTTGGGTGTCATTATGAAATGAAGTGTCTCTCTCTCTCTCTCTCTCTCTCTCTCTCTCTCTCTCTCTCTCTCTCTCTCTCTCTCTCTCTCTCTCTCTCTCTCTCGGTCTGCAGATCTGTATTACGGTGGAGAGGCATTTTCAGTAGAGCAGCCCCAATCGTTTACTTGTCCCTACTGCGGCAAAATGGGTTACACAGAAACGTCTCTACAGGAACACGTCACCTCGGAGCATGCAGAGACTACCACAGAGGTGGTGAGTGTATTTACAGCACTTCTTTTCTACGAGACACGAGTCTTTTCAAAACATCTTCTGATGATGCAGAGAAAAGCACCATCTGTCCTGATCCCCATATCTGAAATCAGAGATGTGTTTGATTATCTAGCACTATGATTGACAACTTGCATTCCACCCAGAGCACCCAGGCAGTATTGTATCTTGCGTGTAAGCTATAGGACATTGTAGTATTTAGTAAAAATAAATAAATAAACACCCAATGTAAAATAGTCCTGAACTGTATTACAAAAATTAAAACAGTGCTGCATCATGAAAATGTGCTAAACTAAATAAATATGAATGTAATTATTATATTAATAAATATTGAGAAAAATAAGACATGTATTCAAACTGAAACGAAAAGTAAATAAAAACTAACAAATGAAATAAACAGTCACATCCAAAATGAAAGACCAAAAAAAAAAAAGGCACTTCTAGTAAACAGCACACAGAGTCAGTGATTCGCCTCTAGAGCCTGCTCTCATACTGTACTAATGCAACCCGGAAAAACTATCGTAATGGATTTTTGCAGATAGTACCGGCAATCAACAATCGCCAACGATTTATTGAAGAACCCAATGAATCAGTCGACCACTAACGATAGACTTAGACTGTGTGAACAGAAGTTTGTGGACACCCTACCAAAAGATTCTTATGTGCTTTTTGAACGTCACATTTTCTATTGTATTGATTTCCATGTAGACACGTGTTTCATATCAGAGGCATGATGGACAAAATATTATGACTATCACCTGTACAGATAAATTGCTAAGTCTGATGCACTTTTGTATTTCAGGTAGATTCAGCATTTAGAGCTTTGAGTTACAATCTAACGACAAACAATCTTATTATTAGTATTAAATGTAAATAATAGGAGAAAACTAGAATTTCCTTTTACTGAAGAAAGTGCAAGTGGTGCTTGACTGCTAAATCGTTGGACATTGGTTTTTTACTGCAAAGTGTGAAAAGCAGTTGTCGTAGGTGGGATGAGCATTTCGATGTAACGGTTTCCTCATTATTTTCTGTGCGAACGCCACATTACTGAGAAAAAAACTCTCCCAACTCTGCTGAACATTTTGACATGTCGTAAGATTCATTACAGAAGCAGGTCGTATGTTGTATATCAGAGGGATGAGATGCAAAAATGTATCTATCGCTATTATCTGTACAGATAAATTGGTAAATCTGATGCAGTTATGCATTTCAGATAGATTCAGTTAGAGCTGTGAGCTACAATCTAAACAATCGTTCCATATAGCGGAAATGTACACCCCTTTTATGTTTTAACTCCTGATCTATCAGCAGCAGCCCGAATTATTGTCATTAAAAAAATATATATTATTTGTCGCAGTGAAACCTGTTTCAGGATATCTGGTTTCATGGCTTTAGTGCATAATAAGCTCTTCATTAAAAATTATTAGATTCACTGTTGATGTGAGGTCATGTGATAGACTGGGGGTTGGACTTGGCAATTCCAAGTTGTAGAGGTGATTTTATTTATTTTGTGTAATCAGAGGTCAGAATTATAAACTTTCTGATGAGCTTGAAAGCCTACACAGTCGCTGTTTTATGGTCATGTGAATCTTTGTTTGTTTGTTTTTGATTTCCAAAGTCTTGCAACTAATTGTCAAGAATTAAATCCAAGTAGTCAGTTTATAATTTTTTTTTCTTTTCAGATTTGCCCCATATGTGCAGCGTTGCCCGGAGGTGACCCCAATCACGTGACGGACGACTTCGCTGCTCATCTCACACTTGAACACAGAGCACCAAGAGATTTAATATCCTTTCTGTTTTGTTTTACATTTCAGATCACACACACACACACGCAGATTACATTAAACAGTGACATGAAAGAATTTTGCTTCATTCAAGAGTTTAAAAGCAGAATTATTCTCTATATGGACAAAAGTTTCTGGACACCTGACCATGTGATTCCACATTGAGTCCCCAGTTGTTGTTATAACAACCTCCACATTTCTGGGAAGATGTTCCACTGGCACTAGTGTGCTTGTGGAGATTTGTGCTGATTCAGACACAAGGCTGTTATTGAAGTCAGGTACTGATGGAGGTGGGCTAAGGAGCCCTGGGGTGCAGTCAGCGTTCACATTTATCATAAAGGTGTTCAATAGGGGGGTTGAGGCCAGAGCTCTATAGCAGGCCACTTAAAATACACTACAAAGCATTTATTGGCAATGCATTAAAAACTAGGGAGTGATTTTTATTTATTTATTTTTTACGATGATTTGTGCAGTAGCACTACATCAGCGTTCACATTACAAAGTTCACTTATTGTACATATTGATTTGTGATTGATTTCGATTACTTTACACCCGGTGCTATAGCTTTCTGCCTGGTGTCGAATATAATTTTGCATTTCCTCACTTCTGCAGATCAAATTCTCAAACTCCTCCCTGCCCACTATATAGGCTCACTACATAGGGTAGAACATCAAGAACGGATGTAATGTACTGTTTACAATCTGCTGCGTTGATTGTATTTGAGCAAAAAAAGTTGGCAACCTCAGCTCATTGTATCTCATGTTTAAAAGCTTGCTGTGCTGGAGACATGGTACTGCTTCTGAGTACTTTTTTTTACTTAAATACAAGTAAAGTTACAGGTCTAAAAATCTACTCGAGTAAAATGAAGCTCATTTAAAATTGACTCAGAGTTTTTAATAGCAGTGGTGGAGGATTCTGGTGTAGTTCAAAAAGAGAGATGCATCTCAAAGTAGTTGTTTTTGGTTTTAATTGAAGTACACCTTTAAAAATTTAAGTGCAATAAAAAAAAAAAAAAATAAATAAACTCTACAGTTCATGACTCAAGTCTAATGCGAGTTACGCACTTTCACAGTAAAAAAAAACTGATATGATGTCATTTAGATAGGAATTCCTATCTGGAATACAGTGATACTAATTGTTGCTCCTTAATGGCGGTGTGTACGATGAGAGCAGCGGGGTGCGGCACGTGCGCAGGATGTTTCACCCTGGGCGTGGGCTGGGCGGCCCTCGGGCAAGGAGGACTAACATGCACTTTACCAGCAGCTCCACTGGGGGGCTCTCATCCTCACAAAGCTCCTCTTACTCCCCGAGCAATCGGGAAGCTATGGACCCAATAGCAGGTGTGTTACAGGTGTTAAGGTTTTAAAGAATAACAGTGTGATTACAGCTTCATTATGCCACAGTATGAGCCACGTTTACAACCTAACGACTTGTTTATAATATCAGCCCAGTTTAGTCTTTTTTTTCCCCCCAGTATTGCTAGACGTCTCTGTGATTGTCTTTTTCAGAGTTGCTGTCTCAGCTGTCAGGTGTTCGGCGCTCGGCAGGTGGTCAGCTGAACCCTTCAGGCCCATCGGCCTCACAGCTACAGCAGTTGCAAATGCAGTTGCAGCTGGAGCGGCAGCAGGCGCAGGCGGCGCGTCAGCAGCTGGAAACGGCGCGCAATGCCACGCGCCAGCGCAGCAACGCGAGCAACATCAGTGCCAGCGTGCCGCCACCCAGCACCGCAACAAACACAGCCATAACCGAGAGCAACCCGATGGCCTCCCACAGCTCCCAGTTCCTCCTCACACGGTGAGCACATGGACTCACACATTTTGTGAATCTGTTATATAAAAGAAAACTAAACAGGGTGTTAGTAGTTTTGGCATGGACTAGAAACAAGTCTTTACCTGAAGCTGCCATTTTAATATGAATAACAAACCTGCTATGGGAGCATAGAGGTAGCAAAATTCCATTTAAAATGGAAATGTATGTTATTTAAAAATACATTTTCCATTACCAAATGTGTGAAGTTTGGTGCAAAAGGAAAATAAAACTTAAATGCTAATTCTATTCGCCTTTAGACTCTAAAATTCTTCGGATTGCATTTTCATCACACGGTGTTATGATGAAAAAATATTTAGGACAATTAACATTTAAATGATCCATTTCTGCTTGAGCGTGTTAAATATATCAGTTCAATTTGGGTAATAAATGTAAAAATAATAAATAATAATAAAAGTGTCAACATTCTGATGTCATTTGCATATTAAATCTACTGTTAGAATGGCAAATTATATTAATTTCATTTTCCTTTTGCACATATAACAACGGAAAATTTGCATTCATACACAAGAAAAGCATTTCCGTTTTGAATTTTGCTACCTCTCTGCTTCCATAGGCTGCTAGAGACGAGTCAGGTTTTTATACATAGGTGTTTGTGAGCGAGTGCTTGTCTCCAGGGTAAATTGGGATTTTCTGCGATTGGGCTTGAGCTTAAAACCGTATGAAGTGTTCCTCATATCCGGAGTTTGAGCCACGATCACATGAACAGCCTAAAGATCCACGAATCAAACCTCTGCTGCGACATTGGCTCAGGACTGCAATTGGCATGAGCAGATTAGTTTTCAAGGGTCTATCAGGGAACAGTTGATAAGTGATAAAACTATAATTGGAACTATAATCATTGGCACCCAGACGAGGAGGGGTTCTCTTCCGGGTCTGGTTCCAAATACCACGTCAGGGAGTTTTTACAAACTGTAGTTTGTTCAAAGTGGATCTTTCCAACGCTGTTTCTCCCATTTTGTTGTGTTGTAGTGTTTTTGTTTTAAAATTGATTACAAATTAAAAGCAGTGATTGGACCCTGATTTATGAAAAGGCTGCTTGAGTGCAAACACTGCATGTTTGACTCTTCTTGATTCAGCACGAGAGACAAATCGAGATCAAGATTTTAAGTTTTTGGGGTTTTTTTGCGCATCGACGCCTTAAAACTGCTTCGTCACACCCTAAGAAATATTATCACTATTGATATTATCTCTATTGTCCAAATATTTATAAATCCACCTGCCCCTGTGACAGGTTTAAGACTCAAATGTTTACCCACGTCGCCTTTCATTTCATGGTCTTCCTTCTACTCGGCAGGTTGAACGAGCCGAAGATGTCCGAGGCGGAGCGTCAGGCTCTGGAGAGCGAGCGCGCCGATCGGAGCCTGTTCGTGCAGGAGCTGCTGCTGTCCACGCTTATGCGCGAGGAGAGCTCTTCCTCGGACGAGGATGAGCGGCGAGACTTCGCCGACTTCGGCGCCATGGGCTGCGTGGAGATCATGCCTTTGGACGTGGCGCTGGAGAGTCTGAATCTGAAGGAGAGCTCTGCAGGCAAAGAGCCTCCACCTCCTCCTCTTTGATGATATCCCACCACCACGCAGACAATGTCCTCTGTGCTGTAACTGCCAATGACGGTGGGCAAACACACAGCTCTCACTTTTTTTTTTTTTTTTTTTGTTTCTTTTTTTAAATTTTAAATTTTTTTTTTTTGGTGATTTTCAGGTCTGTCACCTGTTACATTGTAAAAATCCATAAAGAGCGAGAGAGTGAAAGTGAGAGAGAGAGAGATAGAAATAGAGAGGGAAAGAACAAACGTATGAGATGTTCGTGAGCGTGCAAGAGACAATGAAAGTGTATGGTGTGTGTGTGTGTGTGTGTGTGTGTGTGTGTGTGTGTGTGTGTGTGTGTGTGTGTGTGTGTGTTTGATGATGATAATCAGTTCCACATGACTAATTTTTTTTCCTTTAGCAGGTGAGCGTAGGTAGCTGTGGCAGACCTTCAGCTTCCTGTGTCTAACAAAAAAAAAACCCAAGGCTCTCCTTATAAATACTCCACATTCTAAAACTGAAGACAGAGTCCTTCTCTAATGAAGCTGCTGTGTGTATTTATGAATAGTAATTAATAAAAAGTGCTTGGATGGTTTACCATAACTACTGCATGAGGTTATTTGCAGTGTGCATGATTTTTAATGACCTTGTCATTAAAATGGCAAAAATCCCAAAGCGTTCTTTACTTTTTATTTTTTTTATTTTTTGGTTCATTTAAATTGTTTTTTCTTTTTTTTTTTTAAAGAGTTACTTGAACTTAAAAAAAAAAGTGTTTTGAATCTATGGAATATTATAGAATCAAAATTTATTTAAATATTTTATAAAAAAGGAAATAAACGCAAAAGCATCAAAAAATTTGGAAACCTGCAGTAGCTTCATAAGAAAGCAACGCAATGTTCTGTCTCCACTCCAGTCTGCTCTTGCTTTCAGGCCACACATGATAACATAACCAATGCTGCAAAATAATAAAACAAAAAAATAAAGAAAAAAAAACATGGTGGGACAAAAATAAAGAAAAAAAAGAAAATTAGTTAATACAATAGTCTTTCTTTTTTTTTAATCCAATAATTAAATCTATACAAGCAAAAATATAACCTCCTGTTTATAACCTGCCTCTTTTTTTGGTTTGTTTGTTTGTTATAAAAAAGAAAAAAGAAACGACGTCGATGTTCTTCGTGACAACTGTGTAATCACAAGATGTACTTTCTAACTTTTGCACCTGTACAGAACACTTAGCCTCTCCATGCTTCATCTTGCTCTGCTTCTTCCAATAGCGCCTGCTGCTCCTGAATCGATCCTCTGAGCCGGAATGCAGATAGACGATCATTTTTAATTGGGTTGTTTTTGTTCCCCTCCCTGTCCCCCGGCCGAGCAAAAATTATCACTGTACACAGGAGGAATCTGCGCCTACATCAGCAGTCCTGCTCGTATATCGCTTTTTTTTTTTCTTCCTTAAGTTGGTGAAGGAAAGCTGAAGACTTTGTCCCATAGGTTTTTTTTTATCCCAACATTTAAAAAAAAAAAAAATTATTTTAATTTTTTTTTTTTTTTTGCTCTGCTAAAATGAAATGAAAAAAAGATAGCACCTTCTATTTATTCAGGTTTCAATTTGCTTTGGATTCTTTTGGATGATGTTTTTTTCTTTTTCTTTTTTTTTTTTTTTTTTTTAAGCCTTGTGATTGAATCATGCCACCTCCATGCCTATACTTTTAGCCTCAATGTAAAATACAATGAGATGTATATTGAATTTGTGCGTTAACTTTCATAATGGTTCTAGGACATGGGCAGACTTTTTCTTTTTTTTTTTTTTTTTTTTTTTTTTTTTTTTCCTTTTTTTTATTGTAAATTTAGAATACTACAATAAAAACAGCGCACAGCTTTTGATGAAAAGAAACCCATCGTCCTCTCGCTCTTTGTAGCCGCGGTTCATATGGAGGGTCGTGGAAAAATTGTAGATGCTGATGATTAACTTTGAGGTATTTGTGCTGCTTGGATTTTATATATTAACGTCAATGGTGTTGTGCGAAAGTATCTGAAGTTGTAAAAACTCGACCTGTGAGTCAAATCGAAAACGGCGTGAATATCCTTTCCTTCATTTCTACATTCTTTTAAATGACAAATTATGACACTATTATTATATGGGGAGAAATACCATATTTAAATGACACCAAGTTATAAATCTCTCTATAGAATTAATTTTTTTTTTTTCTTTATTTGATCTCTCACAGGTTAAATAGTAACAGCTTGATTTCTATTTAAAAATTTGCATTAACTTGTCTCAACAATCGCACCTGGTTTAAGAGTCTTTTGTATTAAATCTTTCTGGACCAAAAAAATATTTAAACCAGTATCTCAACGCGCTTAAGTTGTCAGTCGGTTACTTAAATCGAGTTTTTGTGGATTCAATTGTGTTATAATTGAACAACCCCCAACTGGGTTCTCCTGCTTTCTCTTAAAAATGAATGAAAGAAAAATAAACAATAAAACCTGCCTAGTTAGTTTATTGAATTGTTGCTAGGCAAAATGATTTTTTGTTTTTTATTTATTTGTTTATTAAGGCAAAAGTCATGCTGGAACAGGTTTGAGTCTCCTAGTTCAAGTGAAGGAAAAATTAAATGCTCTCACATCCTAAGACACCTAAACAATTGTGTGTCTTAAGTTTGAAGAAGAACCACATATGGCTGGAAAACTCGGTGTCATATGCTCACATCGTAATTACAGCGTTGATCAGGTGTCCTGTGATTTCTTGAGCCAATCAAAAACAAGTGGGCGGGGCCAATGTCTGGAAAAAGTCATAAATGGCGGCGCTGCTCGTCAGTAAGTACAGCTCGCTTCTTTGTCTTCCTGTTGTTTGATCTTCCAACATTCCACAGATTTGGTAGTAAAGGTTTGTTCTTTCTCTCAGGTTTTTCTTATTAGCACTTTGTCATGAATGTATAACAAGTGCTTCAGCTTAACAAGATGCTTAGAAAATGTGTGCCTCGTTTAGTTTTTCAGTTATTGGTTACAGTTACGTTAAGTTTATTTGTGTGACGCACAAACCTACTAATGCTGCAAGTTGAGTTTCCACTTTTTTATGGAGAATTCTTTTAGGAAATAAGGTCCATACATACATGGCCTCGACAGGAGGACAAATTATCTATCTAAATTGATCTATCTATCTACTAGGCGTTCCTATTACCAGGTTGCCATAGAAACTGTTATTAGTGTGTGTGGTGCAATCAGCGTTTCACTTTTAATGAATCACGTTTGCTAAACTCACATTGCTGGCTGGTGAATTAAGTCACTAAGTCATTCTTATATATATTTGCATAAATGTACATACTTTTTCTCATGACACACCCACATCTTGTGGGCACATCCTCCAGCACTGCTCGTCTGGTACCACCTTCTCTCAGAATGAGTGGTAAGTATACTTCAAGGCTCGTCTCTGTTTTTGCCAAAGTGATGGAATGAACTTCCCCTAGATGTCTGTCCCTGGCTATCTTCAAGCGACGGTTGAAGACCTACCTCTTCCTGAAACACTTCAATTTGTACTTTCCAAGTTTGTAGAATTCAAGCGTTATATTTATATTGAGACCCGAAGTCGACAACTCTCCTGTATGGTTTGTGGTTGTTGGTTACTGCGTGTGTGAACGCGTGTCGGTGTTTGTCCGAACGTTCTCATAACGTCGAGGGTGGAAAGTCGCACAAGCCTTATGAGCCAAATTATCTTTCACCTGAATTCTCTGAAGCAGTCCGTGTTGGGAATTAAGGTTGAAGGGCCTTGAAAAAAAGTTCCTGTATTTTTGTAACATTACTGTATTTTTCTCACCAAGATCTTGTATTAAACCAGTTGATAAGACAGTTGGACCACTGCACAAAATCATCTCCAGCCCACCCCAAAGATTCTAAATGGAGTTAAGGTCCAGACTTTGGTGTGAAAATTGTCTAATGCTCCCTGATCAACTTTTTAAATTTTAGCCTGATGAATCCTGGAATATGGCCATGCTACCAGGAATGTAAAAAAAAAATCTATTGATGAAGAAACCTTTTGGTATATTCATACCCATTTTAAAAAATTTTTTTTTGGGTGCATAATATTGTTGAACTTAGACCTAACCAACGGAAGCAACCCCAGATCATAGCACTGCCCCCACAGGCTTGTATGGTATGCACTATGCATGGCTCTGTAGTTCTCACTCTGAAACGGTAAGTCTGGACACTTCAAATGGAATTTTTCTATTGCTCCAGAGGCCATCTTTATGCTAGCAAATTGAAGTCTTTTCTCCAAGTAGCCTTACAGAAGAGTGGTTTTCTCTCTCTCTCTCTCTCTCTCTCTCTCTCTGTCTGTCTGTCTGTCTGTCTGGAGAGTTGGTAGGTAAGTGCTTAAGGCATTAGAAAGTCTCAAGTTCAAGTAACAGCACTACCAAGCTGCCACTGCTGGGCCCCTGAGTAAGGCCCTTCACCCTCAACTGCTCAGTTATAAGTCAATCTGGATAAGGGTGTCTGCCAAATGCCATCAGTGTATCGCCTACCTACCTACCATAGATAGATAGTTTGTCATACGTTCATTTCACAAGCAGGCTGGACACAGTGTGTACTGGCTCTTTTTTAGGGTCTTATCTTCCGGTGGTAACTTCATTTATGGCCAGCTCGTGTCAAAATGTTCACCAATATCCAAGGCATTCAACTTTCAAATCAGACACGCACACAAACCGGACACATTTAAAGCAGTATTTTCTTCAATAGCCGAGCCTGTATAAACAGCTCATGTTCGTTTTCAGCTTGGTTTTAAATAAACAGCGCTGTAAGACATACCACTTTTATTAAATGCACAGAAGTACAAGGAACATTTTCACTGACTGCAGGGAAGCTGCTCTCAGGATGCACAAAGCGTAGAGAATACTGATCGAGTCGAAGCAGTGAGACTGAATCTGCCAGGAGCAAAAGAAACCGAATCATTCGAATGCTCTCATACATGCACATACTATGCACATTTTTGTTTTGTTTTGTTTTGTTTGTTTGTTTTTGCACCAGGACGTACACACTTACTCGCTCTGAAACACACAGTCATTGTTAAAAAGATTTCTCTGAAATAAAAAATAGCAAATTTTCATAATTCGGTTTTGTAAAATATGAAACCAGAGGAAATTAGAAGCCCAAATTAAAGGTGGGTTCCGAAAAAAGAAAAGAAATTGAAGTGCCGGTTTCATTTGAAAAACAAAAACAACCCCATATATATATATATATATATATATATATATATATATATATATATATATATATATATATATATATATAGGAGGTAGGGACGACAAAGAGAATGAAATTAACCTGGACATGGAGGATGCTGGTCACCATGGCAACCTCTGTTCATACACATCATCACAAGGTAAAAAAGAGCAAATGGAAAAATAAATAAATAAATACAAAAAAATCAACCAATGATGCAATCCTCACTGATACTGTGAAGTTTTTGTACAGTACATTTTGTCAGACAAAATAATCTGTATTTACACACCTGTGGCCCCTTTTTGAATCAGTGTCACATGGTTGACATTACTTCTTGAACAGAATATATATATATATATATATATATATATATATATATATATATATATATATATATATATATATATAAAATCATACTATTCATATACACAAAGATTTGATCTGTACAGCATGGGTTAATGAAATACAGGCTGGCTGTTGAGAGCAGACGGATACTGTATGTGTATTATATGAACAGTACATTATATTACTTTTCAGGTCATTTTAATATAAATAAATAAATACAATGTTTTAAAAATTCGGACTAAATATAGTTCTGGAATATATTTCTATTTTCTTTGGAATTTTAAATAATTTTAAATAAATCCAAATTTAGCGCCAGATCCAACCCAGATGTAAAAAAAAAAACATTTCAGGTATAAAATGAAAATAAAGAAGTCTATATTAATTAATATTATTATTATAAATAATAATATTCATTTTACATTTATTATTCATAGAATCTAGCTGATTATCAAAGGGGGAAAAATCTCTTTCTCGCTTCTAAAATTCAGAACAGATATAGTTCTTGAATATTTTTCTATTTTCTTTGCAATTATTATTATTATCTATTTAATTTTTGATAAATCCAAATTTTGTCAGATCCTATTCAGATTCAACCAAAACAATTATAATTTTAGGTATGAAATGAAAATGAAGAAGTCTATAATAAATAGTATTATTATAAATAATAATATTCATTTTCAAATGATTGTTATTGTTATTATTCATATAATTTGTCTAATTATCAAAGGAAAAAAAGTCTATTTCTGTGTTTTTCTTTTTTTTTTTTGACTCTTGGGAAAAAAAATTATTCCAGTTTTTAATCCTCTAGAAAGAGTTTCGACATCAGAGTACGAAGGACAGTAAATGTAGATGATGAGCATTTACATTTTTGATTGCACAGATCGCGAGAAGTGAGGACGTCCACCGATTAGCGAGAAGACGTGTGTGTACAGGAAGACTTACTCTGACTTAATAAACTAGAACCAGAAAGATGAGGAGGAGGCGGGGTTTCATCTGGAACGAACCAATGAAATTGTACGTTTTGATGGGTGTAGCAGGGTCAGTAAGTCTTCCTGGAAATCTGGTCTTCTTTTCACAAAGCAGGTGAGACTCAACCACACACACACACACACACACACACACACATACGTACACACTGAATCCTGGCTCCCTTCATAGGGTCTTTATCTCCTGGTGATGACCTCAGGGAAGGCCAGCTCGTATCACATCACAGTGCCCACCAAAATCCAAGGCTTTCAAATAGCCAACTTTTACATTTTACACACACAAAAGAAAATAAAAACAGCAAAGGATATTTAAAGCAGTTTTTTTTTTCTCTCATAGTAAGTAACAGATCTTAAAAAAAAACGAGAATTCGTTATTTATGATTTCGGCTTATAATCATAAGTGCAAATAAAATCCGCCTTCTTGTATCCATTCGACATTTCCGTCATTCATAGAAAACTCACTTTGACCTCCTGAAATATCAAACGCAAAAAAACACCAGAGGATATAAAAACGTGGCTGCTTCACGCCACTGAATATCCTCTCGCCGTGTCATTGCACAGGACCGAGACGATCACATTGATTGAGCCGAGCAAAAGAAAACGGCCCTGCGATTCAGCGATTCCGTTCACCGTCCAGACGGAGTTCCGCTGCTGGTGACTTTTTGCCACTGTGCTCTCACTGAAACCCCACAGAAAAAAAAACTGACCAATCAGATGAGCTAACAGCTGTCCTGACATCTGCACAACTGCTTCACGGCGACCAGAATTTTCACCGTTTCTTTCCACTGTGCTTCAAAAACCCAAAACCTTCGTTCCATCACTCTTCATTTTGAAAACATTCTGGTGGTTTTCCATCTCACGCAGTTGCATTGCAGTCTGTGCTCAAAGCCAGAACAGTGACAAAGTTGTGCTAATAAACGAGCCGTTCATGACTCTAAATTAAGAATTCTCCATTTTTTCGGGAAGTGTAAATAAAAAAAAGGAATGGCACCACGGTGGCAACAAAGGACCGGATGAGAACAAGTCCAGAAAAAAAAAAAAAAAGAATTCCCTTTTTTCTAAACTGTCCATTTTTCACAAATGTGTATCATCTCTGACAATTAAGCGTAAGCCTTTACTGTTTAAATCGTTTTTTTTTTTTGCTTTTTGCTTTTAGTTTTGCTTGTACTTCGGCTGGACGTTCCTCCAGTCACTGCGATGAAGAAAAACAAAAAGCCTCCTAAAACATCCAGGAGTATTTACACCGATCGGCCTGATTTCCCTCCGCAGCCTTCACCGTCGAAACCCGAACAACTCAAAAGTAGTACAATTTGAAGCGGGGAGGATACGGATGTCCCAACAAGAACAGCAAAAAAAAATTTGCAGAAATGTACGTGATCAACTTTAGGGCCTGTAGTCTATGTGATAAAGAGGCAGAAGCACAAGCAAGAACATTTAAGCCCAATTTTTTGCTCACACATAAACACACACACACACACACACACACACACACTCATATACACACAGACATTCAGCCCAGGATGTCCAGATAAACAGGTGAAGCCTTGGCCAGGCTCTGGAGCAGATTGTGAATCTCTTTAATGTTGAGTCTCATGTACGGTTCACGCTGCCAGCAGCCCATCATCAGGTCATACACCTCTTTGGGGCAGGTGCGAGGCCTCTGCAGAACCCTGCCCTGTGTGATACACTCGATCACCTGCAGGGGGAGCCAACAATAAATAAACACAGCAGGTTAGTCTACCAACAAGAGATTTAAATTTTTGAACTAAATTCAACAAAACTTGCATTATCTACACCAGGGGTCTCCAACACACACACACACACACACACACACACACACACACACACACACACACACACACACACATTAATCCATCTGAACATTTAATTTTAAATATATGTTTTACTCATTTCATATCTGCATTTGATTATTGGCTTTTTTTTGGCTTGTTGGTTTGTTGTTTATCCCATATCTATTTTAAATACGGTTGATTAACCAGTTAGTGGGATCACTCCTACCATGTCAGGTACCTGAAAAAGTCATCTGTCCAGCTTAACAGGCATCTGCCCAAACTTCCAAATGATTACCTGCATATTTGAAGCCATACGAAAGCTGTTGTGGGCTTCATAGCATGATTAAATTATGGGAGTTCCTCGAACTGACCTCGTTGTTGGACAGCTGGTACCAGGGCTGCTTGCCGTAGGTGAAGATCTCCCACAGGACCACACCCAAACTCCACACGTCGCTCTCTGTGGTGAACCTCCGGTACATGATGCTCTCAGGAGGCATCCAACGGATGGGCAGCATGGTGTGACCACCCACCTGAGAGCACACACAGGATCGGATTATTAAACTGGGGCTTTATGTTCTGCAGCTTTATAAAAACTGGACACTTCTTCTTATAATACAGAATAATACAGAAGAGGGAGGTGGTAATTCAAGAGGTGACACTCTGACACACACACACACACACAGAGTTCCTGGCAGTGTTAGCATGGTGCAGATTTGGGAGAGCCCTTCAGTGTCAGATGGTCTGAGCTTTTTTTGGAACAACGAACCGCAGGAGGCGATTGTTTTATCTTTAAACACTTTATATTTCAGTGGATTTAATCAGCGCATAATTCAACTATCAATTTTTTATAGCCAAAAAAGAAGAAAATTGTTCTGTAATGACGACTCAGTGTCTACAGCCGAGTGCGAAACATTCAAAAAACATTTTTAGGTTAAAGTGCAAAGTTTTATGGGAGGTTTTATTTGTTATGTAACAGCAAAAAAAATGTTTTTTAATGTTTTTCTTGCATTTTGTAAAGAAATCACAACTTTGTATTTAATTAGTTTATTGTCTATTTGTGGAGCTTCAATGAAACAGTTACTCTAATACTGGACCTACAATTTCACATGTGGTTCTATGAGTCTGTTGATGGAGATAACATAAAAAATGGAAGTTTTGGACGATGGGACAGATGAGAAGGTGATCAAGATGGACAGATTGAAGATCTAAGACAGCGTTTAATCAGGGATGAAGCAAGGCATAATTTCCACTGCACCACTATCAGCACCATCAGTATTGTTGGTAAAATTGGAGGTAATGTCCCATGTTCACAATTTACTGTGGGAAACCTGACTTTTCCAGCCATATGTGGTTCTTTCCTATAAAGTTAAAGACACACAATTGTTTGGGTCTTCGGACTAGGATGCCCAAACCTGTTCCAGCATGATAATGCCCCTGTGCAGAAATCCAACTCCATGAAGTCCTGCTTTACATGAGTGAAAGATGAAAGATCTCCTGCTATAGAGCTCCAACCCTATTGAACACCTTTGGAATGAATGATGGCACCCCAGGCCTCCTCACCTCACCTACATCCGTACATGACTTTACTAACAGCCTTGTGACTGAACACACAAAATCTTGTGGAACACCATCCCAGAAGAGTGGAGGTTATTATGAGTAAATAAGGACTAGATGTGGAATTGGATGTTCAAAAAACGCATGCATATTGTGTTCAGGTGTCTACAACAAAAAGATTGTACATCAATTGCTTTCAGTCGATTGTTTTTCTTAATGTGGATGGGAGCACTTATATACTCCAGAGACATTGTTATTAATTACATACATTACGAATATTCCAGTCTCCTTACCCTGTAGTAATCTGTGCTGTAGACGTCTCTGGACATGCCAAAGTCTCCGATCTTCACGAGCAGATTCTCCCCGACCAGGCAGTTGCGTGTTGCCAGGTCTCTATGAACAAAATGCTGCGAAGCCAGATACACCATGCCGGCTGCGATCTGCTGAGCAATGTGCAGCATCTGAGACTGCGTCAGTTCCATCATCAAACTCTGCTGCCCGTCTGCTACTAAAATCGCATCTGGACCGTGAGCCCTGAGCAGCCGACAGAGAGAATGAGATGGTAAGAAAAGCATTCGTCATGTACAACTGAACATATTCATACATCCTTGTGTTTAAACACAAAAATCAATTAACAACAAAATATTTTTTCTTTTCAACACCAATTTAAAAAGTATGCATCGTATATTTGCGATTAACTTATATATAATTATTAGTAGATGTTCTATACCTTTATTACTTTTTCAACAATCCTCCCTCCATCTATTAAAATTGTTGAAGTTGTGTAGAGACAACAATATGACCTCTTCACAAAGACAACAATGCTGCTGAGCAGAACGGAATACTTTCATAGAACATATCTGGCTTTAGCTACCAGCTCCAAACACATGCCTGAGGAACTTGTTGAGATCTCCATGCTTCATGTACTCGAACACCATGATGAGGGGATCGCTTTCCACACACACGCCATAAAATGTGACAATGTGCTCATGCTGCAGGTTGGTCAGAAGCTCCGCCTCTCGGTGGAAGTCAGCCCGCCCGCTCTCACTCGCCTCTTTCAGGGTCTGTGAGAATTTTTTTTTTGGGGGGGTGGGGATGGGGGAACAAAAAAAAAATTCAGAATACTCTTAAAATCTCGTTTCTAAATAAACTATTCTATTAAAAAGATTATTTTGTAAGGGCTCTTAAACATTTGTTCTTAAAAGAAACACGTTTTCGGATGCTAAACCAATTTCTTAAAACGTTGACTTTGCACAAAGGGTTCCTCAAGGAATTCTATTTAGAACTCTTCACCAAAAGAAAACCCCTTCTCCATAGGGTTCTACAAAAACCTTACACACATCCCTTTTGTTTCTATATGACAGTCATTTAACGGTAAAATCCTCCCTTAGCATGAATAACAGCTTTACACACTCTTTGCAGCTGGACAGTTTGTTTATCCAAACGTTCAGCTAAAACACTTTGCCGTGCTTCTTGTAAAACTCGTGTTCTTCACTAGTTCACTATATTGCTTTTTGATCTTGCGATCCAGTTCATCTCAGAGTAGATCAATTGGATTTAGGCGCGAATAGTTGGCAGGCCATTCCATTAAAGACAACAATCCAGATGATTCGATAAATAGCTCGGACGTGCGCTTCGGCTCATTATCTTGTTATATGTTGAAGTTGGTTCAATAAGCCGCAGTCCAGGCAGACTTGCATGGTGTTGAATTATGGAATGGTTGCCATGTTGGTTCAGGATTCCTTTCACCAGGAATAAGTCTTCAAAACATTACACTTCCATCTCCATGTTGGACCTATTCTCCGTCTTACAGATGTTCTTCTTTTAGAGACAAAATCGTCAAATTTGGATTTCGAACTTTCTTCCACTGTCCAATTCTTGTGTGTTCATTCCTTTTAAGGAGTCTGTTACATATACACAGCAAGAACATAAAACAGATGGGTGTTTTTAAGTATTTATGCTACAACAAAGTTCATCATAATAAAATCTAAAAGAATTGCAGCTATTTAAAAGGATTCTACTTGGGGGCAAATATGTGGCAAGACTTTACAAAGAACCATAAAATCCATATAGAATCTATAATGTTTTCCCCTATGGAGCAACCAAACCATCTTTAAGAGTTCTAGATTTTCACTGTAATGTGTTCACTTTGCAAGAACGATCCCTTAAGTGTTTTTGGGGGATTATCAAGGATTACTGCCTGCTAAAGCAGTAATAAAACTGTATATTGTTCTTCTACAAAGAACCATTCAGTCTAGATTTCATTTTTGTATGAAAGAAAACAGTACATTGTCACATTTTAAAGGTATTTTTAAAAGGTTCCGTGTGACAATTAAGTCACTGCATCCTAACTAAAACCTACCTAGAACCTTTTTTAAAAGACTCCTTTCTCTCAAAAGGATTACCCAAGAAACTCTTTATACTGCCAGATGGATCCTTTAAAAGTGTTAATTGCTAACTAGCATATTTCTAGCATATGAAACTCGAAGGATCTCAGGATCTCATACCTTGACAGCTACCAAAATCTTCTCCTGGTCTGGGGACAAGTTATAGCACTCAGCTAGGAACACTTTCCCGAAAGCTCCCTCTCCTAGTTCTCTCTTCAGGACTATGTTGTGCCGTTTGATGTGTTGCACAACTGGAACAAAGAATGCATCACATTAGCTCACTGTCAAGAGCGAGTGCAAATAACAGGACAGACCTTGAGCAGAACCATGCAAATGAATCATGGAAAAGAAATCACAGAGCTAATTTCTGTAAAAATCTACATGTAGTGATTCACTTCAATGTTGTTGCCATGGCAGTAGAGAAGGTGAGTTTAGTATGACGACAAGCGGAGGCAAGCCCACGTCTGGAATCAGTTTCAGATGGTTGGGATGGAGTGAAGTGAGGTAGTGTATCTGTGTGTATCTGTGTGTGTGTGTGTGTGTGTGTGTGTGTGTGTGTGTGTGTGTGTATGCTGGGCTAAGTTGTTTAAGGTGGTCGAGCAAGCCATGGAAACTCACAAGTGTCTGATTTCAGCACACTGCCAGGATTGCGGAAGTACTGTGGGTTCTCGATGACTGGGATCTTGGTCATGCCGATGATGACAGCGTCTGGGCCCATCTCGGAGGAGGATGGTGTGTTGTTGCCATTGGAGACATGGTGGAGTGGGCTGGCTGAGTCGTCATCATTGCTGATTACTGAGGAGGACCCTGCAGTGGAGGAGGGAGAGCAATGTGCCACAAATACACGATTATAAAAATATCAGTCTCAAATGGTGGATTTGATAATAGTAATATTTATATATATATATATATATATATGAATATATATATATATATATATATATATATATATATATATAACATTAGCAACAGAAGATCTGCAAAAAAAACAAAGGTTTATTTTTCGTTGCAAACTTTGTCTAGGTTATCTCCTTGTAAAACTGTGTCAAAAACCTGCTGGTTAATTAGCCTTTTATTTGTCACGTATACATTACAGCATAGTGAAATTCTTTTCCATCACAATGCCTGAGACAGTACAGCCCCCCTTGGCTTTGCTTAAGGTCCCAAGTGTGGCAGCTTGGTGATACTGAGGCTCGAACCCCCAACCTCTAAAATTAGCAACCTAGAGCCTTAACCATACAGGCTCTTTTATAGGATGCAAATGCGATCATCAAAGAATCATAGTTACTATCATTTACAAATTTTAGTAGCCAAGGCAACATTAAATGAGAAAGCTCCGAATAGAATAGAATATATGTATAGTAAAGAATAAAATATATAGAGAAATAGTATATGGAAAATGTCAATAAATTACCATATAAAGGGTTGTGCAAGCAACTACACACTACTGCATTGTCTTCTGGCCACAACCCTAAACCCAATCCAGGAATCCTAAAAGGAAATCCTAAAAAACCTGTAGCATATGTGACACATGCTTACCTTTCAGCCCAAACTTTGAGCTTCGACCATACTTTAGAAAGATGAGCATCAAGATGCACCCAGTGAGCGCAACCCCAGCGATCCCTACCACAGCATAAACCTAGGACAAAAATACGCCAGAAATCCAAATAAGGGCTCGATTTTAAGTAAACCATTAAACTGTAGTGTACTGTAATCAAATGATTAGTTTACAATTACTAGATGAAGCTCCTAATCAAATTGAAAGCATTTTATATTTTTTTCGCATTTACTACAAATGAACACTTACGGCCACTTTGCCTTCTTGACTTCCTGGGATTTCTAAACGAAGCACCAAAAAACAATGTATGTTTTCTAAAAGTCTTCATGATTTAGCGAGTATTCAGAAGAAAATCAATGAGCAAAATTAAAATGAACATACCTGGAATGTCAGTTGTGTCTAAGCAGAGAATTCATACACCATAGCCAACAGAATATGACAGAAATTGATTAAAATCATGAGCGTCCATTCAAGTGCATCATAAATTCAGTATTTTAACATGGTACAATGGCAAGAAACTCAGAGCAAAACGTGCTTCGCATGCAATGACATATATATATATATATATATATATATATATATATATATATATATATATATATATATATATATATAGTTTTTTTTTATACATATATTTTAAATATATGTTTAACTCATATATTAGTATTTGGTAATAAAGGTTGGTTTTCAAACTAAAATAAACGTCAGTTAATAATAGAGACAGAGTCACCGATACAGATAGTTTTTCCGTTTGCTGTAATTACAAGAGCGGCCTCTAGGGGCGAATCATTGATTCCACGTGGTTTGTTTTTAAACGTGCTTCATGGAGAGAGCCATATTATATTTATTAGATATAATTGATAAATTATTCATATTTACTTCCTTTAGCACATTTTCATGATTCTGTACCTTTTTTTTGTAAAAAAGTTTAGTATTATTTTACAAAGAGTGTTAAAACTATCCATTTTTAAAACTATCGGTTGATTAATCGGTTATTGGCAAGAACGATCCAACCTAGTTATCGGTATCTATAAAATCGATCGACCTCTAGTTATTAACATAGCCGAATTATTTGTTCGCTTCACCCACCAACTATATGCATATGTATAAGTATTTAAATGTTATGATTTCAATAGCAATAAATATGAATAAATGTCATAATGAGAGTAATAATTCTCTTTTAATTAGCATTAGGAAGCATAATAAATAAATGTAAAATCCTAATAAAATCTTTACAGAAATATTGGTAGTCACTTGGGAACATTTAATTTTCTATACCAGACTGACCCAGCCCCCCTCGGAAGATAGAAAAAATTAGATCGCCCTTACAGTGAAAAAGTTTGGGGACCCCTGACTTTGTTTAAATGCTATATAAGGCCTCCTGATGGAAAACACATTCTAATTGCAATTGTAGCATCTCAGATTTGGCAATAAATGATGACTGTATTGCTTTGGAGACCTGATAAAACTGGCATACTTTGTGTAGATTTTTACATGGGTGGGGTGAAGTCATTTTGGAGATAGCTACTGGAAAAATCGATGAAAACCTACAGTACTGCTCAGGTGGAAAACTCAGGAATAGGATAGAAAACCCTGCGGTCGAAGTCAAATTTGCAACCAACAAACACAAAACAGTTGAACCAACATCAAGAAATGAAACTTACGCATAGCCACAGATTACAAAGAAATGAAGTCATGCACTTTCTGATAGAGTGACTTACCATAGTAGAACTCTGTAAAGCAAATGCAAGCACATGGTTACAATGAGGTATATAAATATATAAAAGAGGCAAGTACCAATTTCCATACTGCAAATATAAGTGAAGGAGGATTCTGGTTTCACTTTTGTTTCTAGGGGAGTGTGTGTAAAAAGCAGGAATAGGGAAGACTTTTGTTATATATTTTACTTCCTTTATCAGTCTAGCAACTATGTTACAAACCACCTTTGTGACACAATTCCTCTTATCTCATGTTTTGCATGTTGGTGTCCTTCAATGCACCTCAGTATTAAAAATAATAGTTTGATCCATTGTCTATTCTGGGTCCAGAGATGAGACCTATGCAAAAGTACATGTAGTATTCAAGGGGATTTAAGGTCCTGTTTTGATGTTACTAAGCATGTTAGCATCTTTTAGGGAGATTGAGGATGATACAAACTTTAGAGTTCGAAGAGAACTTCAGTTAAATTGATTTGTATGGCACTTTTAACAATGGATATTGTCTCAAAGCAGCTTTACAGAGATAAAGAGGTTATAAAAATATGTATAAGTTTGTTTCTTATAATTGTAAGTTTATCTCTGATGAGCAAACCAGTTGCATCTGTGGCAAGGAAAAACTCCCTGAGATGTCATAAGGAAGAAATCTTGAGAGGAACCAGACTCATCTGGATGGCACCGAATGTCCATTCCAATCTCTCTGAAAGTGGCTAAATGAACTGTGGACACATTTACTATCATGTAAGCTGGCTGGAAAAGCTTAGAAGGAGCTTTGTTGATCATTATCTTTGTTAATTATTATATTTGCCAGACAGCATGGATTATGACACTGTTAAGGCTGTCCATAGCTTGTAAGTGTTAGAAGTTTTGGAACCTTATGAAAGATTTAAGCACAAACTTATGAGGAGTTCACCAGGAGAAGACTCTACTTGGTCACACCAAAACAAGTTTTCTTCGCTCTGAAGCATAGCTAGAAATGACCAGAATAGACTAGAAAATCCCCTTTATAGGAGACCAAAATTGGTTTGAAAGAGGCAGATGTAGAGGACAGGGGGCGTATGGAGACGGATGATCTACTGTGACTGTTTTATATATATATATATATATATATATATATATATATATATATATATATATATATATATATATATAAATGGTTCAGATTTTATTCTAGGAAGTGTCTTAGTGGAAAGGTTGTTCCAGTGGTTCAAGTGTCTTGAATTTGTGCTGACTGCCATTCTGATGATCTTGCAAATAATCTTCCAGAACGTTTTTCTGCTTCTCTTGTAATTTGATCCATGCAAAATGTACTGGTGGTGTCCTGAAATATTCTGACCTATACCTAGCCTAATGATGAAGCACAATGGTCAGTGTGCCCCTAGTATAAACGATACTAGAGGAGATTGATGATGCAATCCTTATATAAAAAGCGATGCCTTTTAGTTAAACCCCTCTGCTACCCTTTAGAGACTTGTTAATGCTGTTCTTGCTGGTGTACATAATTGTATGTTATATTGAGATGATTTGGAGGTGCAGTTTTGTAATTGGGGCAGCCATGTTGGGTCTATTAGAGCTGTATGTCAAATCAGACCAATTTTATGTTGAACGTAACAAAGTGAGAATTTGCAACTGTACTTTTCTCTATCCATAACCTATTGTCAGTTGCATAAATTTTTATGAATAATTGTTATAACAAAGAATTTTAAAAAGCCTTTAACTGCAAATCTGATCCCTGCATCTACATTGGTACAGGTCTCTTAACTGTCAGCTGTCTTTTGGTAGATGAAGGCCTTGTTTTTTTTCTCCTGTTTGACTGCCCGTGATTTTACTAGGCCTTTACTAACACTGAGGTATATGTGGGCTCAAATCTCTTACCTGTTATTGTCTGAACAGATCATAACCTCCATTTTTTTTTACAAACCATTCACAAACCAAGATTAAAGTATCATGGTTTGAATATACAAGAATAAAATCTGTATGTAAACCTTAATTTATGTTGTTTTAGACTTTTTAAGTGTGAAGCATACTACATGTAAGACCACATATTATTATTAGTTTTTGCTTTGGATGTCAGTAGACATTGTTAATTTTGATAACTGGATAAGGTTTACCCATCACTTTCTTGTTGAGGCTTTAACTTTACAAAATACACCTTGGAAAAGCCACAACTGAACAAATAGACACAAGAGAGATACTGAAGAAGACCAAAGAGGAATTTTGAAGGAACTGTTGAGCTCCCACATTCTAAGGTCTGTGTGCACAGTTTACTAGGAGCCTTGTATTAAAATTAGTAAATGGAGGCCTAACCCTAGCCCCCAAATATACCACACTAATGAAAAAGAAAAACATTAACTTCCTTATCTGACTGAATTGATCTACTTTCTGGCTACAAGCCTAGCTGGGGGTTTCCTGTTCACACTGGTAAACCACTTGCTACTAAACCTGAGTCACCCATGTGCTTTAGTCTTGGTTTTAACACTGAGATTGGAACAATATCTAAAGTTGCACCCACCTGTCCCAGAGTGGTCCACGTCAGGGGTAAACATGAAGTGAGCGGTGACGTTCCTCTGGTCTTTGCCGTACTCGTTGCTGGCCAACAGTGTGTAGACGCCATTGTGGATGTGTGTTGGGATTTCAAGCTGCAGACAGCCGTGGTACTCACTCTCGGTTGAGTCATGGATCTGAGTCTTCATGTAGTACTTCTCCTCCAGGAGTTTGCCCTTGTGGTACCAGCGCAACTCAGGTTTGGGGTTTCCAGTCACACTGAATGGGATGCACCAATCCTGGCTGCGCGAGGGCGTCTCCAGTTCCAGGATAATCGGCGGAACTGAGCCAGTTAATGGGTATGAAAGGAAAGATGAGGAAGAGAAGGAAAGGGAAAGAAAATGAGAGGAGAGGAAGTGTGACCACAGATCATGGCAGGAGACAAACCAGAGGGGTGAAGTCGGAGTGTGGTGAGATTTAGAAGCAGTTTGGTTTGGAAAAGTGTGACCAAAGGGAAAAGTACAAAAGGGAATACTAGGAGGAGAAATTGAACAGAACAATAAAAAATGAAAATAGCTTGCTGGAGCATAAGGGGGCAGTAAGGCCAAAAATAAACCAATAAACAAGCAGTAAAAAAACTTGCGCTTTGAATATCTTGGTATAGTACTAAGTAAAAATACTGGAAACAATGCCGTGGTCCATTACTTACATTTGCCTTTAGTTAATGCTAGAAAGAAGCCCATCAGCAGAGTCTCACAGGACTCATTTTCAACACAACTAATTATAGGCCTGGTGGTTTTGAAAAGTAACTGCATGCGAGGCCTCTAGTGTGCAACAAAATTGCTCGTTTTAACACACACGTTTAAAGACGTTCCCTGCGCAATAAATGGCAGCAAAGTAGTTCATCGCATATTCAAACACACTCACACATACACACACACACACACACACACACACACACACACACACACACACACACACACACACACAAAGGACTGAGTGCTTACAGAGGATATTGAGGTTGACAGATTCCTCAGATTGACCCACAATATTCTCAGCGCTGCAAATGATGGTTCGGCCATTGTCACTGTGGGAGAGGTTCCTCAGTATCAACATAGACTGCAGGTCAACTGTGTTCATCTGGTTGAGGGATAAATGTGAGAGGATTTTAGGGGAATATTTGTAATTGTTTGATATACATTGAAGCTGTTTATCCAGAGAAGCTCAGGATTCTGTACAGCATTGATGGGCAGTATCAAAGTAAATGCAAATCATTACTGTACTTAAGTAGCTTTTTCACATATCTGTAATTTACTGAAGTATTTCTATTTGGGAAACTTTTACTTTAACTTCACTACATTTCAAAGTCAAATATCTGTCTTTTTGACATCAAATTATTTTTTTTTCTTTGTAATTTATGAGCGAATAAAACCTAACCGGTCAACGGGCAGCAAGCCACCAATCAGGATAGATTTGTTTTGAACTTGTTTTGAGTGCCGATTGGTGTATCTACTTAGCACAAGCATACAGTTCAGTGTCAGTTCAACAGCAAGCAGAACATTTAGAGCATAAGAAATGATAGAAGAAACTCCTGACTCTAACTTGTCACAACACTCTTGGCCTTATTTCTGGAATTTTTTAAGAAGGCTTTGGCCTCATGATAATTTTAATAGATATCAATCAGTGTTTGACTCATTAATATCCTTCTATTAATAGATTGGTAAACTGAGAGTGAGTCTTTTTACTTAAACTGAGTTGTTCGAGCAAGAGCCTTGTGACAAAATTGATCAAAGAAACATCATAGCTATAATAAATCATATAATTTTGGACACCTAAGTAAATTTAAAGGCAAATACTTTTACTGGTGTAATATTTTATCTAGTGTTTCTCTACTTTGACTCAAGTACATGGTTTGTATACTTGGTCCACCACTGCTGTACAGTGTATTGCTCACTGCAAGAATACTTAAAGTTCAATGCAAAACTTTCCAAAGGTTCCAAGAATAAACACAAACTAATCCATTTTTTTACTATCCAAAGAACTTTACATTTTTATTTTAAGATTACAACCCCAAATTCAAATAAATTTGGGACAATGTGTAAACTTGAAGTAAAAAAACACAATTTACAAATATTATAAACCCATATTTTATTCACAATAGAACATAGAAAACATATCAAGTGTTCAAACTGAAGAAATGTACCATTTTAAGGAAGAAATAAGGTAATTTTGAATTTGATGACTGCAGCAGGTCTCAAAATGTTGGGTCGGGGAAAAACGTGTGGAAAAAGTAAGTGTTATTAAAATAAAACAATTGGAGAAATATTTCGCTAATGAGGTTAATTGGTCAGTAAGATGATTATGTATAAATTGTGTATCTTAGAGGGTTTTCAGAAGTAAAGATGGGCCGCAATCTGTGTACAAATTGTGAAACAATTTCAGAGTAAAGTTCCTCAACATTAAATTGCAAAACTGTTAGTCTGTCTGCAGTCTAGACCTTTCACCATTCGAAAGCATTTGGAGCATCATCAAATTAAAAATACAACAAAGGACACCCATAACTGGTGAGCAGCTTGAATCCTGTATCAGACACATATGGGACAACATTCCTCTCCCAAAACTTCAGCAATTTGTCACACATGTTCCAGTGGTAAACATGGCCCTGTCCCAACTTTTTAAAAACCTGTTACAGAATTTAAATTCAAAATTACCTTATTTTTTCCTTCAAATAGTTAATATTCTCAGTTAAACATTTGATTTGTTTTATTGTGTATAGATTATGGATTTATGAGATTTGCAAATTTGCAGATTCTGATTTTTTTTTTTACATTTTACACAGTGTCCCAACTTTTTTATATTAAATAAACACCTTTAAACCCAGTAGTTTGGCATAAGTTCAAGTTGTAAACGTTATGTAAAGGTTCTGACCTCCAACAAACAGCATTACTACATAGGACAGTAGTAGTATCCCACAGACTGCTGTTTCCAAACAGGCACAAGAGACACTTTGTTGTAAATATTATAGTGGTTAAATTAAAAATTAATGAAAAAACTTTAGGCTTTCAGGAGTTAGAGCTGGGTTCCCACGGTCCGAAACATCTTGCACAGATTACTCTTCAAGACGTTCGGACCGTGGGAACCGGGCTCTAACTCCTGAAAGCCTATGTTTTTCCATTAACACATCCATTACTGGATGCAATGGCAATTAAGTGTTTAAAGCTTCCTTCTTAATGTACCCCTGGTGCTTTGTATAGAGTGGTTAGGACTCACGTGAGGGTCCCGTGGTTATACACGGGGCATTTCAGTACAATCCAATTTGATGTGGTTAAAAGCAGAGGACTTTCATTAGTCATTAAAAACTGTTCTTCCATGAAAAGTGTATACATGTTGGTAAGAATAAAGAAAGCTAAGGAATAAAACTTTTGGGGTTTGGTATTATTGGAAAATAACCAACAATTTGGTGTTGAGCTCCTGTTACCACCATGGAGTGTATTGATAAAAACATTTTATCCAGTTATAGTTGTACAATATAATGATACATTTTTTCCTGTTATCACTTTTGTTTTGGTAGATATAAGCAATCAACCTATAGACAATTATACAGTGGTGGCACTGGAGACTCCTTCAAAAACTTAACAGTTTTTCTTGGTTCTTGGTTTCAATCCATTTGAGGATTCATCAGCAAAAGACAGTTTATAGCTTGGAGATGTGTATTTACCTCATGGCTGGTTGCAAATGGTGTATATTCACTGGTGTTCAAATTCCAGTAAAGCACAGGGGCAGGAGAGCCGGAAGCATTACACACCACTATTGCATCACTTCCTGCCATCTGGTCAACGACAGGGGGGACAACCTCTACCTGTGGCGATTCTAGAAAGTGAGAAACATGAAAGTATTTTTGAAAACCTGTAGGATTTTCACCAGCTAGGCCCAAAGTGAGTACAGTTCAAAAGGAGCATTTGGTATGATTTGTCAAAAAGGGTCAAGAATAGGTCTCTAAAGGTTGAGTAGGTAAAGACTGATACATTCTGAATACATTGAATTCACTTTTCGTGCCTGTCTACTGTCAGCACCAAATTAAAAGTTCGTGAACATGCATTGAGGAGTCTAAGCAGGCAGTTGTTTTCTTTTTTCTTTGTAAAACCAAAAATTATCTAATTGATTGGTTATGGAATGAAAAATAGAATTCAAAGCTATTTACCGATTACCCTTACATCAATTAACGAGCATCGTTTTTAAAATCCCCATCACTAGAGGTCGACAGATTTTACCGATAGCTAGTTTGGATTGTACTTGTCGATAACTGATTAATCAACTGGGTTTTAAAAATGGATACTGGATATAATATGAAATAGTACTGAACTTTATTAAGAAAACATTACTGAATCATTATTCTGAAACTATTATATATATTACATATTAATTATATTAATAAATATTTATAAAAATAAAAGATATGCACTCAAACTAAGTCAAAAAGTAAAACTCCAAATAAATAAAACCAGTAACATCAAAAATAAAAATAAAAAGTACACTTAAAATAAACAGCAACAGTGAATCGTCTCTAGAGGCTGCTCTCATACTGGATAACACAACCCGGAAAAACTACCAGTATGGATTTTTGCTGATAGTTCTGGCAATCGGTGCAGAATAATCGGCAAACCGATAAATCAGTCGACCTCTGCCTATCACCACCAATGAATCAATCCATTTTGGGAAACCACAGCAAGTGTTTATTTTGGTTGTTTTTTTCTGGTATTTTTTCAAGTACAGCATAGTAATTATTATTATTATTATTTTTTGCTTACAGAACGGATACCTGGTTCCACTAAGAGCTTGCTTATTTAGACTGAAGGACATTTGAAAAAATAGCTGACAAGCGGCCCATCCAGGTCTTTCAGACCAGAAGGTAAGCTTCCTTAGTCAACTAATAAAATTGTATTAAGGATATAACATACATTTTTTAAATATGTAATTTCTACTTATTTGTACAAGGAAGAAACAAAAAATTTCATTTTGTGTGACTGTGTGTGTAGTCACTGTTTTACCACATGAAGGGACAGTAATCTTGTAGAGGGTCCTCAGTCTCCTGTCCTGCAGACACTGGAGCTGATCTTGCTCACTCAAATCCATCTTAAACTTGATCCAAATGTTTTCACATGTACACTTAAGTGGATTTCCAACCAGCAGCCTGTATGGCACAAGAAGCAGCTAATTTGTCCATTTATCATATATTAAAAACAGAACATTACGTGTAAATGTGTATATATATAAATAGCATGCCCATTGTACATAGATATTGTAAATGGTTGTAACGGGAAACTTACAGAGTCGAAACGTTGGTTTTGCGAATGGCAGTCCATGATAGTGTTGACAGTCTGTTGTCTCTGAGATCCCTACAAGACAAAACAAAGGCTTACAGAAAAAAAGCATAGAGAATGGTACTGAACAATGCTACTAGTGGCATCTTTTTCTTCTACAAAATAATAAATACTCCAATTGTTCTACTTTGACAAAAAAATATCTATGGGGAGAAATATACTTACAAATACTGAAGTTTGGTATTGTAGTCAAAGGCTGCTTTAGATATATACTTCAGTTGAGTGTTGATTATTGTTCTGTATTAAACACATTAATATACATTTCAGTATCATGGTTATGTGGAGGCAAGAAATCTACAAAATCAAAAATCATTACCAACACTGTGCTCAAGTTAATGTTTTATTCACTCAGCAACTGATCGCATGCCTGTGTATCCATTCTTATCTGATCAACTTTACCTTACCTCAGAGTTCATACAAGGATACAGACAGATGATTGGAGTCCATGCAGTATGGTTACATTATCCAAGTGTTATTCATATCCATCTGTAGTGGACAGTTTACTTTACTTCAGTAATGTACTGAAGTATTTCCATTTGGGGAGACTTTTACTTTAACTTCACTGCATTTCAAAGTCAAATTTCTAACTTTTTACTCAACTAGATTTTGCGAAATCAGTCATTCCAGAGCACACACTCTGTTTTAAACATGTTTTGATTGCCGCTCGGTGTATCTACTTATCACCAACATACAGTTCAGCATAAGTACAACATTAAGCAGAACGTTTTGTGACTAATAAATGGTGGAAGAAACTCCTGACTTGAACTTGCCACAACACCCGTGGCCTCATTTGCATGATTTTTTTTTTAAGAGGTTTTGGGCTCATGATCATTTTAATAGATAGTGTTCAACTAATTACTATCATTCTATTAATAGATTGGTCTGCTAGGAGTAAGAAAGTCTTTTCACATAATCTGAGTTGATTAAGCAAAGAGTCTTGTGACAAAAATGCTAATAGGAACATTATAGCCGTAATAAATCATAGTACTTTGGACACGTAAGTACATTTAAAGGCAAATACTGTTGTACTTTTACTCAAGTGAAAGTTTAAGGGGACACTTTTTTCTTTCTTTACCAAATGTATCTCTACTTTAACTACTGGATGATCAAGGACACAGATGATCATTTGCAAACATAACTTTTACCTTCTAGCTCATCTTCTTCCCAAGACATATCCCCA
Organism: Silurus meridionalis; assembly: GCF_014805685.1. Lineage (NCBI taxonomy): Eukaryota > Metazoa > Chordata > Actinopteri > Siluriformes > Siluridae > Silurus > Silurus meridionalis. The sequence continues at coordinate 3,997,893 of NC_060908.1, forward strand.
ATCTTACCTTCTCCACTAATTCTTGCTATTTCTCATTAAATTGCACATTGAAACACTTTTATTACATCTTTGCCTTGTCTTTGTGGTCCACTTTAAACAGGGAAGTAACCCTCTGAACAGTCAGTACCCTCTTATTAAAATATACATCTCCTTGAGGCCTTGATCGTAAAAACAATCTGTTCTTTTACATATTTGACCTCCAATGTTCACAAAACAGTAAGATGTGACTAATCTTAATTTAATCCATATTTCTCCCTCTTGGACATTCACATGGCATTTAGAATGTTTAGACGAATTCATTTTTGTCACATTTTGTTTAGCTGTTTAGGAACTATTTTCCCCATCAGTCTACATTCCACACCAATGACAAAGCAAAAAAAAACAGATATATTGTGATAACATTGCAAATATATTTAAAAGTAAAAAGAGAAAAAAATGAAATGCATAAGAATTCATAGTCTTTGCTACGACACTTGAAATTTCTCACACAAAGTCTTTTCAGAATCATTTTTGAGATTTCTATACTTTGTTTCTAACTCAATTTCATATCAGAGCAAAGACACAAGCAATGAGGAACTGCTTGCAGAGTTTAGAGAAAGGATTGTATTGAGGTGCAGATCTAAAGAAGGCTACAAAATGAATTCCTACTGCAGTGACCTCCATAATTCTTAAATGGAAGAAGTTTAACAACCAGGACTCTGCCAAGAGGTATCTGCTTAGCTTGACTGAGCAACCATTGGACAATGGTCATGGTAAGAAAGTTGACTTAGAATCCAATGGTTATGAAAGTAATGTTTAGAAATATTGGGATTTTTCTGCAAATTCATGTCTTGCAACAAGGAGAGACTTTTGTCCAGATTGGTAGAATGTTGCACTGATGACTGGATAGCTTCTTCAAGATTCTCTCATCTCCACGCATGATCTCTGGAGCTCAACCAGAATGACCCTCAGCTCCTTATTCACCTCTCTTACCAAGGCGCTTGTTCTGATTGCTCAGTTTGGCCCAGCGACCAGCTCTAGGAAAAGTCCTGATTGTTCCAAACTTCTTTCATTTAAGAATTATGGAGGCCACTGTGCTCTTGGGACTCTTCAATGCGGCAGAATTATTTTTTGTTGAATTTTCCAGATCTGTGCCTCGATGCAATCCTGTCTCTAAGCTCTGCAGGCAGTTCCTTTAGCCTCATGTCCAGTCCATTGGATTTGCCACAGGTGGGCTTTGGTCAAAGTGCAGAAACATCTCAAAGATTTAAAGAGTTCAAAGAATTATATCTCATAGCAAATGATCTGAATACTGGTCAATCTGATGTTGATTATTGGTATTTGCTTTATAACCCTGTTATGCATTAAGTGTAGATTTATATGAAATAAATTATTTAAAGCATTATTTGTTGAAGGTACTTTTGTTGTTCCTCTATAAGAGCTTCTGAAGGTGTTTTTGTAAAATCCTATCGAACCCTTATAGGAAACTGTTACATTTACCAAAGAAATAAAAAACAACAACAAAAAACAATATATATGTGATCAAAAATGAAATTTTGACTTGAAAATGAAATTCACAGAATTGTTTTGAATATCTTTCACAGAAAATACAATAAATTGTACATACTAAGAAAGAAATATAGTTCTAAAGTATAAAATTCATGATATTAATCATTATTAGGATTTATAAAAAAAGTTAAACAAAGTTAAAAAATATAATGAAATATACAAAATATTGCACAATACTGTTACTGGCTAACATGACAAACTTCCTTTCTTGCCTTATTAACTTCAAGAAAATAAGTGAGACCTGTGAGGGAACTACTATAACTTCTATAATGTAAGTGATAACAGGAACTTGTTTCCTGGCTGCTCCACAGCAATAAATGTTTCCATGCACGAATAAAAATCGCACGTGGTGTACGTAAAATACAGTGTGGCCTGCTAAGTTTTGCTCATCGTCTCACACATATTATGACCAAATACTCACAAGTTCCTGAGGTTTGTGTAAAACTTCATGTGGTTCTTCTTGAGTTCATAAAGTCCGTTTTGATTTGCGATATACCTGGAAACAAAAGAGGAATCCTGTGTTTATCATTTACAAGATTTTTATGAACTGAATGGTTTTTAAATGGTTTGTACCCAATCAATTCCACAAGTTTGATTTCATGAATATGAGTTACATGCTTACAAGAGTATTTTGTCTATAAGTAAAATATACATCTATTTTTTTTTTTCAAAATATTAAGTATTACTGGTATGGGGAGCAAGCACATATGAGTGTGATGGTCAGGTGTCCACAATCTTTTGAACATATAGTGTTTTACCCTGTGTCAGGGTTGGACTGGTTCTAGAGCCAATTTATGGAACACTGGACGTGAGGTGGGATCATGGACATCTCAGGGTATTATGCATTTATTGATATTTATTTTAACCTTTCAAATCTACACACTGGCATGTTTTAAGGAGAGCCTTAAGGAACCCCCATATGGACATGAAGTAGAGCATTCAGAGACACCACACAGACAGTCACGCAAGTTCAAGAACAAACCTTGGAGATGTGAAGCAGCATAACACCCCGTAATGTCAAGGTAGATACCTTTCCAGGTAACACTAAGACCTACGCATCACATGGACAACAGGTGCACTAATAACAGCACCAGCACAAGCACCAGTACCACCAGAGACAAGGTACATGTTTTATCTGAGTGTTTCTCTGCATAAACACCATTTTTTGGTGTTTATGCAGTTCAGACTCCACCATGGGCGAACACGTTTGGCTCAAGCGACGTGAGAGATCCGCACGCGCCTCAAGTAGCCTGGCCGCACCGTTGTCGTGGCAACCGAGTGACATATTTGTGTAGGCGCTGATGCCTATTGCTCTGCAGTCTCTGAACCGAAGCTCACACCATGATGAGAATTTTATTTTAGCTAAAGGAAAGGTTTAGTAAAGATGTGTGTGTGTGTGTGTGTGTGTGTGTGTGTGTGTGTGTGTGTGTTTATTTTCTGCATTGCATAGGCTACAGTCGTGCATTTTGATGCATTCTGGGTTGTTGCATGTGTGATGGGTCCGAAAGCTCAAATAAGCCTGAGCATGATCAGCATCATTACCAGCACCACCATCATTATCATCATTACCATCACCACAATTACCATCATCAACACCACCACATCACCACCACTACCACCACCATCATCATCATGACCATCACCACCATCTTCATCACCACCACCACCATCATCTCGTCGATTCTTTTCTCCACTTATCATTCTCAAGGACAGATTTATTTAAATAACCACGTCTCATCACCTTTTTTTCCCCGTAAAAATCTCCACAGAAGCTACCGAGATCGAATCGGTGTGGATTTGTTCTAGTGCAAAACCTCATATAGTTTTATTTACCATAACACCCACCCCTTGCAAGATGCGCGTTCTCGATGTGCGCGCACACACTCCCGCGCAACACACACGCACGCTCTAGCTCGCGTGCGCGCGCGGTTTTTCTCTCTCACACACGGCCTTTTTATGTTGTTATACTGCATATATATATATATATATATATATATATATATATATATATATATATATATATATATATATATATATATATATATATATGTGTGTGTGTGTGTGTGTGTGTGTGTGTGTGTGTGTGTGTGTGTGTGTGTAGGTGGTCCATTTTGCATATCAACCAGCCCAATCATTTGATGCCTCCAGGAAAATTAGTGCAAATGCATGAAGCACGAAGATGAACCATTAATGAGAAGGTTATCAGATGTCATACAACATTATCCCCGGCAAGATTTCAGACATCTGAATGCACATTTTACACCACCTTAAAACAATGTGTGTCTTCTCTCTCTCTCTCTTTTTTAAAGCACCAACACGACACGTCTCGCATCTCATCTCCATCTCCATCTCCCATCTTTTCTGCTGAAATGAATTACAGCCCAGGCTGCTACTTACATGTCGGTGATGTTTTCCATGTCGGTCTCCGGCACCAGGATAGGAAAATCCTCGATTCCTGGGTCCTGGGAGACGCACGCGATCCTCGAGGTGTTACAAGAACAAGATGTAGGACAAGAAGATCCGAGCTTCAGGAGCCCCATCAAAATCCCATATATTCCCCAGCGAGCCATTCCGGTAAAAAAAAAAAAAAACAACCCCGCGACCAGTTTCAGTGTTAATGCCCCGGTGGTGTGTGTGTGTGTGTGTGTGTGTGTGTGTGTGTGTGTGTGTGCGCGTGTGCGTGTACGTGTATGTGTGGAGCGTGTGGAGAGAGGGAAGGGGGGGTGGAGGGGGGTAGTACGGGACCGAAATATCTTCTCCTTCTTCTCGATCTTCTTTTTCAAGCCAGACTTTTAATCATTCCCTCAAGCACGAAGCAAGCTGGAGCTGGAGCGCAGAGACGCCGAGGTGAGACTGCTGTCATGGAGTGGCCTTATGCTGTCTGCGCACCATGGCCGGCTCACACCATCACACACACCATCACACACACACCATCATGTACCGATCCGCCGTGCCAAGCTGATATTGTGCTCGCTGTCAGAATCTCCGTGTAAGTGCGGCATGAAAGAAGGACACACACACGCACACATATATATCCCTCTCTATATATATACACACACAAACACACACACACACCAAGCCGGGAAAAAAAACCCGCGACTGCCACGATTTCAGTGTGGAACCGAACAGAGCGGAGCGCAACCGGATTGGTTCCGACCAATAGTAAGGCTATCCAAACGCGCAGGCTGACGGCACCACAATCCCGCCTCCTGCCGTTTTACCCCCCCTAAACCCCCGCCCCCTCGTCTCCATCCCACCTTTCTTCATAATACCCCCCCCAAACACTCCAGCAAGACTAGGGGGTAAAAACGTTTGACCCTCTGATTTGGCCAAAATGGACAGTAGATCATGCTCATGATACGCGCACTGAGTTGCTCATTATGTGCGGACGAAGAAACAGGAGAAACAGGAGGAGGAGGAGGAGGGTGATGATGATTCCAGGAGGATGATGATGATGCTGCGCGTCCACTCAGGCGATGCTCCACTGTCCACCATACAGAGAAGTGGTATAACGTGGCACCGCAAGCACTTAGCCCGGGGGATAGGGGTGGGAGGGTGGTGGGGTGTTATGGTGCCCGATCCAGCGCCGTGCCACAGAACGCGCGCGCGTGTGCGGGTGTGTGTGTGTGTGTGTGTGTGGGAGGCAGAGTGACTATCGATTAGGACAAGACAAACGCATCACACCTACAATTTACATGAATATTTACATCATCCTGTCTTATCCTTCTCTCTCTCTCTCTCTCTCTCTCTCTCTCTCTCTCTCTCTCTCTCTCTCTCTCTCTCTCTCTCTCTCTCTCTCTATATATATATATATATATATATATATATATATATATATAGATAGATAGATAGATAGATAGATAGATAGATAGATAGATAGATATGCCCATCATTAATTATGCACCCTGCTAATTTCTTTGATCATGTTTGTTTATTATTTTTTTTATTAAAACTGTTTCTACCCCTAAAGTTTATTTTTTGTCCATTTCGTGCTACGAGCGTGCCGTGCCGCGTGTCGCGCGCCTTCAACAAAAGCCCAATCCACTGACAGCCATTACCGGGGGATGACGTGCACTTTGACGCACAAGATGGGTTGCATCTAAGAAGGAATAACTACGGAGCAGAAATGCCACTGCTGGAAAAAAAAAAAAACTCTGCGATGGGAAACTGGTGCAAGAAGAAAAAATGAAAAGAAATAACAAAAACTCTAATTGTGGGCATGTGTGTGTGTGTATGTAAACATATTTACAGTGAATAAATATAAAGTCTATAGCAGTGAAGAGATATGTAGACATTGAAATAGTAAATAGTTATCTCTATGACAGTAAAAAAATGAGCAGACACTGTTGAAAAGGTACCTCAAGTAGAAAGTATATAAATTGCAAGCTAAATAAACAAGCAAAATATATATATATATATATATATATATATATATATATATATATATATATATATATATATATATATATATATATATATATAAAAGGTATATATAGATACACAAAAATAAAATAGTAGTGCAGATATATGTTAGACATATGTGTAGAGAATGGGTATGGGTATAAAAAATACTATATATATATATATATATATATATATATATATATATATATATATATATATATATATATATATAACAATAATAAAACTCTTGATATTCAGCTTGTGTTTAGTTAGTTCAGGTTGCAAAACGTGATTACTGCAGAGTATATATATATATATATACATCATCAAGTCTATTGGGTGCTAATTGCATGTGCAAGGTGCAACAATCGAAAAAAGCTAATTGTCAAATATAATATTTGAAATCAATGAAGGTAAGAGAGCTGTTATTAGATGGCTGACTAATATTTTCATTCTAAAACTAAATTCATGTGTATGATGATTTAATTTGGCATTACTTCAAAGTTTACTCATGTACATATGGGGAAAACACAAGTGCACTGCATTAAGAACAGTAATAATGTAATAATAATACATCAAGTAATAATAATAATAATAATAATAATAATAATAATTTTACTTAATTATACTTCTGTTGTCTTTATAATAATGTATCTAAATCTTCCATTCCTTGGTGTAAAGTCTTTAAATTGAAATCTTAAATTATTTAAATATATTATCAAATATATAAAAACACCTAAACACCAACATAAATTAAGGTGTTTTAACAGGTTTTTACCACAAGAGGGCGAAGAAGCGTGGTATAGTTCAGCCTTGCTTTAGTCTGTAGAATAAAAATGTTTAGTTACTCAGCAGCAATGCTTTAAGAATGTTAATGGAGAAGTATTGAGAAGGTCAGAAGGTGTTGCATTGTGTGTTTGTGGATTTAGAGAACAAAAAGTAGGAACACAAGACTGGTTTAAGGTGGAGGTTAGACTGCATCAAGGATCGGCTCTGAGCCCTTTCTTGTTTGCAGTGGTGATGGACAGGTTGACGGACGAGGTCAGGCAGGAGTCTTCATGGACTACGAGGTTTGTGGATGATATTGTGATTTGTGGTGAGAGTAGGGAGCAGGTTGAGCTTCAGTGTTTAAGGTTAGTGTTTTTGCTACAACCCTGACTTTTCTTAGGACAGCTTGTCCTGAAGTGTTTTATTCCTGTATGAATGCAACAATAACAACATTAGCAAGCTACATGTTTGTGCTACAGCAAGCCAACAAGAAATACAAATCAGTTCTTCTTATCACTTATGTTTGAGTAGCTATAAACCTCCAATCCCTGGCCATCCTTGTCAAAAGTCTTTATTTATAATTGAGAGGTGCTGATAGCTTTTGTTGTGTATCTGATGAACTGCAGATTGCAAGAAACCAGATGTCCTTTTTCTAGAGCCTAAGGGTAAACAACAACATTTATGAAATGACTGGATATGGGCACTTGGGTGGATCTGCACAGTACAGCAGCTCAGTGTGGCTAATAAACAGCACCATCCATCTTAATATGTAACAGAGTACAGTAGGCAACTGTCTGTCTTTTATTATATTACATATTGAGTTGTCTATAAATAATTTAGAAATGCTTGCTGTGATGGTTCACATGAACGCTCAGAACTGTCTATAAACTAACTATCAGTTAATAGGTGTGTTTGGATTAAACAGTTAGACGCTCAAAAAGCTGCTTGTTCTGGTTTAAGGTACAGGATGACCGCAGACACCATGAGAAGGAAAAAAAAACGTGTAATACAATATTTAGATCGGATCAAATCTTTATTTTTAGTCTTTTTATATCATTACTTTCCTTTGATCAGAAATTAAATTAAATAAAATTCTCCAGCAACCATTTTATTATATCTTGTCAAGGGACAAGACCATAGAATTAAAACTTGGAAATATTTTAGAGTAGTCAATGTGCAGGTTTACTGTCCTCTAAAATAACATACAGCCATTATTGTCTAAAAAGCTGACAGTAATTGTGAGTACAGGATAAGGGCTCTGGAAAAGGGCATCTGCTAAATGGCGTAAATGTATATGTGAAAGTCCATTATTATCATCGTAATATCTGCAAAATGATCAGCAATGTCATATCCTGAACACAAATAAATGTAAAATTATAAAGAGCTGGCTATTCAATACAAAATTCATGTCATTCTGCTTCATTTCCAGGGTTAATTCCCAGGGATTCTTTCCAGGGTTTAATTTCAGGTTTGTACCCTAAAATACACCTTGGCTACAAGACACCTGAATGCAGGTTAAATTGCCCTAAAAGTTCAGACCAACCTGTATGCTGACATTATGTGTATTACAGAAAGCAGATTTGTTTTGGGCCCAAAACAACAACAATAAGTTCTGATTAAAAATCACACTTATGCAAACATTCAAACAGGTGTGTGTTACAGGACCTGGCTTTATTGTGTATCCACCAGGGAAGGGACCAGGGCTGTTAGTCTTCTTTCTTTCTTTTTCTTTCTTTCTTTCTTGCCTCCGGCCTCACTTTCTTTCTTTCTTTCTTTCTTTCTTTCTTTCTTTCTTTCTTTCTTTCTTTCTTTCTTTCTTTCTTTCTTTCTTTCTTTCTCTTTCTTTCTTTCTTTCTTTCTTTCTTGCCTCCGGCCTCACTTTCTTCTTTCTTTCTTTCTTTCTTTCTTTCTTTCTTTCTTTCTTTCTTTCTTTCTTTCTTTCTTTCTTTCTTTCTTTCTTGCCTCCGGCCTCACTTTCTTCTTTCTTTCTTTCTTTCTTTCTTTCTTTCTTTCTTTCTTTCTTTCTTTCTTTCTTTCTTTCTTCTTTCTTTCTTTCTTTCTTTCTTGCCTCCGGCCTCACTTTCTTTCTTTCTTTCTTTCTTTCTTTCTTTCTTTCTTTCTTTCTTTCTTTCTTTCTTTCTTTCTTTCTTTCTTTCTTTTTCTTCCTCACTGTCTTCTTTCTTTCTTTCTTTCTTTCTTTCTTTCTTTCTTTCTTTCTTTCTTTCTTTCTTTCTTTCTTTCTTTCTTTCTTGCCTCCTGCCTCACTGTCTTCTTTCTTTCTTTCTTTCTTTCTTTCTTTCTTTCTTTCTTTCTTTTGTCTATTAATTCTTTCTTTCTTTCTTTCTTTCTTTCTTTCTTTCTTTCTTTCTTTCTTTCTTTCTTTCTTTCCATCCATCCATCCATCCATCCATCCATCCATCCATCCATCTATCTATCTATCTATCTATCTATCTATCTATCTATCTATCTATCTATCTATCTATCTATCTATCTATCTATCTATCTATCTATCATAAATCAAGTAGGCGGGGAGATTTATTAAGAGGGACATTTGCCTTAGCGAATAGTTCGGCTTTGCTAAAGGCCTTGAACGTTTAATTGACAGTTGATTTGTCCAATCAGAATGGAGAATAGATTAACACGAGCGTCCGTTTTGACCAATCACAGCTGACGACAGACGCCCGTGTAAAATATGCAATGAAATCAGGACGGAGCGGGTGCTAGCTCGATTTCTTAGCCGAAAAAATATATAAACATAAAGCGGAGTGACGAGAGGCGCCGTGAGCAGGTCTGTGCCGAATAAGTCGGAATGAGAATATATATTTACATACATGAGAATAAAATGAAGCTAGCGAAGCTAAGGGCAGTCGTAGTGTAAGGGGAAGGAAGGAGTTGTCCGTCGACAGTCTTTAGCTAGCGGTAGGAAAGGTATAGCATGTAGCTAGCGTGTTAGCATGTTAAAATGGAGTGTGTGGGGTTTTTTTTTTATGCTAGCATGCGTTAGCTAATGACTGACGTGACGTTGGGTTGTCAGGGCAACCGGGCACCTGGTTCTCATTAATGGCGCTAACAGGAGAAATTATTGGCATGCGCTGTAATGACGCTGCACACAACGCTAGCATGCTAACATGCTAACGCGAGGGAGGGCCAGCAGGCTTTTCCGCAAGCCATTTTACGATTCAGGCTCCGCGACGAGCTACGAGAGAATGTCGTCTTCTCCGGAAATCTGTTTTGCACAGACGGCGATTTTGATTTGATATGCTCATGTATATTATTTTATTAGAAACTAGCTCAATGTAATAATATTAGGCCTTATTGATCGGATTATATACATCTATATAGTGTTAGATATAGGTTTAATGTATGCGTGATTTGTCTCTGAATGTATACAGACAAGTCCTTGTTTGTTTTCCTTTTTATTTTAAATGGTCTGCAGTATACACACATCCTAACAAACATCAGATCTGATCCTACACTGACATCTGTGCAGCCTCCATCAGATCTTAGTATATTGTCCTGTCTTCAGCAGCATAATACACATGTCACACATTGACAGGGGGCAGAAGTTACTCTGATGCCCTCAACTCTGTGCTGATCCTTTTGCCTTGTTTGTCTTGCAGCGTTTTCCCGTGGAGAGGAGAGCCCTTTCCTGTTTTCTCCTGGAAAGAAGACAATGGAGACAGAAATTGAACAGCAGGACGAAGAGACCACATTCAGTAACACTGACACTAACGGTAAGATGTAGTGCTGTAGTAGAGGTGATGTCAGAGTGGACTTTGGAGGAGTTGGAGTTCTTGTACGTACAGGACTGTCATATTCAAAGGTTAATGCACTTTGTTTTATATAGCATGGGCAGATTTTTTCAAATGTACATTTATGGCATTTGGCAGGTGCTTTTTTTCCAGACTTACCACTGAGCAGTTGAGAGTTAAGGGCCTTGTTCAAGGGCCCCATAGTGGTGGTGGTGGGGTTTGAACTTATGATCTTCATTTCCAGTTTATGATTAAGTCCAATGCCTTAACCTCTGAGGCTACATCCACAGTTTTCATCTAAAAACTTAGCAACCACCTCCCCAAATGCCACCACCTGCTGCACTATACACATCAGCTGCACTATACACATCAGCCGAGCCCAAGTATGAGCTATTTTTACTAATCATACAAAAGTAAATTATAATACAGGGTAGTTGTAAGGACCAGGCGGTTTAATGGACGTGGGCTTATTTGACATATAGTTACACTACATAGTCAAAGATTTGTAAACATTTGACCCATGTACTTGTATATTTCCCCAAACATACCTACTAATGTCCCTGTGCACAAAGCAAGCTACATGAAAACATTTGCTTTTTCAAAGTCTCGAGTGGAAGAAGTGCAACTCCAACCACCTACTGATCACAAATTCCTCAGTCATGCTCTTGAATCTAATAACCAAAAATAAATGAACACCTTCCCAGGTCATGTCCACATTAATGTTTTAGTTCGAAAACACATTTTCCTCTTTTTTTTTTTTTTTTTTTTTTTTTTTTTTGGGCCTTCTGTTCACACTGAGACAGCAGATCCAGTTAACACACACACAAAAAAAACACACATCTGGATTAGTGTACACATAGCCTCAGTAACACAAGAGTAAATGGTGAATGGGCCTTTAAACAATTACAAACTAATGTAATGGTTAGGGATCCACAAACCTTTTTTGTATTATTGTCGCTTAACTCCGAGTGTGATCCTCATGAATGATCTGTTGAATTGTACAGAGATATGATAAACATTAAAAAAAAAAAAAATAATATATATATATAATTTACTTTTTCCTAAGATGATGTGAGATCAGGTTTTAATTACCTTATGTCAACTGCCCTCGTTTGTTCTTAGATTAGAAATGATCAAACACTTTTCCACTACACATTAAAATAACGGCAACAACCTGTTCTATACGCCTGCACAGACGACGATTCATTTCTGAGTAAATCCTTTTTTTTCCTGTTTAATATGACGTGAGTGTAAGTGTTTTATAAACTTGAACAGGTTTTGGACTTAACAGCTTCGGTTCTGCATCATACCGTTGACGTTTCACTGATAACAGGTAAACGCCCTGCTGAGGACATGGATGAGGAACAAGCCTTCAAACGATCTCGTAACACAGATGAGATGGTGGAGCTGAGAGTGCTGCTACAGAGCAAAGTGAGTCTTACCGGGATGTAGAATTAATTTGGGTATGGTTAAGGTTTTTTTTTATCAGTAAAAGCATAAAAATAATAAGAGGTCTTGCTGTTTAAAATCAGTGCAACTATAAACACATTTTGATGGTATTTATTATAAATGTTTTCATCTTTTTTTTTTTTCCCCGCTCCCAGAATGCTGGTGCAGTGATCGGAAAAGGTGGCAAGAACATTAAAGCGCTCCGGACAGACGTGAGTGTTTTCAGCTTCAGAAAGGGCAGTTGATTACATTTCTGTAAAAAGCTGGGTGGGAGTTGCCTTTCAGATCATCAGCGATCATGATTTTCAATTTCTTTTGTTGCTCAACATTTTTATTTTTATTTTTACTAATCATCTGGATTTGATCTCAAACGAAAGCACCAATTGATTCTGTTCAAATCTCATAACTCAATCCTAATAAGCCCGATGTGTAAGGGTGCTAATCACTTTGCATGCTACTTGACCCAAAACGGGGAAATCTTGCTCTTCGTAGACGGCACAGTGATGTGCTCTACCTATAGGTTAGCTCATTTGGACAGACTCTCATGCTCTCTGATTGCAGGGTTTTGCCATTTCATTAATAAAGTGCTCAATCTTAACTCCTTCAGAGCTCACCCTGATAGGGATGTCATGGCGGGCTATCCATTTCCTGCCAAAGCCCTAAAAACAGATGTCTAGACTCTTGAGCTGACCCATAGTCTTAATTAACTCCTGTATTAGTTTTCTATCTAAACTGTCTTCAAATCTGTCCAGAGCTGTTTCTTGTGCACTTGTTGCCAAGTCAGTAAAAAAAAATTTTTTTAAACAATATAGTGAATATAGCTTTGTATTCAATTAAAATGTATTCCTTCTCCCCCTCTTCCCTCTCCTTTACTTTTGTTTTGTTTTGTTTTTGGCCACCTTCCTCTGTTGCCCATGTTCTGGATCGACATGTCCCTCCTGCGTTGCCCACCTTGACGTTGGCCCAACCTCCGCCCCTGAACGCCCGCCCACCTGACACCCCGGTTGGCCCCATAATCGTGCCCCTCCCTAAACGGGCACCTTACTTGACAACATGTGATTGATTGAATGCCCCTGCCCAATGCCAACCTCCACGACCATTGCAGTACAATGCCAGTGTATCAGTCCCAGACAGCAGTGGCCCAGAGCGGTATGTCCCACCAGTTATTGCCTCACTGCCTGATTAGAACAGAGAACACATGTCTTTGATAACCTTCTGTTTCATATTAACATTTTTTTTATACACATAATATCGCCCCTTTTTAAGAAACATGTATTGTACCATTTGTTTTTTTTTTTTAATGTCTTCTCCCCTACCCCCCAAACACCCCCTTCAGTATTAATTTTTTTTACGACCTTTTTTCTTTGAGATGTTAATGAAGTTGGTATTACGACAAAAAAAAAGCGGGAGAATATTTCTAGTTTGAATGTAAGGAACACTGCTTGAAGTGTTTAGATATTTATATTTGGTGTTGTCGCTGCTGTTGCTGTTTCTTGCTCTGGTATTGACTTAATTGGTTAAAAAAAAAACTTTGTCTTTGTTGCCCACCATTTCACTTTTTTCAGAGACACTGTCTGACTGCTGCTGTCTCACTTCCCCTCTCTGTCTTCATCACTGTTGTCTTGTTTTCAAGTCATTTGTCCTCTACTGCATTTCCTACCTGGTTTCCTTTTTCTGTTCTATTATTTATTTTATTTTTTTCTCAGGCCAAAAAACAGGCCTCTTCCATCACCTTGTGGTCTCTACCATTTTATTTTTGCTTTTGCATTTCATTTTTGGCTGATCTTTTCCCCCCCTACATCTTGTCAATATCTAACTATTGATTATCGTTCCTGGTGTATCACAACCAAGTGGAAATTTAGTTTTTCTTCCCCTCTATGCTTCTCTCAATATCCTCTCAATGGTGGTGTGTATAAAACACGTAGCTTTCTCCCATGGTTTGTTGCGTACTTCCTCGGGATTGTTTGTTGAATGTGCAAGGCACAGATGCATGTCAGTGACTCGTACTTCAGTCCATTCTCGGAGAACCACACATGTGTTCAGGGTTTTTTTTAGTTTTTTTTTGTTTATTCTTAAAACTCAAAACTGCTTTTTATTACAATTATGCTTTTGAATGTACATTTCAGTGTCTTTTGTTTTGTTTCTTTGTTTTTTTTTTTTTTTTTGCTCTTGTCTTTGTGCTTTTGTTTGGTGGGTGCAGCATCTTGAGCGTGAGTGCAGATATCGAGACAATTGGAGAGATTCTTCTGAAGATCATCCCTACTCTGGAGGAGGTAAGGTCTGAGCTTGAAAGGTCTACAGGAAGAGATTTGGGTTACGTTTTTCGTTAATGCATGTATTACAGACGTTAGGTAAAAAGAGATGTCAGGGTTCCTACGCATTTAAAAAAATTATTGAATTTGATTTGCGATTTGTATGGGAAAAAGAACGGAGAATGAAAATATGTTTTCATTCTATTGCACTACTCTGTTTTCTAAAATATAATATTAATAAATAGTAAATATATATATTTTTAATAAAACAAATGCTGTGTCTACACTAATCCGGATACATTTTAAAAACGGCGTTTTTCCGTCTAAAAACGCTCCACGTCCACACTTCAAACTGAAATGTCTGAAAACACTTGCATCCCTTTACTGTGCATGAGCAAAACGGCATCATTTCTGCCTGGCGTTTATTTACTTTTCGGCTTTTTGAAACCTTGTGGCAATGATCAAAAATGCATCATCGTTTTCAAAAGCCTCTTTAACAGTTTGTAATGCAGTGTTTTCCAAAAGTTAGATTTCCTTCACTGAAAAAACTGCATCAAAGTGTGGGCAGAAGCCAAATCGGAGAGCAAAATATGCATTTTTAAACCATAAAACAACGTATTAGTGTGGACATGGCCAAAAGGTGTGTTTTGTGGAGTTAGGAGCAGACTCTCGGTGCTGCCAGGCCGTCACCAGCTGTGACTGGCAGCAGTTCCCATGACGGGACACATGGAAGACATCAGAAATTCAGACTTTGACATACATCAAAGATTGTAACGTAACTGGTTATAGTTGGAAGTAAAAATCATTATTTTAGATGTTAAATATAGTCTTAAAATTGTTTGTGAAGTCTGTGTAATTGAGTATGGAATTTTAAAATAAAACAAAATGTGTAGGAACCCTGATTACAATAGGCACATATGCATGCTGGTTAATTTTTAAGTTCTTTTTTTTTGGTCTTCTGTTTGGCAGTACCAGCACTACAATGGTATAGATTTTGATTGCGAGCTGCGCCTTCTGATTCATCAAAGTTTAGCAGGAGGCATTATTGGTGTCAAAGGGGCCAAAATTAAGGAGCTCAGAGAGGTAAGGTGTGTAGGGTTTATTAAAAGATTTGTTTGTACGGTTATTTATTCATTTGTCTTGTATTAGGTCCATGATTTTTAACTTTAAACTTTACCTTTCAAAAATGTAATTGTGACCAAAATGAATCTTTAAAATGTCCAATGTGACTAAAGTATTGCTGAAATGATTAATCCAGAAATTCGATTATAAAAATTAGTTTAGTCCATTTAACTACACACGGAGCACTGTGTTTCCCACGGAACATTATTACCGACGCACCACCCGCTAAAAACTCTTGACCACACTTTCATTTAGTACACTTTGATTTAGCAGTGCATATAAACACATGCACACACTTGCTATTGCAAGGCTTGCTATTTATCTCTCTCTCTCGACTCTATTCTTCCCCGTTTTTTATTTTCATCCTTTCTCACTGCACCAGAGCACACTGATTAGGTAAATCACCTACATGCGTATGATCGTGACCCCCATTTCCTCCGGCTTTCCCGCCCCTTTCACAAATTGGCGCTCGGACCACTCGTCCATTGCTACAGTGAAATTCTAATATTTCTGATTCAAGCCAACAACAAAAAAAATCAAATAACTCATTACCCAACAACTGCAGACTTAGAAAGGCTGAGTATGATGGATTTTCTTTTATTTAGCAATAGTCAGAAATTTCCTGCATGAGGCAGAATTACATCTTACCAAAAAATGCTTGATAGGAGGACTTGAGGTTTCGTTAAGCTGGAGCTCATGATGCACTTTGTTCGACTGGGATCTTTTTTGTGAACGTGAGACGCGCAGGATGATTTTGCGAAATGTAATTGTCTATATTTAAAAATTAAAAAAAAAAGGTTGTTACCTTGTTAGAAATACCTTGTAGCATAGATTAAGTTTTCTGCACATCTCCGGGGGGAAAACATTAAACTGTAAAAGTATAGCAAAATATAACTCTTGCATTCATTTGGGTTTCTCACACAATAGGACAAACCCTTGAAAATCAATACAAGTAGCTCTGGCTTAATTTAATATTAACTCCAAATTCTTTTTTACTCTCTGCTATCCTGTGTCTCAGAATACCCAGACGACCATTAAACTCTTCCAAGAATGCTGCCCGCATTCGACAGACCGTGTGGTTTTAGTGGGAGGAAAACCTCAGCGAGTGGTGGAGTGCATTAAGGTCATCCTAGAACTGACGTCAGAGGTAGAGTTACATGTTCCCGCTGATTAGATTTTTTGTAATTTGATGCAAAAGGCGAGTTGGAAATCAGGCCTTCACATTCTCACTTTCATCCCACTCAGGCTCCTATCAAAGGCCGCGCTCAGCCCTACGACCCGAATTTCTACGATGAGACTTACGACTATGGCGGCTTCACCATGATGTTCGAAGAGAGAGGACGACGGCCCATGGGTGGTTTTCCTATGCGCGGGCGTGGCGCTTTCGATCGGATGCCCCCCAGCCGTGGCGGGCGCCCTATGCTCCCCTCTAGGCACGACTATGATGATATGAGTCCTCGTCGTGGACCGCCTCCACCTCCGTTGGGGAGGGGGGGTCGAGGAGGGAGCCGGGCTCGAAATCTGCCCCTCCCTCCTCCACCTCCTCCCAGAGGAGGGTAAATAAGTTAACCTTATTCTTTTAGGTGTAATCAAATCTTTATTTAGAGCTTGTTTACTCCTGAGCTTGTGGTTCTGTCATGTTTATTTCACATCGAGGGGGCGTTAATTCATCCTCAGTTTAGATTTGCTCGTGTTTTGAGTAACTGCTTGAGTTTATTTGGTCTTGCCCTGCTTTAACCGTTTTATTGTTTTGCAGAGGCGACCGGTTTTCTCATCATCACAGCAATATAGACGACAGACCGAGGTAAGTTATTTTGTACACGTTAGATTTTTTTTTAGTGAACGGCTTTATAACTGGGATTACGAAAATGTCTAAAAGGTCAAATAAAACTTTTAAATGAACAATTTATGAAACATCAACCGCTGTATCTAGTACTAAAATACTGTGTGTCAGACGTCTAATTATTTACCTTCTGCTCTAAGTGACAGGAGAGGAAGACCCGGAGACCGCTACGAAAGCATGGTAAGATATTTTGTGATGCATGTTGGTGAAAGGTGTGTAGTTCTAGAGGTTGGTAGGGGGTCTTGGGATGGGGGTGTGTCTGGGTCTGTAGAGTAAGGTTCTGATTTTGGAACTAGGTTTGAGAAAACCTGAGTGGAACTACTTGTTCTGTGATATGACAGGGTAATGGATGCATATGCTGTGAACTGCTTTGGCCTGCTGTTGCTAGGCAATAGATTTTTTTGAATCACTTGTTGCCTTGGTAACCAAGGAGCCGATAGATATGTAGGTGAAAGCCATCACACTCGCCAGTGAACTCAGGGCACAGCTTCCCAGTGCAGAGCTTTGTCAGGCGCTTTAATTTGTTTTATTTATTTATTTATTTATTTATTTATTTTTATATGTGCACATGTGTATTTTTGATGCATATAGACTGGGCTAACCCCCACCCTCTCTCTCTGTCTCTTTCTGATATAAATAGGGTGGAGGTGGATATGGTGAGTGTTCATCTTTACTCCCATAAGCACAATCGTGCTCTCTCTCTCTCTCTCTCTCTCTCTCTCTCTCTCTCGCTCTATCGCTATTTCTCCCACACACACACACACACACACACACACACACACTCACAAGGTTACCCCTAATCAGACATGTCAGTAGCTGTAGTGTTACCTCGTTTTCTGTTACTTACATCTCTCTATTATACCTCTAATATCTTGATAATCTATTTTATCTCTCTTCTTTCCCTTGTCTGATATCTGAAGACAATAACTCTTCTTGGGAACCCTTCCAATCCGGTAAGTGTCCACCCTATTTTTATGTGCAGACTGAGCCTAATTAGAACGTAGGCATTAATTAATGACTGGTTAAACTGTATATCTGCAGGCGGACGAAGTTCCTACGGTGACATCGGCGGTCCCGTCATCACAACACAAGTCACCATACCCAAAGATGTGAGTGTGCTTTAGTCCTGTTTTTTACTCACACACACACACACACACACACACACACACACACACACACATGCACCTGTGCAGCTTTACCTGCATGCAGATGGCCTGAAAACCCTTTTCCTGTCTTAGCTGGCTGGTTCCATCATCGGGAAAGGTGGGCAGCGTATTAAACAGATCCGTCACGAGTCTGGAGCCTCCATTAAAATCGATGAGCCTCTGGAGGGTTCGGAGGATCGTATCATCACCATCACAGGAACTCAGGACCAGATTCAGAACGCCCAGTATCTTCTGCAGAACAGGCAAGTTCACAATCGGATGGCTCGGGGCTTGAGAGTAGGCTTTTTACACACACACACACACACACACACACACACACACACACACACACACACACACTCTTAAACTTCTTGACTTCTTGTAATCACAACCAAAGTAACCTTATACTTCTAATGCTATCTAATTTCATGTTTTCTGTTTCTACTTATTTGAAATAACCCGATCCTTAAATTTATGAACAATGCTTCATAATGCTATATGTAACATCCTGCATGATGTAATCAAGTATTCGAATGCAATATCAGCATTGTATCAGTTTTAAAGTGGCAAAACCCCTGGCAGCTTTATAACAGTCAAATGTAGGTAGAAATTTTTGAAATAAATGCAAACTGAAAGATGGATGTAGACGACAGAGCACTTAAAAAACATAACTAGATAAAATATGAAGCAGTAGTTCATCCTGTAAGACAAACTTTCAGGGTTCCTATGCATTTTTCGGAAAAGTATGGAAATATATGGAAATTGGTTTGAGTAATTTCCAGGTCTGGATTAGTATGGGGGGGGGACTAAGTATTGAAAAGAATTTGCAGAAATCTTTTTGTAAAATAAAGTACACTAATCAGGATACATTTGAAAAGGGCATTTTTTTTAATCTAAAAAAAAAAAAAAACCTTTCAATAGTTTCCCCAGAAGTTCATTCGCCCTGAAATGTCTACAAACACTCACGTCCCATGGAATTAGCAGTAGAGTTAAACACTTGCAACACAATCACAATTTACTGCGAATTATGTAATGATTCAAATCTAAGAAATAAATCGGTTGCATCGAATGTACCGCTTATTTGTAATCATAAAACGTGTGGTTAACTGCTACTAATTTGTGTCCTAACCTGCTTGTACTTTGACACCTGGCTGCAAATGCTATGCTCTTCTCTGATCTTTCCTCCGAGGGGGGGTTTGTGGTTTCCGGGTTATTTGAAACAGAAACCCGAGCTACTCTGAGCCCAGGAGCGTGCGAGAAAGCTGGCCTGCTTCTGTGTGGAAGACTTGTGATTTTGTTGTTGTTAGTTAGATGAAGTGACAACAAATCACGGTCTGCCCTACAGCACAGGCTCAGGCTCATCTGCCCTCCTTCCCCTCTGTCATGTTTCATTAACCCAGACCTAACTTTCACATGTCTGTTTCATTCTCAACTACTCCGAACACGTCTGTGTATGTGCTTGTGTTACATGCCTCCAGAAATCTTACTACCACAATAACAGCATGACTGTTTAACAAGCTCCGCTCTGTTAATCTGCTTGGAATGATGCCGTTCTGGGGGGGATCATATGAGACTGAGGGGGATGATGGAGTTAAACACCAAGATGATTATTCTCCAATAATTGCATGTTGCTTGTTGTTGGATTTAAATTTTTGTGTTTTTGTAATAAAACACTTTACCTAATAAAATGTCACATTTTTCATGCAGTTTGTCAGCGTTATATTCTGATTTTAACTCCTTCCTAAACATCGAATCTCCTTCAGGTTTCTTAGACTTTTTTACACATCCTGGTTCTTCTGCTCGGAACTGCTTTTGTTCATGTTTCCCAGGGATTTCTCATAATGTATCACCTGAATGTGTTCTAGGTTTTGTGCCCCATGTAAAAAAATGTTTTATGGAGTAATTCAGATTTGTTGACCTTGTCTGCCATGTATATAGCGTCCCGGACGCTAACGTGGTGTAAACAAACTCGTTATAGATCATCGTTAGCACTTTTATATGCCGACACCGGAGACTCCTTCCAAATTATATCGAATCTCCTTTCAGAAACTGGAATTACAGCTTTATACAAGATTTCCACACGGTCTTAAGTCTAACAAACTCTTAAATTCGCTTTTCTACATCTTAATTTTAAACAGCTCTTAATTTTCTGATGTCCATGTAACGCTACTTCTGGTGCTCAGTAAATTTCTTCTCCTGGTGGTGGTCTTTTGCTTTTCCAAATCTAATTCACTGTATTACGACTACAAATGAGACCAGCAAGTAACAGCCAATCAGCTTCCTGTAATTAGCATAAATCTTTCTCTGATTGTACCACAGACGTAAAAAACTTCAAGCTATGGGGAAATTCAAGTTCAACGATACTTGGCTTGAAACAAATTAATTGAAGGTTTGGTTAAGGCCAGGTGCTAAGAGCGTATTTGTGTGTTGATGTGCTTTAGGTCTTAAATTTAATTGTTGATGGTCTCATAAAGTCTTAAATTTAGCTGTAAAACGTGCAGAAACCCTTTTTATATGAAACTGGAGACTACTTCCATAACGTGTAGAATCTTGATACAGATGCACGTCTTTATAAATTAATACATTTTTATGGAAACTTTGTTTTTATAAGCATGTTAATAGAATTGTCAGTGCTGTTTGATCAACCAACAGTTAAATATTCTGTGCCACAGCAACGTTTTCAACAAAATTTTCAGAAATTAGCCGGAAATCATCTGTTCTGCTTCTTTATAGATTTGTGTGTGTGTTTTTAGTTTTATAGATCCTACATCAACCAAACATCCAGAATGAACATTAAGTAAATAATAATTGCTGTTCAATAAGAAATATGTTGTTGCTGTGAGTCTGAACTGTGTGTGTGGTTCTCTTCCAGTGTGAAGCAGTACTCCGGTCGGTTCTTCTAGAGGACAGCAAGCAAACCCATACTGCTCTACCTGTTTTCCTTCAGCTTCTTTTCAGAGTCTACATTCCTCAGCCTCTTCAGTAGATGTGTCTCCCCTGCCGCCGCCGCTCTCCTAACACCTCGACGCAAACGATTTCGAGGCCTCGAACAGCGTTTTTAGAATTAGAGTGGTTCTTGTTTCTTTTCCTTTTCTTCTCCTGTACTGTGGATGCATTGATTCCCCCCCTGAGCAGAGCTGCATGCCCGGTTAATCTCCAAATTCAGAATGTAATCTCCGATCAATCAGTTTGATTAACTTTTTTTTTTTCCATTTTGCCATTATGTGAAAAATGTAAATGTCCAGCTGAGTTTTAAAATCTTAGCATCTTTATTTAATAAACTGCAACGTGTGTGTGTGTGTGTGTTGAGGTGGGATATGAAGTGGAAATGTGGATAGGAATTATTTTTTTCCCCTGTTTTGATTGGCTACGGACTTGACAGTAATCTCAACGATATCAGGATCCATTGAATCTCATTCACGCTCGTTTTGTACGTCCATTTCTATGCTTTTTTTTTTTTTTTAAATAATAAACATTTTAAATTGGATTTCTTCAATATACTCAGCTGTAAAGCTCTCCCGGTGTTCATGGCCCTGTTCCCTGTTTTCTGGTGTCTGTGTAGAATGTGCTGTGAGTCTGAGTAATAAAGTCTGTGCCACTTTTTATTAAAATCGCCTTCGTATCTTTTTACCGATTCATTAAACACCTTCATGCCTGTTAATAGTGAAGATGATCGCTCTTTCTTCCAGCCTGTTGGATTTGTGTTTAATTACCACTCGTAGTACAGAAAGTGAAACAAAAAAAAAGGAACTGATGAGTAAAAGATATTTTTATGTTGAAAATCTGACTTGCAGGTGTTAAATTATCACAACATTTATAGCAGATTATTAGTTCAACGCTTTGAAATGCAGTATAGTATTGCTTTATATCTTAACTTTTTTTTTTTTTGCAAAACAAAACTCGTCACAACCAAATTCAGATTTCCATTTCACTTTTAATCAGTGTTCTACATTAGTACAACAATGAAATGCAGCCAGTCACAGCACAGCACAGGGAGACCAAATACATGAGTGTTTTATAGGCTCTTTATTTATTTTTATATTTTTTATTCCCCACCGTTCTGCATTTGTGATCACAAAATAAAAGAATAGACCTGTTACAAATCACAGCAGGAGCTGAGATAGAGAACATCAAATTTGTCATATTTCTGTTCACATCTCTCCAAAATGTTTACTGGCATAGTGAGTTTTTGCATTTCTCAGGTCCTGCTATTCTTCATGCCAGTTTTCCGCTTTTTTTACACACACGCACACACACACATGCACGCACGCATGCACGCACGCACGCAAGCAAGATACTGCCTAAGAGCTCCCCCTTGTGGGGAATCTCCAACCTTCTAAACATTAAATATGACCTTGATTTTTATTTATTTTTTCCCTCTAAACCAAAGCGGCCCAAAACTTTTCTTATAAAGGACTAAAAATAATAATAAAAAAATATATTTAAAAATACAAATAAATAATATGAAATAAAATATATATTAATAAATATTTAAATATATTAAATACAGTAATATATATAAAAAAATATATAAAAAAGGTTACCATGGTTACCATTACCATTACCATTTCATTTATGATTTTGTAATATTTAAAGATATATATCAATAAAAATCTTTAATGGAGTTATATTTTCAGGGTTGTTGTTCAGGAAACTTCTAGTACAATGAGAAACAATCCGAATTATAGTAACGTAGGGTTTTAAGCACATTCCAGTGACCTCTAATGCCAACCTTTACTTTTCTATATACAACTGAGCAGTTGAGGGTTAAGGGCCTCACTCAAGGGCCCAGCAGGGGCATCTTGGCAGTGTTGGGATTTGAACTCATTTCAACATTTTAACCACTAAACTACTACATTTCATGAAGCTGGTCATTATTTTTTCAGAGTTTTTCCAAAAGCCCTCCCACCTTTAGCAGAATAATTGTTTTTACTTGAAACAACATATAAAATGATGTCAGAAAGAAATCAGCAGTGCGTGTTGCTGAAAAAATGACAGTGGTGACATTGTGGTTGTGGTCATGTTGCCGGAAATTGAGTAATCAGTGTGTCAATGTATACTGAGCCGGCTAACACTAGTGCCCAAACCCGTGTGCACATTTTACTGATTTACAGCTGAGGGAGATGATTTAAATGCACCCCCTGTCCCCATGAAAAAATAAAATTAAAAATCCTTTAAACCATCATAGAATTATTTTAATAGCTATAACTGGTTTTAATGTGGGTCTTCACTGGTAATTTGTTGCCTTCAATTGGTGGCATGGGATGTCTAGTGGATGGCATTAAGTACCAACAAAACACATTTGGCAAGTTAAAGATCACATCTTTGGATCTACTGGACACCATTAGGGACTATTAAGACGTCCAGTAAGTTTCTACAATCGTTTCTTGGTTCAATGAGGATGATTTGATGATGATTTGATTCTTGTACATCCTGTTTATTAAATCATTCTCATCAATCTGATGAAGCATTTGTAGATAATTCCTGGAATCTAGATGCTTCATGACCTCATAACAGTCCCTAATGGTTAGTAATTATAACTGTATTGGAAACCAATTTGAACTTCAATTTTTTCAATTTTTTCCCCCATCAGGATCCTTGATTTTCATCCTTCAAATTTCAGAAGGCAAACCAAAAACTTTTTTGAGAATTTCATATATTTATAGCACCAGCACAACCTGACACATTCCTTTGTAACATGCAACTCACGATACTGGGCAGATGTTGGTTTGTTTGAGACTCGGGTGTCCACAAACATTTGACCTCCTGCATGTTCAGCTTTAGTCGGTAGATGGCAGCACTGCTCCCAGTGAGTGAAAGTAAAAGTCAGGGTGTGTGGATGAGGATAGTAAAATTTGACAAAATGATCTGATATGATCGTGTGAACTCATATTTTCATATTGAGAAAAATAAATTCGGATTTTACAACAAAAAAAATCGGAAAAGGTAAACAGTGAAAGGAATTATTGTAGCTGGCTATTCTGTTTTCCATCTGGCTAGAAATATATCTATATCTATATCTATATAAAGTGATATAATCACCTTAATAGTGAATGAGTGACTTTAGATGTAAAAAAGTGAAATGAATTACAGATTAGTGTAAAGGGTGTATCAGTGTGTGGGTGTGTGTGTGAGGTCTTTTGCTGTGTATGTGTGTGGAGCTGCTTCCTCTCTGAGAGACGTCACATGGCAGAGCAGAAGCAGGGAGTGGATGCAGCCATGTAATGCAATTACATATGGAAGAGCTGAAAGCAAATGTTCTTCGACTGTAATAAACCGGATTGTAGATGCACAGAAATGGTTTCATGATTTCAAATCGGATGGATTGGATTTTAAGTTGATTAGATTTTTTTTCGGTTTGGAAGGGTTCCTCTTTTTGTTTTTGATTTTCCTCTCCAGTCAACCCACGTCCACGCCTGGAGATGTTTTCGAGGCGGATTTTTTTCCTGTAACTCAACTGCTCCGTTCTGGTGGTCGGAAGGGAATTGTGAATAGTGAAACTCCGCCATATTCAGCTTTTTTTTTTTTTTTTTTTTACCACGCCCGAGTGTGTGTGTGTGAGACTATATATACACACATATGAGGAAAACCTCATGATTTCCATGCATCCGGATTATAAAAATGAAAATGCATTCAAGCGGATGGATGATCATTTTTTAATTCGGATTTTTTCCCCCACGATTTTAACCATAAAATGTTTTCTGGTGGGGGTTTAGAAATCCGATCAGATACGGAGTGAACAACTGATCTGTGGATTGCAAACTGAGATTGATGTTTATATAATTAGAGAGAGAGAGAGAGATATGCGCGTGTCCCACTTCGGGTCTCGTTTTGTTTGCTTTTATCTTTTTGTTTTGATACATAAGTAAAAATACAAATATTTCCTGAATTTGCTTGGACGTTGCATAGATCGTCCATCTTCTCCTCCTCCTCCTTTCTTCTTCTCCACTCTGGACTGATAAAACTACAGGAAAACTAAGGCTGCTACTTCTTCTCGACTCTTCTTCTTCTCGAGCTCCAGACTCGCTTGATCTTCACCCATAACGTGTATTTTTGCTCAGAGAAACTTTTAAAACGCAATAAAAAAAAACCCCGAGAAGAACCATGACTCTGGACTCCATCATGGCGTGTTGTCTGAGCGAGGAGGCGAAGGAAGCGAGGCGGATCAACGACGAGATCGAGCGGCATCTGCGCCGGGACAAGAAGGACTCCCGCCGCGAGCTCAAGCTGCTGCTGCTCGGTACGAAGGCCGACACACGCGGATAGAGAGGAGAGAGGGAATAGGGGGGAATGAAATGAAAGTCAGAAATCGCGTCTGATTGCTCGAACTGGCTGCGGTTTGTTATGCAAAACTCGGTGTGTGTGTGAGAGAGTGTGTGAGAATCACGTGCCAATTATTTTCGTACTTGTACATATACGTACATATACATATGTGTGTGTGTGTGTGTGTGTGTGTGTGTGTGTGTATATATAACTGTGAGTTTGGCAAATTGCTCCACTTGTTTGTGTGTGTGAGAGAGAGAAAATCACGTGCCATAAATGTACATTTGAGACCTTTATTAATTTTTTTATTATTATAATTTTTTTTTGCAATTGAACAAATGTGGTGCTTGGACAGCCAGATACATTTCATTATGAAAAGTGTTTGCTTGTGTGAAAATCACATGCCATAAATATGCATATTGGTGGGGAAAAAAATGGTGCAGTAGAACAAATGTGGTCCTCGGACAGTCATATCTAAAAGCATTATAAAAATGTGTGTGTGTGTGAGAGAGAGAGAGAGAGAGAGAGAGAGAGAGAGAGAGAGAGAGAGAGAGAGAGAATATCAGATATGCCATGAATGTGCATTAAGGGGAAAACATATTAGTGCAGTTAAGCTAATGTAGTTGCTTGGACAGCCATACGTTTTAAAAACGTTTGTGAGTTAGAAAATACCTTGCCATAAATGTGCATTGTTTGGGGTGGAAACATATATTGCAGCAAAAAGGTGTGTGTATGTAAAAATATGCATGTAGCATAAATGTGCATTTTGTAGAAAAATTGTAATGGTGGATTTGAGCAAATGTAGAAGTTCAGACAGCTATCTATTATATCATAAACCTGGATTAGATTATGTCCATTTAATCTCAGGTGTGTAATATCCTTGTAGTAAAAGTGCCCCATTGTTTGCATTGCAAGAATCTAATTATTAAGATATTGTACAGAAAAATAAAACCATTAGTCAGTCACTAAGGTGTTGCACACTTGGAAGCATCTATAGGCGATTAGGGAAGTCTTGGAATTGCCCGCTGTCCATTTAGAGAAATATGTAAATCCACACATTGGCTCGGTTGTGCAGCCTGCTTACGCCTGCACGTGTTCAGCAGGTGGACATTTTGGCATTCATAGGTGTCTGGTGTAAAACTTTGGCTGTCTCAATTTTTTTGTAATTTCTCAACCTCCATTTCAGGATGGTCTTGTGTGAGTGTGTAAATGTGTGTGTGTTTTTTACTATTTTATTGTGCAACACTTCCTGCATATGTTAAACTCCTTAAATCCATCTCCGCTGTAGGGACGGGTGAAAGCGGCAAGAGCACCTTCATCAAGCAGATGAGAATCATTCACGGTTCGGGCTACTCGGAGGAGGACAAGAAAGGCTTCACCAAGCTGGTCTATCAGAACATATTCATGTCTGTTCAGGCCATGATTCGAGCCATGGACACCCTCCAGATTCCTTACAAATACGAGCGCAACGAGGTAAAGTCGTCCTATTCGCCGAGAGACGAGTCAAGCTGTGGGTGTGGGTACTGGAAATGTTCGGCAATTCATTAACCAGGTCTCGGAGAAGAAGACAAGATTTGCAGCTATACACGATAAAGAAAGCGCATCAAGCCGTTACGAGTCAGATCATCATGTGTGTCAAATTTAAACCGGTTCTAATGGGGGGATTAATAACTCTAGAATAAGTTCTGGATAGTAATGGTGTTGACTGAATGAAGAGATCTTTGGTTCTGCCCACTTGACCCTGTTTAGCTAAAACGTGTCTGACGTCCCTGATCTAAATGCCCAAACGTTTCGTTAATTTGCTCTCGATGGTCCGATTTTCCCCCATAGACTCATCTTTGTTTTGAAGTAAAGCAAGTCATGAAACAAATAAGATGAGAGTCTGTAACTTCGGTTAATCACACAGTGCAGCCGTAATGAGGTTATCCCTCCAGGTCGTAAAATTAATTATATGAATTCAAAGCCCTACAGAAAAGTCCTGGTGCTCGTTTCTATTTCTGGAGGGTCCTAAAGGCAAACCTATTTTCTTTACTTTTTTTTTTTTTTTTAAGTTACAGAACATTTCAAACTTTTCTGCAGTAACACAATAATAGGTCTCGTCCTCAGACAAAACTTTATCGTGGTTTTGATTTAGCCGTCAATAACCAGATTTATTGTTTGTTTATATGCATATCGTTATAACTCTAATATCACACGAAGGCTTTTTATGATTATTTTTTTAAATTCACGACTTTTTTTTTTTTTTTTTTAGGGCAACGCAAACGTTGTTCGAGAAGTGGACGTAGAGAAGGTTTCGGCGTTCGTAAGTCCGTATGTAGATGCCATTAAGAGTTTATGGAACGACCCAGGAATCCAGGAGTGCTACGATCGAAGGAGAGAATACCAGCTCTCAGATTCGACCAAATAGTGAGTACATCAATGAATTGTTGCCTCCTTGAGTCCTTTGGTTCTGGTTTCTTCAGCTTGAGACATGAAATCTATCGCCCTCATGTCCGCCAGTTCATAAAATGGAGACCGAGGACTCAAACTGGTGGCTGTTAATGCACCCGGTCACACCTGATTTCTCACTTCTGTATATCCGTGAATAGTTTTGAGTTCTTTTGCTGAAGCTTCCTGTTTCTGGTTGGATGCAGACACAATGTTTCCATTTCAAGCCAATGTCAATTAAGGTTAGAAAGAGAACGTGACCAACAAATGGGAGGTGTGAAACCTACAGTAGCAAAAGCAGGTCAGGGGGTAAATCGGGGATTTTTAGCTTTCCATTCCTTTCCAGTGTAGTGATCTTTCAGTTTTAAAGCCATACTGATCATCGGAAGTGAAATCTCGATCTGTACTTTTCAGCTACTTGAATTCGTTGGATCGGATTGCCGAGGTGTCGTACGTACCCACGCAGCAGGACATCCTGAGGGTCAGAGTTCCCACCACGGGAATCATCGAGTACCCTTTTGACCTACACAGCGTCATATTCAGGTACGCCTGTTTATTTGTTGTTTGAAATGTTTTCTCCTATTGTCTGCGCTGTCTGTGAGATTTATTGCTTAGTCACTGATTACTCTTGTTTGGTCCAGAATGGTGGATGTTGGCGGGCAGCGGTCCGAGAGACGCAAGTGGATCCACTGCTTCGAAAACGTCACCTCCATCATGTTTCTGGTGGCGCTGAGCGAATACGACCAGGTCCTGGTTGAATCCGATAACGAGGTTTGTTTTTCACTCTTCTTTCAGCAGGGAGTGCCAGAGTATTTACCCATAGACTAGTGCTCAGATCTTTTAATGAGATGCCTGGATTCTGAGGAACACCTAATAAACATTTAATGTTTGTTTAAGAGATTAGTAATCGAAAATCTTATTCAGCACTGTGTAACCGTGAGATCAAGATACTGTGAATCTGGGTTTCCTTTGTGTAGTCTGGTTTCTTCCCATTTTCCAAGCAATGCGAGTAGGTGGATTATTGATTCTAGATTACTCCTAGATAGGAACAATTGTGTTTTGAACCTTGTTCTCAGTATTCTCTTGATTGGTTGTGAAAGAAATAACTGATTCCACAAAAGAAAAAAAAACTTTCTGGTCACAGGCATGATACATTATTAAACAAAAGTATTGGGACACCTGATTTTTCCAGGCATATGTGTTTCGCAAACAATTGTTGATGATGTCTTTGGATACAGAAGCATCAAATTCGCCCTTCATTTGCTCCAGCATGACAATGTCCCTGTGCACAAAGCCTGCTCCATGCTTTACATGGGTTGGAGTGGAAGATCTTGAGTGACTTGATATAGAGCTATAAACCCTATCGAACACTTTTGAGATGAATTCGAATGCTGACTAAACCTCAGGCCTCCTCACCTCACCTCACCTCACCTCACCTACATCAGTACCTCACTTTACTAACACCTCTGTGGCTGAACAAATCTCCACAAATCTCCACAAGCACATTCCCAAATCTAGTGGAACATCTTCCCAGAAGAGTGGAGGATATTACAACAGCAAATTGAGAAGCACATATGGATCTTTTATTGTGATGTTTCCACAAAATTTGTCCATATAATATATACAATATATTTTTGTTGCGTGTTTGTTTTCATGTATAAATGTTGTATAAGTAACTCGTCTCGTCTCTGGATGTTCTGTGGTTTAAAACGGTCCCTGCTCTCTTTTTTTCCCCCTTTTTCAATAGAATCGAATGGAGGAAAGCAAAGCGCTATTTCGGACGATCATAACGTATCCCTGGTTCCAGAATTCATCCGTCATTTTGTTCTTGAACAAGAAAGACCTGCTGGAGGAGAAAATCATGTTTTCACATCTTGTAGATTACTTTCCTGAGTATGATGGTAAGTGAGTGGGTTTGAAATCTGGATCGTAAAGCTGATGTATGTGTGTTCTTGTTTGGCGGGTGAAGACATTGTCGTCTCTGCTTCTTCTTGGGTCAGATGTGTTCAGATTAGAACCAAGATGGTCTGAATATTTCAGATGGGTCACTGCTACTATATATGGTAGGAAGGTGTACATTGGGAAGGTGGTAGCTTACGGGGTAACGCATTGGACGTAGAATCCTAAGGTCTTGAGTTTAAACCCCAGCAACACTGAGGGGCCACTTCTGGGCCCCTGAGCAAGGCCCTTAACCCTCAACTGCTCATTTGTATGAATGTGATAAATGTAAATCGCTCTGGATAAGGATGTCTCCCAAATGCCGTCATCGTATACGTGCTTGTTTTTATTCATTGCACTAGTGACACTTGATAGGCTCTAATTAAATTATTGCTTGAACTGCAGTTGTATGGTGAGTGTGCTCATGTATTGCACAGTAACACTACATTGAATAATGTGTTATCATTTCAAGAATTGAGACCGCCATCTACACACTATACTGACAAAATGGTATGCGATTTCTGCCGTTATTCTTCTGGCGAATGTAAAAGTGTAAAGTCAGGTACTGGTGTAAGTGAGGTGAGGAGGCCTGGGGGTGCAGTCAGCGTCCAGCAGCAGGCCCCTCAAGATTTTCCACTCCAATCCATGTTAAGCATATTTTCATGGAGCTTGCTTTGTGCACATTGTCGGTGTCATGCTGTAACAGTTCTGGTTCTCACAGTTCAAGGGAAAATTGTATGCATTTAAATCCATATACAGTTCTAACCTTAATAATTACAGTTTGCAAAGAACCAGCTATGGCTGGAAAATTCAGGTGTCCCAATACTTTTGTCCGTATCGTGCGTTGCCTCATTTCATAACATAATGGATTATATAAACATAGTATCAAATTTCACATTATTATTTTTTCTTCTGTTTGCTCTCTTTTCTCGTTTTCACTCTCAGGTCCCCAGAGAGACGCTCAAGCAGGGGGAGAGTTCATCCTGAAGTTGTTCGTCGACCTGAATCCCGACAGCGACAAAATCATCTATTCGCACTTCACATGCGCGACAGACACGGAAAACATCCGATTCGTCTTCGCCGCAGTCAAGGACACCATCTTACAGCTCAACCTGAAGGAGTACAATCTGGTGTAAACGGACGAACAAACCCGTGGCGTCCCTGCAGCTTGAGCTTAACTTTGAAAAACGACACGCGTGGGGTGACGCTGAGTCGTCGTCGTCCCCCACCCCTCACCGCCACCCCCTCTCAAGGACAAATTGGAGACTGATTTACCATTTTGTCTTTGGACAATAATATCAATGAATACAACCTGCTCACTACTGCGTAATTTATTTGCACTTTGGAGCTTGTTTGCAGGGTCCAACATCACGATTTTTCATTTGAGATACAAAAAAAACGACGCTGGGGGACGTTTTTTCACAATCGGCTTAACCGCATGCTCAGCCATGGTGAACTTTTACGGTTTCCTTTCTCGAATGCGCTTCGCTCTCCATGCACGAGTTGAAGAATGTACACACCTGGTTAATTACTAATTAAGGATCAGAGGATCAAGAGGTGCTAGAAAGTTATGACACACCTAATTATCTCCTCCATTGTATTTAAGTACTTCAACCGGTGACTATTTTCTGTTCAAGGTCTGAGGACACAGATCAGGATCAGCAATGGGTGTGGTTTCTTCTCCAAGACGCCTTTTTTGCTGTCTTTATGGTAATTAGAAGTGAATGGTTTAGAGTTGAGTGGTGCCACATTTTGCTTATAAGTGTGCTTCTTATATATTGTTAAAGGAATATACGCTTCACTAATGTCAGACGTTATTTTTTAGAAACACACACCCCCATCTGTTTGTATCGTTTTCCAGATTTCTTATTTGTTCTTAGAAAGTTGTCCAATTGTTCACTCTCTAACAGTAAGACAGCAGTATTTCATCAATCGTTCACCCAATTTAGTGTTTCACTGCTGGGTATCTAAGGTGGCCACCAAAAACATTTCCTGGTTTACAGATGGACCGAATCTTCTAGTGCCACTTTCACCACTACAGTATATTTCCTTAATCATGAAATTAGGATGTACAATCAGTGTTTAAATTTCAAGTGTATTTGGGAATGATCGAGGATTCCTACATGATGTTCCTCCAAAAAAAAAAAAAAAATCGAGCTTTTTGGGACAATGCGATCTTTCATTTAACCTCATTTTTTCATCCCAAATGGTTTCATATATATAAAATATTTAAAAAATGCTGATTTGTGATATTTGCAATTGGAATGTTCTAGAAAATGAACCATGATGAATTTTTTTTTATCCCCCTCATGGGCTGGTGGTGTTAATTTTCTGGTGTTTCAATCATTCCTAAAAAGGACTCGAATTAAACTTCACATGCTTGTTATCCCTGTAAAGGTGTCACTTTTATGTGGTATTTGAGATCTAATGATTTAGTTGGCGCAGACTGTAACGTAAGATGATACGAAGCAAAATCTCACAATGTTCCTGTTTAGCCTGCACACAATAGGTTTAAATAGTAGGCATTTATTGTCCACTATTCATGAATATTTGCCAGCCATCTTGCATGTAAATCGATCTACAGCACGTGACGTCCTTTTGCTGGAATGCCGAAGAAATCCGAAACCTCTGGAGCTTCTGGAAGCAAATCATGAAAGTTAAAGCAGTTAAACTTGAATAGTGAGGCACACGTGAACCTACGGTGCATTCCTTTCACGTGCCGAGATCTTCTGGGAAGTATTTGAGAAAACAATGAAGTGTGTTTCTTTTTTATGCTCTCGCCAGCATAAGGAGCATCAAAAACAACGTCTGTAGCTTTTCAAAACCACCTAAATTGTCATGGACCTCCGACTTTTTGTAAAGAAACAGCTTTATTGTATCTCCATTTCCTTCATAAATAGTCCTTGTTTCTTCACTGTAACTCCATACATTTGTCACTAGAACAGTCACCTAAAATTCTTTCTAATCCATTGTTATAGAATAAAAGATTAGTGTATGAGCCACAACCTCTCGTTATTAATATACTGATTTAGTTAGGGAGGGAATAAAGAGGCATGAGAAAGGAATGAAGAATAATAACATTTCTTCATATGAAGTATGCGTCTGTTTAACACGCCTCAGTCACACCAAGAGGAGGGACATCTCACGTTTATAGCCAGGTTGTGGTATAACCTGTGTGGCAGACACGTCGGTCATAATCGCTCATGATCTGCTCAAACAGTTTCTGGTTTTAGTCGTTTAATGACACTTTCTTGACTCTCTTTATTCACTGTACTACTCCTGGATCTTGATTTTCTTCGGTTTGGCATAATGGAGTTTTGTTGTATGACGAGTGAAGAGCGTGAAGCTCAGAGAATCCACCAAGAGATCGAAAGACAGATCAGGATGTCCAGAAAACAAGAGGATAAGCAGGTGAAGCTGTTACTTTTAGGTATGTTCATGTCTTTGTATCTATTTGTATGAATTTTTGTTTAGCTTACACACCCAATGAATATACTGCTCTTTTTCACTGTTTTGTGTGTAAATGCTATGCCACAAAAAACATGAATTTCCAGAAGCTTTAATCAGTTAATCTGCGTCTTCATGCAAAAAAAAATGTATATGCAAATCCCCGTCTTATCTTCTACACATTACCATTAGAATTGACAGGGTTTGTCATTTTGTCTATATCTTTCTAATTGATAGTTCACTCTTATCTTTAATTTTTTTTTAAATGTTTGCATGATTGTCATAATATATTTGCAAAATCATCGAGTTTGTTGCCGATCGAGAATTCTGGGCTGGGAGATGGCTGAGATGAACTCACCCTGATGTTCAGCTTGATAATGTCCCTGCAAAAAAACAGGACATAAAATGTATCGTTATCTTTTCAGCGTTCCGAATATCCATATCTGTATTTGGATTAAAATCTGAAATGTGGACTGAGTCTGAACCAGAAGATTCATATTTTAAATATGAATTTAATATGAAATTTCAATGAACTTACAGTTCCTCAGCCTCAGCTACATCATCCTAGTTCATAATCAGTCTCAAAGGCAGCTGTGCAAGTTGTTTTTTTAATGCAGTTATTATTGTTGTTGTTTATACTGATTTATAAAACATTTAAACAGATTTAGTTGGTCCTAGTTTTCCCAAAGTATAATCAAATTACTAGCTTAATATAAACCACTGCACCCTGACTAGATTCTCATGTCTGTTAATCAGCTTTGTGGTTGAGACATTGGACGTCTAAACAGAAGGTTGTGTTTAAATCCCAGCATCACTGAGCTGCCACTGCTGGGCCCCTGAGCAAGGCCTCTTCATCTTATCTGCTCAGTTGAATAAATAAAAAGGGCATCTGTTAAATGCCGTAAATGTAAATCAACATTGTCTTTCGTTGTCCTTTAAGCTTTATGCATGAATGCTTGCGTGATTTAGTCTTGTGACTCTTTTTTGGGGTCTATTGTCATGTCTCATATATTTATTTTCCACATGTGACACAACATAAATATATACTATTTAAATGTACAAATTATAAATCAGGACTCATTTGAACATCCACAGGTACAGGCGAGAGTGGGAAAAGCACCTTCATCAAGCAGATGAGGATAATTTATGGAAAAGGCTACTCAGAGGATGACAGGAAGACCTTCACCAGGCCCATCTTCGAGAATATATTTGTTGCAGTGCAAGCCATGATCGAAGCCATGAATACATTACAGATCACGTTCAAAAATGAAAACAATTCTGTAAGCACTGGAGCGTTTACACAATTATTAGACTACTTCTAATTCTAAGCTCGATAATAGAATTACAAAATATAATCAACCCTACATTTATAAATATTGTATGCCCTTTGTAAACATCACATTCTACATTAATCCCAATTTGCTCCTATAATTCTCTCCACTCTTCTTGGAAGAGGTTCCACTAGATTTTAGAGTGTGTTTGTGGAGATTTTTGCTCATTCAGACACGAGGGTTTTAGTAAATTCAGGTAGTGATGTAGGTGAGGTGAGGAGGGCTGGGGTTCAGTCAGCGTTCAAGTTCATCCCAAAGGTGTTCAATAGAGTTTAGATCAAAGATCTTCCACTTTACCCATGCAGAGCATATCTTCATGGAGTATGCTTTGTGCACTGGGGCATTGTCATGCAGGAATAGGTTTTGGTCTCCTAGTTTATATGAAGGGAAGATTTTATGCTACTGCACCCAAAGACAACGGATACAACTGTGTGCTTTTAGCTTTTCGAGTTTGGGAAAGAACCACATATGACTGGAAAAGTCAGGTGACCCAAAACTTTTGGCAATATAGTGTGTATATATATATATTATGTCTGGAAGGTGTAATTTATATATAAAATTACACCTACCTGACATAATGAATAACACTGGTTATCAAGGGACGAATTGTGATGGCTAGACGACTGGGTCAGAGCATCTCCAAAACTGACCGTACATAAACAGTAAACAAGGGACTCATTTTTAGTTCTTTTGTGCATTTCAGAGTTATGCTGAGATGCTGCTTAGTGTAACTCCAGAACAAATGACCTCTATGGATAAGCATTACGCCGAGGCTATATGCAGTGTATGGCAAGATCCCAGAATGAAGCTGTGCTACGATCGCAGGAGAGAGTACCAGCTATCTGATTCAGCCCAATAGTAAGTTGTGCTTCTCAGTTGTGTCTGTACTGTATATCTTACTACTATATAATCTTCATGTGCGTGTAATATCGCAGTGGTTAGAGTTTGTGTGTATATTGTATTCATGGATCTGTGGTTAAAATGATTTTATTTTAATTTGCAGTTACCTGGATGATATTGATCGAATATCAGCTCAGAATTATATTCCATCTGAGCAGGATATCCTCCGAGTCCGGGTTCGCACCACTGGAGTCATTGAGTACCCTTTTACCATTAGCAATGTTGTATTCAGGTGCGAATTTGAAGAAAACTAAAGAAAAATGTTTAATATGTTAAGGTGGATTCTGTCCATTCCGTCTAAATACCTATGTTGTTATTACAGGATGGTTGATGTAGGAGGGCAGAGGTCAGAGAGAAAGAAATGGATCCACTGTTTTGAAAATGTGACTTCTATTATTTTTCTGGTGGCACTGAACGAGTATGACCAGGTCCTGTATGAGAGTGCAAATGAGGTGGGATGCCCCAGACTGATGTATAATTACTTTGATTGCTTTAACTGAGTAAAAATGATTAAACGATGCATTTTGCCTGTTTGCAGAATCGCATGGACGAGAGTAAGGCGCTCTTTAAGACCATCATTGGCTACCCGTATTTCCAAAGGACCTCCATCATTATCTTTTTCAACAAGACGGATCTCCTTGAAGAGAAAATCACCAAGTCCAAACTCGCTGACTACTATCCTGAATACGATGGTGAGAGGCGTACAGTTTTAACATTGTGTCCAGAGCTGCATGATATATCAAATTATCAAAATATCACAAATAGACATATAGTGATAAATGTATTATTTCAATACATCAAATAGTTGCAGAAAGCAGAAAATAGGCAGTGCAAATGAGTATTATTCGGGATTCGGGTGAATTGTCTAGATCGGTATAAATAATAATAATAATAATAATAATAATAATAATAGTAACCAAATGGTCAAAATTTTTGAAAGCACTGACATGCACAACTGCTGTTGAGACTGATTGTAGCTGAGGTTGAGGAACTGTCAGTATTATTGAAGCTTACATCCTGTAAATTATGATAGAAAATGAATGTACTCCAGTGGAGTTGATGAAAAAAAACATTAATACCCTTCCATCATATTACATTATCTAATACAATTAAATAAAGGTTTTTACCATTTGAGTGTAATCAGATTTGCATTCCTGGAATGTTAGTAGATTTTGTAATTTTATTTGTTTTTTATACAGTACAGTATATGGATACCTGACCACAATATTTGTATGAGCTTTCTGAACATCCCATTCTGCATTTAGTCCCCGTTTGCTGTTATAGTAAGCTCCACTCTTCAGGGAAGATGTTCCACTAGATTTTGGAGTGTGCTTGGAGATTTGGGTTCATTCAACCCCCAGGGTTTTAGTAAAGTCAAGTACTGATTTAGGTGAGAAGGCCTGGGGTGCGGTCAGTGTTTCAATTCATCCCGAAAGTGTTCAGTAGGGTTGAGGTCAGAGCTCTATAGCAGGACACTCAAGATATTCTACTCCTACTATATTTAAATATGCACAGTGGCATTGTCATAGTGGAAAAGAATATAAATATACTGTATACCGTACCAGATAATAGTTTGGACACACCTTCTTCTTCAGTGGTTTTTCTTTATGTGTATTATTTTCAACCTTGTTCATTAATACTAAAGACATCCAAACAATGAAATAACGCATATAAAAATGAAAAAGACACACATAAAAAGTGTTAAAGACTATGTATATGACTATGTTTTATATTTTCCAAAGTAGCTACATTTAGCTTTGATGACAGCTTGGCACACATGTCATTCTCTCATATGATTCACAATGTAATCACCTGAAATGGCTTTCAATCAACAGTTGTGCCTTGTCAAGATTTAATTTGTCATTTCTTAATGTGCTTTAGACCATCAGTCCTCTTGTGCATAAAAAAGGGTGGGTACAAATTCAATAGCCATATTAATGCTACTACAACTACTGTACAAATCCATATTATAGCAAGAAATTCTGTCTGTTCACCCTCTGCACAACTAACAAGACACAGCGTTTGGAACCAAAATTCTCAAATTTGGACTTATCAGACCAAAGTACAGTTTTCCATTGATCCTAATGTCCATTACTTGTGTTTCTTGGCCCAAGCAAGTCTCTTCTACTTGTTGTTCTTCTAAAGTAATAGTTGGTGCAATTCAAATATGAAGGCCTGACTCACACAGTCTCCTCTGAACACTGGATGATGAAATATGTCTGCCACTTGAACAGAAGGCTGGTAATTCGAACAAAATTATCCTCTGCAGCAGAGGTAGCTCTTGGTCTTTCTTTCCTGGGACAGTCCTCACGAGAGCCTGTTTTATCATCGTGTTTAATGGTTCTGGAAACTACATTTCCTAAACGTGTGGTTCCCACTGAGAAGCATGGAGGAGAAGGTGTGATTGTGTGGGGGTGCTTTGTTGATAATTTAGTCAAAGCTCAGGGCACATTTAACCATCATGGCTGCCAAAGCATTTTGCAATGACATGCCATCGCATCTGGTTTGCACAGATTTGAAAATATAAAACATATTCATGGTTATTTGACAATTGTTTTTTTACTTTATGATTCCATGTTTGTTTGTCATAATTTTAATATCTTCAGTATTAATGCACAAGGTTAAAAACAATATAAATGAACAAAAAACATGAAATAAGAAGGTGTGTCCAAATATCATATAACATTCTAAACAAATCAAAGTTTTTCCTTTCTCATTTTCTACCATAGCAGTAGAGAAATTGTTGGAAATATTGCATAAAACCTTGTGATCTTTTCCCCCTTTAGGCCCAGAGAATGATGCAAAAGCCGCAATGAAGTTCATCCGGAAAATGTTTGAAGATCTGAACTCTGAAGAGGCAGGCATGCGTCTGTACTCACATTTCACTTGCGCCACAGACACGAACAATATCCGTTTAATCTTTTCAGCTGTGAAGGACACTATCATGAGAATGAATTTTGAGGACTTTAGCTTACTTTAAAACAGCAGCTGTGTTTTTTTTATTTTTGATATTCACATTATTTATTGACTAGGTACTTTTATTAGGATGTCACATTCCTTTACAGTTGAGTCACTTCACAGTCAATTAGAGTATACTAATTGATTGCTCCAAATGAAGGCTACTTAAATGTGCACATTTTTTAAAACATTAAATGCAACCAAATGCCATATTAATATTTTGTGATTTAGCAAGAAATTTGAAAACTGTTAAGGTTGTATTTCGGAACACATCCACCAGGTGGCAGCACTGTATTTGATAGTGATTCAGTCGACACTTTTAGCTTCTAATCAACTAACTATTATTATTATTAGTAGTTGTTGGCAATATAATTTCTTTGGCTTCCTTCAAAGATAATATAATATTAATAAATTCCAGTCCTAGTTAAACACAGAAAAACAGTAACCGGTCACATAATACACAAACTGGCAGTGAGTTGTTTAGAAGCCAAAAGAGTCGATTCTTACTGGTGAGCTCTATTCAAGTGATCAGATTAACCCAAACGAGTTCCTATTTTCTAGTCACCACATATGAATTTTGGACAACTGTTTTGTCCATCTAGTAATTTTTCAACCCAGCATTTTTTTTTAAAGAGGTGATTTAAAGAGCAGACTCATTTACAATATTAATAGCACCTACAGCTCCTTTGTCCATGGTCTGTGCTGTTAGAATTGGTATAGCGTATAAGTTGGAGACAATTTTTTTTTCCATATGAATGACTAAAACCAATATAGATAACTTATTTAGTATTTTTTGTGCAAAGATAAGCACAAATGTTATGTATGCACTACACTTTCTCACTGTTATACAGTTGCTAGTAAGGTACATATCTATTTAGTTGACCAAATGACTTGTGTATTCTACCATTAAAAATAGTATAGTTACAATCACACTGACCTTTGATGTGAAAAACAATTGTTTTTGCCAATTTTAGGATTAGAAGATGGAAGTCAGATATAATCCAGAACATGATACAATATTAAGCATACATTATATGGACACCTGACTTTTCCGGCCTGTTGCCAAAAGCTGAAGATACACAATTGTATAGGATGTCTTTGGATATCTAGGAGACCCAAACCTGGTTCAGCAATGCCCTTGTGCACAAAGTCAGCTCCATGAAGATATGCTTTACATGGGTCGGAGTAAAAGCTCTTGAGTGATCTTCTATTGAGCTCTGAACTCAACCCTATTGAACACCTTTGGGATTAATTGGTTGATACTGATTGTACACCAAGCCTCTTTACCTCACCTTCATCAGTACCTGACCTTTTTCACCCTTGTGGCTAAATAAGCACAAATCTCCACAAAATGTAGTGGAACATCTTCCCAGACATCTGAAGGATATTATAACAGTAACTGGCGACTAAATTTGGAATAAGATATTCAAAAAGCACATAAAAATCATATGGTCAATTGTCCACAAACTTTTGTCGATATTGTGTATATCTATTTAGACAGCTATACACATTGGATCTTTTTTGTCATATGATATTCTGTAGAAAGACATGCTGCTGCAGGTTTTGAACCAAGTTTTTAATGTTAAATTGTATGTTGTATGTATTACACACTATTAAATGTTACAAGTGTAAATAAGTCTACCTCCTGACAACGTAGAATTATATGGTTCCTGTTAGATTCCATATTGTTGTAAATAAGTTATTATGTATAGATTTTTAGGATATATTAAATAAAAATATATGAGGAGAAAAGTAATGGAACCTTATCTTATTTGTGAAGCATGCTGGTGGGTGCATCATTGTTTGCAGCTACGTTGCATTATGGCTCAATGTTTTAAGTTCAGATAATGAAAATTCACAGTGATATAACTATAGGTTCAATCCAACTTTCCAAGAGGATTTTGTGTATTTAAAAAATATAGTACATAGAAAATGGCAGAAGGTTTAATGTGTAGAGTAATTTTATTAAATGTAGTGCTGTAATGGAATGTTTTGTCTCTTGTTTTCGTAAAGTTTAAAATGTTATGTTGTGATTACATGCATGTTCCTTTTATTTCTGTGCAACAAACTCGGCCATTTACCAGTATGATGATTAACCTCGACCAAACAAATCAAAATATTAACAGATGTTCCACTTTATATTCATTAAAAATTCCTTCCTTAGCATGAAAAACAGCTTTATACACTCTTGGAATCCGGACAGTTAATTTCTCCAAACATTCAGGTGAAATACGCTGCCATGCCTTTTTAAAACTTGCAAAAGGTGTTGTTCTTTGCCGACTGCTCTCTAAAGTTTGTACGGCTCATTGGAACCGACTTCACCGTACAAGACAGTGAGCCGCAGTCCAGATGGAATTGCATGGTGTTGACATCATCTCAAGTTCTTCTGTTAGAACCAAAAATGTAAAAAATTGGACTCATCTGTCCACAGAACTTTCTTCCAATTATTCACTATCCATTTCATGTGTTGTTTGTCTTTAGCCAATTTGTTGCATAAAAACGAAAGGAACATGTTTCTCAAAAACCATAAAAGACGAGGTGTTTCCACAATTTTGAACGGCTCTATCTTTAGAGTTTAATTAACTTTTGGATTTAGTTTTTGTACAGTATGTAGAGTTGTGTTATTTTACAGTATGTAGTGCTGTTTGCAGTTTAAAGTCCTCTTTCTGTTACATTTTAAAACAAGCTCTCTTGCTTGTGTTGCTTCATTTCTCAGAGTTTGGCTTCCGTCAGTGGTTGTTACTGCACTGCCATAGTGATGACTTTTGGATTGCAGTGGAAAAGATTAAGTGCAACCTGATCGTCTAGGAAGTACTAGGGATTTGACAAGTTCACCACAGCAAAGTGAGGTTCCATTTTAAAGGGGAATTTAATGATTTTGATTGGCGAAAACCGAAGTACTGTTTAGATATTCAGAATAAAAACAAATACT
Source organism: Silurus meridionalis (assembly GCF_014805685.1). Classification (NCBI taxonomy): domain Eukaryota; kingdom Metazoa; phylum Chordata; class Actinopteri; order Siluriformes; family Siluridae; genus Silurus; species Silurus meridionalis. The sequence goes on from NC_060908.1 coordinate 4,039,372, forward strand.
TCCTTCAGAGTGCCCTGCAAAGTCATGCCCTCAGAAGACATGCTTTTGTGTATCCAGGATACGACGGCTGAATGAGCCGGAGAGTTTTAAATTCATGGACTGCAACTATGTTTTGAGTAGTTGGCGTTAAATTGTGTCTCCAAACTGATATTTACATGAAACATCTTGAGCATAAGAGGTACATTAAGTATTACAGTGTTTTGGATGAACAGGCAAATCAGGCATTGCACAGCAACACCAAAATCTCCAGTCTTCTCTGAAGCATGGTGGAGGTAGCACTGTGGTTTGTGGCTACATAATGGACAACTTGCCATTTGGAAAGAGTAGATTTAAAGTAAGCAAGTATCAAGACATTTCACAGGAGCATGTCAGAATAGCGTTGTCCTTAAAATCTATTTTTCAAAAAAGAGTTCTGATGTCAAATCATAGACTTTTATTTCTTAAAAAAAAAAAAAAAGCCGAGCTGACGAATTCTATCTGGGTTTTTTTTCCCTTAAGTAAACATTAAACCTGTCCTGGTTGCCTACCACCATTATCTTTTAAACACAGTTAAATCATAAAGAACAATAATAATAAAAAAAGCTGTCATTTGCTATGACCAGACTTTAACCCTAAAAACGACATGCATACTATGGGGCTGTTCATGCAAAAAGAATATTCCAGAAACATTGACAATGACTGATAATTTTGTAAAAAGCTTATATAGACAATGCATGCTTATTGCCCCCTGAATTACAGTGATTTACATTGTTTTGCCAGTTGGTTACGGTTAATAAATAAATATAATATCTACATGTAACCTTTAATTGTTTACTAGTTTCAGCTGTTTCCTACCCGGTAAATGATTTAATGCAAAAATAAATTCAGCTAGGTTGAGATTTATTGTATAATTATAGGTTGAGATTAGTCTTCCAGGAAGAATGTTGCTATTCTTTTTCATTTCTGTTAATCTATGAACAGAACTGCCATAGAACGAGAAAAAAATCAATTCTAAGGTCTGCAAAAAACACATCATTTGCATTTATTTCCACTGCTATATTATAGAGAGGATAGTTAGAGATGGGTACAATGTTGTAATTTATCACATCTTTTTGCATTGCAAATGTATATCCACAATTTTTAATGTTATGGCTTATTACTGTAAAAAAACCTGTTTTTACTAATAATGTTTATTATTATTAATTCAGTTTAACAGTGATTTCGCATACATTTTCTTAACTCTAGCAAATTAACCGAGTTAACTGTGCCCAGTAACTGTATGTTTACTGGGTTTCTGGTTGGCTCTTCTTTTAGATGGCACTAATATCCATGGGGATGACCTTTGGATTATAAGGAAGAGGTCAGCCAGGAGCATTTACTTCCTGATTGTCCAACAAGATTCTGGATTTTAAAAGGTAACCTTCACAACCCACTAATCTTTTTCCAAGCTTTCCTTTGTTTGTTCATTGTGGCTGTGTAGTGAATTATGCCGTGATGCTTATTGTTCAGTTCAGATATTATTTTACAGTTTGTTAGAGACTCTGCGGAAATGACGACCTTTGAAAGCTCATAACAGAGCACATAGAGTGTCACATGCTTGCAGGTGGATTGCATTTTATTTGAAATCGCAAAACACAGAAGTCCAAAGTCAGATGTTTTCAGGTGCCACTGTGTTTGTCTTATTGTGTGAGATTTGTGAGTTTTGTAAGATGCATTACTTTCACTTATAAACCAAAAAAGTATTTATTTTGAACAAATATATGTTATTGACAGAAAAGGCCAGACAGAAAATAATAACATATGAATAGGCTTCTAAGCTTTTCAAATGTATAGTTCCATACTATGGACACAAGTTTGGTGACATCTGACCATACGTTTAGCATGTGATTTATGAATATCCCGTTCCACATTTAGTCACCATTTACTATAATAAAAACCTCTTCTGTTAAGATGTTCCACTAGATTTAGGAATGTGCTTGTGGAGATCTGTGCTCATTCAGGTACAAGGGTGTTAGTAAAGTCAGGTCTGGGGTGCAGTCATTGTTCCAATTCATCCCAAAGGTTGACTCAAGATCTACTTCAACCCATGGAAATATATCTTCATGGAGATTTGATTGTGAACAGAGGTATTGTTATGTTGGAACAGGTTTGGGAAAATGTAATGCTACCGCAACAAAAGACAAGGTTACATCAAAAGTCACAACCAAAACAAAAATAAATAATAAAAAAAAAAAAAAAAAATATATATATATATATATATATATATATATATATATATATATATATATATATATATAAAATATATATATATATTCTTTTTTTCAATGTGTATATATATATATATATATATATATATATATATATATATAAAATATATATATATATATATATTCTTTTTTCAATGTGTATATATTATATATATATATATATATATATATATATATATATATATATATATATAATCATTATTAATTTTTTTTCAATGTGTGTGTGTGTGTGTGTGTGTGTGTGTGTGTGTGTGTATATATTCACAAATGCAAATAATATTTTTTTATTTTTTTAAGATAAAGCACAAAATGTACACTTTATGATCATACACACAGTTAAATTCAAAATAAAAAAAAAAAGTTTAATAAATAATCAAATTAAAATAGTTTGTGTTAATAATTACAATTCTAAAGTAAAAACATTTAAATAAACAATTTGTAAAATTCAATGTTTTTGGTTTAAAATTTTCAAGTAAAATTTGACTGTAATCCCCATGTGGATTCTGAGCTCAGTGGTGCAGCACAAATGTGATCGTTTTCTTTCTCGAATCAGTTGTGATCCCACTCTCCCCCTCCTCCAGCTTCCTTTTTCCGGATTTTTTTTACCTGTGCAGTCCGACTCCTCCTATATTTACACAAATCACCTGGTTTCTCTTTCTTCCTGTCTTTCTGTAGCTATACACTGACACTGCTGTTAGAGCTGAACTCATTGTTTTGCTCCAGCCTCAGAGAGCTGCCCCAGGCTCTTCTTTAGTGCTGGAGAGGGTCACATGACTACAAAATGGTGGAGGCTGCCAGTGGGTGAGCAGAGCATCTCTGTGGAGGAACGACGAGAAGAGAAACACAGAAACCACACACACTTATGATCTCTGAAACCTAGAGCAAGAGCGAGAGAGATTAAAAGGAAACTAGAAGTGTGTATCAGCTCTGGTGAGTGATTCGTGTGTGTTGATGCAATGATTAGAAAGAGAGAAAGAGAGAGAGAGAGAGAGCCAGATGGATCATGTTTTTCCTCTTTCCAAGAGCAAAAAGAGAAACAAGAGACATGGGAGTGGCAGCTGTTTACAGAGAACCGGTTCTGTTTGTGTGTGTGTGTGCTGAAGTAGGGCGTAGTTTCAGCATCCTGTATGTTAATATCTTATATTATGTGTGCACCTGTGCATGAGATCGTGTGTGTGTGTGTGTGTGTGTGTGTGTGTGTGTGTGTGTGTGAGATGCATGTTCATTTTGGTCCAAGGATTAAAGTGCTGAATCTCAGGGTTTATTCGCGATGCTCTTCGCAACAGTCCTGGTTAACCAGGATAAGATTATTTAAATGTATAGCATTTTGCATTCGGCTAAAGCATTTGCCTCTGCCCTTTTACCTCTGTGAGTGTGTGTGTGTGTGTGTGTGTGTGTGTGTGTGTGTGTGTGTGCATATGCGAATGTTGGGTTGTAAGAAAAACTAAAATCCCATCCAGGGTGTTATTTATAGCTGTGTAAGTTGTCCTGATGTGTTCTATTCCTCTTATCCCAATCACAAACCATTTTTGGAAGGTTAATGCCTCTTATCCATGTAAAATCATTACTTTAATGAACAGAAGGTTGGGGGTTCAAACCCTAGTATCACCAAGCTGCCACTTTTGGGCTGTATCATAGCGGACCCTGCGCTCTGATATGCGCAGAAAGAATTTCACTGTGCTTTAATGCACATGTGACAAATAAAAAGCACCACCACCTCATGTGTTAGTAATTTTTGATTACTTATATTTAGTATAAGAGGACCGGCGCATTTTATTGTTTTCGGTAGCTTGCTACGGTAAAACCGTGACTTGGTTGTCAGTTGGTTTGGGTGTTACCATGGGAACATGCAGTGATCTATCTCAAAATATTTGTCCCTGTTGTGTCTGAAAAAATCAGGTCATCAGTAAAGGTGCTTTATACAAATCACATGTACATTATAGCACAGTGGAAGTCTTTCTTCTCCCACCCTATTGATGTTAGGAAGCTGTGGTTAGAGCACAGGGTCAGCCATGATACAGCACACCTGGGGAACAGAGGGTTAAGGGCCTTGCTCAAGGGCCCAAAAAGTGGCAGCTTGGCCATTCTGGGGCTTCAACCCCCTCTAGAGCCTTAATCGCTGAGCTACCACTTCTCTAGTAATATCTTGCTTATAGAACTGTTTTAACAGAAGCAGTCACACTTGTGCTGCTGCAGTAAAAATAAGCTCATCATACTGATCAATTATCACTTACGTTATGTGAATTATTAACACCTCACAAGCTTCACCCATCCTCCGGCTTGAAAATAACAAGGCAGCAACGTAGCTTGTGATTTTACATAGAAAGTGCAATATACTGAAGGCTGAACATTTGAAAAATTTTAGCTTCACCCCTGAACCTGAAAACTCCTTCCTTCACCCTGTGTTTTCAGTTGATATACAAACAACATATAAGAATTAAGAAAATAGAAAATCAATCCAACTGAATTGACAATCGAATGACATTGATATGAACATACACCAACATAACATTTGACTGTCAATGTTACTTTTGATGTAAACTATACAGATTTTGTGTGTAATCCTCCAGATCCCCCTCCTCCTTGCCCCCCGGTGATGAGGGGATGGAGCAGAATCCTGCACACAAGATGAGCTCTGAGGAGGCCGAAAGCCGACCAGGTCAGTCTCGTCGTATAATTTTTTACGCCTGGTCAAATAAACATTTAACAGCCTTAGAACAGTATATTTATTTTTCTTTGCCTTAAAACATAAAAAAGGTCAAAGGTAGCTTATGTGGTAAACACATTAATTCTTATTTTTTCAATTTTATTTCCAAGTATTCCAAGATTAGGCCATGTTAAATAAATAAATACACCATCCCCATACGATAGGAGGACTAAAAGCAGCAGTTTTTTATTTAGAAAAATATTTACTTATTTTTCTATATTCCCGCTGATGTTGTAGCTCCTCCCACTACTCTGCCATTGAAGGGTGATGGAGGTGGCTCTCAACGGAAAAAGCTCTCAGCCCCTCGCATAAGCCTCTCCCTTGATCAAAGTGAAGACGATCTCTTCGACACGCCTGACGACCTGGACATTAATGTGGACGATTTGGACACACCTGATGAAGCCGATGTCCTGGATTACACTGATCACGAGCTGGACTGGGAAGGTGATACATGAAATACAAGTACATCTTTACAAATAATACTGATATAAACACATTAAATATTTCAGTTATTGGTATATCAGAAGAGATTTGTTTTCCAACTCTATAATTGTCGAATTAGTGACAAAATATTGGCTCCCATTCATTTGGACAGCAGCATGACATCTACATTCCAGGACGAAGTTCTTTCTGTACAGCTGAGGACTGTGCTTTGCTTTCAGCCCTGGAATACACAGATAAAGCGCACAAGCGTAATGTTTTTAGTGACAATGAAACGATAAAGAAATATATATATACACACACGAATGCTCGGTTTTACATTAGAGCATTTATTCAGTCAAAATCGCTGAACATTTCGAAGGTTTCAAATGTTATGTCAATTTTTTGCTTTTTTTTGGGGGGGTCATTAGTAGGATTGTAAGATTGTGAATTTCATCTCAGGCCATTTCAGGATTTATCTTGTACTTTCTGAAGTTTGGATTTGTCTTAGTAGAAAAAAATAATAATTTCAGGCACAAACGGAGCCAACTATTCACAATAACTTCCTGTCTTCCCAAATGATTTAATGTTTTTAGTATTAATCTTGACGTGACCCATAGACAACTTGGTCTTGACTTGATCTCAACTAGTCTGGGAGCAGTCTTAGTGGTATACAGCCACAGCCATTAGTCAGTAATGCACAACATCCCTTACTATTCTTATTGTTTAAACATCTGATTCTATGCTATTCAGAGCCTCAGGAGTCCCAGGCAGCTCCAGTGAAGGAGGATGCTGAACCTATTCCTACATACAGCCTCACAGAGGAGCGACAGGACTCTAAACTCTGGAGGACCGTCATCATCGGGGAACAGGAGCACCGCATCAATATGAAGTGCATTGAACCCTACCAGAAAGTCATCTCCCATGGAGGTATACACACTGACACAACACTTTCTCACTTTTGTAACTAACTGTACTTTAATGTATGTGATTGGATCATCTCAGAATTTAAATTTTGGGTATAATGTCATTAAACGAGTTAAAAGGGTTTTAGCTAATAATTTTACAAATTGGCCTGGGAAATTATCTAGCTAGTGGTTTTGTAAGTTAGTAAGTGAAATTGGCTAGCTAGCTGTTATAGTATATAAATTAGCTGAAATTAGCTAGCTTGTTGCATTTTGTAAACAAGTTTATTAAATTCTCTAGCTAGATAAATTTTGTAAATTATCTCAGTAAATGATCTAAGTGATTGATTTTTTTTTCATTATTTGGTTTTGTGAGAGCGCTAGCTATGTTTGGTGACTGCACAAATTAATTTGTGGGCTAGTTACGTTTGGTGAGTGTGCTAGTTATGTTGATAAATTAGCTAGCAAGTAGTTTGATTAAATAGCCTGTAAAAATGCAAGGTAGTTGCGTGTAGAAAAATTTATACAATTTTCTAGCTATTTTCTTTTTTAAATGATCTCATCTCACCTAATAATCATACATACCTGGATAGCAATGTTTTTTTATGTATCTGGTTATGTGAGCACAAAAGTTTTGTTATATTGGCTCACTAGTTAAATTTAGTAAATGATCTTGTTTGATTATGTAGCTAGTTTTTTTTCGGGCTAGTTTTTTTATATTTTATCCTTACTTTATTTAATTGAGTAAGATATTTACATATTTTACTTACTGGTGAAACCATGTGAAATAGTGCACTTTCAGAGACAGTAAATGTAATGAATTTTGACATATGACAGCATCTTTTGTAACAGAGCCCTCTTTCCTTTAATAGGCTACTATGGAAATGGTACAAATGCCATTATAGTTTTTGCTGCTTGCTTCCTTCCGGATAGCGACAGAGAAGACTACCATGAAATAATGGAAAACCTCTTTCTGTGAGTTCTCACTTCTGTATCAACAATCCATATTTGTTTACTTGAACTGTATTTTCTATAGCAAATTGCTGTAAAATTGTATTGTGTGTAACGATCAGGTACGTGATTAGCACGTTGGAGCTGATGGTAGCCGAAGACTACATGATAGTCTACCTGAATGGGGCCACTCCTCACAGGAGGACGCCTGGCCTTGGCTGGCTGAAGAGATGTTACCAGATGATCGACAGGAGGTAACTGCTGGTTTATAAGTGCAGAATCATTAATCAATTTTTAAAAAATGACAACCTGCCTCACTTAAAAATCCGCTTTCAGGCTCCGAAAGAACCTGAAATCCTTTATAATTGTTCATCCTTCCTGGTTTATCAGGACTATCCTAACCATCACTAGACCCTTTATCAGGTAAAGTAAGTTTATAGAAAGCAGAGATTAAAATATAACCTTTTAATATTTTTATTTATTATTTATTTTTGCTTTTTCGATGCTTCAAATTTGCATGTCTTCTCTACAGTTCAAAGTTCAGCAGTAAGATTAAGTATGTGAACAGTTTAGCAGAGCTGGAAGAACTCATCCCTATGGAATATGTCCATATCCCTGAATGCATCATCAAGTAAGTGAGAGATAATTTTGTTCATTCTTCATTTTTATGTTACAAAACTACAATATTTAATCACTAATGATTTTTTTTTGTTTATTAATAAATGGCAAGTGTAAATATAAAATGTCCACAAAACAAATACATATTATGTCTACACTTAGTCTTATTGATTTGGCTTTTGCACACAAGCCTATTTTCTTTTGTACATTTTTAAATATTTATCCTATAAAATTTCATCAACTATAAGGTAAATTAGTTGGTAACTAAATTGCATTGTTAATTTAGATAAATTATATAACTTTATGCTATATGCTAGTTACATTTCTCGGTGCTAGGTACATGGGAAAAAATGCAAGCTCTTTTTGTTTTTTATTGCTAATGAAGCTCAACATTCGCTCCAAAAAATGCTATTAAATGTAAAAGAAAACTTAACTTCTCTATTAAAGTTAATAAGATAAAGAATGCAGCTTGTCATATTAAACCAGAAAGCACACACTCCTCCACACAAACAGCTTACACACTGTTGCTGGCAGTTTGCTAACACTGGAGACTCCTTCCAAAAATGTCATACATCTCTTTACAGGGTTATCATTACAGTTTCATCATTTTAATACAATTATTGATAATATATAGAACATGTCTGATTTTCCACATCAAAATGTTTTTAATATTAAATTATGTAAATCTGTACAAGACCCTGTGTATGAGCTGTTGCTATAGAAACACTAACCTATGTTTAATAATTAACATAGCATAATAACATGAGTGCGTTAATATATTGGGAATTGAACCTTGCCATTGACATGACAGATCCAAACACGTATTTACTGAATAATATTTGATTTATTCAGGGATGTAGCAGTTTTATTTAATTTTCATTGAGTTTTCGAGTGATTTGTAATTTGCCCGTGTACAAGTTCATGTCCTGCCAAGTGCAAAGGTTTGCCCCGTGTTTTTTGAATGGAAACATCATCAAGGTGGTGGGTGTATTATAATAAGATAATAATTCCAAATATTTAGTTAAAAATCAACATCTAAAAAAGTTTTATCTGCACCTTTTTTTTCCTTCAGAACATGTCAAGATGGGAGGGTGGGCCGTAGGGAAGAAGATCGAAAAGCCGCACAGAGGATACAAAAAAGGAAGTTGGAAGTTAAAGGGTGGGAGTAAGAATGATCTCGAAATAAACTATTGCACCATCATAACACATGATGATAAAGTAAGATCTCTGAATATTTGTTTTTCTTCTTCCTCTTCTTGGTCTTAAGGGTGTGCAAAGTTTTGCACTTTCATCTGGCAGATGAAGTCTGTAAGCTTTACGTGCTTCCACCGAAGCAGAAATGCTGTAATGTGTTAGAGGCTGTGTTAAGGTGTCAGTGTGTTCCTGAGAATAACTAGAGCACCTGGCAATCTGGTTTCCATGGTAACAGACACTAATGTGCCAAAACGAGTGCTAATTAATGTGTGTTTTTGTGAAGCTTTTGTCTTCAGGACAGGACAGAAGGTTTGGCGCTAGGTAGTTTCGTCTTGAAGCATTTGGAACCTTTTGCCATTTGTTTGCATTGCGTTTTTCCTGATTTGTTCTTTAAAATGTTATTATATTGTGAAACATCACATCACTATATAGACAAACGTTTGCAGACACCTGACCATAAAATTCGCTTGTGTTTTTGTTTACTGAACGTCCCGTTCCGTATTTAGTCCCCATTTGCTGTAATAATAACCTCCACTCTTCTGGGAGGATGTTCCACTAGATTTTGGATGTGAAGATGCTCATTCAACCATAGGGGTGTTAGTAAAGTCAGGTGCTGATGTAGGTGAGGTGAGGAAGCCTGGGGGCAGTCAGTTTTCCAATTCATCCCGAAGGTGTTCACGCAGGATCTTCCACTCCAACCCATTTAAAGCATATCTTTATGGAGTTAGTTTTATGCACAGGAGTATGGTCATGCTAGAACAGGTTTGGGTCTCCTAGTTCAAGTGAAGTGAAAATGTAATGCTGCTGCATTCTAAGGCATCCTGTTTAATTGTGTGTCTCTATTTTTGTGGTAACAGTTTGAGGAAGAATCGCATATGGCTGGAAAAGTCAGGTGTCCCAATACTTTGTCCATATAATAGATTTGTCTTGGCAAGTCTAAACAGATCATTAGATCACAATTTACCAAAAAAAAAAAATTAACTCTATATTAATCAATTAAAACCTAATATGAATGCTAGTACATCTTTGCTAACATATGACAAAAAAATCAACTATAGTTATTTTAAAATTAGAAACATAATTATGTTTTGTGAATGATTTTAATAGCAAGCTAAATAAGTATCTTGGCAAATGAGCTAGTTACATTTTGTGAATTAGCTTGTTTAGGGTTTCTGTTTTTAACGCACCTTAGCATTCAGTCCAAAACGGCAAGTTGTTCCTCTTGAAGTTAATATGACAAAACCACCAACTTTTCATGTTTACTGAGAAAGCAAAAAGCACTGAGAAACTCTTCTGATTCATCAGAAAATCATATTTGACGCAATATGGTATTGTTTCTGTTGTAACTACTCATTCACAGGGACTTGAGCTGATAACACCAGAAATACTCATTCATAGGGTTTTAGTATAAGGCTGCAACATAAAAAATGTAAAAAGAAAAAACCAACAGAAAGTGTGTGAATACCTTCTGAATGTGCAGTAAGTTAAAAACTATTGTATAAACAAGCGTAATGAAATATTTATCTAACTATTTTTTGTTTTATTTCTATATTATTATGAATAAAGCTGTCGCAATGCAGGAGGAAACAATACAATTTAGAACACTGAGTTACATTTGGGTTCGTGTTGGTCCTGAAGCAAGCTGGGTTGAGAAATGTTGTTTATTTTCTGTTTTTCTCCACCACAGACTCGATGAGGAGTTACAGGAAGCAGGAGAGAACTCAAAGTGAGTTGAAAATATCCATTACACTTCAGCTTAGATGTAATCAAGTGCTCATGATGTTGAGTTTTGTGTGAGTTTTGTTGATTGAAAACACGGCAATGTTGACAAGTGCAACTTCTCCCTCCTTGATGAATTCCTAGATCTAAAATTAATTCAAATCTTTATTTCATTCCTTTTTAAAAACATTATAAAATATCACAAAATTGAATTTATTTACAAAACTATTCAGTCCATCTTACAGATTTCATAAATCTAAGCCAAAAAAATATTTAAAATTTGAATAGGTTAGAGTTTTAAGTAATAGCAAAGCAGGGTTAAAGTAAGGACAAGGGGATTAAAATATGTTTTCAAATCAGATCCAGATTATTTTTACATGATAAATTCAGTTTAACTTCTGATTTTGTTCAGGGAAAAATCCAGATCAAAACTCAAAAATAGACTTTAGCTGTTATTTACTGTCCACTTAATGGACAACTTGGGATTATAACTACTACTACAACTAATATTAATATTTATTAATATTAATAAAATAATAATAAAAAAATAATAATAATACAATTAATTTTTTAATAACAAAGTAATTAGTTTTAAAAAAATTCCTCCTATGTAGAATCAGCTTCTTTCTCCAGGGACCTGATGTGCCGCTACCTCCGTGAGTGTTTTATTCACCACAATTTCTTTCTATTCACACTATTTTCATGCTTGCAAATGTTTCTACCTATTTTATTTTTTATTTTTTGCAGAGCACAATCCAGTGCAAGCAGCTCCTAAACCAAGGAAGCAGTGAAGCAATGCATGGCCAGTGTGTGTGTGTGTGTGTGTGTGTGTGTGTGTGTGTGTGTGTGTGTGCGTGCGCGATAAGAGACAATGTGAATATTTGAAAGCTGAGTTCTACACACTTGATATCCACTGCCCAAACATACTTCAGCTCATTAGAAAGTAGTTCTGTTCTGTTTCCAGCATAGACCAGTCACAGCCACGCATCACCACTCAGACGGACCTTAGATTTCAGAAATCACTTTTACGTCTTCTTGCAATATGCCTGTTTTTGGGGTTTTTCGAGATGCATGAGAAGCAATAATATCAACTTGGACATTTCACCTTATACATATACACCATGATCATGTAGCCTTTATGGAAAAAGAACTCCACCTCAAAGTATCTCTGCTCATCTTTTTGCTCTGAAATCATCACTTCTACATCCGAATGATATTTTAGCATTAAATGCTTATATAGTCGTTTACCTCTTTGTAGAAATTGAAGTTATATACTGCAAAAAAAAAAGCTCATTACAAACACAGCGAGGTTACACATCAGCAGCTGTTAATCCTCACCAGCAAGATTTTATTTCTAACCTCAGGGGTGGACAAATCTTACATATATTAGCTTACATGGCAAACACCAGACAAGTATGTTCTCCTGATCTGCCCAGGCGTATGCTTTCAGAAATATTTTCCCTGAAATCTAACTGGATTTAAATGTAAACTGCAATGTATGGTAAGCTCTCAAGGTTCAGAGCATTGCAGCAAGTGGGCGCTATAGTCAGCTAAACTTATAGACTATTTTATATTATGGCAGACTGGCAGGTTACGCCTCATGTAGAGCAGATCAGTAAAAATATGCTATGAAGTAGAGAGTTCAGATGAAAATGCCTATGAAATGCTGCATCAGCTCTTTTCTTGAACTGAATCCAATTGAAAATGGCAGAGAAGACAAATGATGGATCATTTGCATGGGAAAAGAGAAAGAGAAATTTAAGAGAAAATGAAAAAGCAATGTCTAAACTCTAGCTAAACTCTTGGCTGTAATCTAGGCCAGAGAATGACCAATGACACAGATCTTTATTTCTAACTTAACATTTATTACATTCTTTCTAACAACATTCTTTGTGTTATTTTTTAACTGCAAAAAAAAGTACAGAATATAAGTTAATTGTAATTAGGAATTTGGAAAAGCTGAAATGAAAGCTGCATGGCTTATAGCTGCGATTAACTGTATTAGGAATTGAGCTCATCTATAAATGTATTGTTTCTAGTTTTCCTTTGTACTAAAAATATTTAAAAAATATTCTGAAATATTAAATAAGGGGAACCATGGCAATGTAATACAGCATCAACATAATGCAACACTTACTTTTGGCCCACAATCAAGCCAGATGTTTTGGCCCTTTATAGAAAAATGTTTGGTTACCTCTGATCTCGGCTATCAGGCTTTTCTATAATTTTTGTACTTTCACGATTCAGGAAGTGTTACTGGAAAGTTTTTAAATGTTATATAACAAATATACATTTATATATATATATATATATATATATATATATATATATATATATATACACACACACACACACACACACACACACACACACACACACACAAAGCTGGGCTGTCTTAAGAAATCCCAATCCTTTATCCTTAATGCCAGGTTTCCACAAATTCTTGAAGTAGGGTGCATATATATATATATATCTGTCTGTCTGTTTTGGGCCTGAAAAGAAAATGTTCACTCAGCATGTTCATTGCAACAAAAACAACATAGGAAACAATTTTGAATATAGTAAAATGTATCTGGATTTTTGCATTAGAAAACGACAGCAAACCAAATATAATAAAAAAAAGATTTCTTTATATAGATTTCAAATAATTTTTGCTAAATATTTAAAGCTTTTATTTCCAGAAAGGTACAATTTTTCTGCCAATGCAATAGGATTTAACGATCCTATACTGTATGTGGTTTATTGTTAGCTTATAATAAGAAATATTTATCAGTTTTAACAATATGTTTTTAAGTGCAGGTGTCATTTTGGACAAAATCTCAATGCCTTCGCAATGAAGATAAACTTAATATTGGAATAACGCTAGTGATTATTTTGTTGCCCAATATGCCTAACTTATTTGGTTAGTAAGAGTTATATGAAGGCTTTGTGGCTAACTTTATTTATATATTAATTATTATGAATTAACCCTTCTTTACAATACTTCTGTTAAAATTGTCTTAGTAGTAAAAATTGTAACATAGTAGCTATAGCCAAGTAGTCTTTAAAATTTTTTATTTCTGCTGCTTGTTGACCTTGATTTACTCAAGCAGGAACAAGTTTCAGCGTATTTTGAAGTGGCGCATCAGTAGTTAAGATGTTCTTCTTATCAGAAGGTCATGAGTTCAGATCCCAGTACCACAAGCTGGTCCTTGAGCAATAAAAAAATTGGTTGCTTTGGATATGTATATCTGTTGTAAATGTAAATGATTTGTCCACTCCTGTAACCGGTCTTATGCCTGTAGAGTTTCTTTTAAAAAGAAAAAAAAAGTGAGTTTTGAAAACCTCAGCATCTCGGTATGTTGTCAGTCTCAGTGTTTGCCCGTGGTTGAATATATAGAACAATCGAGTTAGCTGAGTAAATCCAGACAGCATGCAGATTCCGTTTCCTAACACACCTATCGATGTAGCTCCTGCGTCTACATGCTGTATGAAAACACCTCGTTGTGTGAACGTGTGTGCGTCGTTTGTAGGTGCGATTGTGTTTTGTGCGTTTGCGTGTTGGTAAATGTCTCAGGACGCTGTAAACAGGAAATGACCTCCTAGGTGGACGAAAGGCAATGTATCTGCAAAGCACAATATCCACAAATATCCTGTGGTGTGTGTGTGGGTGTGGGTATAGGCATGTCACTGCATGTCTCATAGCTGTTAATAGATTAATTATATATATATATATATATATATATATATATATATATATATATATATATATATATATATATATATATATATATATAAAATGATAGACCCAGAGGCCTTGTAAAAAAAAATGGAGACTACAATAAATTTACCTCTAATCTAATTATGAAGACTTTTTTCTTATTTCATTTTGTAATATTTGTCAAATTTGTAGAACAGAGAGGACTAAATAGCTGTTCAGACAACATGTAAGAGGTAGTTATAAAGGGAAAAGGTATGAAAGCCCATCTCCACCACATAAAAAAAATAGTTTGCCTAATTACATTACTGCCCGCAAATCCAACTTTATTCTCGCAATACTGACTTTTTCCTCCCAGTTCCTTTTTTTAAATTCTTACAATTGAGATATCACTTTAATGTTACAGTGCAACGCATGTACACACTGTAGCAGGCAGGAGCTAAGGCTACAATGGCTGCGTCCGCTCAGTCCAGGTACAGGACAGAGAAGTTGGTGAAACCATGCCTAAAATAGTCCTCTATGATTTTATCCATCGTTTCAATTGTGAGACATATTCGGATTTGGGAGAAATAAAGCAATTAGGCGCAATTTTTTTTTTTTATGGACTTCCATACAAAGGCAAATGTTGTTCCTTTTGGTGTGTTCTTATGTTTTATTTCAACATGTCATTACATTAGTATTAAACTGAGAATATGACCACAATAACACGTCCACAACAAAAACCGTGACAGCAAACGAAGGCAAAGGACCTACCGAGAAAATGGCAACATCCACAAAGTAACGTTTAAATGGGGTGAAACTGGATATTTTTCAGATCATTCAAATGTAAACTGAACTCATTGCAGATTAGGGAGAATTAATTACATGGTAACTTTTGCCAAATTGTTGCAAACTGTGCAAGCTCATCGTTACCTGATTTAGGCCAATTTGTTTAGACATATAAATAAAATACATTATCTCATAATCATTTCAAACTACACGTTCAACCACTACTCAACTAATCCAGTAACTTCTATCCAGTAAACAGTAACTTGTTTTATTGTCTTTGTTAAACAGATCCATCGATCCATCTCCTGTAGCGTTTTATTTCATCTCTTTTTGCTATTGATTATTTGAAGGTATAATTCTATAACTCATCATACTCTAGCTGATCGTCCTGATCCGAAGCCATTTGCCCGTATCGGAACTTGCGATACACTGTACCATCCTGCCCCATGTACACGATATCTTCATCATCGTCATCCTCATCATCGTCGTTTTGGTTCGTCTGCCTGTCACGCAGGTCCACCAGCTGCTCCTCGTGTAAATACCCGTAACCGGACCCTCCTGCCTGCTTGGACGACATTGATGAGGACGATGTCGTACCACCACGGAAAATATCCCGTCCAGAGTTGTTACCTAGTTTTTCATAACCACGGGGAACAGGAGTTTCAGGCTTGGGGCGTTTGGAGAACGAGCGAGCTATGAGGACGACTACAGCACCAAGGCCCAGCAGTAGCAGGATGGAGGTGGTGATGAAGATGAACAAGTTGCCTGAATGCTCCAGTTCCTGATGGTTGCGGAAGGCAAAGTTTGTGCTCAGGACGCACTCACCTTAAAGAAGAGAAAACAGTCTGGTTGTAGGTAAAGAGGCTTGTTTACTAAAGAGGCTTGTTTACTAAAAAAAGCCTAGTAACAACCTTATAGTGACCTTTTAATCAACAGCAAGAACCTTTGGATCCTGACCAATCAGTTAACTTGGTAGGTATTTAAGAAAAATAAACTGAAAGTGGCTGGGGTTGGTTCCCTAACCGGAGATCGAACCCGGGCCGCAGTGGTAAGAGTGCCGCATCCTAACCACTAGACCACCAGGGAACCTATTAGCTAGGAGATTATTAATGTTTGGAAAATGAGCTCCACCCACTGGCAATTTGAACCAATGAATGTGCTCCTGCCCTTTACTAGGGTTAGGGTTAGAAATGCAGTTTACACTAATAATAACCAGGCTCGGGTTTCTAATTTGCTGTTAGAATATGGGCTCTTATATGAGACATGGCTTTATATTGGTTAGATTTATCAGTAATAAATATACCCCTGGTCTGTGTACAGTTACAGCACTCCTCTTGCTCTGCCGTGGTGACTTTCTCGCCAGCATCCTCGTTCCTACAGCAAGGCAGACATCGCCCACCAGTGGCTAGGATGAACTGTGAGTGGCAGGCGGTGCAGTTGTACTGACCAGGTCCCTGACACGCTAAACATGACTGGTCACAGGGTTTACAATTATAATACTCCTCCACCTGGAAAAGAAAGAATTGGGGAAAAAATACACCTTTATTTTTGCATAATCAAAAAGTCTCAGAGGCGCAAAAGTCCAAAATCATAGATAACAGTAGAATATACAGACGTATGACAAATTAAAGGTAAAACAGGAGCTCTGAAATGCTGTAGGGGACGTTTATTTTTGTCACCGACACCAACACTGACAGTGAAGCATTGATATAAATCAGTACAGTTATTTTTAGTTACCTTTATACCATGCTAAAAGCTTTCAATCTTCCTTTATTCTGCTCATCATTTGTTCTGCTTTTGCATCTGCCTAACCAAATGCTACTATGATGAACACATCAGCTGATGGGATATTTTTTTGAAGTAACTTTTATTTTTTTCCTCTCAGCACATTTCCAGAAACTTGCAAAATGCAAGATGCATTAAAGCTGTTCTGATCTTCAGATGCTTGGTGTTGGTTTTTCCGTTAATTTGTGAACCACCACCAAATACACAAGTATTTTTTAATGCAGTATTGTACTAAAGAACATGCATAAAAGGTCCTCAAAATTTCGAATTATTTGGTAGTTTTGAATCAGATCCTGTATATAAAAAAATATATAATATCCTCCTAATATCTTCTTTTGTGTCTCTGTAAAAAAACGTATTGCTATCCTTTCCAGGTAGCATTTTTAACTATTTTAGAGGCCACGATTTAGACTTAAACTGCACAGAAAGCACAAAAGAGAACCCTCTATGGCACTGTATGTGCGCTAACGTGAGATTCTTTACGCATCTATTTTACCGTGAGACATTTTGTATGTATTACTGTACATTGAGTTAGTTTGATCATATTAACTGCTATATCTCCAGATTGGTACCTCAGATGTGTAGTA
Organism: Silurus meridionalis; assembly: GCF_014805685.1. Taxonomy (NCBI): domain Eukaryota; kingdom Metazoa; phylum Chordata; class Actinopteri; order Siluriformes; family Siluridae; genus Silurus; species Silurus meridionalis. Next base: position 4,056,969 of record NC_060908.1, read on the forward strand.
CTCTCCCAAGGCACAGAGCGAGTCACAGGTACCCTCTGAGAGGGAGTCTCCTGGATGACATGAACTGCAGTCGTTTACTCCTTTACCTGCCAAATATCAGATAGAAGATGCAATTTGTTTGACAAACAAAATTGATCAAAATAAACCAGAAAATTAAAACCTACTTGCCGTATAATACATTCAAATTTGGGTTTATCTTAAGGATCTGTTCTTAGCAGTTTTGTTGATATTTTGTTGAAAAATATAATCCCTGCCTCTATAGAATGCCTCAGCCTCAAAAGCTAAACACTTATCCTGTATTTTTTATTTTTTGAAAAGATTGTTTTAGGCAAAACTTTTAAAAGACAGCACTTGTTGTCATCTTCACTATTTCTTCAACCCAACACATTATCATTATCAAGCTCAAAGTAAAAAAATGCACTTGGTTGCTTTTATGTGTCTTGGGGGCTGCACCGTTTTTAGGCATATGCAAACTAGGTGGGCACCTAGGGTGCAATCAGCTAGGGGGCGCCAGTGAGCTGCCCTCCACCATTTATATTATTTACTGTACCTGTTTTTTTTTGCTGAAGCTTAATATAAATTATATGTTTACATTCTTGAATTCAGGCAATTTTGCAAAAATTATTAAAGGTGTTTAACTTTTTTTATGGGAGTTTGTGAATAGTTTGTATGGTGTGGGGGTGGATCCATTTGGGAGGGGGGGTGATAATAGGAATTTAGCCTAAGGTGCCAAAAACTATATAAAGGATAGCGATACATAAATGAAATACACCAGTTGCTACTTATCCCCTTCTGACTGTTTTATTTTTTCAACATAACTGACTCTTCCTTATTCACTAAGAGACATCTCGTTACCTGTGCATGTCCTGCAGGTGGCATGGCACAGCTCACAGGTGCTCTGGATTGTGTCATGGTAGTGTTGAGACGGACAGGAGGACACACACCAGCCTTGCTTATTCACAAACAGCAGCCCTTCCCTGCAGCTCACGCACCGCTCGGCTTGTGTACACTCTGCACAGCTCGGCTCACACGGCTCACATGCTCTTGACTCTTCATCTGCGTAATAACTTCAGCAGACAAGGAGATGGGTGTGTGTTTCAGTGTGTGTGGGTTTGTTTCTTTGCGACAAATGTGTGATCATTAAGTAATAATGAACTTAGTAAAATATTATCAAATAATTTTAAATACACACGGTGTGTGTGTGTGTGTGTGTGTGTGTGTGTGTGTGTGTGTGTGAGTGTGTGTGTGAGTGCGCACTTACCCAGGCCTGCAAGTCTCTACACACTCTTGCCTTCTCGATACAGATGAGCTCTGCAGCCCAGGCACTCGTGGCTGTGACGCCCTGTACAGCTTAAACAGTTAGGATGGCACGGCTCACATCTCTGGGTCTCTCCATTAAAGAAACCTGTGGGACACTCGTTTACGCAAGAACCATCTGCAGATACCAAACACAAGCTGTCTTTCAGCATAGAGGACAAATGAAATTCAGATCAGTCCAACATGACAGTTTTTTAAGTGGTTAAGGCATTGGACTTTGGATTCAATGGTTGTGAGTTCAAATCCAAGCCACACCTCCTGGACCCCTGAGCAAGGCCCTTAACACCTTAGCTGCTCAGTTGTATAAATGAAATAAACGTAAGTTGCTCTTGATAAGGGCATCTGCCAAATGCTCTAAATGTAAATGTAACCATTTCCAAAAGTGTGGTTAAATTTTTGCCCCCCTCTGACTCACTCAGCAAATAATGGTTCGGGTAGCAGCTGAGGCACTGGCTGTGGTCCGGGCCGGAGCACTGATGGCAGTGTTTGTGACACAGGTGGCACACGCCACTGCGGTCACTATAGTGGTGTGAGGGGCAGATGGTGGGCGTGGCACAGCGTCCATGTAGGTCCGTTCGCAGGCCCTCACGGCAGCTGATGCAGTCCGTATCCAGTGGCCCTGAGCAGGTCTGACACGTGCTGTCACACACTGGAATCAAAATAATGAATACCAAGTAATTACAAAAATGGTCAATGATAAACCAATGACTTTCCTGACTGGAGATGCGTTCTGATGACCCTATCATAACTTGAAAATATCCTTAGTCAAGACGTGGTCTAGCCTATCCAGGAGTCATAAAGAATGGTGATCAGTATAGGGTTGTATTATTATTAACAAATTACAGTACATAATTCAGCAAAACGGAGCAATTTACACGTGGACGAGTGCTGGTTCGCAAGTGTGAGGGAGTAGCATAAGCTGCTATGTTTGCCTGCCGCAGGAAAATTGAAATACTTTTACAATTTTATCGTATCACTGTCATTAAAAAATTGCACGTCGAACCATTGTAAATCAGGGACTACCTGTAATCTGCAATACATGCCTTTGTATACCTTTGAGTGGTGTGTCAGTAGATGTTACTTAATACTCGATTCTGATTGGTCAAAAGATGTTGTTCGTTTTTGAACAGCTTTGACAAGAGTTCTGGCTGCAAGGTTTTCATTCCTGCAGACTTTCTACACAAGGACTAATACAGTTGGTGAAGCTTTCAGCTACTTAGCTATTTAGCATTTTGGGAAGCAGTGTCCAGTATCAGAGGTAAAGATATATGTTTTTTTGGCACTGAAAAGTCTTCAACATAAAGAAGTCTATACAATATCTTGATAATATGACAGGCTGGAACTCTTTATAATTCTTCTAGTTGACAAAATTAATAAATGTGCTTTTTTTCATGTTTGACAACAGTAAATGTTACTAAAACTGGATATAGTCATTGTTTCTTTGTATTCACTCACCCATACACTCCCCGGACCTGTCGTCTCTGTATGTTTGTGAGGGGCAGGCAGACACACACATCCCACTTTTCAGTGTGCTGTCAAGATCGGTGCAGGAGTCGCAGTCAGTAGAATCCGGCCCGTGACAAAGCCTACAGTCTGAGTGACAGTGCGCACACACACCTTCCATGTCCCCATAAAACCCTTCAGGACATGCAGACACACATGCTGCCTCATGCAGATAGTTCTCCTTACACTCTGGAGGTAGACAGAAAAAAGAGAAAAAATCAATTAAATTTTTTTAATATATATTTATTTATTGGTAGATTATTAGTAGCTATTATTTTAATATTTAGAAAGTGAACAATAAACTCAATAATTTGAGACCACTATTTTATATGTATATTCATTTCATCTCACTAAAATGTTTTTTTTCTCAGCACCACTGCTGCTACATGAATATGAATATCACGAATCGCATTGTGTTGAATCAAATCGAAATCGGATCACATTGCATTGTAAAAGGGGGTGAATCACATCGAATTGGTAGCTGCTTCATACTCAATGTATCTTTAATGTATGGTATATATGTATAAAAACCTGATATTTTTCAGGAATGCAACATGTTAGAATGTCTTGTTATACAAAATTAATTGCAATAAAAATAACACTAGTAGTAACAATAACAATAATGTAATAGTGCATTAATTATTAGAATTATTACTTTTTAAATACCTGTCCTAAGGTGCAAATGATAACATTTTTAACTGGTGAAACAATGGCATGTTATACATTTTATCTGCATATACTTACATGATACTGGAAAAGTTTTCACATACATTATCACTTCCTTTATCAGACTTAACAGAAAGTAAGACTTAGAATGCATGGAAGTATATCCTTCCTTCTAAACTATTTACCATAGTACAATTGTGAACATCCTGACAGGAACTTTAATCTGAATAACAGAAATATAGCATTATTTTGTGTATCTCTTCCTTACTTGTACACTGGCCTTCCTCAGTGCACTCCAGACACCCGTCTGGACAGGGCGTACACTCACTCTCCTGAAGTGAGTGTGCCTCAGGACACTCTTTTACACACTGCTGTTTGTGAAGCACCAACGGCTGCTGACAGCTAAGACAGTTTGAGGCATTTTCCTCACACGATGCGCAACCTGGTGCACAGCTCTTACACAGCGCTCCTGTAGGAAAGAAACCCCTGTAACAACAGAACACACATACGTACATTTGATTTGCATATATGCATTAATTATACATAAATTAACGTCCATTTTGTATATAATTGTAGTGATACAAGATGTAGGCCAGACAACCGCAAATTGTATGTCTATTTTTTTAATATATGGTCCCAATAATAATAAAAAAGATTATTTTAACCTGGAGCACTGGCGAACGCACTGTCCGTTCTGCAGGTAGAGGACGCTCTTGTGAGTAGACAAGCAGCGAGTGCAGCGTTGCATTTCCTGGCATTGTGCACAACCCTGAAGACATGCCTCACACTGCCAGCTTTCCTTATTGCCAAAGCTGCCAGCCGGACACCGCGTCACACACTGCTGCTCAGTATTCATATAGCGTCCTGAAACACACACACATCTTAAATATGCTGAAATATTGTAAACAGACAGGGACAGGGTGTAATTTTTCCTGTTTAGATATGAAGGACCAGGTGCGTGTCTGAAGGTTAAACCTGTACACAAAGCCATCTCCATGAAGATATAGTTTACATGCATTAGAGTGGAAGATCTTGAGTGGCCAACTATAGAGGTCTATATTAACCCTATTGAACAATTCTTCACTAAAGTGTTTTTTTGGGGTTCTCTTTGTCTTATTTAGTTACAAATTTTAAGAAAATAGAAACTGGAAGTAGAAAAGAAGCTGATAATGCAATGTATGTTTATAGAGATTATAATGTAGTGATTGTAAGCATTGATTGTCTCTCAGATACCACAGATCGCACATTCCAAATGTTTATTTGTTCCTTGATGTCTCATAATTGTTTCACTAAATATTCGATCCTTTCCTATGTGAGTAAAAATGTGTGTGAATTCTGGTGTGTGGTACTTGAAGTAAATGCTGGAGTATGATAATAGAGATGGAGAAAGTTTACAATTTTTTAAAGATAAATATCCGACCTGCGATGCAGGTGGTGCACTGATTCTTCAGTCGACCCCAGCACACTTCACATGTGGGATGGCACGCCTCACATTTTCCGTTATCTGAATGACAGAACATTTTTAGAAAAAAAAAAAATCCCTGGGCATTTATTCTTGTCTGTTAGACAAATATTTGATGAGTTGGTCATATATGATTATTAGGACCAAGATAATGTGGTAAGATAACTATACGTGGCTTACCGGTACGGTAGGTTTTATCAGGACATTTCTCCTCTTCTTCTTCACACTCTCCGTTCACCAGTACCATGCCATCATGGCATTGAATGCACTCGTCCTCCTCTGGTCCAGCGCAAGTCTTGCAGCCTGTATAACACTCCAGACACTCCTGATCATCCTCGTCTTCATAAAATCCATCTGGACACTTACGTACACACTTTCCCTCTGTAGAAAACCAAAAAGGAACCTTTAACTTCAGGAATATTACTGTAGTTCTGAATTAAGGTGATTGAGAAAAGAGGCACCATGATTTATTTATCATTATTTTTATTTATTTATTTCCAAATAATGTTTAATCACATTCTATCGGGCTATGGTCCGAAACAGGGTTAATATTTCCTCATCTCTCCCTGAAATTATTTACTGGCTGTTTATGGCCATAAACAATACCTTTACTATTAATGTGACTCCTTTACTGAATAATATGCTGACTTATGGTATGAAGGAGTTGCATATGTATCGCTATCCTTTACCATATAAAAAGAAGTCCGCCTCACACCAATTGCACTCGTCTTCCTCACACTTGACACAGTCATGCTCACAGGCCACACAGGTCATTGTGTCCTCCACTGTGTAGGTCTTGGCGGGACACTGCTTATAGCAGCCTTCCTCATACCTACAGATCACACACATACACAATGAACACTTGGATGCTAACTCAAATGCTGTACTGTTTAAGACTCAACAATTTTTTTATAATCACACATTTACATTTATGGCATTAGGCAGATGCAGTGAAATTAATTTTTTCACATATCCCAGCTGATTAGGAGACTGGGTTTAGAGCATAGGGTCAGCCATGATGGAGAGAGGGTTTAGAGCCTTGCTCAAAGGCCCAATAGTGACATCTAGGCAGTGCTGGGGTTTGAATCCCTAACTTTCTGATCAGTAACCCAGAGCCTTAACCACTGAGCTACATAAAATAGTTATAAACCCTCACCAACCTCATTTGAAATCAATGAGTTAATTAAATAAATTAAAATGGCCATAATTCCGTCTCTTCTTGCAGCTATAATTTGGACTGACACTGGAGACTACTTCCAAAGCTGGTAAATAAAAGTGCCCTTACAGACGACTTCATGATATCAACAATTTCTGAAAAAAAATCTGATCATGTGTAAATCATTGTTAAATGTAAGTTGCTCTTACTTGTAATAGCCATCAGAGCAGGATAGACAGTGCTTGGGATTGTCTGTAATACATGAGATCAGATCACAGATAAATAAAATTCAGTAATAATAGTAATAATAATAACATGACCCAGAGTTCAGAACTTACAGAGCACACACTTCTTGCATCCTTCTTCACAAGCCATACAGTCATCGTAATCAGGGTCCTCAACCTCGCCTACACAGACACACACACACATCACATTATAACATGATAACAAATGGAATACTTATAAAAGCTGTATGTAAAGTAAGCAGACCGACCCTCCCCACATTCGAGGGCAGTGCATGTTCCTTGGCTGAGGTAGTAGGAACTGTCGCACTTTAGGCAGTGTGTAGCGGAGGAGCAGAGGCTGCAGTGTTCTGGACACGGCTCACACGTTTTCACTGAAGTGTGGAAGTAAGCCACAGGACATGCAGTCACACACTCCCCATTGTACAGGAACCGGTCCTGACCAAACCTGTCTAGAAGTTAAAATAACACAGACATGCACATTCAGCAGCGATTCAAGGGCTTCCATTTTAAATTGTCAAGATTGAACATTGATACAGACACAGACAGAGTGACATCAAGGAGTGGCATGTATAATTATAACTTAAATGTACCTAATAAAGTGTTCAAACTGTGTATTTAAAGCATAAAATTAGCATTCGGATACAAAATACACAGAAAAATGTGTCTTTGTGCGTTTTTTTATTTACTGGTAGTAGCTGCTCACCTTTGTTACAGCTGGTGCAGTCTGATGGGCCAGCATCCACACACTGAGCACAGGTGTGGTCACACACAAGGCACTGTCCACTTGACGGGTATTTACCCTCCGAGCAGCGTGTCACACATAGACCCTCATCCAACAAGCTGAGACAACAAACATTTGTAAAAGCTTAACATAAATCTACACATAAAGATATAGAGATTCGCATCGGTGCAGCGGCACAAGAGTTAACAATGTGATGAATCGTTTTTAAAAAGTGTAATTATGTGTAATATTTGCTGATATATAATACAATATATAATTACACCTTTATTATTTAGAAAGTGACCAATATTTTATAGATAGATTGATTTCTCCTCGCTAAACTGTTTTTCAAGCGTGTTCTCTCAGCACCACTGCTGCTACGTGAATATGACGTATCACAACAATAAGGAGGTGTTCTGAGAGCCACATAGAATGTAGATTAACATGGCAGAGGTAGAGCTGCATCCGGACAGGTTTTTATTCCATTTGTTAGAAGTCAGAAGACACTTGAGTAATTGTTTGTATTTGCTGTCTGTCTAAACCCACAAAAATAAAAGTGATCTATCTGTACCATAATAAATTGCATAGCATCATATTTATTTCCATTGCACCGTATTGCATTGAATCACATTGTTCTGGAATCTGATCGCACTGCATTGTAATGGGGGGGCATCGCATTGGTAGCTGCTTCATTTGCACACTTTAAATACAAAGCCATTTTCCTGTCAAAGAAGAACAACTTTCATGACAGAATTAGAAATGTCAATATCAAACCCTTACCGGGGCGATGCACACCAGACGCAGTCATTGTTCTTTGGCCCTTTACACTTGATACATGTGCTGTCACATGCATGGCAAATCCCATTGGCATCCTGGTACTCTCCTGGAACAAGCACACACATACACACAAAATACCCCCTGGTGATCACTCCTATGGTAAAGCATTTGCTACATTAAAACGCGTGACTCACCATCAGCACAGTTATGAGTTAGCACACACACTCCATCCTGCAGCGTGAGCCCCTCCACACACTCACTACAGTTCCTTTTGCCTGGTCCTATACAGGCTAGACAGCTCACATCACACCTGATTAGGAGCAGCACACATCAACACACATTGCCATACATCAGCAAATACCAGCACATACAGCAGACCCACAGCGTGGTGGTGTGGATAACAAGGAGATAATAAAGACAGAAAATAAGATTAATGAAAAAGTACAATAGGAACTTTTAGACAAGAGCTTAAAAAGCAATAAGTAGACATAACATGAGCAAATGAATCACTTATAATAACCAGGAAATGAATTCTAACACATTGAAAATGGCAGAAACACACATACCTCCTGCAATAACCCTGAGTTTGTCCTGTGAGGTCAGAAGGGGTTTGTGCGAGATAAAACCCTGACTGCAAGAAAGCACACACTTCCATTCCTCCATCACATACCCATCAGCACAGCGAGTGCATGAGTCAAAACCTGCAGCTGAACATAATCACACACCCACACACACACAAACACACACAAACACACACACACATCTGAAATGAGTTGGGACACTGTGTAAAATGTAAATAAAACAGAATGCAGTTCGGAATTCACAATAGAAAAAACACCATGAATAGCCATGATGAAAGCAAATGAAACAGCCATGATGAAACAAAAAAATACAACAAAGAACACCCAGAACTGTTGAGCAGCTAGAATCCTGTATCAGACATATATATTGGACAACCTTCATCTCCCAAATCTTCAGCAACTGGTCTCCTCAGTTCGCAGATGTATACGGACAGAACATGCGATGCTACAGAGTGGTAAACATGGCCCTGTCCCAACATTTTTGAGACCTGATGTACCCATCAAATTCAAAATTACCTATTAGTTGTACTATTACTACAATTAATAATAATACACTTTATAATTTTCTTCTTTTCCCTGGTGGTCTAGTGGTTAGGATGCGGCTCTCTCACCGCTGCGGCCCGGGTTCGATCCCCGGTCAGGGAACCAACCCCAGCCATTAGGGTTGCACAAGCCTTAGTGCCGATCCCAAGCCCAGATAAATGGGGAGGGTTGCGTTAGGAAGGGCCTCCAGCGTAAAAACATGTGCCAAATCAAACATGCGGATGGTCCGCTGTGGCGACCCCTAACGGGAGAAGCCGAAAGAAAGTTTATATTATAATTTCCTTCATCATATAGATCTCATGGTGATTCACACCATTCCCTTGAGATTGTTTCTGTATAAATTATACCCCTGTCTCAGCTTTGTCCTGTCAGTATTTTGTTACCTGTTTCTTTACTATGTTATGTTTCATGTACAGAAGATCATTTGTAGCTAAAAAAAAAAATCTTTATTATTGTGAAAAAAAATATAAATAAAATGTTAGTAACAAAGTTTTAACAAGTAATAAAGCGAAAATCATACACAAAGATGTCATACTTCTGATTTGATAAAGCAAAACACCATAATTACTAATGTGTTGGTTTTTGCCTGAATGTTACAAGTACTAGAATCTCTACTTTGTCCTGTGAGTCTGTTGACACTGTGGGCATTCAAAAGAAGTAATAATATATATAGCTTTGTCCTTTAACCTTCCTGAGGTACTGTAAGCAGCATTTATACATTGTAGAATCCTACAGATAGCAGCACATCTATGTTAAAAACGCCTTGTAATGCTTAAAAGATATCTTTTGGTCAGTACCTGAGCAGGTGGCACAGGCCAAGTGACACGGTTCACAGGAATCCCTCTGTTGTTGATAGTAGGTTCCAGTCTCACAGCTCTTCTGGCATCTGTTTCCTACCAGGCTATGAGAAATAATGAAATATCCAATTGAGTACACAAGGGGTCTTCAATGATTTTTAGGTCAAGGACCCCTCAGGCCAACGGTTTTCCACCACTAGGGGTCGCTAAAGATTTTTGAGGGGTCGCCAAGCGCTCTCTTGATTTTTTTATTAATTTATTTAATTTATAACAACACAATAAACAATTAAACAGCACGATAAATAATTATCGTTGTGTATAAAAAGTTGTTGTGTTTTAACTGATGTATGTTTTTTGTTTTTAAAATACAAAAATACTATAAAAGATTAATTCTTGGATTAAATGACATATGTTAATAGATTTTAATTTTGATACTTTTGTTAGTTTATCAATTATAAAGCAGAGCCTGGAAAGAAAGTCTGTCCTTGTGAATACTTGCATGTTGTTACACATTTGTAAGGAAATAAGTGAAATGGAAAGATTTGTTTGATATTTACATTAACAGATTGAAATGTGCTGATATTATTTGTTCATCAGTTTTAGGAAAAAAAGTGAAACCTGGGGGAAAAATCCTTATGTCTGCTAGTGTGCTTGAATGGTAGGGCACGGGGGTTGTTAAAAAATTGTAAGCGTTCTTTAAATTTTTTTTTAAATATGGTTCCCTTGAAAAAACTGTCCAAACTGTCTGTATATTATATATATATATATATATCATATATTTTAAAATATTTAAAAAGATTTATACATCATAACAAACATTAGAATTTATTAAGTTGTTCACAGTTGTCTTTTATTTTAATAGATTTGAGGTTCAATACGTTTTCCTTTTACTATCAGGTAGACTGTTATACATTGAATTTACTTTAATTTCAAGAGAACTTTAATTCAATGATTATAATATTTAAAAACATTAATTAGCGGACCCCCTGCAGTACCGTCACAGACCCCGGGTTGGAGACCCATAGAGTACACTGTATGATTGACCATGTACAGTCTACAAAGGTTTTACATCTTTAATAAATGAAAAGTATCATTAAAAGAATTGCTGTACCTCGAGCCTTCGGGGCATTCAGTGCAGATGCTGAATGATGTACATTTCCCACAATTCTCACTGCATTTCCCACACAAGTTCTCTTCTGTAATGGGAATACATCAGAATACTTTATTAATAGGGAAATTGTTTTACTGAAAGTATTCATATAAAACACACAATTCTTAATTGTTTAAAGATTGGGAAGTGGTAGCTCATTGGTTGAGATGTTGATGATGTTAAGATGTTGAGCAAGACCCTTAACCCTCAACTGTTTGGTTGTATAAATGAGACAAGCGTAAGTTATCACATACTTTAAAAACAACAAAAAACTACCTCCTTCAACAACAAAAAACCCCCCCAAAACCCTCAGATGATTTATTGTTGGCTAGTAAATGCCAAAGAAGGTGCTGAGATTTTAGCTTGAGATTTTATATAAATTCTTCTGACTTAGTATTAATTATTTAATAGAAATATGAGGCAATAATTTGCACACAATGAATGGACCTTCTGTGCCAAACAGATGAAGATGGGTTTCCTTTTCTGAATCCTCTCAAGGTTTTCTCTCGGGTTGTTTTTCCACTGTTGCTACTTGGTCGATTATTAGGGATAAACTTACAATTATGAGGAACAAACTAGCACTAAACTTCTGCACTCTTTCATACAAACTTCATTACCACTTTATTTCTGTGAAGCTGCTTTGAGACAATGTTGATTGTTAAAAAACGCTATAAAAATGAAAACTAATTGAATTGGACGTAGGTGTAACTTCTAAACTTTATTTATTATTCTTTCCAGAAATCCTTATTTTCTGCTTCCCACTTGCCGTGATCAAGGAAATATCCGTCTCCGCAGCTGGTCACACAGCTCTTTGTTTCTTGGTCTAGATGGTAGCCAGGCATACAGGAGGAACACTGATCACCACGGCTCCCTGTACAAGTTAAGCAGGTCGAGTAGCACTTCTTGCACCGCTTCTTGTCCCCCCAGTAGCCCTGTGGACACTGGGACATGCACATCCTGCACAAGGATTTACCGTCAGTCTTAGGATATAATTAAAAAAGTTAACTCTTTTGAGGAATCTGTGATATGACAGAAATGAATGATGCACCTTGTGCCATTCTTGAACTTTAAGAAATAGTGCAGGCAGGAAACACACTGATGTGGACCTGGTCCATCACAGCCGTCCTGAGAACATTCTGGATCACAAGAGCCTTCCACATATAGACAGAAGAAACAGAGAGATAAAGTAGCTGTCAAAATATGATATATACTGTATATAAAACAGCTTGTTAAAGTGAATAAAGTAAAACGCACTATTATATTCATCAGTGTCCTCATCGTTGGACATCTCAGCTGACCGAGAGTGTTCATGTCGCTTGTACGGATGCTCAGAGGTGCCATAAAGCACCAGGCTGCATTCTACAAGTTTTCCTAGACACCATGAAAAAGAAAACCTCATGTTTTCCTGTAACATCTTCAGTTACTCAAATTCTTGACAAAACATTTTTTTCTATTGGTGTGATATTGCAAACTGATATTGAGCACCATGGATTTGGGGGTTCCTCCTCAAGGATGGAGTGTCTCTGATTTCTATGATCCAGTCTCCAGCTGCTGTCTCACCCCAGCAGTGCGTGGTCATGAACTGCCATTTCGTAAAGGCGTCACTGGAGTGGTCATTGGGACTGTGCAAAAACAACATACACAGAATTTGCTTATGAGAAAGATTCAGTAATTACGCTGTAGAGGCTGTTGCTATAGAAACGATAAAGAATTACAATTAAAACAACTTAAGTGTCACTAAATTATGCAAGTGGAACTTGGGAAAGCAACTAGGGAAGGGAAGCTCAGTGGGTTACTGATCAGAAGGTCAGAGATTCAAGCTCCAGTATGGCCAAGCTACCACTCTTGGGCCTTTAAGCAGCGCTTTTAACCCTCTGTACACCAGGGGCGCTGTATCATGGCTGACCCTGTGCTCTGACCCCAGCTTCCAAACATCGCTTGGATATGTGAAGAAAGAATATCACTGTGCTGTAATGTACATGAGACAAGTTACCTTTACAAACAATAACGGCAACCATGGAAAGACAAATGTGAGAAAAGGATGTGTATTGTCCTATTTTAATGAGAAGGTGGTAGGAATTTGGACTTTTTAATGAAGTGAAAGGTAGTAAATTCAAATCCCAGCACCCCTTTTCCTGCTCCTGGGCCCTTGAGTAAGGGCCTTACCTATCAACTGCTCATTATAACAAATTAGCTAATTGTAATTTCTGGATATAACCATCTAGCAAATATATGTATTTGTTGGTAAGCCTTCATGCAAGTGCACATTATTCAAGACTGTGATTCAGGTCCAAACTGTCGTGAAACATGGAGGAGCAATGGCTGATGGGAATCCATAGTCCAGGGTCACAATTATGGCATTAAGTCAAATTTCGAGAATTAAATACAATAGTGCAGGGATGTGTATAAGATCATTCAAAACAGATATTACTGTAATAATTATTTCAATAAAATAAAAATAAAAAGATTTCAGTCAGCTCTTACCGGATGGCAAGGAGCTGAGATGTGGTCCCAGAGGGAGATGTTAAGTTTATGGACAGGTCTCCACGATGTGGGTGTGTTATGGTGATGTGTAGGATTACATGTTCCAGATACATCACATGACTGCCAGGCTGGCCAGAGCAACCTGAGGACGAGTGCACCAACCGCCACACCTGGTCTGGACTAATCACTCTAAAACATGGCAGAGGAAGAGAATAAATGAGGGTAGGTTAGTCAAATAGTTGATTATCAATTATGTATATTTTCAAAATTATGACATGTAACCTCACCTGGGTTTGTTAACCATGCTCTCATCACACACATGTTGTGCAGGAACCTGTTGCCATGTTTCAGCTTCTTTTACCATCGCTTCAGCGTCCATCAGCCCAAAGCCATACAGGTGGCTTACTGTTATAAATGCAGTAATTAAGGAGTATTTCTTTTATTAATTTATATATCTGCCTTTAAAGCTTAATCATCAAACCGATCAAACAGGTGTAAAATCCATCCAAATCTGCGCACTGTTCATTAGATAGTATACTATTTACTAGATGTTTGACTCTAGTAGTCCTGTATGTATTGTACATACATTTACACATTATAACTATATTGATGCAATATCTAATAATGCGATTTGTAGTAAATCTCTTGGCTAGGCAGTATAAGCACAGGTCCAGCTACTGTCCTACAAAGCTTTATGGTTTTTCTGAGTCTATCACAACCATTCTCAGTTAAACAGAACATAAAATAGGATTAGGATTTAAGAAACAATGGTATTGTTACCATTATATCCTGCTCCACTGGTGTGCCAGTCAGGAGCAGTCAGGTGGCCTCGGCGTGATGTCTTCACGATGATGTGCTGCACATCCCTCCAGGTCAGAAATTGACTAATCCCAAAGAACAAACAATTTCAACAACATGGGATGCAGTAAGAAATGATGGTGCATGCTCTTACAGGAAAATAATCAGCCATGAGAATTTGGTAATACATTTTTAACCTGTGTATACCCTATATTAGCAAAGTTATTGGGACAATTGGGAACATTTTCCACCCAGATGTGCACTTCTCCAACCTGCCAGCTCCATAAAGATATGCTTTACATGGGTTGGAGCGGTAGAGCTTAAATGAGATTTAACCTCAACCCAATTAAATACCGTTGGGATGAATGTGAACACTGACTGCACCCCAGGCCTCCTCACCTCAGCTACATCAGAACCTGACTTCACTTACACCCTTGTGGCTGAATGAGCACAAAGTACACTCCAAAATATAGTGGAACATCTTCCCAGAAGAGTGGATGGAATTATAAGAGCAAATGGGGACTAAATGTGGAATGTAATGTTTAAAAAGCACATATGAAACTTCAGGTCAGGTGTCCATAATCTTTTGTCTGCACACTGACAAAATCATGCAGCTTATCATGTAACTCATATTAAAAATATAACCATGCAATATGTACTATAGAAGAAAGTTTCCTTATACAGAACAAACTTTATAAAATACTCTTTAGGTGCAGTAATTGTGTATTACTTTGCTTCTAAAGTTAAAGCGATGATTCCAGCAGCCATGGGGGCCGAGGCTGAGGTGCCAGAGTGCTCTTCGGTACATCGCTGTTTCAGGTCTGTTGTCACCTAAAAATAAATTAATTAATTAAAAAAAAACAGCCAACCAATCAAATTAAAAACACATGTAATATTTTAGAGAAAATTTTGAGAAACTAGTAGAACTCTCTGGAACAAACTAAAATGTAAAACAATACAACTATCTGCTCAGGAACTTTTTATAACAATTTTTTTTTATGAAATGTGCGTAAGATTACTGGGACAGCCTTTATAAATACAGCAGCAGTTCAGCATCTAGTCTATATATATTTATTAAAACCTGAAATTTGCATCCTAAAACAGTGTGAATGCAGTGAGCCACTCACAATCCCTAAGCTTTCCCCGCTACTGTAGGTGGAGGCCAAAGTAGAGGAACACTCCTCCAGATACCAGGGCTTGCGTCCACTCCGAGTGGTGCTTCCAACAGAGATGGTGTAGATACTGTTTGTGTAGCCATCACAGGAGCAATGGTCCTGATTTCTTCCACCATTTCCTGATGCCCAGACAAAGATAGAACCACGACCTTTCCTGCCCTACAAGCCAAGGTATTGGTAATCAAACATCATTGGAAAAAACATCATTGAGTTTTAACAAGCAGAACCTTACTTTACGTATGCCGTTCTCTAAAGCAAGCTTGGCAAGGCGTCCAGGCCCATCTACAGTTCCACCATCATCCTCTGGCCCCCAGCTCGAGCTGTAAATGTCAATGTACTGCTGCCTCAAGCTCAAGGATTTGGCCTCCACCATATCCGTCATGTCACCGTCCAACATCCGGACACCTAAATGTACATATCATAGAGCTTAGGGCTGTAAATATTAACTGCCCAGTCAGCAAACAAATTTGGCCCAGATTTGGCATTCATCTGGCACAGCTGGCATTTATCCAGCACTGGCATACAGCATGTGGGCCAAACATGGCCCGGTTTGGCAGAGGTGGTACCGTTTTTAAGGCGGCTCACAAGACATGGGCCAGATGTCATTTAGGACCAGTTATGGGTATTTAACTTGGCTGAGACTTGGGCCAGTTATGACCCATGTGTGGCCCTTGTCTGGAATCCAGACCTGGTCCACACTAGGACCGTAATTCATTGCGGTATTTGGGCCAAGCAAAAGCTGGTTGGGTGGGCCGGAGCTGGGCCAGAGAAAAATTGCTATGTGGGTGGAACGTAATATATAGGGTTATTTAAAGGCATACCACCAATTCTGGCATTGTAGGCAATTCCAACAGAGCATATTGAATTGTTAGCTGTTGCAGCTACCACTCCAGCACATCTTGTTCCATGTCTAGAAGAAAATAATAAAGAGAATTAGCACAGTTTTTGGAGAATATCTCTAGAGTCTTTTTTTTATCTTTTCAGACCTATTTTCGTTTTTTGCATCATATCTTGGAGTTGGGTCAGCATCATTCCCGTTGACATCATAGCTAGCTCGTGGATCCTTATAATGACAAAGATAGCATAAGTTACCCTGAATATATACAAAAACAAATGTGACTGCAATAGAATATTGAGTGAGTACATAGTTTTGTTTCAGGTCCGGATTTTGCTTCTCGACACCATCGTCCAAAATGGAGACCACAACTCCTTTCCCAGTGTAGCCTCGACTCCATGCAGCTTTAATGTTCATGTCAGTCAGACAGTTCTGATCACAGTGCTACATTGGAATATAGGGCTAATGAGAATTAATGTACATTAAAGCATTGGAAAAAAACAACAAACAACAAAATTGCAAACACTAATACTAGTTAATAAAATACTATGATACTAAGTAGTAAATAACTTGATATCAACAAGCTTGTTTACGCCAAAGAACACCAAATGCATAGGTGTGCAATTCAATCTTGTTTTTTTGTAGAAGGTTTTTTTTTTAGATTTTCTCTGCTGGCATTCCAAAATAGTCCACCTCATTCATTCTCAATCACCTGTCCAATTAATCAATGGATTAAACAGTAAAGCAGACCCAATAGACACCAATCAAAGGGGTGTTTCACCACGTAAAATTACCTAATAAATTAAAGAATCTACAGCCTGGACTAGAAAGAAATCAGCCCCAGCATTGTCTACATGCACTTTTTGCCAATGTGTATTTCTTCTGTGGTAATTTGGTAAAGTTGAAATGCGATTCTTTGCGGAGATAAAAATGTATAAAAGAAAAAAAGCTTGAAGGTGAAAAAAGCAAGTTTGTGGGTGATTTTTTTTTTTTAGATCAACTGACTGAAATCTTGTTTTGAAGCAAAGGCTAAGGCAAAGTGAAAGTAAAAGTAAATGGTATGTACCAATGATGCACAGAAACAAATGCAAATCAGAAATGCGTGCGCACCACAGTGAACTAATATTTTCGCCAACAATACTAACAATGTACCACATGCTGTCCCATTTTGGGTCATTAAAGCTGCTGAAATGGGTCTCTTCATTTCTGCTGATTCGTTTCACCCTCCTGTGAAGCTTCTGCTGCTGGATCCAGTGCACCTTTAACACCAGAAATGCAGTGAAATTATATCTGAGGTACAGGATTACATACGGTGACGCAGCCACACATGACAACATTTTTTTAAATGAATAATTGAACAGTTTAGGCTGACAATTTTAAGGGTTGCATTAGTATAATCGTTGGATGGTGTGTATTTGTGTGTGTGTTTTTTGCCAGGTACATGTCTGTGGAGGTGTTGTCTGGCCATAAACTATTCATTGGCGTCTCTGTAATGGCAGACACACAATCTGCGTACCTTGCTCTCCATTGCAATGAGGCTATGCTTCCCTCTGCTTGCTATGGTGGAACGTTTGATGGTTTTTGGGTGCAGGAAGTGGTAGTGGTCCGTCAGACCCCCGATCTGCAGCAGCACAAGGAAAAGAGGACCAGTCTGTGCATCTAATCCTTGCTTGTGCATATCCACCGCAACATTGTGACCAGCGCAGGTATAAATTATGCACTTAGGCTTGATGTATTCTATTGAGTCAATCAGCAGCTCACCTTACGCTGCTGATAAACTTACCAACAAGGTGCAACCTGACCTAGAGGAAAATAGACCTTAAGCCAATTGGTTGATGCTTACTCTGTGATACCGTGTGGCCACAGTGCTATTATGTTGGCTTAGGCTAAATTATAACTCAACCTAGATTAATACAAAGATGCCACATCCTGTAACTGTTACATAATGGGCCTTGCATAATACATAATGAGTTAGATACCAACAAAAGTATTTGTTATTCATCTGCAGCTGCATTCAGACACAAAATTTGATGTTCATGAAAAATAAATGTGTTCAGAAAACTGAATTTGGGATTTTAAGTTAGCCTACAATTACATGAAGAGACATCACACCCATATGTACACACTGAACATTGGCATCAATCCTATGAATTTCTTTGTGCTGTTCTTCTGGGAAGAACAATTTCACTAGTTTTTTGTTAATTAAGCTGCAAGAACTTTAGTAAGATCAAGCACTCATGGTCAATAATGAAACCTGGGGTATATTCAGCATTGCATTCATCCCAGAAGTGTTGAGTGGGGTTGAGTTTAAAGCTCTGTGCCAGATGTCTTTCACTTTAGGAATTTCAAGCCCTGACTTCATACATCTCACTTTGTTTAAAGGACAATTATCATGCTATAACAGCACACAATGGCTCTAAAAAAGTGTTAGCTTCCAAAATAAAGGAACTTATATTGTGGAAGGAACATATATGGGACCGATTGTCAGCAGGTGTTCACAAAAGCTTGGCCATTCAGTCCATCCTACCTAGTTATTGCAATCACACACATTAAAAATTGTGCTAAAACGATCAATTTATTTTAAAGAATTAAAAGAAACCAATCCAAAAGTCAATTATGACTAGCAGTTTGAATTAGGAAAACTATTTGCACCCTATCAGGTAAGGAGAAAAGGCTATTACAGTGTATGTATCTAGTATGCTGCAGTGTCTGAAATGTATTATTGGATGATACCAAGCTAATCAGCATTCTTTCACCATTAAGTCATCATTTAGGCGTGTGAGCTTTGCCTTTTATTAGGTTTTGCGAGTGTCACAAAAGGGAAATCAGCTATGCTGAAAGCAACGAAATCAGCATTACAGACACTTTCATAAATCTGATAGGATTTTTTTTAAGATGGGTTTGCATTTACACACAACTTTCTTTCTTTTGACTTCTCTAATTTACAAAAAAAAAAAAAGAGTGAGAGGCTATGTAAATAACTACAGTAAAAGGAAAGGGTAGAAAAACATTTACACTGCATCATAAAAAATATGAACAAATGGTCCTATAGCCAAAGTTATTCAAATTTCAGTGCTTAGCTTACTAGCTTATTAGGTATTGTGAGTTAAGGGTTTGTCTTGCATGGTTGCACACATACATTATAGAGGAGGTAGTGACCTACTGAGGCAGTCTCAAATGAAAAGAATAGTTAAATCATGTAAAAATCATGACAATTCTGATAAATGATTGTTCTTTGGAAACATATAAATTAATATTACAGAATGCGTGCATTTTTTATTATTAGGGAATACATAAGCCAGCTACCTCAGTAGGCCTGAGACATTCTGTTGGCCAAAATCAATGATTTGAGGTGAAGATTCAAGATTTTATTTGTCACATTATGTACAGCATACAACTGGCAGTGAAATGTAAACCTGATCGGCCGCTAAGAAAATTGTGCTAAATAAAAGTAACTATAAATATAAAAAAAAGATTAAATATATTAGATAAAGTGATTAAAATATATTTGTACTATTACTATATGTGCAAAATGGAAGGACAAATTGTATGGAATGGAAAAACATGACAATAACAAGACCAAAAACAGTAACAGTTTAGAAAAAACAAAGAAAAGAAAAAGATTAATAAACCATATTATCACTATTATCAATCTTCTCCACAGTTTTTTCTTTTTCTTCCTAGCAAAAGGATATCTTTTTTTTTTTTTTGAGACTACGAAACACTTCTGTAAGTCACTCTGCAAATGGGCGTCTGCCAAATGCTGTACATGTAAATGTAAATGCAAAACCAATAGCAGCTGGTGATCATTGTTTAAAGCCACAGGAAGCAAAATCCTGCTTTATAAAGAAAACATACACAGCATTGAAGTTACATACCTGCCCCATATTCAGAAATCCATACTTTTCAGCGATCAGGTCAGCATTTTCTAGCCCTCCAGTTATTCTCACAGCCCAGTGGTTTGTGAATAATCGTCCCTTGCAAACCAGGAACGTAAGCACCAAAATCAAGAGAAAAAGGAAAGGCACTGCAGGTGGTCTCATACCTGACGTCATCTTCCATTCATTTCTCATCAAACATCACCAGGGTCATATGTAGCTATAACATTAATAACATTGTATACCTAAAACTGCAACGATCAGAAAACGTACAGTAGCTCCCTACAGACGCAGTTTTGATGTGTCCTCGGTGTGGAGTGTGTGTGTGTGTGGATGTGAATGTGGACTGGTCCTTAGTGTCTGTCTCAAATTACACCTACTGCATTTGGAAGGGGAGAGTCAGAGGTTTAAAAGCAACAGGCTGAAGACAGAAAACTCTGAAGTCAATCTGGTAACATTTTAGGGAAGTGGCTTTACTAAGATGGAATGAAATTACACACATTCATTATAATATTAAGTTTTATTTTAGGTATGGTGCACTGTACACAAAAATATTGTGAACACTGAAAATACATGCTCAAACTTTTTGGTCTCCACAGAGGACCAGTAGAATTTTCTCATAATCCCCCTTGGTTTCTGCCTGTAAACACCAAAGTATTCATCAGTAAACACATGCATTTTTAAACAATTTCACATTCAAACAAACTCTCAATGTGACTTACAAGAATGTCCTGCTGAAGAGTTTTCCCATACATTCTTTTGTACTCCTGCAAAATCTTCTGAAGGTCCACTTCAGAGCGGCTCACTACGATCCGAATCAGCGTGTTATGGTCGGCCCCTAAACCCTAAAGATGATGTAGGTCTTATCAGAACTCCAGTCTAATACAGTGAGTACAGGCGAATCATTGTCAATCAAGAGTTTGTTAAAATTTGTTTTCTATAATATAAAAAGCATTTTCACAGGGACCTCTTTTTCAACAATTAATACTTTCTTAATAAAAATCCCAAATGTAAAAAAAACAGCCAAGATCAAATGATTATGGTGTAAGGGAATGTGAATTGTGCCAATGTTATTTATTTCTTCTTTAATTAATAATACTTTTCATAATAAATTATGCCCGAGTCTAATTTGTGAAGAGGTAAGGTGTGCCTGTTAATTCTAAACTAGTATGTGAAATCAAATAAAAATAATAATAGTAATAAAAAACTTGTGTTAAAAAACTGCTTTGCCATTTTTTTGTGCCACTAAACATAGAATTTCAAAGCAACATAATTGCATAGATTTACATTTAGGTACATACCACAAGTAATTATTATTTTTGTTGTTATTATTATCATTATTATTAATTTGTTTTACCTTCATGGCCAGATGCAACCTTTCAGCAAAGTAGGCAGGTTTGTTCCAGGCTGCTTTCACTGTATAAACAACAATCACATTCTAGTCACATTCTGGGCTTCAGGACTATACAGTTTTAAACGAACAAGTGTGTAGGTGTGATGCATAATCGTGCTTTTCTGCTGACTCAGGATTGACATGCTAAACTGGAATGCGGCTTTTTTTCTTTATTTTCATCGTACAGCTTATACACACACCCTTATGCACAGCCACTAACATAACTTCTTTGTATTCTTTATCTAAAACACATCCTCAGACTGGTATCTGTAAAAAAAAGTATGAGTTTTGTCAGCTTTAAAAAAAAAAACTCGTTAGGGAAGTTAGTACAGTAGAGAAAGACTAGGAGGAGATTAATTTTATTAAGTAATGACTTACATGGAGTATTCACTCATACATAGTGATATTCACTCATATAGACTTACCCAAGGTTAATAAGCAATCTTCAAGATCTCCACTTAGTTCATGCATCAGTACCTTAGCGAACCCCTCAGAGCTAAGCTTCTCATACTGCTTGAAAACTGAGAAACAAACATTCAGATAAAATAAATAGATGCCAATATTTCTGGTTTGATTGCATAGTTGTTTATAGGAGCAAAAAAACTGAGCTTTTCTGTTTTTATATTCTTTTACAGCAAATGTGTACGAATTCGCTGAGTCATTGAAGGGGAATGGACAGGCTTAGGTTTACTTTTACTTGAGAGTTTAAAAAAAGGTCTTGTGAGCTAAACCAAGTAACAGGAAATAGGGTCCTTTAGTCTATCAAAATATATTTTTCTATACATTATTTAGGTGATACCTAGACAGACTTTAGTGGCAGAACTTATGATGATTATTGAAAGTTAGACCTGTGTTTATAGGGAATGACCAGGTTCTGCTTGCGCCAATAAGCACAAAGTAATATTACAAACAAATTATGCCTTTTATGTCCTTCAGAATGTTTTCTTTAAATGTTCCTATTTGCAATGCTGTTTTTGTAGTACTGAGTTGCATTCATTTGATGCAATATTCATACTAAGTTCACTGATTTCAACTCTTAAACGAAGAATTATTGTACAACGTATGATGGAAAGTCAGGCCGACAATCAGACTGTGTAAAACCACCCTACATAAAAGCTTTGCTATTTATATAGTTCTGCCTTGCTATTTTCTTGCTTTTTTCTTTCCATGTTTGAAAACTTTGCTTGGTTATTCTTGTTAGCTTAGCATCATATTACAAAATTTCGATGAAATGTAAGACATTGTCTCACTTCCAGGAGCACAAACTTCTGAACGGATTTTAAAATCGAGTTGAATGATTGACCGCGAAAAAGATTTAAGCCTGATGAAGCTCAGGAGTTCATTACCAGGTTCAATGTGTGTCTTTAATGCAGAAAACATTACGTAATTGTGTTGGACCGGATTTGGTCCCTTTTCACAAATAGCTTGATAAACATGGTTTTATTTAAATTATGAATTCATTTTAACCATGTCGTCTACTTACTTTTGCACAACTGGGCATCACCTCTGGAGGTAAGAATGTGGATGAAAACGGAATCCACAGTGCCAAGCTTTTTCTCGCCAGCTTCATACAGAGACTGAGACCACAAATGGAATTAAACATTACAACACAGCATGTAAGAATTGCTTTTGTACAGTTTCTATTAGCTACACAGTACAGTTTTTAGTTGTATGGTTAATTTCTGCAGTTTTTATACCTACATTTTGCCTTATATACTGATTCTTGTATAAAGTAACATTGACAGGTGCATTGTAGGAAAAATAAAATTCTTTAAAATATTTTACCTTGGCCTCACTTTTTGCAAGTCCATCATCAAGGTCACGATCTTCATTTCTGGTCCCCTGTTTTAATAACAGGTTTTTTTTTTTTCAAATAACACTTAGGTATTCATGAGACTGCATAACCCTGTGACAACCAACTTAAGCCTACATACACATTTGCAAAGCCATATTGCAAAAAGTTTAATCAGACATAAAATCCACTTTTTAATCCACAATTTTAAAGTCAAATGACAAATTTTCATTGGCATAAAGGCTGTTATATCCCTTTGTATGCCTTGTATGTCTTCAATATCATTCAGAGACATGACAATGATTACATCTTGAACTAGAATCTGGTTCAAATAGATTTATGTTGACATAGATGATTTAACACTTTCCAGACAAACATACATTCTATATACCATAAACCAACAAATACACATTTATATTTCAGTATAAATGTAAAGTCTGATGACTTCATTTTCAGTTTTACTGGCAACTTCTTGACATCATTAGTACAACCTTATTTTTGTTCAAATGTCAGGGCACTGATTTTGTAGCTCAGTGGACTTCTGGAATGCAAAATCATACAAAATCTCTTAAGGATGCATTGCAGTGTCTGCTAGGAACTTGGTGTAACTGGGAAAATGAATACCTGCTTATCATAGTGACATAATGTAGTCTGAACAATAAATTATGACACCATTAAAGAATATTGGCATGTATTTAAATTGTGTTGGCCCCCCTTTTGCTGCCAAAACAGTCCTGAACCATTGAACATTAACAGCATTAACTTCCTCAGCAATTTGAGCTGCAGAAGCTAGTCTGTTGAATCGGACCATTAATGAGCCTCGGCAGCCCATGAGCCTGTCACAGGTTCACCACTTGTCCTTGCTTGGAGCACTTTTGATAGATACTGACCACTGCAGACCAGATAATTTTTCCTGCTTCTAGCACATCAACTTTGGGGGGAAAATGTTGAAAAAAACCTTTATTAATGTGAGTAGCTGTCTGTCAGTTTAATAAATACTTAATAATACATATATGTCAAACAGCCTTATGACACGGCACCCTTACGAAAAAGATTAGTCTTTATCGTTCTCTAAATAAATGAGAAATTTGTACCTTGCACAAGGCAAGCAGAGCCGTCTCGAAATGTCCAGAAATGTCACCTCGAATATCATGCTCCAGTTCCTCTCCATAAGCTGTGAACGGTAAAATCGTTTACATTTCTAAATATCTAAGTCATGTTTTACACATATTTAAGTATTTCTGCAGTGCTGCTTGTATATGCCATGGTATACTCATATCTCAGTATTTACCATCTTTAAAGGCAGTTTTCAACTTCGCAATTTCCTGGTTCGATCTTGTCCCCAAAATTTCATTCAACGCCTTTTCTTTGGTTCCCAAACCCTACATTTCAATTAAAGACAACATATTTGTACTTTTAAAGACAAGAAAATACAAGAAAAAGTGAAATGTTTCATTATTAATTTACAGTGCATTTACCTTCATGGCGTGTCTGAGTTCATGGGCATCGTACTGCGCTGGAGTCATGAGTAGGGCCAGGGCCACATGTTCGTAATTGGACTTCAACACTGAACTCAAGGCCTTTACTAAATCCTTAAGAAAATAGACATTCTATATTACAATGCGTAATCAAAAGTGATGTGTTTCAGTCAGTGTGCATTTTTTTACTCTCACTTTTCCAGTGTCCTGTTGAAAAGCTGCTTTGATTTCCTGTCTCTGTGCATTAGTCCGTCTAGCTAATATCTCTGTAATGGCATTTTCATCCACACCTGCACAGAGATAGAGAGAGAAATCAGAAACACCCATGCAATAAAGAAGCTCCAACTAGGAAATGAGTAATGAGTAAAGTAGCAGAAGAAAGCTGACTAGCTTGCTAGCAGGAGTTTATAGCAATAACCAGAGCTAACTTTCGAAAGATGTTTTAATGTACACACATGTAGAATTTCCTGAAATTTTACTTCAGTAAAGTAGCATTTTATCTTTTTAGTTAGCTAACTATTTTATTAGCTAGCTAACAGAAATGCATAACAGTAACCTGAGCGAGCAAACTAAAAAAATTATTACTGTGAACAATATTTACAGATTCTTAAAACTGTGATAAGACATTCAGACATGGACTAGTAGCCAAGCTAGCTAAGGCATTTGAAAGTGCACTTCTAAATAAATAGCACTTTAAAAACAAAGATCTTTAGTGGTTTTGGGTAAATTTGTAGCTTTGACGGTAAAAGATGAATCACTGCTAAAGAGCTTCAGACTAGTTTGCAATTAGAATGCTGATTGATAGAACCAGCAACACCAGTCTCACACACACATACTTGACACATAAATATGCAGGAAAGCATTTAAAGTCAGTTTCTCACAATGAACTGAGCACTGAAACTAACACTTTCATTTTGCTAGCTGCTAGTCATTTGTTTTTAGTAACTCTACCTTTGGTTTCTATGGCTTTCTGTAAAGCAGCAGCATCTCTGCTGGCATTGAAGTTCGGATCAGGTCGGACGGTACCATAGTAAGGAGTGCTGCTTCCTTTAGAAGAATCTTTGCCCTGTTATTTAACAACCAGAACATTCAGAAAACACTTATGTCTTGAAACATTAGTAAAGAAACAATTTCACAAATTATAAAAAAAAAAAAAAAAAAAAAACCCAAAAACACAGCAAGCACTAAACAAACCGAATTGTCTTTTGGCTTGTCATCGATGATTCCTTTAAATAGTTTTTGGAAAAATGACATCTTGACAGCTCTAAAAGACACAAATAAGCTAATTATTAACCAGATCATTAATAAATGTTAATATACATATAAATCTTAATAAACCAGGTGTACAATTTTAGCTCAGTACAATGCACCAGGAAATACTTGACCAAAAGATTTGTCCAACATGTGCTGCTAAGATTTGCATAAAAGTATGTTATAAGCAATTTTAAACCTATTTCTGTTCCTAATGACTATCATAGCTAGCACAGCCTCTCATAAGGGTAAAACTGCGTCTCACCTGTGTTATGTTGGTCGCAGGTATCAGACTTAAATTTATGAAAGCAAAAAAATCACAGCAGCTTACTGAACTGGTATGAAATGGGTGGAGATTGAAGAATCATGTCCTACTGGTTATACCTGACTGCATGCCAGTACCAGTTAACTTATTTCACAAGAAGCTTATCATACTGTTTCTCAGTGGTTGTGCATTTCACAACTAGACCTTCAGTGGTGTCCTACCCATGTCTGGCTACTTCTTAATACCATCATTATGATGTCATGGCTATAGAAATAATTAATAGAATACAGAAACTCTATATAACAGAGCGATGCATCACAGAAATGTCTCACACAGCGCAATTGAATTCCATTACTAAGGCAAAAAAAAAAAAAAAACAACGAACATAATTCAGCAAGTCTCCTTTCACTGCAGCCACAAATGCACCATCTGCATACATCATTTCTAGCAAAAGCATCAATATTATCCTCATTAAACGAACCCAGAGTTTTCTGTGTTTTTTTTCCCCCACGTATTCCTGGGGAAAAACAGCTATTAAACCCCCATAAAGATATTTGAGATTGTGCAGTTTGCAACAGATGTGCGTTTGACTAGTGCGCACTCTAACCATTCAATCAAAGAATATGAAAATGCTGACGTGTTCTGATGCCTGCTAAGGGCATCTGATTAGTAATAATCAGATGCCCTTAGCTAAAATCTCTGTCTATCTATATGTTAGTTTCTATCTATCAGATAGAAACTAACATATACAGGCACTGCACACCTGAAAGAAATGCTGCCAAAAGTAGAGAATACACATTTGGTCATAATTTAATATATATGCAAGGACAGAAATATATTAAAACATAAGTCAGTGATTCTGAAAGAGTTGAGGTCAGCAGAGAAGACCTTGCTGGCCCTGATAGCCAGTCACTGCTGGTTCTCCGTCCTTGGCCAATAGCTACAGAATCTAACAAATTAGATAGAAATTGGGGTCTTCAAAAGGTTTTAGGGGTTTTACCTAAGTTTTATATGCTTTCCTAATGGTGTACTTTGATTTTATTCAAAATAAGGGCCCTCTTTCTGGTCAGGGTGGGCTAGAACCAGAGTCTGCATAGGAGTTAGGAGTCCAAAACCTCAGGTTTAAAAAAGGAAACACAAATGCAGAATAACAGAATGACAAAATTTGAAACTCAAGTTTGAAAAGTCTTAAACAAATGGCAAATAGCATTGGGAAAAAAAATACTTGAAAACAAAAGCTTACTCTGTAAACTCAGGAAAAGACGGTAGACTCGAAACAACTCAGTAAACAGACCACAAAACTTTACAATCAAGAGACAAGCCTCAGGTGAAAACAATAGGCGCTAACGAAGGATTTGGGAGCACTTTGGCGACATCTGGTGGGAAAATTTGGAAGCACAAGAAAGAAAAAACATAAACATGGACCCCTGTGAATGGCAGGGAGGCTGGAGGTAAAACTGATAACACGTGTTACAGTTTTTCTCAGGTGCTTTGGAGCATTTGTCGAATCATCCTTAATATTTGCAAAACCAGTAAGTGCATTTCTCCAAACGATGTGTACAAACAGCACAATACATTGGATTTCTTGCAAAAGCCTGTACTTTTCTCAAAATCCTTAGTTCATCTCTCAAAAGTAAGTATTTGAGTCAATGAACATTTCATTCCATCAGAATGAAAAAACCCTTTGTCATTGTTCACAAACAAGATCATCAAATGGTTTAGTCATGTTTTCAGTAAGACAGGGCACACTTTCAGTATTTCTTGATATAAGCTATAGTTTGTATTATAATGATTGAAAATGCAAAAGGCTAAATTTCTTTTGTTTGGCATCTATGAATTTCAGCAGCACAAATTTATTTGTTTGATTGCATATTTTATTTATATTGATTGCAAGAGACCAGACAGGATTCACACTTTTACTGCACTGTAAAAGTCTCAGTTTGTTTATTTTTTGTTCATCCCTTTTCAGAAATTATAAATCTGTTTTGCTCTATTGCCAATTGAAGGTTCACAAGATTCACCTTTGACCTATTTTAGAGAACTAGTTGATCATTGGTTGATCTGATGCCGTTCACTCGCCTTCATTAGTGACATTCAAGTCACATTTACCACAAATATTTTAATAAAGATTTAAGCTTGACAGATGATGACAACTGCTTTAACCGTTTTGCATTCAATGACTTATGCAATGAACTGATGCTGAGATGTTTTGGGGGTTTCTATGAAATGTTTTTATGATGTGCAAAAGTGACTAAATGACGTGGAGGTTTAACAAGGAGTTTTGAGAATTTCATTTCTGGTCTGAGAAACGCTCCAAAGCAACTACGAAAAACTGTAAATTGCAGACTTAAGGCCCATTGCATTGGAAAGTAGTGCATTATTGTGCTCCATTTATTCCTGGTGCATGGGCCCCCAGGATTTAAGTGTCTCTGCCGGGTTCAAGACTGGCTTGTTCGTTCTGTCACGGCCAGGGCTCAAACCGGGGCAAATGCATTAGAGACAGGAGCTCTAGCAGTCTGCCACAGTTAGGTGTATTACCCAACTGCAGAGACACACTCAGAATTCACAAAAAAATCTATAGAACATTTTTATTTACAAAGTTTAAAAACTCAAAAATAAAAACAGAAAATAATAATCCCAAAAACTAAGGTTTAAAAAAAATCCAACAATCCAAAAAATCCAAATAAAAAATTTAATAAAATAATTCCCCAAAAAGACGAACATTTTTAAACAATGTACTTCTCAGTCACATCTCAGCAAAAAAAAAAAAAAGAGAAAAAAAAAGAAAGAAAAAATCAGGAAAATACAGGAGACTTGCGAAAAAGACCACATGACACACGAACAATCAAGAGAGATACGAAAGGGGGAACTCATGTACACTCTGGCGACATCTCTTGGGGAAAAACAGGAAACACAAACAAAGAAAGAAAAAAATCTGAAATCTAGCCAGAATCCCTCTAGTTTCTGACATTTATATTCAGTCCTACATAATAGATAAGCTAAGGAACCCAGTAGGTGTTAGATTTGGTACATCTTTTAAAACAATTATGTGTAATGCCTGGAAGTATTTTAATTATTTTTTTAACTTTAATCAGGAATGCATATTAGAAGGTAATGAGTTCAGATCCCAGAACTGTCAGGCTCCATTGTTAGGCCAAAAGCACTTAACCATCAGATGTATAAATAAATGAAAAGGAATTTTCTGTGGATAAGGGTGTCTGCCAAATCACATATGTGCACTAATGCTGAGAAACACGCAGATACTAAAAACAAACAAAATGTTTATAGATAGATAGATAGATAGATAGATAGATAGATAGATAGATAGATAGATAGATAAACACAAATTCACGCACACACACACACACACACACACACACACACACACACACACACACACACAAACAGGCTGATGTTTCATTGCATTTATTATAAAAAGCACAAAACAATAAATACCTTAATTTTCTCATCCCAAATATGAAACACAGACACGCTGAATATTTGAGTCAAATAAAATATTTTAAGCTATGCAAATTACAGAAAAAGTACATCACTTTTGGGGTTTGTAGAATTTGGGGACCTCTTGTGGAGAAATATATTATTGCAAGTTATTTATGAAGCGAATAAACCGATTCTACCTCAAATATTTGATCCAATTAAAAAAAACTAATAATCGTTGTTTTGCAATTTCATTTATCATCCTCATGTACTAAACATTTTTTCATTTTGGTTAATTAAAATGTAAATGTTAGGGTTGGCAAGTTTGCGTAAACAAAATAAGCCTAAGCGTAAACAAAATAAGCCCAATAGCCATTTTAAAACTCAACATTTGAATAAATAAATATAAATAAATAAAATCAGACCAGTTCCAAAGTCGAGGTATCTCAGCTTCTGCATTTAATTACATCACATATATATATATATATATATATATATATATATATATATATATATATACAGCTGGCAAATCCCTGGTGTGCTCAATCATTTCATATTTTCTAATATACATTCACTATCCTGTAAATAATACGGACAGCTTACATATACTCACTATAGAATCTAGATATGTTAACATTAAAAATCTACAACATGTGTACCATGTAACTCTGAGACAAAAAACAACTATATAGTTATTCAATGATAAAAGTATTCTAAAGCATAAAATTAACCCGATTTCAGTGGAAAACAGCAGCAGTCATAATGAGATACCTAATCATTCCTAGCAAAACATGACAGCGCTATCGCCTCAACGATGCTAGTTACTGAATATACAATGTTATATATTGCAATTTTACATTTAAATTCCATTGTATGTAATATACAGCATTTAATCTGAATGTATGTGTTTAAAAGATAAGACAGGGCTTCATTATTATGTATCATTTTTGTGAACAGTTAAACAGGTTTAATAGTCCGAGTACATAGTTCACTTCATCATTCAGGAGGTAGTCTGATACTATCTAGTGCTAGTGGCTAGTGCTAGTGTGTAGTGTTATTGTCCCCTGCGATGTCCTGTGCCTGGAGGTGGACCCGGGTGTCCTGGCAGAGGCCCAGCAGTCCTGGGGCCTGGGGCTCGGTTCACAGGCCCCCGGGCATTAGGATTAGCCGAAGCCAGTGATACGTCTTTCTGTAGGTTCACACCATTCGCAGCCGATCCGGGCTTCACTTTTGATGGTTTTCCTCCACCGCGTTTGTCTTTGGTATGGAGAAAAAATGAAAAAGAATTACATATGAGGCAAATGCTGTGAAATTATGGCTGTAAGGTGGAACCTGTTCTCACCTGCGTGTTCCTCTGAATCCGGCATATTCGGGCGTCTGGGTAGTAAATCCTCTAAATCTTTCATCACTTGATTTGTGCTGTCTTTGTTATTCCTCCTGTTCTTTTCCTCATCTCTTGCCTAAGAATAATTTAATTAATAATAATAATAATAATAATAATAATAATAATAATAATAATAATCTAAAACTAACCAACCTATACCCCACAAACACACACAAAAGAATTTCATAAAACAAAAACATTTTTTTTTTAAATGACAAAAACAGGAGCCAACTAAAGCTAACTAGATTCATTGCTGGCAGAAAAAAACATTATGAAGACATGATGAAGGCCTGAACCAGCCTGAGCAGAAGAAGGTGTTTAGGTAGGCTAAACCTAGCTGTATATAGCTAATGACACAAAAACATTTTTGTTTTTTAAACTTACCATTTGCATTTTCTTTTTTAGCTCATTGTTGGCGTTCTGATAGGCCTCAGACACTGAGTTGAGATAGTAAATTGCCAGACTGCAGAAAAACAACAAAACACAGTCTTTCATTACCGTGAGTCAAGAAACAAGGGAGAAGGGACAATGTAGTTGATGTACAGAATTGTTCTGAATAAAAAAAAAAAGTACAGATGAAATGCGTGAGGGACTCACACCATGAGCAAAACAGCTGGGATGATGAGGCCGGGGTTGGCAGCATAACCGAACAGCTTCCCCATAAAGGCAGGCAGATCCAGATCTATTGTCTCGATCAGTACATCAAACATCCTCTCTTTGCCACTGTGAGAACAAATAAAGGTGTGCTCACAGATCATTGCAGATGGCCGTTGCAATTTATAATGAGAAATGTTTTGATAGAACTTAATAGAAATGGACTTTCCAAGAAATTGTAAATCCCAAACAAAGTGAGTTTAATATAAAAGGGTTATAAGCTTAATAAGGTTAATAGCAGTTGTGGTGTGTGTGTGTGTGTGTGTGTGTGTGTGTGTGTGTGTGTGTGTGTGTGTGTGGATAACCTAAAGGGCCCACAGTCGAAGGACGGTGGCAGAGACATGATGGTGTAGACGACAGGCAGCAGGCTGAGGAAGAGGATGAGAAGAAGGAGACCCATGTAGAAGTTGTTGGATTTTGAGGCCTTGAAGACTCGCTCATGGGGGACGTTGGTGGCCATGACGGCCCAGCACTGGTAGTACATAGAGGTCAGGAGACGAAGGACGTTGATGCCGACCAGACCAGGAGCGTAGAATGCTCCCATCCTAAATCACACACACACACCATTTTGGAGATGATTGAAATGGATGATCAATAATTTGGGCCACTAAATAAATGAAAAATCATCTTCTTCAGGAGCACAGCCCAGTTCACTTAAAAAAAAGAATGCCACACACCAATGCATTGCAGGCTTCTGTACATAAAAATGATAACCTATTACGTCTCATGATTTTGCGTCCTACCAAATCATCCCTTGATTGAAGACCAGTCCAAGGACATTGCCACTGATGTCAAACTCACCATAGGAGGGCTAAAGACAGTGGATAAAGATAGAAGTTAGTTACCCAAACAGTGAAATAAAAAAAAAAAGCATGAGTGTGAGATGACCTACCCAGCCTGCCTCCAAGTCCCAGCACCAGCAGTAGTTAAGGAAGCGAACAACCAGAGCCCTCACAAAGTCCCCGATGAGGATCGTCAGATACGTCACTTGGATATCAGAGACGGTCAGTTTCACAAATTCCTATGGAGAACAGTGTTTTAACCAACATACACATTGCTGGACTAAAAAAAAATTTAAAAATGTAAAAAAATAGAATACTAAAAGGCAACAGCATGTATGTGGCAGCCTGGGAAAACCCTTCAATTGGATCAAATCTACTATATCTACTATAAATACTTATTAAAAGAGAATTTAACATTTAAGGGACATTTTACATCTGCAGCTGATTCAAAATGCAGCTGCAGGACCTATTACTCCTACACCATCCCACTGCTACGCTACCTCCACTGGCTTCTTGTAACTACTAGATCAGATTAAAAAAAATGATCCGCCAACACCAAAAGTGGTCACATTATCTTTTAGGGTATGAGGAAGATGTGCTTTAAGACTCTGTTCTGGCACAAAGGTGGTGAAATGAATTTGCAGCTGATGTCCAAAAAGCTGAGTCACTAGCGGTCTTCAAACATCCAATGTTTCAAAGACTTCCATAAGTACATAAATAAGCACATACATTTTTTAATGGTAGTGTTCTTAGTCAAGAATCTAATCTAATCAAAAATCTAATTTATTAATGCAGGCATCAAAGCACTAGATAAATTCTTCCAAATGTCAAAAACATAAATATAAAGGTG
This sequence comes from Silurus meridionalis, assembly GCF_014805685.1. Lineage (NCBI taxonomy): Eukaryota > Metazoa > Chordata > Actinopteri > Siluriformes > Siluridae > Silurus > Silurus meridionalis. Next base: position 4,090,344 of record NC_060908.1, read on the forward strand.
AATAGAACTGAAATGTAGATTCACTCCACTGATCCCTGTTCATGCCAATGTAAAAACAATCACTGATTCATTTAATATGTATTCTGTATCTTCTTCTTCTTCTTTCGGCTGCTCCCATTAGGGATCACCACAGTGGATCATCCGTCTCCATACTACTTTGTCCTCTATATCTGCCTCGTTCACATTAACTTCCTGCATGTCTTCCCTCACCACATCCACAAACCTCCTCCTTGGCCTTCCTCTTTTCCTTCTTCCTGGCGGCTCCATCCTCAGCATTCTCCTACCGATATACCCCATGTCCCTCTTCTGCACATGTTCAAACCATCCCAATCTCGACCCCTCACCCTGTCTCCAAAACGTCCTACATGCGCTGTTCCTCTAAAAAACTAATTTCTAATTTTGTCTATCGTTGTTACTCCCAATGAAAATCTCAACATCTTCAGCTCTGCTACCTCCAGTGCCACCTCCTGTCTTTTACTCAATGCCATTGTCTCTAATCCATACAAAATCGCAGGTCTCACCAAAGTCCTATAAACTTTCCCTTTCACTCTTGTAGATACCCTTCTATCACAAATCACTCCTGCTATCACTCTTCTCCACCCACTCCACCCTGCCTGCACTCTTTTCTTTACTTTTCTAACACACTCTCCATTACTTTGCACTTTTGACCCCAGTTACTTAAACTCCTCCACCTTCTCCACCTCTTCTCCCTGCAACCGCACCACTCCACTGCCCTCCCTCTCATTCACACACATTGTACTCTGTCTTACTCCTGCTGACTTTCATTCCCCTTCTCTCCAGCACGTACCTCCAGCTCTCCAGGCTCTTTTCAACCTGCTCATTACGCTCACCAAAAATCACAATATCATCCACAAACATCAAAATCCACAGATACTCCTTTCTGAATGTGTCCACGCTCACCAAAAATCACAATATCATCCACAAACATCAAAATCCACAGAGACTCCTTTCTGAATGTGTCCCTGTCATACACTTTCTCTAAATCCACAAACACACAATGCAACTCCTTCTGCAATCTGGTTAAATATGTATTCTGTATAGCTGTATATATTTTTTCACTAAATTCTTATTTCATGGTTGCCATGGAATCTGATGGGTTTTCCCAGACTGCCACACATTTGTGTGTGACTTATTGTGACTGAAACTTTGGCCATAATTTCTTATATAATTTTCACACCAAACAAAATCATCACAGTATAAAATCATCTAATACAATCCTTATCCACTAGATACATTTTTGTTGAATTAAAACACTGGGCGGTGAGAGATAACAGGGAGCCTCATTACTATCCCCACTGTTGTCTCCCAGCACGGGCCCCGGATCACATCGGCCGGGTTGAGAGGGGGCGGCGTGCCTGTCGCGTTCGGGTTACTGGCACTGTAGTTGGCATAATATTCCTTCATTAACCAAATGCTTGCATTCTTGATGGATTGTTCCTCCACCAGCTTAGAGAAAAACAAACATACATATGTTACATACATTGATATACATTTTTTACCCCTATCTAATTTTTCTATAAATTTTCCTTTTAGGCTAAAATGTAACAATGGTCTTAAATGGTGAATTTATATCAAGAGTTACATCATCATGATCATCATCATCGTCATTATCATGAGCATACCTTTTGATTGACCTCATCGAACAGAGCCAGCAGGAATGTATAGAGGTTACCCAGGAAAAGGGCGAAGATGCGTCCCAGTTGCCACTTGAGGGCGATGCGGGGGTGGTATTCCTCCAGCTCGGCAATAGTCTCAAACAGCATTGGGCCCACAAGTCCAAGCAGCGACATTATGATCTCCATCTGAATAAAGTTCACCAATATTTTGACCTCATTGGAGTGGAAGATCTTTAGTGGCCTGCTATATAGAGCTCTGTCCCAATTAGGGGTCAGACCTCAACCCTAGGCCCTACTGAACACCTTTGGGATGGATTGGAACACTGACTGCACTCCAGGACTTCAAACCAGACCTCAGTACATGACTTCATTAACACCATTGATGCTGAATAAGCATATATTTTCACAAACACACTCCAAAATCCATTGGAAAAACTTCAGAGAAGAGAGAAGTTTACTATAACAGCAAATCTGGACTGAATGTGGAATTGGATGTTCAAAAAGCATATAGCAACAAAGCCTTATTAAATACAAAGCTAGGGAAAGTTGTGCTGTAGTACCTCATTTTTCTCATACCAGCTCAGATCGTCCCTGCCAGCAAACTCTTGTGAGCGTTTGACTACGAAGTAAATGAGATATCCGCTTCCTCCCAGAATGCAGAAAATGAGGAAGTTGGCCAGGACACGCAGGAATCTCCTGAGGTGGATGTTCTCATCCTTCTGGTTCTCCTGTTCATCCACAATGGACTCCTACAATACACAGGTATACCCTTTCAATGCAAACACTCACACAGTGTAGACTATGTTTCTAGAACAAATAAGTACACCTGCACATTCTAACCTAAACCCCCTCAGATTCATGCACACACCTTAAAACTTGTGGTGATGGAGGCGAACTTGTTGTCAGCCGTCTCTGAGTTACCAATGAGGTAGTCCCAGCTTGTGAACATCTTCCAGGCAAAGGTGAACTCGCTGTCCTCGCTGTCCCCACCCCCCACATCTGCGTTTTTAGCCATCCTAACGGCGAGAGTGGACTGCGTTCATAAAAGTGGGAATCCACTCTAGCTGGCAGGATAACAGAAGCGCATTCTTCTGTTTTGACAAATGGCACAATCAACCAGTTCGAACCAGGGCAAGTAAATGACAAGTCAAATTCTAAAGTAATGAAGGGTCTATTTTCATGACGACACAAGCGGAATTTGTTGAGTTAATGCCAATGTGTTGATCATTTGAATATGTCCATTTTTTTCTTACCATTCTTTGCCTGGTTGTTATTTTCGTGGTCAAAATTTGGACAAAAACAATACTAATATCAGACCTTCAGTGCAAAAATAAACGTACTCTGCTGACTTTGTTGTAAGGGCATAAATATTTGTGGTCAATTGAATTCAGTTTTCTGATTTATTTTAACAAAATCATCTCAGGTTTTATTTTGTGGTGACCTGGAAAACCCATTTGCATAGTAAAATGATGACCTATACAGTGTGTGGTATAAATATTCAAATCACCCCCTTGAACTTTTTCACATTTGGCAGCATTACAACTATAAAATAGCATAGCTTTTTCGTGTATCTGTACATGAAGTATTTCCATTTAGGGAGACTTTAACTTTAACTTCAGTACATTTTAAAGTGAAATATCTGACTTTTTACTGAACTACCTTTTGTGAAAACAGTCATTCCTTGTTTTTATGATGGATAAAAATGGTCAAGCACACAGCAAGCCACAAATCAGTGTAGAGCACACGCTCTGTTTTGAACTTTTTTTAATTGCCGCTTGATGGTATCTATTTATCACCAACCTACAATGCAACAGCAAGCTGAACATTTTGAGAAGAATAAATGATGTAAGAAACTCCTGACTTGAAATTCCCACAACACATGTAGCCTTATTTGCCCAATTTTTTTGTAGTTGAAAATACGTTTTTGGGCTCACGTTGATTTTATTACATATCAATCAGTGTTTAACTCATGAATATCATTCTATCGGTAGTTGGTGTGCCGAGAGTAACATTAAAGTCTTTTCACATAAACTGAGTTAAGCAAGAGTCTTGTGACAAAAATAATAATTGGAACATAACCATAAAAAATCATATTACTTTGAATACTTAATTACATTTAATGGCAAATACTTTTGTACCTTTACTCACATAAATGTTAAAAAGGAGCACTTTTAATTTTGCTAGAGTAATATTTTATGTAGTGTATCTCTACCTCTACTCAAGTACATGGTTTGTGTACTTCGTCCATCACTGTTAAGATGTAATACTTATGAAAGTTTAAACATCTTACGTCAAAGACAGACTGAACTATCAGCATTCAACATGACCTGTAATAATATTTCATGCCATTTCTAGCAGCTCTAGTAATGGATGAAATGAGACTCACGTTCGGATCACAACCATGAGGCTATACCCGAAGGTCCCAACGCCCACCATGAGGTAGGACAGAGGGAGGCGGAACTTCAGGAAGCCAATGGTTCTCTGGTTATTATAGTAGCCATAGAATAACACCGAGTACTTGCAGTAACCCTGTTAAAATAAAACGAGTCTTGTTACAAAGGTGCGAAAAATTCAGTGCATTCTTAAGAATAAAGATATTTATGAAAACATGGACTTATGTAATATACTAATAAGATCTTACACTAAAGTCTGTGAGAACCGAATAGTCCATTGCGGTGTCTTGTTCCTCTCGTGGAACTGTTTTTCGAGGAATAGAGCCATAAGGGAGACCCATGAGAACCTGTAAGATATACATTCAATAGAAATATAATAGAAAAATATATATGAATATGTTTTTTTAACAAAATAACGTAGTTTTTCAGGACTCGAAGACACCTGCTACAATTTCCAGTAGGAGACCAAATGTGGAGTGGACAAATGCAAAGTCAGTTTACTTTGCTCTTGTTTTTGTATTTTATCACAGTATTTTATTGTGTTTGGGGAAAATTTTGCTTCAGTACATTTTTTATGTAGAATATTTCGAACTGAACACTTATAATAAACAACAGTAAATAAGAAGCTGCCATTAGAATATAAGTGTAATCTCATTGTTCTCTCACTGAGTATCTGTAACTATAAAAACTCTCTTTATTAAGGTCTTATATGCAGAAAAATAAACCCTGAACTGAATCCATTATTCACATAGAGTTCTCATAGATCACTACTTCTCCCTTTAGTACTAAAATACTTTTAAAAACGAGTACCTTAACGAGTACCCTTTCTGTACTTTAACTCAATTTTTACACAAGAACAAAAGTGTTTAATTCGGCACACGATACATACAAGGAAATGCATTTTTTTCTTCGATCTGTTGAATTCCATCTGTTGCTATATTCATTTTTAAAACATCTAATTGTTGTGCATGAAAAATTAATGATCCTCTCTGACCTCTGGGATCACGATCAGGCCAAAGGTCAAACTGAAGAGAACAAGGTTCATGCCGTACATCCAGCGGAGAAAGATGAAGTACGAGGCGACTGAAGAGCCGAAGTGACCTGAGAAATTAATACACAGTGGTTCTGAGAATTACAGGATGAACATGTTATAAGGGTATTAGTTGAGGTTCGGAAAAACAAAACAAAGGCACTTTTTGTTGTTTCAAACAGGTGAGGAGGTGCTTCAAAATAATCTATATAAAACAAGTCAAATCCAATGAGAGATTTGCACAAAAAAAGGAGATTTATGAATGAATGATTATGAAACCATTACCTAAGGAAGAATAAGAATGTTTTATGTTGAATTATGGAGGCAACAAAGTAGAGTACACCATGGTAGCAGTACTAAAGGCTAATAAAAGTGTTTAAAACCATACTATTAATCCTAACAGCGCATCTGTTTTTCCCATAGTTTTGAACAAAAAGCATTGAATATGTAGAATCTCAGAATCAGAGTCAGGTATATTAGAGACCGCTCTCAGCATGTAAACTGTATTTAAAATATTGCTTATTGCAGCTTTAAAGAATGTTAACATTTACATATAGTGTGTTATTATTTTACGTATATTATTTACTTTAGAAAGATGTCTGTGTTTATTTTTTTACATGATATTCTTTCCTGTAGTGTGATTTATTTTTGTAGTTAGGTAAAGGAAAATAGAATCAATCCCATTTTGTTTCCATTTAAAATTTTTTTTTTACTTCAACTTATTTTAGCCAAATGTGTTGAATTTTAGAGGATATATTTTGTTAACTGTGAACAGATTGTAAGGTAAATTGCAATGTGTTTTTATTTAAATGAGCCTTAGTGCACTAGTGATGGGACGATCGGATCATTTTAGTGACTTGATTGTATAAATCTCATTCATCAAAATGAATCTTTCTTTGAGTTATTTAGTTCATTTAGTTCCTTCGATCAGCATTAAAATGTTAAATTCAAAATAAGCAAATTCCCCAAAGTCTACATACACAAACTATGAATATAGTTCCAATATTTTAGATATGTATACTGTACATAACTGCATAGCGACTCGGACCAGAAGACTCATAAGAACTACTCAATTCTGTTTCCTGTGTAATGCAAACTAGAAAAGTTGAGAGTAAACTACTTGATTCTGTTTTCTGTACATAACCTACAGAGATTTTCTGATGCTTTGCTCGTGTTCATTAGAAAATGAACAAATCACTCTTGAAAATGAACAAATAGTTAATGAACGACCCCTCACTATTACGCACAATCCAGCCAGACAAATTGAATCACTATGTGGGTAAAATTCACCAGTAAATGTAAAATCTCACTGCGAATGCTTTAATATATTCAGTGAAGAATTTATATGTACAGAATATTAATCCTGTCATTTACAGATCACCTTAAAATTTGGAACTCACTTTCAACTTCCTTTATTTTCCGTTCCCAGGGGATGCAGGCCGTCTTGAAATTATCGAAGTCTCTCTGAAACTTGATCCATTTCTAACAAAAAAAGCAGTAACAATTATGAACAAATCAGACACGGAGCATAAAGTCTGCAGAACGGCGTGAGATCTTTTCCTGCATCCTTACCTTTGCCATCATCACTTTGAAAGCATACAGTTTCTTGCCTTTTCCTTTGCCCAGAGCACCTTCAAACTTATCCACAAACACCTGAGCTTCCCTAATAACAGAAGATCAACAAAGTGAGTATAAATGCAGATTTAAAATGGCGTTTGGATGGATTTGAACACCTTAAACTCTCCATCAAAATGTTTTATTTAGTGAGTAGTATGAATAATTAAAATAAGCACTAGGGGCTTGCAAATAAGCACTATGGTAATAGTTTACTAATAAAACTATGTGTGAATTCTGGTCATAGTGGTTAAAAAAACATCTGAGGCAGATGAAAAGGCGATGAAGAATAAACTGGGATTCTATTGGTGCTATTGGTACTTTAGTAAGCTATTAAAGAACATTTGGGAATGTTGGGAAAAGTGCTATATTTTTAGTTTATTTTACTATAATAACATATAACAGTTTGCATTAAGTGGAAATTTGTATGATAAACTATATTTTATCTCACTCTGATCTACTCCCTTTGAAGAATTCCTTTAAAGTTGGCTTTCAGAGCCACAGATTTCACATCACTATCTAAAGCGACTGATCCAGACCCATTTTCAGACGTTACTAAGACCACCGTTGAAAATAGCAACATAAAAAAACCTGATACTCAGTCAGAAGTCAGAAATGCAGAAGTCATTCCATCATCAGGTTATAAGAAACTTCTGTATCACATGGCATGCTGTCATTTGAACAATTTCTGCTTAATAATCTAGTATGAAACACAGATTTGATCTTTTTCACTCAATTCCATTTTTTTAATTAGGTTAAAATTCAATTTTATTGATACTGATTCTATTTTTATTTGTTTGTTTCAACATTTTTCTCCTATTTTGTAACATTTGCACTTTGTATTATTTAAATTATGTCACAACTGGCCATAAAAAAAAAAAAACAATTTTATACTTAATAGTTTAGTCTAAAGAAAGCACTGAAGAAAATATACTTATTTTCTTATACTTATTGTTATATTTTTGGGGATTCGGTTTGACACCTTCATTGTTGCACAAGTAAAACAACCCAAAAAAGTTATCCTGAAAACCAAAAATTAAAATTACTTTAAACAAAAACTCATGTTTTTGCTATATTCATGACTATTCAATTTATTTATTTATTTTATTGTAAAAATGAGTAGCTGTGTAACCCCTAGTCAGTAAAATGAAATTAATATGAAAGGTGTGGATGCAGTGAGAAATGTAAGCCACTGTCCAGCTGGAGAGTGTAAGGGGTTCAAAATTATCAAGGGAATAAAAGTAAAATATGCCATTTATGATTTAAAACATTTTAGAAAGGGGGAAATGGTAGACCAGATATGCTTCTTGGAAAAGACATTTCCACTTAAACCCTGCGAATTGCAATGAACAAAAAAATCCTACATCTGCATTAGACTTATGTTATTCCCACTCATATTATAAACACTTTAACTTTTACACTTAAAACAGCAGTCAATCACAGGCCACAAAAACAATGTGATAAACTAAAAGAATCACAATAGAAAAAACCACTTTCACACTCATCCACAGTACTTGAGGTGTTTGAGCCTCCTCTTCATCCGCCACGGCTTGCTCCTAATATTAGAGATCAGCTTCTTCTTTTCCTCCACCTCTTCCATTAGTCTAGCCCTTTCGCCCTCTGACATGGACTCCTCCTCCTCCTCCCCCCCCTCTGACTTTGAGTCCTCACTGGGGTAGTGGGGACGCGCAGGGGTGGGAGGGAAGAAGAAAGAAGGAGCAATGAGCAATGCTACTACAGGCTGTAAACAGGCTTATGCTGATCTGGGACCAGTTTTGCAGCTTCAGCCGCATCAGGTTCCTAGACCACCATAAAAAGGGGAAGGCAGAGCCTGACGGTCAAAGAGTTTTAACGTTATAATACAGTTAGTACAGTTGGGTTAAATAACACTTTCAGCACAAATGCATAACCAATAATGCATGTAAAGTCACATTGTTACAAACGAGTCACGTGAACTTCATATATATGATCAATTACTTATGAAATTACACACTTTTGTGTTTTTTATTTTACAGATGTCCAAAAATCTCTATGAGCAAATACCAAAATCCAGTGGAACATCACTATAAAACAGCATAACAGCAAATAGAGATCTTCATGGTGTTCCTTGACATCACACCTGCTTACTAGAGTACACGTGTGCAATTTCAGATTTTCACATACATTTCTATATTATTCACATCGACCCATGTGAAAAACAGATAACGAAGTGTATGTGATTTTTCTAGACAATTTTGCTTATACTCTTAATTCATTAAAGTTCATTAGACAAATATTTTAAATGACACAATAACTAAACCAACCGCATCGAAAACATTTTATTCACTCCTTAAAAATCAAACCAGCCACCACACCCACTCACCCTTTTGAGTCCTCACTGGGATAGTGGGGACACGCAGGGGTGGGAGGGAACAAGAAAGAAGCAGCGATGAGTAATGCAATTAAGGGTTATTAACATGTTTATGCTGATCTGGGACCAGTTTCGCAGCATCAGCTGCAGTACATGATATAATGACGAAAAAAAAATCACATGACTCGTGATATTACACATGTGGTTACACGTGCATTTTACGTTTCATATATTTTAGCATGTGATTTTTTTTTTCATTTTAGATATAATTTATTTTTTTTTTTTTACAAACAAATTATGATTTTTTTAAATACAGAATGATTAATTCATTTTAAAGTGATTTATGATTTCTTTATAACGTCACATGATATTTTTTTATACCACTTTTTTATTTTTGTTTTTATTTTCTGTTTTCTTATTCTCCCCTGATTATCACATTCGTAAATTATTTTTCACTTTATTTATTTTCCCCATTATTTATTTTAATCATGTGGCACAATATCTTAGACATTTCTGCTTATAGCATACTGAAATATCCGTGCTTCGTGGTGTTTTTTTGTACCTAATCACGTGATTCACATCATCACATAAAAACAATAATCGCATGCGATCATGTATGATCAGAATCACAAGTGATTTTCACACGAAGGTTGGACAACGAAGACTTATTTGCCTTCCTTGAAGATAAGATATGGTGCTGGCAACAGGAAAAAATTTAGCAAAATCGAAATCATTATATAAAGTTTTATAAAGTGATTTATTCCTTAAGAAATCAAACCAGCCACCACACCCACTCACCCTTTTGAGTTCTCACTGGGATAGTGGGGACGCACCGGGGTGGGACGAAAGAAGGAAAAAAAAAATGGCGATGAGCAATGCTACTGCAGGGTATTAACAGGTATATGCTGATCTTGGAACAATTTTGCAGCTTCAGGTGCATCAGCTTCCTAGACCACCATATAGAGTTTCATGTTTTGAAGCAAACAGGGAATAATGCAAATTTGAGACTTTTATGAATACATTGAGAATTTTGGACATAGAAGATAAGATTTTTGTGGTTCCCCATACAGAAGATTCACAATCAATTTTTACATAACACATGCACAGTATAATTTACCAAATTTGTCCTGTGACTTTTGCCTTTTGTTTTTATTTTTATGTCTGATTTATACACACGATTCATTTTTAGGTGTTTTTTTTACACATAATTAATTTACGATCATGTTATTTTTAGACATGATTTATTGACACTCTATATACATAAGGACACTCACCTCTCCTAAATCACTACCCTACTTGGCTACTATGGCTGAATCAGCACAAATCTCCAAAAGCAAACTCCAAAAGCTGGTGAAACATCTTCACAGAAGTGTGGAGGTTTTTACCAGCAAGTTTGTAGTAAATGTGAAATGGCATACAAAGAGCACATACCAATGTTATGGGCAGGTGTCTACAAACTGTTGTTCATACATTGTATGATTTATAGACTTGACACACAGGTGAAGTGTATGTGATTTTCTGTAAGCACCAGACAATGATAGGAATGATTTTAGATATTTTGAAAAAATCAACATTGTAGGGAATTTGAATTTATCTGGAACAAGTAAAGCAACATACAAACACTTTATCCCATGATCAATTTTTTTGAGTCACTCAACTCAAAAACCACACCCACTTTGAGTAGATTTGACTCAAATCTACTGTCACATAATTTATATGTTACATGATATATATATATATTAATTTCCATCTGTGATACTTTAAATCGATTTACTTATTATCATGTGGTTCTTTAAAACATGTTATTTAGTATTTAATACATTTACATTTATGACATGTGGCAGACGCCTTTTTCCAGAGTGACTTTTAATTATCTCACAACTGAGCAGTTAAGGGGTTTGTATGCCAGTAAGGCCAACGTATGATTCACTTAACTACCCCAATCCCCCCTTATTATTATGTTATTTTTTAAAACATGATTAGAAGGATTTTTTATATAAAGTTATCATCACGTTTTTATCTGAAATATATTATTCCATTATCTATTATGACTTGATAAACATATATGGTTATTAATACATGATTTCTTGATGATTGTCACATGATTTTTTTATGGTTCTTATGTAATTTATATATATGCTTCTTTATTTATTTTCAAAAGTTCCACATGATCTAATTTCTCCAATTTTCACACACAAATAACTGTTATTCACGTGTGATCACATGGTACTCCAATAATCGCATGTTAAATAGGGGGGGATTCGGTAATCCAACACAATCACTTTTTTCTATTCACTTCCTTGAAAACCCAAACCAACCACCACACCCACTCACCACTTTGAGTCCTCACTGGGATAGTGGGGACGCACCGGGGTGGGAGGAAAAAAGAAAGAAGAAGCGGTGAGCAATGCTACTACAGGGTATTTACAGGTTTATGCTGATCTGGACCAGTTTTGCAGCTTCAGCCACATCAGGTTCCTAGACCACCATAAAAAAGGGGAAGGAGGTCAAAAAGTTTCATTGTTTCAAGCAGTCAGGGAAGAATTCAATAAGTAAAGTGAAATTAAATAACATTTTTGGCACAAATGCATATTTACATGTATAAGCAATAATGCATGTAAATCCACATTGTTTAATTGGAAGCAGTAGAGCCCCTTATAGAGAAGTCACATGACAAGCTTTACACTTATAGAAGACTTTTCAAATATAGAGAATAAGATTTTTAAAATAATGTTATTTTATTCACATTTCATTATTGTTTAATGATTATACACTAATCAGGCATAACATTATGGCATTATAACATTCTGAACGGTGAAGTAAATAACACTAATTACCATCCTGGCACCTGTTAGTGGGTGGGCTATATTAGGCAGCAAGTAAACATTTTGTCTGCAAAGTTGATGTTTAAAAAGCAGGAAAAATGGACATACGGATTTGAGCTCATTTGACAAGGGCCAAATTGTGATGGCTTGACAACTGGGTCAGATCATCTTCAAAACTGCAGATCTTCCGGGCTGTTTCAGGTCTGCGGTGTTCAGTATCTATCAAAAGTGGTCCAAAGAAGGAACTGTGGTGAACCAACGACAAGCTCATGAAAAAACGTGAAGAGCGAAGTCTGGCCAGTGTGATCCAGTCCAATCCGAACTGCTCAAGAAGTTAATGCTCTTAATGCTCGATGGGTCAGAACTGCTTTGGCAGCAAAAGGTGGACCAACACAATATTAGGCAGGTGGTAATAATGTTATGCCTGATGGGTGTTTTATATATAATTTTTGCACACGTTTATTTCCACGTGATTTTTTTTTGCACATAATTAATTTCATTATAATATTGATATTTAGATATTGATATTTTTTAGTTTCATAATTCGTTTATTTTGAAGTGTGATTACATGATTTATTGCTTTTTTTTTATCACATGAGGTTCGAATTTTCAATGAATCGACTCATATAATCACATTATTCACAGAATTTCATGGGAATGACAGAGGATATGCATGTGAATTTTCCATCAGGGGCAATAAAACGAAGGATAATTTGCTCGTCACTCAGATACTCTAAAAACATTGACGCAGCTAGGAATGGAAATGAATCAGAAATAGTGCAAGTTACACCAAAACTAAATAAACACATTTATAACGTTTCTTGAAATCAGATATGCAATCGGCCACCACACCCACTCACCACTTTGAGTCCTCACTGGGATAGTGGGGACACGCAGGGGTAAGAGGGAAGAAGCAATCATGGGAATAATGCAGTTAAAGAATAATGCAACAATGTCAGTTGAATTAAAGACAAATTTGGTTGCAAATTACTATTTAGATACATAAATAAATAAAATAAATAATTAAAAGAGAGAATATTTTAAAAAGCAGGACTGATTTTACAATAGTAGCAGGTTTTTGTTTTTTTCTAAACCACCATACCTACTGCTCTTCTTGGTACTTTTGCCTCTCTTGTTTTTGCCTCCTGCTGGCTTTCCTCTCTTCCGATTCCCCGCACACCTCTTCGGAGGAATGTCATAATCGCTGTCATCCTCCGAGGCTGCCCTCTGAGCTGCCTTCTTCCTGTTGCCCGCCTTGCGACCTCTAGGAGCCTCGGCCTCTTCATCCTCATCTCCACCGTCCTCACTGGCAGCTGCTTTGCCTTGCTTGCTTACTGCCGTTTTATTGTTTTTCCCTTTGTTTTTGCCTTTATTGATGTCTGAACGCATGCACGCAGACGTACATGAATGTTGGTTACACAGAGAAGCACATTTTTCACATCGTAGCACTGGGATAAGTCATGATGTCATCATTGTGATTTTGCAGTAAAGAATAGACTAGCGGCAGCCACACAGACCAATGCTAATAAAACGCATAGTGGATGGATGAGGCCTTGAGATGCCCAAAGCACTTAAATGGCAAAAATATAATTTGTACTTTTAAAAAACTTTGTTATTTACAATTGGAAGAAGTTCCTTTACTGGCAAACGCAAATCCCCTTTTAAAATAACCTAGAATTAGCTATACAACAGCTACACTATACTATTATTTGAAATACAGCAAACTTCTATGAAATTTATTTCTGTTAGCAAACTGATGATAGATGGATAGCTACCTCACCAAAATGCATAGTTAGCTAGCTCGCACCTAACATTGGTTAAATACTGCTAAGTGTTTTATGTTGCTAATTAATGCTAGTTAGCGTGCTAACAATATGCATTATAGATACACTCAAGTCATGCAGGAGAATTTGTAAGGATTTGTGAGGATTTTTTTATTTATTTTTTTATTACTCTGATTTATTTATTAATTCATTTATTGCCATTACTTTTCTTTTTTTACTAGATAAATAAGAGCATTTTTAGTTTTAAAATGGTCTAGCGGTTAGGATTGCTGGTGGCCCGTATTCCACTACTGTTATGGAAAACCTTCTTACTTTATACTTTTTTATTTACTTTATACTTTTTTATTCATTTACTTTTTTTAGGCCTATACTCTATTTCTATTTTTTATGTTTAAATGTTGGACAGACGTAAAAAGCATTTCACTGCATGTCGAATGAATGTGTATGAATGTTTATGTGACATAAAATGTCAAATTGAATCTGAATTAGCCTCAAAAGGTAGCTGTGTTCATGTCTATCAGCTCTGATCATTTACTGATCTTTATTCCACAGAGGTGTTAAATTCCTGATTCTCTGACTTAAAAATTTCCAAATTTGAAATGTTGGTTACTACTATGTGACAATATATGCAACATTAGTTATTTAGCTACCTAATGCTAGCATTACCGCTCTACCCATCTTTATAGAGTTTACTAGCACTAACCAAAAGACTGGTTTGTATTTTGCAGTTAGTTCATTGTACTCCTTTATGTGAACAAAATAATTAAAATAAAAGCCATCACATAATTTCTAATGGTTTCCACTAAAAAATGCTATTCATATCATTACCAAATGGCTTTTATTATGAGTGTAAAAAAAAGCAAAGAAATTGTAATAAAATGGTTTTAAAATGTGTCCTAATAGTCCCTAATGGTGTCCAACATGTTGTAAAATGAATTCTATTGGTCCTAATGTTGTCAAGACAGACCATATCATGAACAGAAGCCAACAGATTACTAGTAGAGACCCATAATGTTACAACATAACAGCACTCCATTAAAACCATTACACAATTCCTATTATAAACATTAAAACGTTACAATAATATGGTTTCTATTGGGGGTTTTGTTGTTGTGTTTTTATTTCAGCAGGTCTTAGAGAAAATGGAATTTCAGTCATTACATCAATTTCTTCTCCAATGTTCTGTAATCGGTTTAAACTTTTAATGTAAACACATTTCTGCCCGCTCTGAGGCTTATTGTTCACCCAAAGGCTTCATCTGTGGGGCTGCAGCTGTATCCCACTCACAACATTCTGTAATGACATAGCAAGCAATCCACAAATGCATCTAGACATATATAAATGGTGTTTATACTCACCCTCAGCATTCTCTACTCCATCAATCTCTATACTCACTAAGTGACCATAAAAAACACTTAAAATATACACACTGTTTGCAAAAAGCACATTAAAAAAATATTTTTAAAATTAGAGATCGGATCTTAAATATCTCACCGTCTGCTGCTTTTGCTGTATTGCTTTTCTTTGGCATTCTATAAAGCCCTTGAGCCGTTCTGTCGTGTCAGTTGGGGCTGTACAAATGTTCTTCAGTGTCTGCAGACGGTCTGGCACATTCCCCCAGTATAAGGTGTGCAACTACTACCCCGTAACTGACTCCCTATATCCATGGCAACGTCACATGATCTCAACGTCCCATCAAATATGTCAAATTTCAGTGGACACGGTGCCACCGTGTGCACACAAGCTATACAGTACTAACCGTTGTATAAGGCCCTGTACGAGCAGAGAGATACGGGTCGACAAATCCATACGGCTGAGAAATATCCACAGCTTTAGGATTACGGAACAAGAGAAAGGAGGGATTTGTAACGCTTTCGGGTGCTTTTACTCAATGCAGTTCGACGCCTTCGGGGGCCCCGATAAGATCACAATGCTTTCTTTTGACCACCAAAACAACATATTACGCCTGATTAAACTGTCAGATACACTCTCACTCATAGGGACACCCGACACCGTGAGACTTAGCACTTGTTGTGAGGCGAGCACCCTTAAACATTTAATGAAGGCTTAAGTTTCCATTCAAGAGGCAATTAACCACATTTTCACAGAGTATTAAGCTTTGCATGTTCATATCGTTAGTCGTAATCAAGAAAAGTCCCAAGTGCAGTTGTGGTTTTGAAAAAACGAGCAAATACAGTTTTTCACCGTTTTTTTTTTTTTTTTAACCAGGATTGTTTAGCAAGTGTGAAATACGAACAGCAATATTCCACATTAAAAAAAGTTGGGTAATCTATACACACACACCTGTGTGCCCATGTGATATTACACACCTAGACACCTGGTTGATGATACAAATGGTCTCGGTTTTCAGACATGGGCCACATCATAGTAATCAAGCTAAAAGTGTCCATTAATCAAACCGACATACGCGCACACACACACACACACACACACACACACACACACACACACACACACACACCTATATACAAAGAAGAGCAAACACACTCTCATGTCCATGCGAATGTTACACCTCAAGACACTCGTAGTTCACACAAAGTTAGTGAAAATGTTCATTTTCTCGACCCAAATAATGGTGAGTTTAATAATTCATGCTTCAGCTCATGCAAAGTGTATGAACAGCACTTAAATGTTAATGTATCTTGTCTGGCAGAGTCGGAGAGCGCAGCATGGGGAGCGTGGCTTATTTTATGGTCTGGACTGTAGATAGTGACCAGCAATGGAGCTGTCTGTAATCCTGCTCTGGAGTTTTGTTCCAAGAGCGTTAAATAATAGATCAACATCCACAACCAAAATATTTATGACAAAAAATAGTGCTAGTACTAAATGACTCAGTACCCAGTACCAAATGACTCAGCCTGGTAGCGAGCCACTCCTCCCTAACTGAGTACAAAACTCATGGAACTGTATCAAATGATTAATACCTCAGGACCAAATGACACAAAGGCAGCAGTGGGCCATGAGGGCCAGCAAGGCCTTCTCTGCTGGCCTAAACTTTATTAAAATCACTGACTTATGTTTTAATATAATGCTGTCCTTGAATATGTATTTCAGTTTTTCTCAGCTGCTTTGGAGCATTTCTTGAATCATCCTTAAGACTATTCAGGTGAAATCAGTATAATATATTTGAATCAAATGACATAAACAACTGATAATGTAGAAAACAGCAGACACTGTTTGCACAAACTGTAAATAGTCTTTTCTTTTCATTTCATAGTTCCCTTCGTGGTGCTGCTTCAAAGAGTACATTTACGTTAGAGCTTCTATCTATTCAAATTTCAGCCGGCACATCACGTGTTGCCAGCGTCAAAGGATTCTGCTCTGAGACCTTCAGACAAAACACTGAGAAAACAAATACATTAGAATAAAGCTGTTGCTTTAACTAATCAGATTTCAAATGGCAGCTCCAGGACCATCCAGCAGGCGTACAACAACATCTGTATATTTGTTTAAGTTAGAGTTTCTATCCAATCAGATCAGCCGTCATATAATGCATTGCTTGGGTCAAAGGTATCTACCTGCCATTAGGCCTTCAGGATCAGCACCTGCAGGCTCTTTTAGCATAAACTCCATGTTGCTTTAAGGTGTTGTTTTAATCAAACAGATTGAGAGTTGACTTTACTGGGGCCATCTAGAAGTCATCCAATCACATCTGCATTTTCACGTCCTTTGATTGGATGGTCAGAGAGTGCACTAGTCAGAGTTTGCAAACTGCATCTGTAGCAAGCTTTACAAACTAGGATATTTTCATGTGGATTTAATCGCTGTTCTTTATTTCATTTCATGACGGCAAACAGAGGAGATGAAACTGATTTGGTTGCAGATACAAGGACATTTACAAAAATTGACTTTTTAAGAACAGCTGGACATCATGAGACATCATCATCTGTAAGAATTGTCCAAAGTTTGAGTGTAGGATTAACCAGAACAAGACAAAGAAGAAAATTATCGACAGGCAGTAAAGTTCAAGTTGCGGACAGTATTTTGTTATGAGGCCGCAAGGGGGCGCCATGTGCTCACCAGCCACAGTGCCATGCTATTAAAACGTGTGTACGTTTATAAAATGTTTAGGATACAAAACAATTGATAATACTGTATCTATCTATCTATCTATCTATCTATCTATCTATCTATCTATCTATCTATCTATCTATCTATCTGTCTGTCTGTCTGTCTGTCTGTCTGTCTGTCTGTCTGTCTGTCTGTTTGTCTGCCTTTAGCTTACAATCCATGTTGCTTGAAACTGTTTCTTTATCCATTCATATAATTGTGACTTGGCCACTCAAAGGCCCTCTAGAAGGTGACCAAAATCGTCTGCATCTTTACGTCCTTTGATTGGCTGATCAGTCAATAAAAAAAACGGCTGACAGAAAAACCGTAATGCACAAAAATGCATTGAAAACCAGGGGTCATTTTATTAGGGTTAATTTCAATGCAGTATTATGCAATATCAATGCAGTTGTGGCTACAGTGAAAGGAGACTTGTAGAATTGTTTTCTTTGGGATTCTTGCTTTAGTAATGCAATTTATTCTCACTGCATGAGATTCCTGTCTGTGATGCAGTGCTCTGTTATATTGCGTTTCTCTTTAATATTGATGCCGTGTCATAATAATGGTATTAAGAGGTGGACTGATTGGACACCAGTGAAGGCGTGTGAAATACACGACTTTTCTTTTTTTCATTGTTTTTTTTATTGTAAATTCTCTTTAATTTTATTGCAATTATATTTTATTATTTCATTCTTTTTCATTTGTATTTTTTGCTTTATTTGATAAATTTTTCAATTATTTAGTATTTCCTTTTATTATTATTATTCACTTATTTTTTTATTTCATTTTATTTTCTAATCTTTATACCTTATCATTATATTTTCATTTGTTTCTATTGCAGTTCATGTGATCAGACCACCTTTTTTTTATATAGTGTACATTTTATGTGTTCCTACTTTAATATTGTCTCCTCTTTGTTTATAATTTATATTTTACATTTATATTATATTTTAAATGTATATTTTAATTTCATTTCTGAACTCTGCTGTCCATTAGAACCAAAAAAAGAAAAAAAATCACACATCGGTCTTAACTGCGTCACTGAAGCTGCTTTCACATGACAAGAATGTGGAGTTTAAATAAATCATATAAAGGTCACCAGAAGACGGCGCTGTCCCACAACACTGGATATCATACTTCTTACTCAAGGCTGACTAGAGGGAGCAGATGATCGAAAAGCAAACACCATGTGATGCTGAGACGAAAAACCTGGGGTGTTCCAGTTACATTCCACCCACACTCACACACTTTTTTAACACAAAGCTCCTGACTTCCCTGTTCTTCACAAGAAACTGATTTAGACTTGATCTATACCTCACCTGGGTTCAAAAGCATTTCATTCTTGACTAGGGCTGGGGCACTGTATCTGAATCTGAATCCATTTAGTGCCCCAAATACCTGTTCTTGTGTCAGTATTCAGAGCTGGGTGTGGCTGGAAAGATTTTCTTTCTTTTTGTCTGATATTTTACTCTACTCATATACTGAATATAATACATTTCTCTTCATACAGCACTTTCCACACCGAACTCACAAAGCAGCTTTTTAGAAAAAAGAATGTAGATTTTATACGATTTTTCACATAGATAGATAGATAGATAGATAGATAGATAGATAGATAGATAGATAGATATAGATAGATAGATAGATAGATAGATAGATAGATAGATAGATAGATAGATAGATAGATAGATAGATAGATAGATAGATAGAACAACCAGACACCCAGTAGATAGATAGATAGATAGATAGATAGATAGATAGATAGATAGATAGATAGATAGATAGATAGATAGATAGATAGTAATGGGGTATATGTGAGTGAGGTGAGGAGGCCTGGGGCGCAGTCAGCGTTCACATTCATCGCAAAGGTGTTAATTCTTTCACTTCAACCCATGTAAAGCATATCATCATATATATATATATATATATATATATATATATATATATATATATATATATAGAGAGAGAGAGAGAGAGAGAGAGAGAGAGAGAGAGAGAGAGAGGGGGGGGGGTGTAAATAATGGATTAGGGTGTGATGTTATAATGCAGTTTGCTTGTATTGCTGATACAATGGTTTGCTGTGTCTCATTTGTTGCAACATACTCATAGCTATGGCTGTTAAATGCTAATGATCTTCTCAATCCAAATCATATTCACCCACGTTCCAGCTCAGTGTAAATGAGGCTACCTTGCAAAAACCTTTGAGGACAAACTATTTCAAAAACACAAAGCTCAACTCTAAATCCTCTAATACGCTTCCCTACCTGCATTCATTCCCTATTTTAATGTATCGAGCATCACCATGGTCACCACTTATTCTTTTCGTTTCTGTTTTTATTCTTTTCACATACTGACTTCCTCTTTTAACATGATTTCAGATCAGACAGCTAGCATGCCTACAGGAAGGACTGCGATGCACCGCGCTACACTGCTGCTCCTCGATTTTCTCTTTATATCTTCTCATTTTCCTGCAAATGTTCTTACCTCATCCACACATTCATAACCCTTATGTAACTTTCTGAAGTTAATTACGACTGTCAAACTCATTTGTGTGTGTGTGTGCAAGCTTGTTAAACATCAGCGGGACTCCAACTAACTTAATCAATCATCTGAAAAAGTGAAAAAAATATATAAAAAGAACAGGTTGCACCAGCAGGATCTGATTTCACCTTCTGTGCAGTAGTCAGACCGGTTTGCTTACTGCAGATGAGCTTGATAAGATAGATATCTTTCTTACACTACTGCATGCACAGATGAGCACCCTGAACAACGCCAAAGTGCTATCGCTTTACCTCCTGGCATTGTTTAATGCACTGAACATGAACAAGCTAGAAACTGTGGTTAATGCTAAGAAAGTAGCATTACTGACTTTTAATATGGATTTCTTTACACTGCTATTGTATGTGCAGGAAATACATTGGTCACACCTTCTATCAACAACTTATGAAAACCACAAAGGTCATGATCTGGAAGTTACAGAACATATATCTTTACAGCATTTTGTACTTGTCCATGGCGACTAGGAGTGTTAAGGTCCTTGTTCAGGGGCACAACAGTGGCAGCTTGGTGGTGTTGGGATTTGAACTTGTGACCTTTCAATCCAAAGTTCAATGCCTTAACCACTGAGCTTCCAACTACCTCAGGTGTAATATTTACTCTTTCAGGATGTTCAACATGGTATTAATAATTAGGCAGTTGGGGATTACAACCCTTTAGAAAAGGGATAATCCACTCCTAAGTGCGTTACATGATTTTAATGCATGACATGAAAGTAAATAACGACCTGACATGAAGCGGCACGCAATTAAAACGCTGAGGATTATCCATCTTATACCTTGGTCACTTGTCACTATTGACAAATGAAAAATGAATTTTCATTTGTTATTTTGTACAAGTACCTGAAATTCTGCTTGTTGTAAATTGTACCCAGAGATAAAGTGTGTGATACGATTGCATTTATTCAAATGGGTTTTAATAAACAGATCTTAGAGAGAGAAAGATATTGTGTGTTTGAATAATACGCGCATCTGTACAAATACAGCGTTCATTTGCATTCAATTTCCCATTTCTGATAACTCTATCGTAACTTGACATCAAAACATGGCCTAGCCTATCCAGGAGTCTTAAAGAATAGTGATCAGTATGAGGTAGTAAACTGTAATTTGTTAATAATAATAAAAAAAAAATACAGGAGAGAGTTTAACAATAACGTAATGTATAAACTTCCCAGTATACAGTATGTATATGTGGCAGCAGGCGCGTGGACGAGTGCTGGTTCGCGAATGGAGGGTGGAGCCGGACGATACGAGTGGTAAGAAGCACGCCTGTAGTGATGAGACTAATCATTGCGCGCTGTTTCACTGTCCGGAGATGCTAAAATTGGGCTTTGAAACACCAAAAACACAAACAATACGCACGCTAACACAAGAACAACCGAACTTTGTCTATCACTGACTCAATTGGAGGGAGATGTGCACATCCTGCAATCGTCCCAACATGTCGTACCACATATACAGTTCGCTGCTACGTTTTTCATTTTGTGGTATCGCTATAGTCATCGTAAAGTCGAAAAATCTTAAATCGTATCATCACAACTCGGGGACTACCTGTATTCACTGTTTTCACGGTTAAACGTGACACAGTAATCATCCGTTTAGCTCAGTAAGGTCAATTAGCAACGTGCACAATAGCTGTCTCACTATTAATGTAACTGAGACTGTATGTTTTTATGCTAAAGGCTGTTTATAAAGCAGCACATACATTTAGAACCACAACCACCTTTGCATTCAAATTGAACACACACCTTCCAGCCAATCAGAATTCAGTATCCAGGGCAAAATAATCAATTCAATAGTTAGTGATAGCACCCTGAACTATTCTGTCACAGCATGTGTTTTACTTCTCTTACACCAAAGAGATTGGCAATGCTAACACTGATTTACTTACACATGAGACATTTCCTGCCATTTATATTTAGTATAGTTACTATTGTAGAACGGCTGCGAAACAAATTATTTCCTGTTATAGAAGCTATAAAGGGATGTTGGCTTGCCAAGAAGTGAGCGGAATGAGTTGAACACAAGTAGATCAGCATCTCATATTATTCATGCTGGGTTTTATAGTTAGTACTTTTTCACCAGTGATAGAAATGATGCTTTGAGAAGCATAATGTAATCATTAGGTGGGTTTGTGGCTCCGATTTGCATGTTCATAAAAAGGTTAAGGCAGCACTAGGGTTTCACAAGCTGCTCGCAGATAAAGAGTTAACGCTATGAATCATTAGTTCCCTGGGGGCTTCTATTTGTAGTGCTGAACTTTCCCCATCTGAGACTGAGGGTAAAAAAAGGAAGTCGAAATAAGACCAAGTTCTTATAAATTTTTTTTGGAATGATTCAGAGAGACCACTTTTTTATGTTCGCTTCATGATATGAATCACAAAAAGTGATCACATCCAATTACTGGTGAGATGACTCGTAAAAAAAATGTAGGACAGAAGAGAAATCAAATGGTGTGAAACAGCTCCAAGGACATCGCTCATTTTGAAGGAATTCGATCATTTGTTTTATTTCCTGAGAGAGTAGTGTGATGTATAATAACAAATATTTCGAATATTCTGAGCGATAAAGAAATAGTTCTTACATATAACAAAACCAAACTAAAAGACAATTGTTAGAGACTATTGCTTGTTATAGGGATATTGAAGTACAAAAGTTTACACCCCCCATAGGTTTTATATAACGGGCACACGTGCACGTTATATAGCAGTCCTGGATATGCTATAGATCTGTTGGTTCTACTTAGTTTTGTGTCATTTTGTGTTATATGGTATGTTGTTATGCTAAGTTACCTTACGTTACATTATGATCATCATAATGATCAAACTCTTGATGTCACCCAAATGAGGATGAGTTCCCCTTTTGAGTCTGGTTCCTCTCAAGGTTTCTTCCTCATAACATCTAAGGGAGTTTTTCCTTGCCACAGTCGCCACGGCTGCTCATCAGGGATAAATAAACACCATTCACCCTAACTGTTGATTTCTGTAAAGCTGCTTTGAGACAATGTCTGTCGCTATATAAATAAACTTGACTTGAATTATGTCATGTAGCATCTTGGTCCTAGAGGAACGTCATATACTTTCCTGGTGTACTGTACTGAATGTGGTTAAAATTACTATAAAGCCATTTGACTTGACCTGAATATTAAATCTAAGGATTTTTTGCAGAGGATATTAAAAAAACAGATGTATGCATCTATAAAGGCAAACTTATGATAATTAGCAAATGGTTTAGAACCCATATGGATTTTTTTCTCTGTTATACAATTAATGAGGAAGTAAAGTGGATATGGATGATCTGGACTCTCTCTTCACTTTCTCTTCATGAACATGCTTTGACTATTTGAGCATTTTTGTTACTTTTCAATAAAGTAAACTTTTGCAATCAAATTAAAAGTTAACATCTCAGGGAGAATTGTTGCTCAGGAAAGTGGTAACGCGGTGGATAAGGTGTTGGATTTCTGATTAGACAGACACTGGTTCAAATCCAAGCACCACCAAGCTGTCACTTCTAGACCCTTGAGTTTAGAGCTGTAAAACTGAGATAACTGTAAGCTATAAGGGGAGGTGGTAGCTTAGTGGTTAAGGTGTTGGTACTGAACAGAAGGTTGTGAGTTCAAATCTTAAAACTGCTAGGGTCTTGAGCAAGGCCTGTGATGCTTGATTGCTCAGCTGTATTACTGAGATAGCTGTAAATTATCAGGGGAGGTAGTAGCTTAGTAGATAAGATGGTGGAATTCTTATCGAAAGGTCATCAGTTCAAATCCCAGCACCTCCACGTGGATAAGAGCGTCTGCTAAATACCATAAATGTAAATGTAAGTTGTTTTGGATAAGGACGTCTGCCAAATGCAATAAATGGAAAACGTATAAGTCAAATCATACATCATGCCAGGAGATGGTCATGTAATATGCAATTCGATTTTATTAATGAAAGACTGAAACTGCTTCACATCCTGTCACCTCAGTAAAAGTCAGAACCCGATGGCCTTTTTATTATCCGGGATTTGGACGAATCAAGGTTTTTCAGGTAAAAACCCGCCTCTGAGTTTGCTGTAAGAGCCATGTGATGTTTGACTTGGCTGTCCTTTCAGAATCTACACACACAACACACACAAACAGGTAAGCTGTCAGTTAAGTATATCAGGTAATATTTACATTTGTTTGCAATATGAACATGCTGAACGTAAAGTTAGCAGGTTTGCATTCATTTCTGCTTAAGGTGTTGGTGTGATGAATGTTTCTGTTTGAACGAAACAATGTAAGGCAAGAGGCTGTCATTGCTGCAGATACTGATTTTATCGCTGCGCTTTGCCATTTTGAGTTACAGTAAAGCTGCCATGCATATCTGCACAGAGCCATTTTTGATTTACGATCACGGACAGATGCATTTAAAGCATTTAATGGCAAGGCTGGCATGTGGGTCAAAAGTCGAATCCAGGGTATCTTTATTGGAATCAAACTCACAGGGTTGGCAGACCCAAAACCAACCAAAGGGCACTGATGTAACAGACAAAACTCATGAACACTCCTACTGTTCTGCTGATGCTCCCATGCAGCAGGAGATAAAATAAATACAATCTTGCTTTGAGACATTTGTTAACGATCAGCTTCGGATGGCAAAAACAAAAGCTTATCTGAGTTTCTTTTTATCTCTGAAAGAGAGCAATCCGATCTTGCATTCATGCATAAGTCATTATTATCACCAGGTTCTTTAGACAGACAATTTGTCCTACGTAATAGCTTGTGGATTCAGTTGGGAGTTCTGTCTCTGCTCATTTAGGTAATTGAAAACTGGAAAGTTGGGTAAAAGTTATGGATCATGTCATCAAAGTGATGGAGAATAAGTGATGTCTAAATCACTTTGACATTTTGAAGGCACACATGCATGTAGAAGGTCTTTTGTTTCCTTTTGTTCCTGCAGTAATTTGGTTTTCTTCAGCCATGGCTTCTATGCAAATGAGGCAGGCGTGTGGTGTCGTGTAACTGTGCCTCGTATAAACTTACTCACTTTTTATAATCAGTGTCATGTACCTGTTCGCTAATACTACACTACACGGACAAAAGTTTGTGGACACCCTTTCAGTAAATTTGTATGTGCTTTTTTCCACACCTCAACAGTGATGGACCTACCTATAATGGATGTTTGGTGCCACCCAGATGAGGATGGGTTCCCTTTTATGTCGGATTCCTCTCAAGGTTTCTTCATCATGCCAAGCTGTAAAGTGGGATGTGACCAAACTGGGGAGAAAATGGGGCAAAAAATCCCTAATTATTCTGTTGTTTTGCCATGTCCAATCCCAATCTCTTGATTTTAAGGGTTTTGTTTTAACATTTCAGTGAATTTATAGTAAAGCATTTAATCCAAGACTGTAAATATCAAAGCTACATACTAATGTGTCTCCTGGGATCTGCTGTAAAGGCTCTGCCGCTACGTGGGCCGCTCGGAGAGATTAAAGCTCATTCAGAATGACGGGGGTTTATTATTTTAGATCTGAAAGGGATTAATGATATGACAAATCCCTTTATATATTCCCGCCTTGAGTCTAGTCTCCTCAGGGTCCACTGGGAACAACATGGCATAGAAAATAAATGATCGGACCGTCCATAAACCATATCGTTCACAAACTGTCCGACTGTCTTTTATAAAGCTTATAATGTTATTGTTGCAATGATCTGTCCTGTTATATGAAGTCATTTCCCAGGTTAAATGAATTAAGAGCACTAAAAGCTCATTTCATGGGATATTAAAGCTCTTAATCTCTAGAGAGCAAGAGATTAGATTTACTTCCCTCTTTTTTGGGGGGCTTTGCTTTGCTAGGACATGTATTATAGTTTCCAGTAATAACCACAGATTGATCTTGGATTAGAAATAAGATCAATTTGACCGTGGTATATTTTTTTCACACTTTAGCACTCCTACAAAATGAAGTCTTTCACGTCATAAGTAAAAAAAATGGACATAAATTGAATCAGAATTGATCTGTAATGTTGCTATGCGTCATGGTGCGATAATGGAAACAGCTTGTACAAAAATGAACGGTATGAGCTCAGTATCTGAATTGGTGAGAAACCACAAGCACATGTTTGATCGTTCAATATGACATTGAACGAGAGGGTGAACGAGGCTAAGATAGAAGCAGGCATCCACCCACACGCTCACATACACACATGTGTACACACTGACATATTTAGTAAATCTCTGAGTGATAAGATTGTACAGAGAAAGTCCCTAGCACTCCTTGCTCCGGCCATACGCTCTGAAGAGTTGCTCTGTGTTTGCATCAGCCTCTGAAGTCAAATTAGGAAGTGCCTAACCCTTCAGGCTAGTAGATTATCTTAGTTACTCCTGAGGAATGCTGGGACAAGTCCTACAAATCGACTCATTAGAAATCATTATCCGGGAGGGCATGAAAGAAGGATTACATGGTAAGAAAAATATGACCGGGCAATGATAAGTAGGTTAAGGGGCCATTAGCAGAGCATTACCTCCCAGATACTAGGTGTCTGCTGCAAATGAAAAATGGCTGGGATTTTTGTAAACAAGTCTTTATTGTCATGAAAAAACCACACACAATCTCACATAATTGTTAAATATTTTCAGTATTATTCACATACCTAGCACAAGAATTGCTGCATATTGCTAAGTCAAAGAGCTACAACCCTCAGCCCAAAACCTGAGAAAGACTACTTAAGAAAAAAAAAAAAACGGTCCAAGGATGAACCTTTGAAAGCGAAAATGCAAACATTCAGCTTGTGGTGTTCTTCAAAACAATTGTGTGGTCCGATGTTCCTTTAGTTTCCGTGCTATCTGCTAATTCTCCAACCTTTCGCTGTAGTTTGTGGAAATATCTATTGTTAAAAGCTCTACACCAAAAATACGAATTGAATACGGTTGCTGCACAAACACTTGCTAGTGTGAACCTGTGCTAATCTTCCTACATGCAACCCTGCTTTAGCACTTGGATTTGGATTCAGTTCAGATGTTTCTCCTCTCATTTAGGGGTTCTTTATCAATTCTGCTAAGTGCTATAGAACCCATGCTGCGTGTCCACTGTGATTCACAACCTCATATTGTGCCAGTGACCGGAGGTGCGAATTGACCTGCAGTCCGCCCTGTGTACACACATATCTCTCTACATTATGACACACACCTTATATTTTAGCATTTATTTAATGACTCAGCTTTTTTTGTTATTAGCTTCTTTGTGGTTTTAGGGTCTTAACTCAGGGAGATATAACTGAAAATGGTAGACTTACGTAAAATGTACATTTTGTAAAAGCAGGCAGATTTTCATTGTTATAGTTGTTGGTTTTTTTTTGGAGACTGGACATATCTGATTGGCTAGAATGTGTTTTATATAGTATTAGCTCTTAATGTGCTCAATCAACTACTTTATCAGTTCTATAGTAGAGATCTGTGTCGAGTAGAGATGATGGACACTATACATAATCTCAGACTAATACTGATATCACACACTATATGAACCAAATATTACGACAGCTGACAAATTGCAAATTGGCAAATTGCACTGGTATAACAGAAATAAATCTCAAAATTACACCATTGATTATTTTCCTTTAACGTATCCTGTCACGTTGTATTCCTTACGCACATGGTTTGAAGCCCTTGTTTATGTGTGCTTGAAATTAAAGGATATTTCTTACTAAGAAGAGCACTGTGCTGAAGCAATGTCTCTCTTTCAAAGCACTAGATTTCCTGGAGTCTCACGTGTCACTGGATCGCTCCACGTGGCGAAGGCTATTGATAGACTACACTGATATACTGAGAAACCTGGATATGCTTGACATTCACCAATGGCCTATATTCCGTATTTTAAATGAGGTCCACCATGACACTATGACACAGCAGGTTTTTTTTTTCCCATAACGTAAGAGCTGATGGAAGCTTCTGGCACTGCAATAAAATGCATTTGTCATTTGACATAGAAGCTTCGTCAAGTTTGCTTCCATTAGCAGAGAGAGAGAGAGAGAGAGAGGTCGAAATCTTCGAGTCCGATTCTAGGAGGTTGTGCTGCAATCTGATAGATGTGATCCTGTAAACCATTAACGGAGCGTTGTGTAATCCGCTTACTAACCGTCTGCCCTGTATCAGGTGTGCACTTTGAACTTTTATCTTATCTGGTACACTCAGTGCATGTGCCCGAACAGCTCGCTGCTAAAATACACCACATATTGAGTTGTGATCCTTTCAACGATCCTTGGATCCTAAGAGTTTTATGAGACTCGTAGTCATACTGTATGACTATATGAAAATACGAGATGTATTATGAATGACTATATGAAATAAACAAGATGTACAAAATGGTAAAAATAATTCTTCCATAAAGAACCTGTACTACATGAAATTACAAATTACAAAAGAAGATTGAAATAAACACAAAATTAATTCTTTTCAAAATAAGTCCCGGGTCCCTCAGGGGTCCAGAAAACATAGTCAGAGAGGTCTATGATTTTTAATTATTATAATTTTTCACAGTGGTGGAAATAATAACCCACCAAAATCCCATGTTCTTGTATTTAAGGGTCTAAGCACCAAAGTCACCCTGCTAAAATAGAATGTTCAGGAAAATAAATGTTCAACAATCCAATTTTATTTATTATTTATGAGGTAAAAGGGGTCTCTGTCTGCACTGAGAACCACCGCTTCACATTTCATATGTGGCACGTTGGACGACCCCAGATATTGTGAAACGTCTCACCTCCACTACCCCAGCTAGAGATTAGCTTATCATGTAAGGATAACGGATTACTAGTAAAAAGCACACGCACACACACACACACACACACACACACACACACACACACACACACTATAATACTCCATAGACCACTTTATAGACAACTCAATAGAAAACTCCATAGGAAAGCCAGAAACTAAGCTTTCTATCAAGTGCACTATTTTATGGTCTCGTGGTGCGATTTGGTAGTCAGCAGTAAAAAAAAACGCTAATTTAACCTCTTCCAAACAGGGGACACTACAAACTTTCAAAAATGCAAGCGTATATAATGTCATGGAGGCTATAATTACAGTTAATGAGGAAAAAAACAATGTGTGAAAGAAAATAAAAATTCCTGGATTTTTTACAAATATTTTGTTGTTTTGATCAGAACTGAGGTTGATTAACAGAAAAAAATAAACATTGAAAAAAGATTTATCAGATATATTTTTTTACAGCAGTTCAACTTACTGTACGTTAAAATCCAAAACAACAGAAGTGTAATTTTTTCTGATAAGTTGAAAGAAGAATAAAATAGCGTCAAGTCCAAAATGTTCGAGACACCATGGAATTAATGGTTTTGGAATTATGAAACGTTTCAACCGAAGAAAGTCAATGTTTAATGATGGACAAAAGTATCAAGACACTGGACTTTTCCCCAGCCTTATGTGTTTTTCCCAAACTGTTACCGCAAAAAAACTTGGAGGCACAATGCTTTGGATATCTTTGTAGCATGTAGTAGCATGAAATCTTCCCTTCACTTGAACTAGGAAACCCAAACCTGTTCCAAAATGTGCCAAATAGTGCAGAATTTTGGATAATAAATATATCTGTATACACATATTTAGTCCATATTAATGTTATAAAAACCTCCACTCTCCTGGGAAGATGTTCCACTAGATTTTTTGAAGATTTGTTGTCAACCACAAGGTTGTTAGTGTAGTCTGGTACTGAGGTAGGTGAGGTGAGGAGGCCTGGGGTGCAGTCAGCATTTCAATTCTTCCTAAAGGTGAGGTGTTCAATAGGGTTGAGGTTAGTGGCCACTCAAGATCGTCCACTCCAAACCATGTAAAGCATATCTTCGAGGAGCTGGTTTTGTGCACAATGGCATCGTCATGCTGGAACAGGTTTGGGTCTCGTATTGAAGTGAAGGGAATTTTTCAAGCCAAAGTTCTCCCACACAATTGTGTGCATCCAAGTTTGTGGTAACAGTTTGTTGAAGAACCGCATATGACTGGAGTTTTGTGTTTGAAATTCCTCTTGCACCACAGACATTTGTCTTTCTTTGTCTCTTTATCGTTAACTTTTTATTGACTGTAAGTTAATAACGTGGAGAAAACAAATGGAGGTGTTTACTGAGAAAACCCATGTTATACCCAATTATTAATGTTAAATTTAAGCGCTTGCACTGGAGACTCTTTCAATAAATGACAAAAGAAAAGTTTCCAAAGGTAAAAAATCTTTTGCATGTCAATTTTCTTGCTACCACATCAAAATACTTCCTATACAATTGTGTGCTTCCAAATTTGTGGTAACAGTTTGGGAAAGAACCACATGAGGCTGGAAAAGTCAGTTGTCTCAATACTTGTGTCCTATACAATGTATATGTATTGGTACTCATATGTGGCGAGAGTCAAGCAGCTTTTTTTTTTTGCTTGTATTGCCGCCATTTTGCATCTGAGCCGATTCGAATATCAGTACAATCAGTTGCGCTTTAAATAGCTTCGGTACATACCATTCCTGACATTCACACCACCTTACACAGTCCATAACCGAGACGCATAACGGTGCGTAAAAGCTGTGTGTGTGTGTGTGTGTTGAGTGAAGATTTGGATCTTCTGTCTTCTTGAGAAAAAGCAGAAGTGCACAAGTAATAGTCTGTGGCTTACCATTTCCGTACCTCTCTAAGATGTCGAAGTACACAGTGGCTAAGCGTTTTGAAGGAACTGCACGTTCAACTCAAACCAGCGAACATGATTGGAAAAAAAAAAAAAAAAAAAGAAGAATTCATGCTGCAATATTTTTCTTGCGCTTGTCACTTCTCTTGAAGAAAAAAAAGATGCAGATGCATGCACGATTCGAAGTTTGCATCAAAAAGTTGAAAAGTATTGATTGATTTAAATGTGAATGATTTAAGAAGTAAATAATTGTTAGTTTAAGTAAACAAACGCAATGCACCAATCTGAACAGTGCATCATCAGAAAGTCTTTATGCTTCCTACAGATCATTTGGTTTTTATTTGTACTCGTTTTCATTGAGTCATCCTGCTGGACTTGATGCAAATCCATTTGCAAAACCTTATCTTAAAATAACAAGGTTCCAAAAGAAAAAAGCCTCACTAACAACGTGCCAAAATGAAGGCCTGCACCCAAGCTAGAGAACAAAAAGTACTCTAACCTTATGTCCCTGATTGGGACTGGTGACATCAATAGCGTGCCATCATACCATACCGCTGAATTTGCATAACCTCAAACTTTTCTCCATCGGTACAGGGTTCAGCAGGCTGCCGAAAGAAACGCAGCTGCAACAGACTTTCTTTCTTAATCTGGAAGCAAATCCTTGACTGATTCAATGGTTATGCAGATGTTAATAAAATGGCAAGAATGTTGTTAGAGGAAACTTTACCGCTGTGAAAGGAGCTGCAGATCTAAGGTTAGGATTAGTTTGAACCCTAACCCGGGTTAAAACTGAGTAATATTTAAAAAAATGTTTTAATGTTAAACCGGGGGAAATTTCTTCTCTTTCAGAAAAATTACAGGGAGTTCAAGATGAGCCTTGTGAACTTGGAGTTCCCCAAAAAATACCAAAGCAAAAAAGACGAGTGCTGGAAGACGCACCGTGTCTCACTCTCACTCTGAACTTCCTGTGTAGTGCTAAAAGAGCACAATGTTTTAAGGAACCCCAGACTTTCAGCACTAGTGCTGAAATGCCTGCTTTGTGTTTTTTTTTTTTAATGGCAACAGTCGAGTTTTTAAATGTGAGTTTTTCCTCTCAAATAAAATCAGTGAAATGCTGACAAATGTACAATAATTTCAACCATTTTTGTGCCTTCCTTTAATGAAAGTGATCGATAACATCAAGAAATAAAAGCACCAACACTTAAGCAACGTTGGTTCACAATGTTTTATTTATGCAAAATATCATCGGATGCATAACTGCAATATAGACACGAGTCGAGCTGGAGGCAATCCTCTATGCCAAAGACGTCACCAGTCATAAAGCTTAGAATACTGTAATCTCTGATGAGGACATTAGGACAGCAAATGACAAAATGGAGCCATTGAGCTGGCAGTTAGAAAAGAAAGAAAGAAAAAAGGCGCTGAGTTGATTTTCCTGTAAATGGAAGAACTACAGTTGATCAGCTTTGAGGGAAAAGCAGAGCAGTATACGAGGGACACGAGTCAAAATATAGATTCTGACTCGGTCATGTAAACACTAGTGAGTTTTTCTGATACAGAAAAACGATCTGGAAAAAGGAATAAACAGCTGTTCTTCATTTATCTGGAAAAAAAAAAATTGCCCCCCCGTCTCCATTTACTGAAAATTCATTTCAAAAGAAACTAAAGCGACGGGATTCTCAGACGGGAACTCGTTTCCCCAAATCGAACGGCTTCAAAAACATCGCAACGAATGAAAATGATCGGTGATTTATTGTACTATTGACAAAAAGCAGCACTAACGTCCTCCAGGCTCTGCCTAGTGGGAGGGGAGAAACAAACCAAAAAAATAAAAAGCTCATTGAAAAAGACTAATAAAATACTCATCTGATTAAACTAACCAGCTGCTGATAAAGAAATTTTGTAATAAAGTATTTTATCATTAATCTTTTGTAAAAAGTGAAGCCATCTCTTGGTTTTAACACTTAAAATACTCATATACTACGTTTAAAAAAAAAAAAAAAAAAAAGCTGTAAACAAACAAAAAAAACAAAAAAAAAGAAGGAAAATTATATTATGGGTAGCAACATGTAAAATAAAATCACAACTCTGTAGAGAAGAAAAGGAGAAAAAGAATTTGCATAGCACATTTGAATACAACTGAGAAGGAACTGAGGGCAGTTTTTGGTACAACATGGTTTCAATCACGTTTTTTTTTTCCTTTTTTTTTTTCTTTAAGTCTGTATGTACAAAAATGAATTTGTTTTTAGGTTCTTTTGCGTGCCTCGCTCGTCCATAAAAGGCAGAAGCAGTCACTGTAATGCTCGCAGAATAAAATGCCACACATCCTGTCCCTGTCCTCTGTTCATGCTCATTTGAAATGAGATGTTCAAATTGTTTGCTTGTTCACAGTCCTTTGTTTGGAAAAAACAACAAAAAACAAAAAAAACCAAAATATACTGTTTTTGAAAGTGCCATCTTGCTACATTGATCAGCTGATTCCATGGTCTGTTCACATCGTCACCCTGAACACGCCAATGACGAATAGCTTTTAGATACTGTGAGTTTTGGTCACATCACTTACACACGCGCACGCACGCACACACACACCCCCACACCTCTCTCCGAGTAGTATGTAAAAATAAAAGTTGCTCTCCAGAGGTCATCGTCGTGAGCGTTCCACATTCAAACAGTGGGTAAAGCTTTGAAATGAACAAGCACCATTTTGAGAAAGGCCTCCATCGTCCTCCATTTTGGGAGAGAGATCAAAGTTCAGCAGTTTCCGCTTGACCGCGAGGAAAACGATACGACTCCTCGAGATCTTGGCTGAAATCTCTGCTTTTGGGGTTTAGCAACGAAAAAAAAAACAACCCTCCATCCTGAATCCAAAGTGGAGGCTTCGCTGCAGGAGCTGAGGCCTTTTTTTTGTCTCGTCCTCCCTCCTTCTGAGCTCCAATAGTGAGCTTTGAAGTCCAGACAAAGCGCGTGATCACAGGGTTCTCATCGCCGCGGGTGTGCGTAAACCGGGTATGCTAACGTGACGTTTAGAGAGTCGTTGTGCTGAACGAGGGATGTGTGCTGGTAGTGCAAAACCAGTTCCTTCAGTGAGCCGTACAGGTTGTAAGGTTCGGCGAAACCAAAGCCTGTGGGAGTTTTGTTGATGACACAGTGCTTGACCTCTCCGTCCACACTGCGGGAAAAACAAAACATACACTATTATTCTACTGGGAATTTTTTTAAATAAAGTTTCACGTTTTTCTGCAGGTTTCAGAAGGTCAAATTTATGACTTTTTGAGACCATCAAGTTTGAAATTTAAAACCTATATCAAAAAAAAAAAACACACATTTTCAAGCAGAGTATCACTAAACTTATATAATATATGAATATTCATAAATATGCAAATTGGGAACACATCTTTAATATTTCTTTATACACTCCTGGCTCATTATTCTCAAGCAAACTAACACGTTATGAGTCATTCACTTGACAAACCAGCGAAAACTGACCGTTACCATAACAACTGCAATGCGATCTTTAGTAACATAGCTAGCTTAGTGTGCTAGTATAATTCAAATAAAATATTTAACCTTTTTTTTTTTTTTTATCTTTTTCACTCTTTGCGACAAACACAGATAGCAACGTTTTTTGGAAGCATTAAAACTCTACGTACACAACACTGCAGGCGTAGCAGCCTGATTTGCTGCTGTCTCGAACCAGGAATGTTCCGTCTCTTTGCCACGTAGAAGAGCTTCGGCTTGGAGCCGATTAATGTTCCCGAGTTTCCAGGAGCGCTCGTCGTGGTGCGGCAAGTCCTCGTCGTCGTCCCCAATCGAGTATTGACTGGTGTATGGACATAATTAGCAGGTGTTAAAAGACGCGATTCTGTGCAGAATCCGAACGTGTGATCACATTGTAGCGTGCATTAGAGGATACTCACTCTTCCTGGTTCTCGTTTTTGATTCCCAGCCATTCGTTCAGCTTCTTCTGCCTGACGCCCTTCTGTGTCAACCACCTTAAGTTCAGAACAAGGAAATATGTTAAAAAACTGCTTAGGAGACCCTTTAAACTCCTGTGCAGGATACGAGAGTGGACGAGGCACTCACATGAGGTACTGATCCCTGGTCTTCCTGAGCTGGATGAGATCAGGCTTGATGCTGTTCATCCTCTTGTCGATCTCCCTGTAATCAGCCGCCTGCTTCTTCAGGTCTTCCTCTAAACGCCGCTTGCTGTCCACGATCTCACTGATGCGGGACTTCAGCTTCTCGTAGTTCACCATTATCCTACAGAAAAATGAAAACCATTTAAAATTCCACAACTAACTCGGCTTGTTTGATTTAACCGGAGTTTGCAAAGTTTCGGCCTCACCTCTGGATCTCCTTGTCGTTGCCTTCTCTCCTAAACTTCTCGATGTACTCTTTGCTGTACCGCTCTTGCGTCTGGCATTGCTCCTCAAAGATCTTGATGGTCTCATTAAAAGCTTCGATGGCGGTTCTTTTCATCTGGATCTCCTGTGACGTTCTGGTGTACTCCTCATACAGTCTGTCGTACTCCCGGTTTTTCTCTTGAAATTGCAGGTGGTATTCTTGCAACTTCTTGCCCACGGCTTCGATGTTGTCCTCTTTCACAACTTGATCCTGTAAAAAAATAAAATAAAATTCCCCAAAGATGAGAGATGATTTGATATAAACACAACACACCAGTTCCTTCTGCCGTTTGCGTCTTTCATGCGATTGGATTAAGAATTACCTGTTGGTGCTTGGACACAGGATACAGCAGCTTCACATCTAGTTTGGGGTTGTATTGGGCGAGGGATTCGTGCCGATAATGATTGATCAGCTCAACCACAGAGTTAAAAGTCAAAGGGTCTGAGAAACCGTACTTCCCATCGCGATGGAAGATTTTGATCAGCTTGTTGTTACCGCCTTTCCTGTAAACCAAATGAACGAGAAATTACAGTGATGCCCATTGATATAAAAAGCTACAAGCTATATAAAACTGGCATGCAAATAAACAAAGAGAAGAAGAATTACCTCAGTGTGAGGGTGTAGTCTCCGTGCATTTTGGTGGAGGCGTCACGAACCAAAAATGTTCCATCAGCTGTATCTCTTAACTTCTCGTTGACCTCCTCCCTACAAGAAAAGGAGAAAATGGTTTAGATTCTGAAAGGAAATGTAACACTATTTTCACTTCCTGTGCACGGAGTGTAAAAGTAGTACGATAACTGAAAGAAAGAAAAAAAGCGCTTGCCTTGAAATGTCCCCCCAGTACCATTCGGCATCCTGTAGAGCCATATTGTTGTTCATACCGTTGTTAGTGACAGGGATTGGTTTGGGTGGTTTTGGAGGTAGTGCTGTTGAGAGAGGAGAAAAGACATGAAGGTTTATATAGGTGCCAGCGATTTACATGCAAATGACCCAGCTCCATTCAAGGTCATTTACATACGAAACACACTTGGACAAGGCTCAGTGTACACGTCTGGACATGTCCAGAGAAATCTGAATGGATTAAGGAGCCTATAGATTCGGATAGAAAAGGGTTTTACTGCCTCCACATGTAAACAGAGGACGTAAAGCTTGCTAGCACAATACAAGGAGGCTCGTCATGACTAAGGGATAACTAATATGGATAAAAACAATGCATATAATAAAACTAAATCTGAATATGCAAAGCAGATTACACAGTGCTTTAGTGCAAAATGACAATTTCTGCTCCATATAAAATAAATAAATAAAAAATTATAATAAAAAATAAATAAATTAAAAAAAAGAAACCACGTCACAACCATAATTATCTACAAATAGGACACCAATATGCTGCATATACGGGCTGCAGCGTGCATGGTCTGCTGAGACTCTGCTCTCTTTCCCCAGCCATTGAGAACATGTTACATCATTGGTAACAGGAAAACGCTGCAGCTCATTGGCTGCTGGGCTGAGTGACTGCGAGCTGTGGGGGCTGTGTGGTCTCTGTGGAGCATGAGGCAGAGCTCCAGCAAAGGGCTATTTTTATCCGTCCTAGCCCCCCAATCCCCCCCCAAATCATCTACCCACTCTCGCTCTCCTTTGTTCACTTAAGCACAAGTTGTCCGGGTAGCGCTAGACCCGGCGCATCCGAAGCACCTACATAGCACAAAATTCTTTTTTCTTTATCATGCGCAAAAGCCTACAAAGTAGATAAGAGATTCTTCTTGCGCAATCGGAAAATTGACTTGCCCTCACGGACATATAAGCAGCAGAAGTACAGGATTAGCTGCGAGTGACAAAGGTACAACGTGTCCCAACATGTACCACCAAGTACCCAGAAAATCTATTTCAAGTATAATGCAGAGATCCGGTCCAACAGAATGGATATGGACTTAAGCACCTAATGGCGCAATGACATCCACAATTTAATATTTCTAAGAATTATTTCTTCACTTGTATTTTTTTTTCAATAGCATGTATGAGTAGGCTCGTCCAGTACTCAAGCCATTACATCACTTACCATAACCAATGGCGCTGCAAGACTGTTGCTAACCGCTCCTGCATCATCGTCTGCACAGATTATCGCGAATTCCCCTTAACAAAATAACGCCATGGAGCACTTAGTTTCCATTAGGAACAAAGAAAAGAAAAACTGTTGCTGTGTCATTCAGTAATATCCACTTCAGGTTCTCTGGTAGACTGGTTCTCCAAGCTTCTGATACAGACTGATAAAGCTGTCAGAAGTGAAGTGCAAGACAACGCAGCATCTCTCAAATGAAAAGAGGATGTGCTACATCGTTCTCTTCGTTTACTCCCCTCACTCTGTCTGCCTGTTACAGGTCTCCTAAGCTCCTCCTCTCAGCGAATGAGTGGCTGAGAGCAGTTCCTGTGCTGGCAGGCAGACAAAGGCTGCGCGCTTCTGATTGCTGCTGCAGAGGCACGTAGGCAGCTGCTACGTCAAACACATGGCCGGGTCACAGGCAGGCAAAAGCTCGCAAATGCCGCTTGTAATCCCCAGACACAAACTGCACAGTGGGGAAAATCCATCTGGCTAAAGTGTGAGGAGGCACCTCAAATAGCCACACTTCTTAGAAGGGCTAAAAGAAGCCACAGGAACGTGGCCTATCGTCCCCATTATACACTCTAATGGGTCAAGAGAAGCTGTGAACCCTCAAATACGGAATAAAAATTTTCGGGGGAATTCACCTTAAACCGAATACAAAAGCGTCTACAAATTAACCACGCTGCAACTCAATATTAAAGATTAAAGCAACTGTTGAGTTGGTGAGTCGAGTGTCACCTTCTACGCATATGCTCAGACGTGTCAAGGCAAAAGCCGGGACAAATCAGACCGGTTAACCGGCTTCCCCCCCCGACACATACTCTGAACTTTTTGCCCTGTACTTATCAAACATCTGTGATAAAGACATTTAAACGCACAGAATGAATTATTCTTTGCTGGATGAGAAACCGAACATCAGAGCAAAGAACCTGCTCTGGCTGCCATGCCGAAACCAGTCTAACCTCTAACACCAAGCTGGAATTCACACCTTTTTGTCAAACCGGCAATTTACACCTTTACTGCCATGACCAAACGCTTTACATTAAAGTCTTTAAACAAAATACTTGCTTTGTAAATTGTGCATGTTCTCGAGATGTTCACAAAGATTAAGGTGTCCTGATCGAACTGCGGAGTTCAACTGCTCCAAGTCCAAAGCCCTCGTGTCGAGTCTCATTCCTTGGATTTATCAACCAGAATCCTTTGTATAGCAATTAAACAAGACTGGTTAAATAAAAAAATTTAAAAAATCCAGGCAAGTGCTCGGAGGCAAGGTGCAGCAGTCCTTGAGCTCTAGTGCTAACAACTGTGCAAAAAAAAAAAAAAAAAGCTAGATAGAGAAGACTGGCCCGAGTTTGCTGGTTAATGATTGCTAGGACGACCGGCCCTGGCCCTCTCGGAAAGCCTTCTCTCACCACTGTGCTGGCTCGCAGGCTCCAGTCTTATGATTAACTCGCTCAGGATCAAATATTTGCTGAGCCGAGCACTTTGTGTTTTGGAAGGACCATTCGGCGCAGAAAGGAGGGGTGTCGGAGGGTGGACCGAAGCCCTAGAAAGCGAGTGTATTTTTGAGACGATATGTACGTGTAGGAAAGAGTCGCTCCTTGAAAGTTAAGGAGTGTATCACCGAGCAGACAGCGCTTTCAGCCAACCAAATCTAAGTGGGACCACAGCCACCAGCTTAAAATAGCCTGTAACTGGGAGCAGACAGAAACGTACAAGCACATACATGACCAGACAAACACGCGTACAAAAAACGCATGCACCCTCATGCCCGTTACAGTGCATAACTACAGTCACCACAACTGCTTGTGCAGAAAACAAGTACAGACAAGTTAACACAGACAGTGAAAAGAGAGACCTAGGCCGATATGCAACAATGAACATTTCCATCAAGGTGTCAGCAGAAATTCTTGTTCGGACCACCCACTCAGAGATGCAAGATTTAATTGATCATTTTCCAAAGGAATAAGCAAAATGTCCTACAATCTTCACATCCATTTTAATCACAGTAAAAAATATATCTTGTCATAATGATAAAATCACACCGATTCTTGGTTCCAGACCAGCAGCAAGTCGTTCATAGAGACAAGGAACTTTGTGGAAAATTGCAGAATGGCTCCAGGTTCCAGCTGGAAGTGTTCAACATAGAACTAACTGGACAGCGCAGAATTACCCACAACTGAGAAGTGAAGAATGTATAAATAGAACCAACAGGTAGTAAAGCTACTAAAACATTCAAGGCAAAAGTAGTACACACCCATTAGAGATCTCTCTATGGACTACTGTCTCAAACTCAGTTAAAAAAGAAGAAAAAAAAAAAACTTTGCTTGCAATAGCAGAAATCACAATTCAGTTCCTTTATGATGTGGCTAAAGGAGTTGTGAGAACAAAGTTGACACATCAGAATGTGAACTTGCTCTGGTCTTGATCTGAACACTCAAATCGTCAGTTTGTAAGAAAAGTGGAAGTCTGCATGTCAAAGCTGTGTGTGCTTTGTGCTATAGACGCTCCAGCTGCTCTATGGCCTTTACATTTACCGCAGTAGACATGCTAATAATAGCCATCTCTAGCCTCTGGTCTGTTGTTCCCATCCACTGTCTCCATACTGGTCAGTTAATGACAGCCCATAAAACTGCTCCCTAGCTCTTTTCCACTTATGCCTTCGTTTAACGTGGTATTAAACCCACTGCAGTCAGCAGCCATTACAGTGAAAACAGGTTTCTGGAGTACATAAAGAAAGCATGCGTTACCTGGAGCTGCCTGGTTGCTGCTCCATTCACTGGTCACCAGCACTTCAACAATCCTAATGTGCAACTCAGGACTGGGCTCACAGCTGGAAGAGAGGAATGAAAGCAGATCGGTCAAAAATCAGCATTTTACCATGGAGTTACAACTGCTTTGGCTTCACTGATCATCTCTTACTTGTGCAGAAGATGCAAACAAAGTGATATGAAAAGTCTAAAAACAAGTTTTTTTTAAAAAAAAAGAGGTATAATGTGGAGTGAATTGTGAGACTGCAGATGATCTCATTTGTGTGTACATGACACACGATTCACGACACCTAGACTAGATTTTCACAAATACAGCTAAACTGTGTGAAGATGGAGGACTATTACACTAATAACATTTAAACTGCAGATTTACCATATTGCAAGTGGGAGCGTGTGTGTGTGTGTGTGTGTGTGTGTGTGTGTGTATATGCACCTGGTTGCCTGCTGCCGGAATAGGACAGGGCTGAAGATTTCGGCAAGGGCGCGAGCGTTCAGCAGGTTGGCGGCCGAAGCCTGGCACACACGGGCGAGGTGCCTCAGCAGGCACTGCAACGTCAGCCAGTACTGTGTTGGCAAAATTGAGGAACCAGCAACCCTCCGCAAGTGTTCTGCACAATCCTCCATGGCCTGAACCTCTGCAAAGTTAACATCCAAGGATTATTTAATGTGACTTCCCCCCCCCAGAGGAGAGGAATGATCCATGCAACAGACCAAATCCTTAACCAAATTTCAATCCTACATCGTATTCTGTAGCATATTAATACTGCAGAGCTCGGGTAGCCAAAGAAAAAGACTGACAAGTTACACACAACTTTGTTTACACAATTTAACAGAAAAAAAATACAATTATTTCAATTGTAGAATTATTAAAAAAAAAGGTAAACAAGATAAAGTAGAAGACAGAATTCTAAACATTGAAATGTGACTTTCTTTGCCTTTGCGTATGCAAATATTATGAAAATTTGCACCGCACTTGAACAGTGAAACTCACTCAGACAACCTTAATGGAAATTACAACTAGTTCTTATCATGTTGGATGGAAAATGGTTTAAAAGCAAGGCAAAAAAAAAGGGTGTATAATAAAAACCCATCACTGAAGTACCCAAGAAAGATCACTGCCCTCCAAATTGTAATTAATTTATTAAAATGTCTCACCATTAAGTGTGAGTTAAGTGTACAAAAATAGAAGACTGAGGGGATGGTATTAAAAGAAAGAGGGGGAAGGAAAAAAAAAAAAGAAGAACTTTCATCAGTCAGGTGGAAAATTTTGCTCAGGCAGCTCCAAAACCACATGTGTGACAATGACAGAGCAGAGAAATGTACACTGCCTGCTGATTGGCTGTCGAGACCGATACTGCAGATAAGTTGGCAGCTTTCTTTAGGTCTGATTAACCACAGATATCCTGCTCTGAGCAATGTGACTGTATAGCTGGCTGAAATCAGCAAGCAAAGCATTAAGAAAATGGCACACACTGCCTGCGTTTTTTTACTTTCTTAAAAAAAAAAAAAAAAGTCTGTTTAATAATTTCCGAGTGACCTGTTTAATAACAGAAAAACGCCGATATAAGCTCAACCACATTTGATCAATTTTAAACCAGAGGAACATTTTTTTTTCAATTTGAAATATTTACCAAAAAAAAAAAAAAGTGTGACAAAATACATGGCATTTCTACTGGCTTCGGTGCAAACAAAAGCAGCATTGACGCAACAAATGAACAATCGAACGAATTCAAAACAATAGCACCACCGTGTGGTATCATCATTACATCATCACTGGTGTGGAAGACCATTGGTCTCAAAAGGCCGATTCTTTTTTTGTTTATAGGCCGTCACACAGCACTAAGGACAAGCTGGTTCATGCATTCACCCGTTCAAAATTCTCATTCTCCAACCTCTTTCTCACCTTGAGCAATGTGTACCATCTCAGTAGAGATTGCAGAGTGAATCACCGGCTGAGGCAAATCCAGCAGGTATCGTCTCAGACAATCGCACAGCATCTGCAGGTCGAGCTGCTCCATGTCCATGGGCTGGCCGTCTAAATCAAAACACACGCAATTTAATCATTCTCTATATGCTATAGAGAAAAGGCACTGGGTGACGGAGGAAAAAAAATTAAACTCACCGGGGTCGAAACACTGCCGTACATCGAGGCCACCTCCAGCAGTGAAGTTTCTGTAGAGATTGGGGTTGTCCAGACCTGCCAAAAAAAGAAAACATGCCAGTCAGAAACTGATTGTTACGGCATATACGAAATGTTTCTGTAAAAAAACCTAACTAACCAACCACTACACTTTGTTTTTTGGTAATACACTGCTCACCTTTCCTCTCGATGGCCTCCAGCAGTTTGAGCAGCATGGGCGGGGCCATGTCTGGAAGTGCGAACTGCTCGGTCAGATCCGGCAAAGTGCTTGGACCTGTAGAAAAAGAACAGCACAAAAGCTATTAAAATACACCGGCTAAAAAAAATAAAAATAAAGCCTTGGTCTTTTGACAACTCTGCCATTTATTTACCTTCTATAATTTTTTTATTTCACACCAAGGTCAGCTCGAGCATTTTGCCCAAACAAACATTTTGCACCGTTTTTTGGGGTTTAAAGAAAGATAGCATGGTGCAGCTTTTTAGTGCGACTGTGACGTGGCGACAAAAGTGTTTGATGTGAAAGTGAGCGGCGAGTGAAAGGGTGTGATTAAGTGAAGACTGAAGGTGGCTGGGGAAGCTAAACAAACTGGCGAACAGGCAGACTGCTGGAGGGACGAGAGCCTCAGATCCCGCAGCACAGGTGCACACTTAAAAGGCCTGTGGGGCCAGTGGGCAGCTTTATTTGGATTTTGAAGGCTGCTGTTTCAGAAAGCCAAAGTTTCTAAAAGGCTCGACTGTTTACTGTGTTAAAGGCGGTGTAGTGAAATGCAGGTGCTTATGAATGGACCCCCTTTACAGTTCATTCTATATTTGGACCCTTTTTTTTCTTTTTCTTTTTTCAGTAAGTGGGCAGGAACTCATCTTTCTTGTGTAACCACCTATTACTAATACTTGGCCTGGAATTTGCACGTTCGATACACGTTTTGTGTTCGCTCGAGAACTTATAGGACTCCTATTGAGCATGAGACACAGCAGGTTGGTTGTTCGGCAATAAAGCCGGTGGTGCCATGGGTGCCAATACTTTAATCACAGGAACACAGAAAGAGCAGTGAATGAGAGCTCGGTCAGACTGATTCAAGATAGAACTGAAAGACAAGTAGGCTGTTTTTTCTTGCATTCTATTGAACATCGTGTCCTCTAATGGCTCTATTATGCCTATACGATATACCTTATTTTATTAACAAAATATGAGTGTGTGAAATCACACAAAGGTAACTTGCATCAATTACATCTAGTTACTTTACTAGAAGCAACAATTTCCATGAGTTATCAAATCCGTATGTATTGTGCAGCACTATTGCTAACGTCTGTCTGTGTTTTTATTATTAGACTGCTCAAAGTTGGATTGCACAATTCAGTGAATCAACATCCCCCCGAGTTGGCCTAAAAACCAACAAAATCCTTTGACTCATCAAATTCATCCTGTTAAGAACATTTCATTCCTCAGCCCAGACCGGCCGTCCATCGACCCCCCCAACCCTGAACTAACAGTTCAGGCCAATTTCAGCTCATAGTTGGGCTTACAGGCTGTGCATTTTCTAAGAAGTGCAGCGGTGATGTTCCTGAACTCCATCTGAGGTGTAACCTTTAACCCAGGTGATACTTTATCCACTGTTACAGAGCAGCCAGCTGGTTCTCAGAAGTCAGATTCACACAAACCCAAGCTAATTTTACCCCCTCTGCCCTGCTGAAAATGCCCCAACTGTGTGTTAATCTTTACAAAGCTGCACTTTTCATTACCATGTTGTGATTTGGAGGAGGGAAAAAAAACTGGAGACAAAGTCCGAACACAAGCTTGTCTTGTGTACTGTTTATAATCTAATGTTTATACTGGAGCTATATTTCAGTTATACTATACACTGAAACGCAGCCTGTGAGAGGTGTGGCTCTAAAGGACCAAGCTAAGGATGGGAGATTGTGTTGCTTCCTAGAAACTAGAGGTGACCCGATAGCGCGGTCTCTCATGCCGCTCAGATTAAATGACAGCCATAAAAATTGGTGAATGTTTCAGCGCATCCATTCCCCGAAGCACTACTTCCTGGACCAGCGGTCACAGCAACTAAGGTGATGGATAAAAGTCAGAGA
Organism: Silurus meridionalis; assembly: GCF_014805685.1. NCBI lineage: Eukaryota > Metazoa > Chordata > Actinopteri > Siluriformes > Siluridae > Silurus > Silurus meridionalis. Next base: position 4,134,741 of record NC_060908.1, read on the forward strand.
AATGACTGCAACCACTAAACACTTTTACATGTACAACCCTCTCTTGCTACATACGTGACTGGGAGCTAGTTCATTTTTACTACTAGTGTTTTAATTACATTGAAGCGCTCAAACTATCCCCATTGCAGAAATTTGGTTCAGCATTCTAAAGCTGACTTTTTAACCCTATGGTCCATTCAAAAACCACCCACCAATCACAGATGTGATGAAAACATGCAATCACCCATATCAACTCGGTCGATATTGCCTTTGTCTGAGCCGAACAATTCTTATAAATCCTTAGTACAACTTCCTGTCAGCACTTCTGTAAACAGGATTTAACCATTTTAATACCATTTAAAACACCTGGTTTGTAAAAACTCTGAAGAAAATGGGGCTCGTCTTCTTAAGTGAAGAAGAAAAAAGTGCCTGGGCAACAACACGTGAGCTCCGTTTCACTCTGCCAATAGGAGTAGCTGCTCATTTTGGTTACCAGGGTAACAGAGGCGGAATAAGTGGGGGCCTCGAGAGCGAGTCGACACAAGCCTGAGGCGGCTCTCCCGTTTCAGTCCCACAAGGCTAAAGGAGAGGATCGCGGCATTTTGAGAAGTTGCGGCTTTAAGCAGACGCTGCGTGTCGCCTGGATCAGACCGTCTGGCTGGACTAAACATAGTCCGGCTGAGAAGTAAATTAGGGGCTCTAATCGAGTTACAGGCTTTGCCATAATGACAAATATATAAATAGTTATAAAGCATGGTGTTACTGTAACTGTTTCATCACCTAATGAAAATAACAGCACACGCTCTTCTTGCGCTGAGTCATGGCTCAAACAATAAGATGGGGAAAAATGAGTCTATTTCAAGAGTCAACTGCTTTAAAAGCTGGCAGAGTTTTTTTTGTTTTGTTTTTTTAATAAATGACAAGGAGTTAAAAGGACTATGACAGGAGCAGAAGGTGGCTTTCCAGAAAGACATAGAACACCTGGTTTAGACTGAAGGTGTGCAGTGGGACGGAGATTCTGTGAAACGCGATGAACAAGATTTTAGTAATTCCTGACGGTGTGTGAGAGCACTCGCATATGAAGCTTTTAAGGGAAACAAAAAGGAAACTACACAATGCATTAATTTACGACATTATAGCGGGGCAGGAAATTTTGTTTATTTTTTTAACCAGAAAAAAAAAATGTCATCCAAAAAATATAAATATTACGGACAAGAATGTTTGGAACAGTAAATATGGCATATATGGATGAAGCCATGGTGTTACACCTTGTAAGAATCTGTCACGACCTCCAATATCGTGTTTCTGTGCAAAGCTTTGTAACACTTTCACATCACATCAAACTCCGTGCCAAGTGAGGAAAAAAGAAAACCAAAAGAACAAAAACCCAACATAAAATCTTTGCTGTCTTTGTGCTTTTACCTGTCTGTCTGTCTCTCTCCCCTCTTTACAATGTGTTGCTAATCTGTCCATCAGACATGCTCAGCCTCCAGTAAGAAGATTTGCCAATTCAGCCCTGCATCTCTGGAGGCGGTCGGTAATGAAAGGCACATGTGTGCGCTCTCACGCACATGACCGCTTAAACATGCACATGACCGCTTAAACACGAGTGTTTTAGTGCAGCTCCCAAAACCACGGCTGTTACGGAAAATGGAAAACCTGAAACCCTGCCATCACACCCTTTGCGCTTTATTGCGTCTTGTTCCTGTTTTAATAAGGGCATGAAAAATAATGAAGTGTTACACTGTAACACGGAATTCTATCAGTAGAAACAGTTGGCTTGTTTGACGTTGACTTGGGCACCAAAGAAAAGAAATAAAATATGTTGCGTTTGAACTTAAAAGTCGAAGAGGAATTATTGGGTTCGATTTGTGCGTCTTCACACAAGTACACTTGTACTAGTTAACAAGGTCAAATCTGTCTACTGGGGTATAAGCTGCCCAGTCTGGCCAACACCATTACCACCACAACTGTCGCTCCAGCCGCCAGCTCTTCTAACATTGTGAAGGACAGACTGAGTGTGCGTCAGGGTTTTTTTTTTCCTCCCCTATGATCAGGGTGGAGGCTGGATTGAATGTTGTTAAATGTGTAGATCTATTTTGCCATGCTCTGGGAAAGCAGGAGGAACCTAGAACCCCCAGCTGCTCACTCCTGGGCTCAGGGGAAAGTGCACATTCTTTGTGAAGCCCAGTAACAATTCTCCCTCAGTGAGTGGTTACACACAGCAGATGTTCAGCCGAGTGCTAAAGAGGCCCCTGAAAAGGAGAGTGCAACATTATCTCAAACTCCAGCTATGCAACATGTACTCGTCTGCTGTTCCTTTGCTGGCTCGCTCGCTCTCGTCCCCTCTTCCTCTTTTTTTTTTTTTTTTGAGTAACGAGGAATCTTTGCTTCAGCCATGACTAAGAAAAGAGTTGCAGTTTTGTCCAATGGCATGCATGAAAACCCTCCTTTTCTTCCTCCTTGCTTTTCTAAATTTACAACATGCTTTCAGTGCAAAAAATCTCCTATGAACTGAATTACGAGAACACACATGCACACACCCATGGCTTTTACCTCAGAAATAAAGGGAGCATTGATAAAGATTAAACTAGCAAAGAAAAAAAATACTGGATCAAGCACCTTCATGCATTCTGCCTCGAGGCACACCAATCTGCAATATTCTTCAAGCAGGGAGATAAAAGCTTAGCATGGAGACATGTTGGTTACTATTTTAAGGACACGGGCGGAAAAAATAAAATTTTCCTGCGTGATATGGAGCACGTAAAAACCTGCATGAACATGCTGTTCCAGCAAAAGCAGAAGTTTAATACCTTTATATGTCGATACAGCACTCAGACGGCTAAAAACCTTCAACTTGGTCATTGCTTAGTCATATAAATGTCGGACATTTCGGATATTACTTCATCGAAATGCTGCTTGGGGCAGAAATGGTTAGAAAAACCTACAAAATGGGAAGTAGGTTGCAGCCCTTATTTGCCCTCCAGTTAAACGCACATTCAGCCCCCGTCTTCAATCTCCCGTAAAGTCACCAGCATCGGATTGTATTTCACAACTCGACCTCCCCCCTGCTTGTCCTTAAGTTCAGCCAAACCGTGCCCAACTGGACGCGATTAGTCATCGCTTTTCTTAGTGAAAAAAGGCTTTACGGGATGATGTATTGAATCTTGTCAGGTGTGCAGCCTCACTGTTGTCACCCTGAAATATTATAAAAGAAAACCAGTTGTGAGAGATAATAGCTGTCGTTTCATCAGACCAGTAATTTCTCTTTTCTTATTTTTCCACAATAATACTTTATTAATGAGAAATGCTTCAGCTGCACGTCGGTGCAAACACGGGATTCAAAGTGCAATGGAGATATACTACACGTACAAGATGAAAGCTGAAGCTTTCGACACCGATCTTTCGCAGAGTGTGTGGTTAAGGGGGTGAAAAAGGTTGAGCAGGCTGAATATCTAGTCCCGTCGCATCTTGAGAAAGAGATATAATAAAGGCTACATCTTACTTTAAATCGCACCTCTGTCGAATTGACGGTGCGTTACCAGGGAAACCATTTAAATCCTTTTGACATTTGTTCTGTTCGCTGGAAATCATGGACGCAATTAACCAACGGTGGATTTATAAAAAAATTCCAAACATTTCATAGAGGGAAAAAAAAAAGTCATCACTTCCTCATAGCCTGTGAACATGAGCTTAGCTTTGTCACTAGGTAGCTTAGATTATTACCACATCTTTTTAATCGAGCTGTGAGATTCAGAAAGTAGGTCAGCAAAGGAGCTTAGTGTGCATCCATTAATACAGAAATGTATGAGATCAAAGGAGATCACGGCTGATCTAATGTCTCGATCGGCACTGACTCGTGTTGGAATTAGCTGATTGTTACGAAATGGTTATGGTTTTTGTGTGATGGTTACCAGACGTGACCTGTTTTTACTTGGTAATGCAGCGTTAAATCATCAGAATGTATTTGAGCTCAAGACTGGGACCAAAACATACATTCTCGTATAAACACCTGGTTGAAAATCGTTATGTAACATTGGAGCAAAAGTGTAAAATATTCACAAAGTGATATAAAGAGGAATTGGATCAAAAATCCTAACATTGTTTTGTATTTAATACATTTTTATAGCTTGTACACCAGATGCAAGGCCCTTATTATTTATTTTTTTACAGCCACACAAACTCTTCAAGGGGCATATTTTTTTCCCTTACCAGCAATGAATACTGAAAAGTTGCCAACCTGTACACAAATGTTTTTTTGTATTAGGACTGACTGTCAGTCATTTGATAGACACGCCCTAAAGGCCCTTCGCATCTTTATTAGGAATATGAGGTAAAGTCGTATTTAATAAAACTGTAACAAGATTATTTTGCAGTAAAATATCCAAGCGCATTTGAACGTGATTATTAAGAGTTATTTGACTTCCTCCTGAAATTCACAGTAACAAACAAACTCAATGGCACAGCTGTAGGAATATTTTTCTTATACTTTTTCATGAACATACTATTGGAAGTACCACATTAGTTATTTATTCCTTTAGGTGCCTTTGCTAGATAAAGAATGTTAAGAATTGTAAACTGGTGTAGAAACGGGGCAATAGAAATGAAAAGCTAAAATTACTAAAATGGCGGCTGCAGATCGCATTTAAGAACAGTAAAACGAGAAGGGGAGCAGTTGTAAAGAGGGGAAGAATAAGAAGAAGAAGAAAAAAAAGCTAATCCAATGTGACGCAGGGCGCACACTGATCCTCTCACTTCAGAGGACACAAAAAGGAGCACATTTGTGTTTTTAAAAGCTCAGGAGCCGGAACGGACTGAAATTCCACATCTGCTGCACTCTGAAGTAAACCCATGTGGCTAAAAAAAAAAAAAGGAGAGAAAAAGAAGAGGGGGAAGGAGCAAGAGCCTACTAATGCAGTAAGGCTCCCGCTTTCAACCCTTCCACTCTTCCCCTACTCAAACTTTTCCCTCGCTCCCTCCCCCAACTGGGCCGAATCCCAGCTACAGGATCAGAGCATTAAAAGGATGGAAGGGAGAAAGAGGAGAGGGAAAAAAAAAGGGAGGGGACAAAACGGGAAAGAGAGCCAAAAGGATCTGCCAGATCCTTCAGTGTCAGGTAATAAATCACAAGTGCTGTGAAGCAACAAGAATCCAGACCCCGGGCCCCAGATCCTGCGCCCAGCCCACTCTCTCCGCCTCCTGCCCGGGCGGACACAGAGACTTTTCTTCTCCCGGTGCCACAATCACCCTCGCGCCAAGCTCTGAGGCTGTCACTCAACACTGCCGGGATTCATGCAGACACCCATGGCAGACCTCACAGGAATTTCACAATCACATCCCAAGAAGACTTTCAGACCCCTGAAGAACCTGCAGCTGTGTGGTGGGCCAGGTTTTCTCAGCACCACTCGAACGTCTGCGTCGGAATTCAAATTAAACTTATCTTATTGGAAAAACTACACTTTGTAAAATGGTAGACGTTATCTGCACATCGCCCAGTTTCATACTACTGAACTTCCTCTTAGAAGGCAGACACCAGGTTTAGGGCATTAAGTGCTATATTGTACAAATGCAAAAACTATATATATCAGCCCTCCAAGATGTCAGCTATGGTGAAGCTCTGCATTGTTACTCAACAACGGCGTGCGATTCGAGGAAGATGACAACTTGCATTACTTGGTATTAGCCTTGGGCTTTTGAATATTACTCATTAAAACACGTTTTGGTTGCCTAATCAGTTGTTGAATTATCATTTGATTTCAAACGGTCTGTGCAAAAAGGTCCTTGCGGTACTGACTGATGAAGCCTCAGAACAGCACACGCAAACCAAACATTTTCAACAAGAAAAATCTGCCACACGGCATCAGGAAGCGAGGTGAGAACTCGTGGCATACCAGTTTTACCACTTGTGATTAGTGCAGCAACATTTCATATATAATCTAATGTTTTGCGTGCTAATCCGAGCACGTCCAGTCATTCCGGCACCATGGCAACGATGTTTGTCTCGAATCAGAGCCTAATGTGCCGGACAGAGGAAGAAAAATCGGTGACGCACCGCACCCGGCAACAACCTGCATGCTTTAATTTGCTCAATCTGGCCGAGTGGAAGCTGCTGTTGTCTCCAGAGAACATTTTTAGACAGTAACCACTGATTCAAGTGAATAGAGAAGGTCTGTGTGCATTCTGCTAATAAATACTACCTTGTTAATCAGTGATCGAGCCTAAGGAACCGAACATCTGCCAGCGTAGCCACCACAGAGTGTACAAGGGGACTTGCAGAAGATCCAGGGACCAGGAATTACTGAAAGTATTTAGAAGGTGGGGCTAGCAGTACAGCTGGTTGCTGATTGGTTACTTTATACAAGTCATGTTGCTCCAAACTGCATAGGGTTGTCCCTCGTTTTGGTTGTCCCTCAAGTTGAGTGGAAAAACTGAAGCCCCCTTGAGTTCTTTTAGCACACATTTAGGCTGTTTGTTCTTGAACGTGCAACAAAAGTCATGTTGCTAAAGGGGGAATTGAATTTAGCTCTAAACAGACAGATCAGTAACCACTCTCCTTAACCACCTATGGCTTTAGAACTAAACTGGACGAGCAGAGAGCACGTAATGCATCCAAGCCTACGTTTGAAGCTAGGCTCTGTGCGAAACGGGCGTTCTGAAATGATCATAGAATGAAGTGCATGCACCTCAGGAGTAAAAATAACATGCTGGAGTGGAAAGACATGAAAAAGAGGCGTCTTCGTCTAATTTGTGCATGAATTAATTATGCAAATGATGCACTTCTGAAGCAGACTCGTCCCACGCTGGAACAGCAGGTCGTAAGGAATAACATATTTTGGGGGTTGTGTGTGGGGGGGACCTGCTGTTCTGAATAATCATTGATTGAGTGGTGTGATGCAACCAGACACAAAGTGAAGTTACTGTTACAGCCCTGAAGTTGACCCTCATCAAAACCCCCAGCACCACACACAGTGACTGAGGGCTATAAACAGTCGTTTCTTCACAAGCCAGTTTTTTTTTTTTATCTCTCTGTCAAAGTTTTTAAAGACAAAGAAAAATGTAGCTTGTCTGGTTACCTGCCGACACTGGAAACTCCTTTCATACATGCAAAATCTATAATAAATCTTAAGACGAGGAGATGATCAGGATCACTCACCTCCTTGCTCAGAGTCCGAGTCGCTTTTGGCCGATCTGGGTGCCAGGGGAAGAGGCCTGGGAGGTCGTGGCTTTGGGGTCGGAGGAGAAATCTTCTTCCTCCCAATGAACTCCACATAGGTACCAGGGAAGTCCCCCTTTTCCTGAGTCATCTCATTATACCCGGGCAGCCAGCCGATCTCCTCTGGCCTCTCGGCCGCTGCTTCATCGTAACGGAGTGCTAACAGGGCACCTTTACTCACTACGAGTATGTCCCCAACGTGCAGGTCAATGTCCTCCTCCCTCTCCTTCTTATAGTCATATAGTGCTCTGTACTGATATCCTTCTGCACTCATCTTGTATCTTAGAGAACAAAATTCCTCAAAATACGCAAGGTTTTACACCTCAACCTTACACTTACTTTAACAAACCACTTGTAGGAGCAGCACCAAGATCTGGTGTTCCCTGTGATGAAAACTAGCTCTTGGAACCCTAGCGACTCAATACAATACCATGCTGCAGTCGTCCTCCAGCAATAGTCCGATTATTTATGTGAAACTGATTCTCCAGTGGTCTAGAGGAGCCTCATGGCGCTTTAGACATACTGTTTCCATCAGGTCTGCTCCAGAGCTTTGGCCAGCGCAAACGCCACCTGCAACACACATGAGCTCTTTTCTTAATAAAGCATATGACAAGACATCCGGCACACATACGGGTGATAAAGGAAACACCAACATGGCGATCCCCCATGGGCCAACAGAACAGGTTGTATGACACGTCTCAGGAGCTGTACTTTGAATAAACCTATTCTCTCGTTTTGTGTAGTGATTGATCCGCTGTGATACGACTGCACAATCCACACCAGGGGGAGAAAAAATTAATGCAACAATGCAACTTTTGATTTGCATAGATCTGTAAACAGACCCCCTATCTTATAAAAGATCACGAAATAAGAGACGATAATGAAGCGTTGTAAAAGTGCAAAAGTTGTGCGGGTTATTAGAGAATATTAAATGTTACATTCAGGTTAAAATATTTTTATCCGTTTGTCTACTTTTATCCAGCAATAAATCATTCTATTAAATTTTCCATTCTCTCTCTCTCTCTCTCATATATATATTTATATATAAATAAAATACTGTAGTGTTTACTCTTCCATTATGTTTAATACTCCTAAATCATTACTGCATTATTCCCAATGACAACTGTTTTTACTTTATATACATAAATCTCCAATCTCTAGCAGTGAACTGAAATGATCCATTCATTTCTATAGTGCTTTCCTTTGCAGAAGTAAAAGCTTTGAGCAGCAAGTTAATGGAGTAGGATCTGAAATGGTTTCCTGCTCTCCATACAGTGCACTAGATGTGGTTCGCAATAAGATTGCGCAACTTTTTTTTTGCTTTGCTGTAAGTTTGTACACAATTTATAGGCTTGCAATAAGTTTGTAAAACCTTTAGAAGCTTGCAATACTTTTGTACACTATTCACAGGCTTGCAATAAGCTTTCCATATGTTTGTACACCCTTCATAAGTTTGCAATAAGTTTGTACACCCTTTACAGGCTTGCAATAAGCTTTGTAGACCCTTCATGAGCTTTCCATGTGTTTGTACACCCTTCACAGGCTTGCAATAGGTTTGTACACCCTTCACAGGCTTGCATTAGGTTTGTACACCCTTCATAGGCTTGCATTAGGTTTGTACACCCTTCATAGGCTTGCAATAGGTTTGTACACCCTTCATAGGCTTGCAATAGGTTTTTACACCCTTCATAGGCTTGCAATAGGTTTGTACACCCTTCATAGGCTTGCAATAGGTTTGTACACCCTTCATCGGCTTGCAATAGGTTTGTACACCCTTCATACGTTTGCAACATGCTTGTAAATCCTTCTTAGGTTTGCAATAAGGTTGTACACATTTTATAGGCTTGCAATAGGTTTGTACCCTTTTAAAGTTTTGTTAACTTATTGCAAGGGTGTACAAACTTGCAAACAACGATGTATAGGTTTGCAAAAAAGGTTGAACACCCTTCTGAGATTTGCAATGTTTGTACAGCCTTTATAGGTTTGCCATACGTTTGTGCATCCCTTATAGGCTCGCAATAAGTTTGCACACCCCTTATACACTTACAATAGGTTTTTCAACCTTTTTAGTCTTGCAATAGATTTGTACACCCTTCTGGGATTTGCAATACGATTGTGCACCCTTTATAGGTTTGGAATTAGTTTGTACACCCCTTATAGATTTGCAAAAAAGCGTGTACACCCTTGATAGTGGATTACTTAACAGAAATACCGTGCAACTTTGTATGCTTTGGAACAATACTAAGAAACAGCGCATGGCTGTAAACTCTTTATACGGATCTATAGAAGAATTGTATTGCTTCCCACATTTGTAAACGTGCTACCAATTCATGCAAAATATTTCCAGAACATTTATATTTTGCTTTAAAATGAAATCTGTCCGAGATGATAAATAAATCATGGTAAACAGAGGCGCTGCTGTAACGTCGACTGTGTAATCCAGGGAGCTCGGTGCACGCGCTCACTCATACACTACTCCGTAACCCGAGTCTAATAGCGTGTGTAGGCGCTTTATTAACGCTACCTAGACGCGAGAGTTTGGACAGATTAGCAGCGTTATATACAAGTAAAAAATAAGTGTAATAAATGTAAAAAATAAGACGTCAAACGTGTCCTGAAGGATCGCCGTTCGGGTCCGTGCACGAGCAAAGGAACAGGCTGTTCCCAGAACGCTCGAGCGGCTAATTAACACCATTCAAATGAGTCAAAATGATCAAATAAGGTGCTTAACGAGGTAAATAATGAATATCCGACCACATAAATGTGCGCTGGATACAAATAAAATTCGAAAAACTTACTTTAGGAACTTATATGGAGTCTCGTCCAAGCAGGGCCGAGAAAAATCCTTTCCTTCCCGTAAGAAAAAAAGTGCAGCTAACCGCAACTAGCCGCGTTAGCTCGACAAAGATAGCTGTGTCCCAACGCGCACGAAGCTCGAGTTTAACCGAAAATCCACTTCGAATACCAAAATAACGCGTCAAATTAAAATCCCAGTCCAAATTCGCCTTTCTTTCTTTCTTTCTTTTCTTTGTTAACACAAATTGTCCGAACTCCCGAGCCGTGCGCTCTGTAATCACCGCGACTCCGCCCGAGTGGCTTCGGCACGAAATCGAACCGATTCCCAGGCTCGTCGAAACTCGGCCGCCTTCTGTCAATCAAATGACGTTTCCGACAGAAACCACGCCCCCATGTCCTCCCCATTTTTTCAGTTCGCACGCAACTGGCACGTGTAGCTATCGGGTCTGCGCACGCGCGTTTCGGCAGTCCGTGGATTGATGGCGCCGCTTGGCCTCTATTGCGCATGCGCGAGGGTATATTAGAGAGAGATAGATAGATAGATAGATAGATAGATAGATAGATAGATAGATAGATAGATAGATAGATAGATAGATAGATAGATAGATACATAGATAGATAGATAGATAGATAGATACATAGATAGATACATAGATAGATAGATATTGGTCTGCCAAGATTAAATGTTCCTGCATTCCTCCACAATGGATTTGCTTTTAATATGAATTTCTGTGAAGGTTATAAGGATGAAACTGTAAAAAAAACTCTGCATTTTATTAATGCAATATTACACTGTTAAATGTTTCAGCCCAACAAAGCTGAACAGACAAAGACGATCTGTTGTAGCTGTCATCTCTTATATTTACTTAGAGCAGTAGATAAGATAGAGAGATAGAAAGAGCTTTACGTGTAGCAGATCAAACTGCAGATAAACAGCAGCGGTTACGGAAGATGCATACTTTTCCCTGCATGAAAAAGAAAATGTTCATGCATGAAATGTACAAAAGGTTTAGAACGATGTTTAAGTGCATGTAAATAGCTACGTTATTGAAAGTGTGATAAAACACAAATTCAGCTGAATAGCTCACAGGAAGAAACTTGTCCTCCCTTAAAAAACTGTTTTCTGGAGCCAGGAAGTAAAAAGAAACAACTACCGACCCCTCACACTCAGTCCACCACATATTTGAACTTTTTTTCCTCAAGCGGCCATTTCAGATATGTGTCAAAACCACCAGGCACTTTTCAGATAACATTCTCTCCTTTACAGTCAGAATTACAAGCACTTCATTATCAAGTTATGTGCAATATCTATGAATGCAAACGTCTCTTCTGTTATATAGGGGCATATAGTATCCACTTATGTTCTTAACAAAGGTGCATTATATAACCAGTGTTGTCTATGTCCCTGTCATGTTCCTGTATTGTATAATGTTCTTAAGCAAACAAGAGCATAATAGCCCATTAAACTTTGAACTAAACTTTAAAATTGAACCAATAAAACATTATGATTACTCTGTATTTTTCTATCACCTCTAAAGTGGGTCAGAAGGTGTTGATTAACATTCTATAACAGCAATAATGACAGCAAATACTAATGGCGTATCATTTCTAGAATTACATCTCCGTCATAGGGATTGCTATGGATTGCTATGGTGGACGATCTACACAATCCAAGACTAATTATAAACAGGTAAAAAATGTGTTGTATTTAATGTTAAAATATATTATAATTGATAGAGGTGATGTTTATTTAATGTCAATGGACCTCCAGTTGAGTCTCCAGTGTTACAATTTAATGTCTTGTCATAATAACATAAGAAGAGATTAAAAAGTGAGAGAACATATGTTTATTGGTGGGGAAAAAAAACTTACCTATAAATGGCAAAAAAAAAAAAAAAAGCTGTCATTTGCTAATAGGTTAGAAATTGGAAATGTTGGACATCAGGACATCTTGTTATAGAAAAATAATCCCCGTGGGGTCATTTCCCATCGAGTTCTTGCATATCACACACACCTTTGTCACAGATAATCTTCCCATAACAGTATGCCATGCTTTGGGTTTTCTTTACATAAGAAGCAGCATACGCTGATTTAAAGCTTTCATTATTTGAATATTTTAAGTTGTTACTTGGTTTTAAATTGATAAAATTGTAATAAATTGATGTGTGTTGCTAAGCATGTTATGATTAATAGTTTTAAGCTGCGCCATTAGCATTTTAAATATACTGCAGGCTGTATTCCTGCATTCCTCACACCCAGTGTTCCTGGGATACACTCCATATCCACCATCACCCTGACCTGGATAAAGCGCTAACAAAAAATTAATGGACAAAAGAATTACTGCTACCTGAAAACCTCCCAATATTGACTTGTATACAAGTGCACTAAAATCTCCAGATGACATGACATTTCAAGTTTCTAATATACTTTACATTTCACAGAAAAAAAAAGAACTATCAAGCTTGTTCATACTACATAGACTGCATTGTGATGACCTCTGGAGTCTCCCACATCCCCCCACTGGTTGCTCTAATTAGATGAAGCTGAATGAGTTTAGTGACTCCTTCACAGAAGGGTAACATTGAGGCTTCTCAGAATATGGAGCATGTGAAGCCACGGTCAATTCACTGCAGAAGCCTTAAAGCAGTCTTTACATGAATTGTGGATTTGATTTAGGTCAGGTTTTCTCTGTATGATACAGTGTGTTGGAGGTTTACACAACTTACTGTGGAAAGAATTAAAAATGAAGGAATATAATTTACACTTGTACTATCTTGTACTGTTCGTGTCGTTCTTTGCAGTCTAATGCACTTCTATGCAGTCTCATGTAATTCTGTTTAGTTTTGCATTGCTCTGTGTGTCTCATGCAGTTCTGTGCAGTCTCATGTAGTTCTCTTTTGTTCTGTGTAGTGTAATGTAGTCCAATTTAGCCTTATGCAGTCCTGTGTAGTCTTATGTAGTACTGTGTAGTGTTATATACATAGCTATGTGTAGCCTTATGTAGTCATGTATACTGTTACATAGCTCTGTGTAGTCTTATGTAGTCATGTGTACTGTTAAGTAGCTCTGTGTAGTCTTATGTTGCTCTGTGTAGTCTTATGTAGTCATGTGTAGTGTTACACAGACTGTGTTGTGTTACTTACTTTAGCTCTTTGTAGGCTTAAGTAGTCATGTGTAGTGTTATGTAGGTCTATGTAGATTTTGTAGTCCTATGTAGTGTTATGAAACTTTGTGTAGACTAATGTAGTCATGTGTAGTGTTGAGTAGCTCTGAGAGGTGCTATGTAGCACTGTGTAGCATTATATCTTTTTGTATAGTTTTATGTAGCTCTGTGTAGTGTTATATAGCTATGTGTAGCCTTATGCAGTCTTGTGTAGTATTATGAAGCTCTGTGTAGTGTTATGAAGTCGTGTAGTTTTATGTAGTCTTGTGTAGTGTTAAGTAGCACTGTGTGGTCTTATGCAGTCATGTGTATTGTTACATAGCTTTGTGTGGTGTTATGTAGCTCTATGTAGTCTTATATAGTCCTATGTACTGTTATTAAGCTCTGTCTAGTCTTATGTAGTCATGTGTAGTGTTTTGTAGCCCTGTGTAGTGTTATGTAACTTTATGTAGTCTTAGATAGTCATGCATAGTGTTATAAAGCTCTGTGTAGTTTTGTGCAGTGCTTTGTATTCCTGTGTAGTCCTATGTAGTTCTATGTAGTTATGTGCAGTCTCATGTAGTTCTGAGTAGTGCTATGTAGTAACATAGTGCATGGAAAATGGAACAAAAAGTGTACTTCAGAAATAATCCCAGAGACTGTAAATGTGTGTGGCCTAATTATGTCTCTGCTTAGCTGCTTAAAATCCCCCAACAGCACGTGAAAAAAAGAAACACTCACTGTGAAATGAGAAGAAAAACTGCTCCTCACCTGCGAGAGCTCGAGGAAAGACTGGGGGGTCCGGGAGTGTTTTGAGTTGCAACGCTATGGAAAAGCCTAACTTTGCACGTAGCAGATGTTCTAATCTACTCAGATAGTGTATCAGAACAGCCGAGTACATTGACCTGAAAATACAGCAAAATACAGCAAAAATCAACCTTATTAATATATGCACTGTAACTATTAAAACTACGAGGGGCGTTGAGTCAAACCAGGATGTTTATAAACTAAAAAAACAAATTCCATGTTTTTGGAAATTGCATTCGATTTTCGACATACTCCCCTGCTACGTTTATACACTTATCCTAGAGTTTAGCAAATGCATGGAAAGATTCGGCATAGAAAGTATTGTCATCCAAACACCCTGCTTCACTTTATCATCAGGAAACCACCACGATCAGGATCATCACTGACAGACGTATGGCCATCGTTGAAACGTTTACACCATTCAGATGCCTTACTGTGGCTGAGCGTCTCATCATCGCACTGTGCTTCTGTAGATATCGCAAGGTTTTGACGCCTTCGTTCACAAAAAAACTTCATCACCACACGTCGCACGCACTGACACTGACTGTTATCATTGTTATTTTGAGTAACGTTCTTTGGATTGGCCCTTGACATGTGCATCACCTATCAGTAATAGGAAAACTAGCCACTTGCTACTGCGTGTAGTACTGTCACGCTAGCATTCACTGTTATACCTGTAAAATTTCAAAGTCCCGGTTTGACTTGAATGCCCCTCGTTTAAGCACATTAATATAAACCTATTTAAAACAATAGGAAATAAGAATGCAGATACTGCTATCAGAGCGATGTTCAAGAAACCTAAGCACCACTGACCAAAATTTGGTGGCATACGATCTTATTTAATGTTTAAACTTATAACAAGCTTATGGAAGTCCTAAGAGGCCATGCATTATAATATTTTCTTGATATCGACATTACTAGTCGTTTTGCCCTGATCACGGCTTAATTTTCCCGTGATTTCGACATAACCGACATCGTTTCCTTCGTTATCAGTGCTTCATTTTTCTGGGTATTTAGAATAAGAGCATGTTCTCGAGGCAGCATCATGGATAATAACCATTTGTGGCAGCAAACCACATTAATGCATTTAACTGCGCTATTCGTCCACAACTTGTGGAGAGCATGTTATGATAACAAGATTTTTGTCTTGTCAAGATCGTGAGAAAATTAATTCGTAATCACTACAAAAAACTTGTTAGGTCGATATTAAGAGACAAGAAAAAAATATATATTGTGCAGGCCTTTTAGGATGTATATACAAGCTGAATATATGAACAGGTCAGTTCCAGACTAAGTCAAATTTTGTTAAGTTTGTATGTATTTGTGTATTTGTATTTGTGCTTAATTTTATTTTGTATAGTTGTTTCGTCAGCAAGAATTTGAATTTGTTTAATAAATTAGCCAGAAAGACATTTCCTGGAAATATGCTTGCGACTTCGTGTTTGATCTCTCCAGGCTTGTCTCTCCCAATCTCCCCACCGTCCCCCAGCCTCGGACTTCACGGCGAACGCAGCGTGAGGCTGAAAGACCACTACACGTATCCAATGGCTATAAATTACCCAATTAGTTTTGTGCTATGAATATTCTGAAAAGGCCCACAAAGGCGGCCTGCTTCTCTGACTTTCTGCAAAGTTGACACTGGCTGGCGTCCAAAGCAACAGCTGCGAAGAATCAATCTACCATTGCGTAACAGAATCAGCTCAGATGAACTGAATTTTATCAACAGCTTATTATAGTTTATTACAAGGATTTAAAAATCCTGTGTCACAATTTGCCCTCTGTCAGTTTTCAATTACTCCAGCCAAAGTTACACAATGACAGAGAGCGACACGTACACGCCATTCTTTAGGGGCCTTGCGGACAGAACGTGCTGTACAATGTATCTCTACACTCGGCTGGAGTGGGGCAGACACACCCGCAGGTAAAACAGTGAAAGGCGTTTATTTTTGCAGCGTATGTAATCTGATATGGGGTTTTTTATTATTATTATTTCACGGTTTTACAACAGGAGTTGCGTCTGTTACATCTATTTTCTTCTCCACCAATGAAAAAGGCCAAGTTTGCATTTTAAGCACTTTTTTGGTTGCCACTTATCCTGGTGTCTGACCTGAGGGATCTGAGATCAGTTTTTTTTCCTAATCATTAAACAGGTCAGGAAGGAACAATGTGCAACTGCAATCTGAATTTAAAATGAGCAAATGTGTTTATTTTAATGCATTTCGTTTGAAAGTAAAGTTTAATCCTTGGATTTACTTTTACTCTATGGCTTTTTTGCATGAATTTTGTTTCTTATGAAAAAAAAAAAGAAAAAAGAAAATCAAGTGCAAGAGCATTTTGTTGCCGCAATTCATTTCAAAGTTTGTATGAAATTTCACAAACGCTACATCTGTCAGGAATATGGCCCTGGACTACAATTCCAATCAGCAACAGTATCATTCTGGAAAGGTATAATTTGTTGTAATTTAATGCTGTAAATTGATATTTGACTGTTTTTCTGTGCATCGATGTTGCGTTGTACATTTCGCATAGGCAATTTAGCCAACACATGAAATCTTGTCTGCATTGAGGCCTTTCTGCATTTGTTTAATTCTTATTTTTAGGTTTAATGATATACATTTTCTTATATATATATATATATATATATATATATATATATATATATATATATATATATATATATTCGTGTGATGTTTTGTATATGGCGTCTTTTAAATGTAATGAGGAACTGTTTAGGGAATGTTTATCCACGTTTTCTTTTTTACTTGCGCTGTGTGTGAAAGAAAATAAATATTGTCTTGCTCGCTTGTTGACTACCCCTGTCGCGTCCCCCCACCCCACAAACACACACATGATTCAAGTCTCAGTGGACAATAGGCAAAACTACACAATTCTAATGCGTCCAATGAAAATCCATAATTCCACATGAACAGCCTAAAGATTCATGAAGTTTCTGAGCAGCTCAAGAACTATGAGGATGGATTTAGACTGTAAATAATATCAACAGTCTGCTACAATGGATTAGGATTACAGTTGGCATGAACAGTTTTGCATTTAAGCATACTTCAGTGCACGGTACACCTCAACAATAATATAATTATAATAAATGGGCATTCAGTGTCACTCCTATCAGGATGGGTTCCCTTTTGAGTCTGGTTCCTTTCTATGTTTTTTTCTCATTGCATCTCAGGGAGGTTTTCTCTTTGCCACTGTCTTCACTGGCTCGTTCATTAGGGCTAAACTTATAAGAATTTAGCACATAGGTGTTAACATATAACTTCAATTTTTATAACTCAATTATCTCTGTAAAGCTTTGAGACAATGTCTATTGTTAAAAAGCGCTATACAAATAAAACCGAATTGAATATACATGAGCTTATCGAGGGTAACAAGGAACAAGTAGGACTGAGTCGTAGCATTTATAATGGTGTCATGTAATGGTGCAGTGGATAAGGACAATTGTAGTCTAGTGCCATTTTCCTGACAACATCCTGGCACTGTTTGATTCAATCAGCATAAGCTGTGATTGTCTAGTGGATCTGTGGTCGAAGCAATTCGTTTAATGGTAACAACTGATTCCTAAAATAAATATATATTCATTGCCATGAAAGGAAAAAGAAGTGAAGAAAAGCCAGTCTCACCTAGTAGGGACGAGATCTGAAAAAATCTGGAAATTTCTCTCTATCTCAACATGTAGAATCCGTACTCTCGCAGTGGGAGTAGACCCGACCTTGACTGAGGAATGAGAAATAAAACAGAGAAACAGCGTGTGTGATTTTAGTTCTGCTAAAGGAACTGTGTACGTGAACAATTACGTTTCTACTTTTTACTGGAAGTTTGATACTTATACATAGGATTTTGTGACAAATTACAAAATTAGCGATTTTGTTGCTAGTTGTTTTGGTACTTAGCATTATAACGGTGTTGGTTTAAGGGAATTTTTACGCCTACAGACATCGAACTAGTGGACTTTTTTTATCTGTAGTAAGTGCTTGGGTCTAAAGCCCACGTTTTCATGTCTGCATTTATGAGTCGGCCTTTTGTTCTTGTTAAATACTTGCCCTGTTTTAGTCATGCAGTTATTGCATATATGTCTGGCCCTGTAATAGGACCAAAACCCTCTCAAGACAAACCCCATTCTAGATATAATTTCTATTTATGGATAAAAGAACAACATTCAGCTCCATGCAAAACCACCAAGTGCCATTTTATTGACAAGTCAGCATTACTGACATAAACTCCACATTCTCTACAACACACCTCTGTTTTCTTTAAATCAAATGCTTACCCTATGCTTTTCTCACTGTTTCGGCCTGAATCCATAACATATCATTATTGCAATAAATTCAAACACTCATGCCTTGAAGCATGCTCTGTCTCTCACAGCTCTCGTTCCAACACATCCTCAACTTTCTAGTAACTTTCTGCAAAAGAAAACCCACCCACCCACATTTACGCCTCCGACGATCACAGTAAGATATTTTAAAGTATAAAACATGCAACAATGTTTATGCATTTTTATTGTTAAGCTTCAGTTCAGTTCACTTCCTTTTACAGAGTTTTTCTGCAGATTTCCTCGTCAATAACTACTTTATATTTTGCACAGTATTCCAAAATTTTAACTTTCCCAGGCCCTTGTATAAATATATTAGAATTTTGCTGCTTTTATTTAGTCCCAGCCTCTGGTATAACTGTATAACTAAAGGTTTGGAGGAACACAGTTGTACACAATGTGTATTTTAGCAACTAGAAAACCCAAACCTGTTTCAGCATGACAATGACTCTGTGCACAAAGCCAGCTCCATGATCATATTGCTTATATGGTTTGACGTGGAAGATCTTGACTGGGCTCCTTTAGAGCTCTGACCTTTACCTTACTGATCACCTTTGGGATTCTTTGGAGCCCTGACTGTACCGCAGGCCTTTTCACCTCACCTACATCAGTACCTGATTTTACTAACACTGTTGTTGCTTAAATCAGCATACATCTCCACACTCCAAAATCTAGTGGAACAGCTTTGCGGAAGAGTGGAGGTTATTATAACGGCAGATGGGGATGAAATATGGAATAGGATATTCAAAAAGTACAAGTTATAGTCAGGTGTTTGTTCATATAGTGCAGATATGAGTTTGGGACATTTTTGCAAGATATAATCACTTTTTAACATTTATTTGCGTAAAGCAGTTATTCCCTAGTAAACTTGAACTTTTCTCAAGTCTACTGACTAAACTGAATTTTAAAGCTTAATACTGAAAGAATAACCAAAATTATTTTAAACAAACAAATAAATAGTTTACCAAAGTCTTAGGTAAGGAGGAAAAAATGTAGACCCATGGCTCTGGTGTAGGCATCTGTAAAGAGATGTTTATCTAAAACGTATGAATGACAGCTTCTGTCATTGTCTGAGGGTAAAGCTGTATTTGAAGTTTTCTGCCACAGGGCAAATCTTAAGGACAGAAAGATTTGTGGATTGTGGTTTCTCGGTAATGTGACAAGCTGCATTTTTTTTGTCTTATTACAGTACCTTTAAAAGAAAGAGAAAGAGAGAGATAAATAGCAAGACTGTCAAGGAAAGTACTGTTTATAAATGTTAAAGTGTCAGTTTTATCTTTTATAACAAGAACTAACTTGTCTTGTAGACATTCCACATTATATACAGTGAGGAATATAAGTATTTGAACACCCTGCTATCTTGCAAGTTCTCCCACTCAGGGGTCTGAAATTGTCATCGTAGGTGCATGTCCACTGTGAGAGACATAATCTTTGAACACCTGTCTATCAGCTAGAATTCTGACCCTCAAAGACCTGTTAGTCTGCCTTTAAAATGTCCACCTCCACTACATTTATTATCCTAAATTAGATGCACCTGTTTGAGGTTGTTAGCTGCATAAAGACACCTGTCCACCCCATACAATCAGTAAGAATCCAACTACTAACAATGACCCGATGCACACAGCCAGGATAACCAAGGAGTGGCTCTGTAAGAAGCATATCAAGGTTCTGGCATGGCCTAGCCAGTCTCCAGACCTAAACCCAATAGAGAATCTTTGGAGGGAGCTTAAACTCTGTGTTTCTCAGCGACAGGCCAGAAACCTGACTGATCTAGAGAAGATCTGTGTGGAGGAGTGGGCCAAAATCCCTCCTGCAGTGTGTGCAAACCTGGTGAAAAACTACAGGAAACTTTTGACCTCTGTAATTGCAAACAAAGGCTCCTGTACCAAATATTAACATTGACTTTCTCAGGTGTTCAAATACTTATTTGCAGCTGTATTATACAAATAAATAGTTAAAAAATCATACATTGTGATTTCTGGATTTTTTTTTTTAGATTATGTCTCTACGAGACATACACCTACAATGACAATTTCAGACCCCTCCATGATTTCTAAGTGGGAGAACTTGCAAAATAGCAGGGTGTTCAAATACTTATTTTCCTCACTGTATATATATATATATATATATATATATATATATATATATATATATATATATATATATATATACTTTTATTTAACTACATGCTTTTTGTACTTTGTCCACCACGGCTTATTAATATTATATATTTATTATATATTCATACTTATTATTATACTACATTTGTGTAAAAAATTGCTTTCAGCATCAAACAACATGGCCACCTTCTTTCAACACCCCCTGTGCTGCTTTTTAACATATTTGGTAAAGTATTTGGTTGATTTTGTTCCTATTAGAGCATATAGAGTTATTAAAACCACAATGCAAACTTAATATTAATAAGGGCATATTTAATATAGCTTAAGATATAAGGTAAAATGTCAGTAAACACAGTTTTTTTACATCAGGGAGTGAAAAAGAGAAAAAGTGTGTGTCTATGAGAGGTTTAGCAACTCTGGCATTGGGAAATGATAATCACCTGAACGTGTTTCAGAGGAGAAGTCAACAAAATTCTTACCCCTTCCTTGAGTATTTTTATTATTTGCATACTTGGCAGATTGCGTTCCAGACAGCCATTTTTGATTCAAATAAGAGTTCACCAACTAGAGACTGAACACATGAGCAAATTTGATTAAACGTTTTATGGCCTAAAGCTTTGGAAGATATAATGCAGTTTATTCATTTGTTTGTTCCATAACTGCTTTGTCCTAGTCAGGGTCATGGTGCTGTATAGTATAGCAGCATTCAAAGCAAATGGTGCCATAAATGTGGCATTGTTTCATATGCAACGTTGGTAACGCACAGCTCATAGTTTTTTTTCCCAGTGACAAACCTTCAAATAAAATGAAGTTAAATGTATTTCTGGGTTTGTATGTTTCTAGCTGGAGACCTCAAAAAGTTCAAACCAAGTAAATGTTGTTAGATTGTCTGTCATAACACATCCCTGAGAATTAGCCGTTGCTATAGAAATGTTTGAGTGCATTAATGTATAAAAAAACAACAAAAAAAGTTTTCATCTACACCTTCACATTAAGCATGTCTGTATAAGTATTTTCTGTTTTTCAGTACCGTGTATGTGATAGTAAAATCAGTATTCTCTATCAGCAAGCTTTTGTTTGATATATACAAATAAAAATACAGTCAAGCTTAATGAGAACACTGTTTCTATGCAGTATTTGATAAATAAAGGCCGCTTGTAAATGCGCCACCACCAAAGCTGACCTCAGGTTGACTGCACACTTTGCTCTCCTTTCACCCCCGAATATAGACAGGGGACAGTTTCAATAGGAGACAAATGAACTACAGCCTTAGAGAGAAAGACTGATGGATGGTAGGCTTGGAAGCCTGTCTCAGGCTGTAAGAGAACAAAGCACGAGAAGAAAGGTCAAAGCTGCCCTGGTCCTCAGAGGATGCAGCTTTTGTGGCTGCTCGGCAAGGAGACAAGGACTGACCTAGTTTTTTATTTTTTTTGTCTATCGCTTATGGGCACAAACCAGTGAACATCACAAACTTGTTCCAGGCCTCCCTTTCAGATTGCCAGGGCTTTCTTAAAAGGCATCTGAGATGACATTATGCTCCAGTCTGTAAAGAAAGATCTCCACAGTAAGCCTGGGTTATTGACTATAATGTAGAACTTCCATAAAACTTCCGTAAAAAAACAACGCAAACTTTATACGGTTGTAAGGACACACTAAGGAGGTCGGATTAAATCTTTAAAAATTTTAATTGCGAAAGAGCTTCAAGAATAAACCATGGTTAGTTTGTTGACTTGCATTTTTAAAGTGACTTTTACAATTGTCATATGTCATGTAATAATCGGAGTGAGAAATGAAGTATAAACATAATTGAAGAAACAAAAAATACTGATGATCAGGAACATAAACATGGGAATAACCAGAAACTGTCAAGAAACTTCATGAACATGGACCAAGGAAACCAATGAAGAGCATGAAATGAGAGAAATCGAGAACAAAAAATATACAGTATATAAAGCCATACTGGCATGAGTATTCAGTGTGATGCTCGGCCTAACCAATCATTTAACCAGAATCTTTGTGCTACAGTGCTTTAGAGACATGTGGGATAAGTGAAATTCTGTATTAAGTTCCAGAATGATCAAAAAACCCCTACAAAAAAAAGGAATTTAGCAAAGGTTCAAGAAAACTAGCTGCTCATTAGTTTAACTGTGCATCAACAACACACATTTCTATGACCCCTATCTGCATTCACAGACAACTCACAGGACACAATCCTTAATAAATGAATACTCATACAGTATGTATGTATATCAACCATACCACTCCTGACATTCTGCAAATCTCTGGCCTTTATAGACGAGAAGTGGGTTATAGAACATTGTGTTTGGATTCCTAGTTTTATGCTACATCTACACTAATCCAGATTTTTTTTAAAGCAGCGGCATAGCCAAAATTTCCCAAAAGCTGCTCATGCAAACTGATACGTCTGAAAACGCTTACGTCCCTATACTGCACATGAGCAAAACTAGGAACGCTTCGACCTGCATCATGTCCATCTGCCGTTTATTTACTTCCCGGCTCTTTGAAACACCCCGGGAAGGACTAAATATGCTTCATCTTTTTTTAAAGCCTCCTTTTACAAGTTTTTTTTCTCTTTCTTTGGAGAGCATTTTCAAAAATCTACGTTTTTGTTGACTGAAAATGCCATTTCTGTGTGAACGGAAGGCTGAAACGGTTAGAAAAATATGCGGTTTCAAATGAATATGTGTTAGTGTGGAAATGGACTTTGCAAACTTGTAAAAAATTTGTGTTTTTTAGTCAATTGGGCCTAAAACTAAACTTTTCAGCCTTGGTGCAAAGTCTATGAAAGCATGGTGGTGGTAGTGTCATGTTGCAAGTATGTGGTTGCAACATAAAAAAGTGCTCAAAGTATGATGCTTAATCCATGGCCACTGTTTGCATGCGGTGTGTCGGCTACATGGTCTCTGAACCAGAGTTAGTTGGTCTTTTCATCGCAGAGCATCTTCCAGAGGTGTTCAATGCAATTTAGATAAAAAAGTCACCTGGACCAGTTTCTGCCCCGAGCCTAATGATTCATCAGAGTGAGCATTGTGACCTTTTTGATCTCTGAAGCGTACAATCCATTTAAATAGCTTAATTACACAGAAAGTCAAAGACGCTCTGATGTCTCTTTACAGGAAAAATCAACCTGATAATTTTGAAATTGGTGGCACAAAATAAGGACGCGTGAGTCTAACATTGAAAAGAGAGCTGAAGCATTTAAAAGGCTATGTTGTTTAATGTAGCACCAGGATTCTGGAGAACCTGTTCTCATTTCACTGCATACTTCAGCTATATATAGTGACAATAAAAGCTTCTTGATTTGACTTGACTTGACAACCAAGGACAAAAGCTTAAGGACAGAAATGAGGAACACAGAATCCACAACTTAAATAGTGACACTACTTAGATGAACCAGGAAGCAGGTCTTGGTGATAACAATGATAACAAAAGGTGCACTGGCTGATGAATAATATATATACTACATTACCCATCAGCCAGTCTACCTTTTGTTATCACCAAGACCTACTTCCTGCTACATATATATGTATATAAGCCAAAGTATCACTACACCTAACATTACAGCCATATGCAGTTCTTCCACAAACTGTTACCACAAAGTTTGGAGTTACACAATTGTACTGTATAGGACGACTTTGGATGTGGTAGCATTAAATATTCCCTTCACTTGAACTAGGAGACCCAAACCTGTTCCACCATGACAATACCCCTGTGCACAATGTGTGCCCAATGAAGATATGGCATATATGGGTTGGACTGAATCTTGAGTGACCTTTGGTGAAAACCTACTCACCCTACATCAGAATCTGACATGAGAATCTGACAAATCTCCAGAAGTACACTCCAAAAATCTAGTGGAACATCGAGTGGAGGTATTATTATAGGGGTTATTATACCAGCCAATGGGGACTGAATGTAGACTGGGCTGTTCAAAAAACACACACAAGCACATACGATCACAACAAAGCCATTTTATAATACTCAACTGTATTTATTTGTTGTAAAATAAAAAAAGCAATCTTAACATTTTTTCATGTTCATTTTTCCCAAGAGACTACACACACACACACACACACACACACACACACACACACACACAGCCACAAGTGATATATAACCCACTGAGTGTAGGACAGATTGTTGCCAGAATGTTGGGATGATCCAACCAACCCTTTGATTAAAGCGTAGAAGATAAATCATTTCGTAATTACAGGCAACTCCTGGTCTGCTCTCCATGGTCATTATGTTACCATGGCAACCGCAAATGAAACGCATCTAAGACACGGAGTAAACGGTAAATGTTGAGCTTGCTGTTTAGTTAAAGACTTTATCTGTGTATATGTGGTCGCATGTGTGTGTATATGTGCGTGTGTGTGCTCGCGCGTGTGTGCCTGTGTGTTTGTGAATGTTTATCATGTTAAAATATTCCCCAGAGACCAAACGGCTACTTTCACAGGATGTGCATCGATCAGTAGAAATCTCAACAAAGTCACACACTGTTCTCAGATCTGCCAGGGTCATGCTGCAGAACGTTTATTCAAATATACAGTAACGTTTACTTCAAGCATACTAATGTATGTGGATCTGGGGAGATGTAAAGTTGTTCATTGTGCTAGTAACATGATGCATAAACTACTAGTATATCTATCTATCTATCTATCTATCTATCTATCTATCTATCTATCTATCTATCTATCTATCTATATATATATATATATATATATATATATATATATATATATATATGTCCTCATCTGCCTTAGTTCTTACTCGTATGCGTTCGGCATCTATGGGATCTGTAGCTTTTATCTGTAGCTCCTTATCTACTTCCTCTTGATATTTAAAACAGTGTCTCTACTTTCCATTTTTTTCAGGCAGGTATATCAGTGATACTGTATAAGTATGTCTTATTGGTTGTATAGTGTTTCATTATTTTAAATGGTTGTTGTTTTTGTGTTTTTATTGTATGTAAGGTGTCCTTGAGTGCCATGTAAGGCACTTGTTATTGTTATTATCTGACTTTTCCAGCCATATTTGGTTCTTCCCCAATCTGTTAGCTCTACATTGGAGGCACCCATTTGTATTGGATATCTTTTAATGAGGAAGTATTACATTTTCAATGCCCCTGTGTACAAAGCCACAAAGTAACAATGCCCCTCTGTACAAAGCCAGCTTTGTGAAGATATGCTTTACATGAGCTGGAGTAGAACATTTTGAGAGGTCTGCTATTGAGCTCTGACCTCACCCCTATTGAAGACCTTTGGGATGATTTGGAATACTGACTCCACCCCAGGCCTCCTCACCTCAGCTACATCAGTACCTGACTTTACTAACACCCCTGTGGCTGAATGAATCTCCACAAATCTCTACAAGCACACACTAAAATCTAGCAGAACATCTTTCCAGAAGAGTGGAGGTTATTATAACAGTGAATGGGGACTAAATGTGTTGGTTAAAAACGTATGTATGTATGTAAGTGTCCACAAAATTTAGTCTAGATAGATAGATAGATAGATAGATAGATAGATAGATAGATAGATAGATAGATAGATAGATAGATAGATAGATAGATTGACGGACGGACGGACGGACGAGCGGGTGGGCCAGTGGTTGGGCGGACGGATGGACGGACGGACGGACAGACAGACAGACAGACAGACAGATAGAAGATTGAAGGTTATGATAACAGCAAATGGTAACTAATTGGGGAGCTATAGTTATACTATTGATATAGACAGCATGTGAGTGAGCTACATATTTTAAATATTTAGAGCAAAATATTTATTGATGAGTGCCCTTAAGACAAAATCCTATGCCTATAGAAATAGCAAGTGTTTCTTTACATCTAAAATAAAGCAAAGTGAGGATTCTTATAGTGCACACAGAAACCAGATGCAAACAGCGTCAGCGTTTTTGCTGTTTCGCATACAAACTCAAATGATTTATTTTTACTGGATGATATTAGCTGACAAATTGTCAGCAGAGGTTCTTTACCACTCTGTACTAGGCATGTGACATGGTATTTTGGATAGTGTCATTCAAAGTGGTTGCTTTACATAATGCTATCAGTTGGCTGTGGAAAAAAATGGGAGGCTTTATGCATCGGTGAAAAAAACCCCAGCAACAAACATGTTTGATATTGAACAAACCAAATCATGCTTCATGTCATGACTGGCTGTTTAGCTCATGTGGGTGGTTAGTGTAGACAGAATGCACACCACAATACACTGCATGCTGTACCACCTGCTCTACAGCATTAGATTTTTTTTTTGTAAGTTGACAAAAAAACTGTTTGTCCATACAGCAATACTGCAAGTTCCTTATCTGTAAAGAAAAATATGAAGATGGCTGAAACCACTTTGGGCCACAAAATGAAGCAAGGAGGGAAGAAAATGCTCAGTCTTCGATCCGAGACCACTATTAAAACTAACCTGGTGATACAGAGATACATACATTTCTTAAAATGTCCACGCAAAAAAAAAAAAAGAAAACCAGTCAAATAAATTTAATGTAAATGTAAGACATCAATAGTAGAAAAATCTAAGAATTATAAATGAATTCACCCAAATCTCAGGGTGATTTAAATACCTCTATCTGTTAGCTTTGGGTTTATCAGCAGACATATATTTTCTTATTTTCATTCAGGGGCAAAACCTTTTGCTCTCTTTCCTTTTTTTCATACAGCAATTTCAGAATTCATAAATCCTGATCCTCTCGTCACTCCTGATGTATGCACACGGACCAACCATAAGTCTGCTGGGTCACATATCAGACGCTCCATTGCTTCTCATGCCAGTGAGGGACTTTCCTTTGCCAAGTCGAAAAGAATGATTTAGAGTTTTAGCAAATTTATTACCTGGAGAGTATAATTAACTTTTCCATTGGCTGGGCCAAGGGAAAGAGCTAAAAATGATCTGACCTGTCCTCGCTATTAAAGCCAGCCAACAACCAGGTTTAAAGCCAGGCTCTACTTATGATGCGGCTTGTCCTTATCTGTAGCTTGACCCGGATAGACACTAAGTGGTTTATTGAAGCAGCTACAGCTAACCAACATAGATGGAAAAAGTCAACACAATTCACTGCTTTACCAGAACCAAAGGTAGGGTCCATTAAACATGCTGAACTTTTCCCACGCCAGCTCAAGCTTTCACAAATGTGAATTTTCCTGTTAATGCACTGTATTGTCTGGGTTAATGTATTTTCTTGGTACTGATTTGCAAAAAAAGAAAATGTTTGGGTTTATCTTGTGGTCGAATTCAAGGACCAGACATACACACGAGGCTGTTATCTCAAGTCCTTCAACCACTGCCAAATATTTCTCTATAAACAAATCTCATTTCAAATTGTTGATAGACTTCTTGTCATGTATATGCTTCTGGTTACTTGACTGCCTTTTGTTTATCATACAATATATTCTCAAAGTTGCAGCAAAGGCCACATCAGCTCAGTGGTTAATACATTGGATTTAGGATTCAAAAATCAGGAGTTCAAATCCCAGCACTAAAAAACTCCCAATTCTGGGTCCTTGAAAAAGCCCTCAACAGCTCAACTGTCTAAATGAGAATTTTAAGTCACTCTGCAAAACGCTGTACGTTACTTAAAAATGCATCTTTTTGTTTGTACATTTTGATCTTCAGTCCACGCTATGACATCACCTTTGTCATAAAGACTCTCACTTTTCAGCAGTGAGAGTCTTTAAAGCTAAACGTGATCGTGACTCTTTAGCTCCACCCATAAAAAAGACTTCCGGAGATGTAAGCATTCAATATTACTGCAATAGGTACTGTAGATTAATATTAGATTGCCCGAATTATGTGTTATGTCCCCTTTAAAGATTTCGGATTCATCCCGATTCAACACTATTAATCCAAATTCAAATTTAAATCAGAATCAGCTCTATTGGACAAGAAAATTGTTTTAGAGCAAACCAACAGTGCAGTGAACAAGACATAAAACAAACACGATTACACAAAACTACTAGATGACCAAGCACATATTCAGAAGAGACTTATGCAGCTGCTGTTTGAAGCTGAGAACAATTTCCTGAATGCAGCATTGAGATAAATGATCATCATTTTCTTTTTATTTGGCAATAAATAGCAACGACATTATCTGGATAAACAATGGGAAGGGAAATACATACATATCCTGCATAATGTGTTTGGAATGAAAGGCTTGATTCTGTAGTTGCTGTGAAATTCGTCTAAGAGCGTCAAAAAGGCACACAGATATACGGAGAATATAAAATACAGAGAAAAAAATGGCAAGTTCAGTTCAGTTAAAAGCCCCAGGGTGTGTGTGTGTGTGTGTGTGTGTGTAAGCAAAGTTCACTAAGTGGTTCAATAACTGCTCTACTGGGTGTGTGATTGAGTGATAGGGACATAAAAAAAACAGATAGAAACTGTGTGTGTGTGTGTGTGTGTGTGTGTGTGTGTGTGTGTGTGTGTGAACTGGAGTCATGTGACACACAGAAAGACCCAGTTGAATTAGAAGCAGCACATTGCAGAGCAGCAGTTTAGCTCGTGCCCCTGGGGCCCACCAGTGTTTCCTGCTGGTGAAATTACAGCAGTGCTAGGCCAAGCCTGTGCAACGTGTGCATCAGTTCACTTTCATCTCATCCCAACTCCCTCGCTGCCACACAGGTCAGCTTATTTTAGTTACAGCCACACAGATAGACAAATGTTTGCTTCCTTTGCAAAGCATGCTCTTGGGCCACACCGGGGCAACCTGAGAAAGGGAGGACCGTCTCACTACAAGCCGTGAGTATGGCACAACACATGGACATGAAAGCAACAAGGACCTCGCTTAGTTGAAACCAGACCCTGTCTTTGCTCCCTCGGACATGTCCCTGAGGTTTGAGAACATGATAACATTCAGGGAGGAGTGGTGCGGGGGGGAGTTTATGAGACGGTTGTCTGCATCATCTGTCTTGTCCATCATTCATTTTAATTGCATATTGGACATTACACATGGAAATGGAAATGAAATTCTCAGCATGCTTCGATTTCTGGATACACACTCTTAAAAAGTTCAATACTCTCGAACAAATCTGATACCGAATACTATCTCGCAACTCCGGGATCATGTTTTTGACTTCTGATGCAAGAACGTTGCGCTTCAGCAATACGCAGAATTTCAGTTCCAAGGATCAGCAGTTTTTTAAGTGCTGTCACTTTGTGTCTAAAAGCAGACAGCTAAAGACACGCCACACTGGAATGCTGAAAGCTTGGAGGAGATGCGATACTTGGAAATGTCTCGGGTTCGGAGAAAATGAGGAATGAGAGAGAGAGAGAGAGAGAGAGAGAGAGAGAGAGAGAGAGAGAGAGAGAGAAGCAGATTCTTTCGCAAGCTTTTGTGGACTTGAGCAGAAATGTTATTTAATATGTTTGACACAGGTGAAAGGACACCGTGGGGGGGGAGTAGCCCATAAAAATGTCTAAAGCATCTAAGAACATAAAAAAGTCTGATTTCTCGAGCTATAACAAGATTTTTTTAAGTTTACTAGGATAATATATTACAATGCATGTGCCCAAAGGGGAAAAAACCCACCAGTGCCAGGGCACGTAATTAGAGCTTGAACTTCGCAAACTACAATTTCAGCTTAAGTATTTCTGTTGAGCAAACAGGACCAGTAAGAGTATACGCATTACTGTTGAAAAAACATTCATTATGTTGACACGAATAGGCACATCGTCCACACGCTGTCTGTGCACATAGAAAAACATGCTCCGTCACTCTGTTATTCCGGGCAGGCTCAGAGACAGATATTCAAGGTGTCTGAGGAGGAGCGACTGGCCCACAACACCAGGAAGTGATATTTTATAAGGCTCAGGTTGTTTAGTTTGTCCCAGATTTACAGATTTGATGAAGTGAATAACACTGATTATCTCCTCATCATGGCACATGTTAATGGGTGAGATATATTAGGCAGCAAGTGAATATTTTGTCCTCAAAGTTGATGTGTTAGAAGCAGGAGAACTGGGCGAGCGTAAGAATTTGAGCGAGTTTGACGAGGGCCAAATTGTGATGTCTGGACAACTGGGTCAGAGCATCTCCAAAACTGCAGCTCTTGTGGGGTGTTTCCGGTCTGCAGTGGTCAGTATCTATCAAAAGTGGTCTATGGAAGGAACAGTGGTGAACCGACGACAGGGTCATGGGCGGCCAAGGCTCATTGATACACATGTCAGGAGTGAAGGATGGCCCATGTGGTCCAATCCAACAGACGAGCTCCTGTAGCTAAAACTGCTAAAGAAGTTAATAGGGGGACCAACACAATATTAGGCAGGTAGTCATAAAGTTATGCCTGATCAGTAGCCATACATTTATGCCTGGTAGTTTTACAGTGCATATAAAATGTTGAAACACTTAACATGTTCATGTTTGTTTATATGCAATAGCTTTGACTTTGACCAAACAAATGTAGAAACGTACAGATGTTAAACGTTATTTTCTTTGAAGAATCCTCCCTTAGCATGAATAACAGCTTTACACACTCTTCTGTACAGTTGTAAAACTTGCCAAAGGTCTTCTTCACTAGTTTCTATTTCTTTTTTGACCTTGTGATCCAGTTCATCCCAGAGCACTTCAATAAAATTTAGGTGCAGTGACTGGGCAGGCTTTTCCAAAAAAAAAACAATAACACTTCAAATGATTGTTTGCTCTCTAAATAACGCTTACAGAACTTGGAATTAAGCTTCGGGTCATTGTCTTGCTGTATGGTGAACTTGGTTCCAATTAGCTTTAGTCCAGATGGAGTTTCATGGTGTTGAATTATGGAATGGTAGCCATGTTGGTTCAGTGTTCCTTTCACCCAGAACATCTATCCAACATTCCCTGCTCCAAAACAACCCCAAACTAATAAACTTCCACCTCCATATTTGACTGTGGGGGTGAGGCAGTCTGTTAATGCCTTCTTGCTAGTATTCTAGTTTTTCTCAGTATTTCTAATTCTAAAGCGCTCTATAAAACCCAATCCCATACTCAGATTTTTCTTTTTTTGATTGGTTTAGAAGTTCTCAGCTTCTTGCATACCGACCCATGCCTCTCACTTCCTCATCTGCAGCTCTGAGGAAGCTGAGCACATGGTTCCCATTTCTGTCTCTGATCTGAGACTCGATGATCTGGGGAAGTTGCCTGTAAAGCCACCAGGAGAAAAGAGGAAGTCAATCGAAAAAGAGAATGTAGGTTTTAAACCTGGGAAAAAAACCTAAAACAAAACAAAAACCCAGAAACAAAGTTTTCCGGGATCTGTTTGGTCTCTTGTGCCTTCTCAGTAATCTCGCTACTGTGACACATCTAAAGTGGCATTCAGCTGGTAAAGTTTTATACACTTCCTGTGAGGGAGTAGTGGCTTTCGACCACATCTGAAAGCCGTGGGCGCTCCTTTTGGTTTGAAATACTTTGAGAGGAAAGCTCAACAGTAAACCTGACCAGGGAACATTTTTTCGACCGAAGCTACACAGGCTAATTTAGAGTTGGTAATGAGTGAGTGGTTGTGTTTCCAGAACATGTGTAAAAACGGCCATCTGGTTTTCTAGAACAAAGCATAAACTGTACAAAAGCTATAAGACTAAGGCTAATGCAATGGAGTGAATGATCAGCATGGCTACACAAACAATGACCCATTTTCAGCATATATCAAATATTCAAGCAACAGGAATTCTAAAAAAAAATATTTCAACCGTGTCTATTTTGACCTGCTTGAAAATAGCACTAAGCACACAGTACATCTATTTGTGCCCTTTTACACCCGTTTTTTTTTATACAAAAACCTCAAGTGCTTGTGTGTAAAAGAATTGCTATGTCCTTATTTAGCAAAATTAGCCACACAGCACCTCTGCTAAAGTTGTTCACAAGCTAAGTTCATACTCAGTGTGTGACATTAGTACCTAGCCATCTTTCCTAACAAGCTAACTCATGTTAGTTTAAGTATTACAGTACATTCTATTGCTAGTTACTAGCTAACTAATTATTATATTGTGTAAACCAGTAGCTATGCTCTTTATCAAGCTGGCTAATATCAGGCTAATATTGCGTTTTTAAGGTCAATAATTTCCAGCCTATTTCTGGTAAACAGCCTTAAAAAGCACCAACATCAAATGATAACTCATCGACTTGTTCTGCTGTAAAAACAACAACAACAACAACAAAACATTCTAATGGTTTCCAAAAACTGAAACCGTCATCGAAAATGTAATTGTTTTAATGGTTATAATGGGAGATGTATTGGTTTTTAATAGAAACCGTAATGGTGCCTTCTATTGGTGCCATGTTATGTGGGCCAATAAATCACCTTTGGCAACTTGTAAATCACAGTAGGTTGGTATCAACTGGACACCATTAGCGACCATTA